>NC_053450.1:21477737-22077737 GCF_015227805.2 Hirundo rustica | reverse complement strand
ACCGCGCATGGGGATGCTTCCTCAGAGCTTCTCTTTCCGAATCTGCCCTTAGGCGACTCAGTCGCAGTAAAAGGGCAGTGTAGAATCGCTGACGGTCCACAGGGCGACCCGACATGACGGCCACAAGCACTATCTGCGCCCGCTCTCGGCGACAGGGGCACCCACAAAAACCCACGCTCTAAGTTTGGGTGTGTTATTTTCGATATTTAAGCCAGTCGGGCCGCCTATGTCCCAGCCCCAGCTGGGACACCACGGGCAGCCGAGACGGGCGGCGAGACGCAAGGAGAGCGCAAATACCCGCGGCCGGCAGTGGGACGGGGGGCGTCGAACTGTTCTCGGAGGGAAAAGTCACCTTAGGTGACGCGGGGGGAGCGGGGGGCGTCCTGCCACTTTAAAGCCCAGTTGCTACCCAAACACAAGTAAACAGTGGGGCCGGCGCGGCGGGGCGGGCCGGGGCCGGGGCCGCGGCCGGGGGCGGTCCCGTCCCGTCCCGTCGGGGCGGAGCGGCGCGGCCCCGAGCGCGGGGGCCGTGCGCGCCGCGGGGTGGGCCGGCGGCGGCGGCGGGCGGGCGGGGACAGCGCTCCACGCCAGTCACCGCTGAAATGTGATGGACCGGGCAGGGGGCGGCTCAGACTCGCTCCGAGCCTCGCCGGGGTCGAAGGCGGGAGGCTGCGGGCGGGAGGCGGCGGTCTATGCCGGGGCCCCGGGACCGCCGCGGCCAGAGCTCCCTGCCGCCGCCCAGCCCGCCGCAACATGCCGGTCGCCGCCGGGCCCCGGCCCCGCTGAGCGCCCCCGCTGTGGATCTAATGTCTCCGTGAAGGTGCCGCTGCCGCCGCCTCAGCTTTGCCCCGGGAGGAGCAGCGGGCTGCGGTAGGTGAGTGGCTCCGCTGGCCCGCCCTGCCCGCTGCCGTCGGCGGGAGCGGGGCGGCCGCCTCGGGAGCGGAGCCTGCGCTCAGCCGGGAGCGCAGGGCCGCCGGGTTTACTTTCAGTTCGCAGCTCCGCTGCGGCACGGGGTGCGGGTGTCCCCCCACCTTCCACGCCGCGGGCGCGTCGGTGCGAGGCCGGGCGACGCCAGCCCGCCGGGATGCGCTCTCGATGTCCTTCACGCCGAACTCCTAGCAGGGAGAAGCCGGTGCGTGCATGGACCGCGAGCTAAGCCGCGGGTCGCTCTGGAGAAACCTCGGTCGGGGGAAACACCTGGCTGGCTGCGCGGGCAGCGGCGGCCGCGGCTTCGCGTGAGGCCGCCGGGGAGTGGGGGCGACCCTGTGCCCACCCGCTCCTGGGTAGGACGGCAGCGCCTTCGGGACACCGTCCCGGCCCCGCCGCCGGAGAACGGGGAGCGCGGACCGGACCAGCAGGTCGGCGGCAAGCAGGTAGAGAGGGCTGTCCTGACACCGGGCTTAATTTAACTAAGCTCTCTGAGTGGAAAGGGAAAAGGAAGTGCCAAAGTTTAAGTAACATCCGTTTTTGGTTGACTTTCACCCCCCCACCCCCCCCCCCGCCCCAACACACCTTCATATAAATGGCCGTAAAATCACGTATGAAGGTGCTTTCTGGTCTTTTTTGATTCGTTTTACTAAAGTTACCTCCAAATACAATTAGTAGCAAATGTACCGCCGTTCAAACAGAAGGGTAGTTTAAAAAGTTTCTACCTTAAAAATGAGGGTTTCGTGTCCAGAATAGCTTTCTCAGAATTGGTTCTTGGACACCAAAACGAGCGTGGTGCAATGACACCCCCACACACAGCCACCAAACGCGGCTGTAACAGAGGGAGCTCTGCCCCTACAGAAACACTGCCTCTACCTCTGTCGTAGCTCTCAGTCGGTGGCTCCGAAACCCGGCCTCAAACAAACGGGATGGAGGCAGGAGCCGCCGGAACAGCCAGCGAAAAGTGGTTTAATTGCTTCTGTTTCGGTTCCTCGCGGAAACTGAATAGGAACTCATACTACGACATCTTTAAAAATAAGTCTCTATATATAACCACCCCCCCACCCCCGATAAAACGAAAAGCTCGCCATATATAATAGTATCGATAACTGTCCCCGGTGTCGATACAACCACAAACGAGAAAAACTGGGCAGCAGCGGAGGAAGCTCCGGAGACCCGCGACCCGAGGCAAACGAAAACAGGAGTAGGCAGCATTGCACTTCACACCCGACCTCCTTGCCACATTTTTTTTTTTTTTCCCCCAGTCGGCCAACTGTGCGGTGCCACAAACGTGGAGGGAAGGTATTTTAGGAAAGAAACCGAAAAGTGGGTTTCCATCCGGAGTGCGCGGTGCCAGCGGAACGGCGGGAGCCGGGCGGCAGCGGCCCGGGCGGCAGGGACACCGCTCACGGAGCGCGGGCTCTGCGCTCGGAGACCTTCCCTGATCGTTGGTGTTGTTTAGAGAGGGTGGTTTAGGATTTTTGCGGGGGGAGGTTCTCTTTTTTATTTTGGAAACTGCGCGTTAGCAGACCCTCCATGCAAATCCCTTGAGGTGCTGGGTCACCCTCGGCCCTACCTCTTGTTTACAGGCCCGGAGAGACCCCGGCGTTTGCTTTGGCCGCTTTCCTGGGTCGCTGCAGCCTCTTGGCTGCTGGAAGTGAACCCTCAACGAAAGCAAAAAAAAAAAAAAGGGAAGGGCAGGGGCTTGTCCCCCCGCCGATGTCCCCCTGCCCCGCGGGAGTTGCGCGTCTCCCCGGGTCGGCCGAGGGGATCCCCTTGCGACGGGAGCAGCGGGCCCGGCGGTTTCGGTTCAATAGGCTGAGTGAAACCCTCTGACAGTCACACATCGCTCATTAGCTCACGGCCCCGCCGCTCCGCCGGAGCTCCCGGCCGGGGGACGCCCGAGGGGCTGCGGGGGTTTCGGCCGCACGGCTCGGTCCCGCCGGGGCTGCGCTCGCCCTTCTCGGCCCTGCGACACCGAGGGAGCCGGCGGCGGGGCAGCGCCGTGCCGGGCGGCCCTCGGCGGGCCGGGGAGGCCTCCGGGCCGGCCGCTCTTCTCGCCGCCGGTGGGATGGCTGCTGCGCGGGGGGCTGGGGAGGAGGTGTGCGTGCGGGGCAGGGGCTCCTTTCCTGTCCTTCTGTTATCTTGATAAATGAGTTGTTGTTGAGGGAAGAAAAATAAGCAACGGAGTCGGGACGAACGCGGGGTTTATTCCCCCCCGCTCCGCCCCCCGGGCCTGACTCGGCTCTCCGTGAACACCCTGCTCTATCCCGGGGAGGCCCCAGCCAGGAGGGGTCGGGGTCGGGGCCTCCGCGCCCGCAGGAGGCCGGGCGGAGGGTGGGAGCGACGCCGGGGGCCAGGTCGGCGCGGGGGGCAGGAGGGAGGCGGCTCTGGGGTCCCCGCGGTGGGCGCTGCGGGGGAAGGTGGCAAGGGCGACGGAAAGCGGAGAGGCTTCGTCCCCGGACGCGTCTCTGTTCCGCCTGTGTTTTTACACGATTCGTTTAATTTGGATTTGCGGCCCCTTCGGTTGGCTCGGTGCAGGGTTTTCTCCTTTTTATTTTAATTTGGGGCCAATTTTGGGAACGCTATTTTTATTTATTTCCTACGCTTTAGCTTCTCCGGTCGAAGCGATCGCGCCGTGGGTCGGTGGCGGCCGCCGGTGGCGGCGGAGGACGGGAGCCTGGGCTGCGGCGGGGTGCTGGGGCCGCGGCAAGGCAGCGCGCAGCAGCCGTGCCTGGCCCTCCCTGGCTCCGCCGCCACGCTCGCCTCGGCTAAGGAGTACCACGCTGCTCTCAGTAAAAGTCTCTCTCCCCTCCTTTCTCCCTCTTTCTTCCTAGGATTTTCTCCCCGTCTCGGAAGCCCATCAGAGGCACCAGCTGCTCCGCCGGCTCGCGCCCACCTCGGGAAGATGGGAAGCAAGGCTCTGCCAGCCCCCATCCCGCTGCACCCGTCCCTGCAACTCACGAACTACTCCTTCCTCCAGGCTGTGAACACCTTCCCCGCAGCTGTGGACCAGTTGCAAGGTCTGTACGGACTCAGCGCCGTGCAAACCATGCACATGAACCACTGGACATTGGGCTACCCCAATGTGCATGAAATCACCCGCTCTACCATCACGGAGATGGCGGCCGCGCAGGGCTTGGTGGACTCCCGCTTCCCTTTCCCCGCACTCCCCTTTGCCACGCACCTCTTCCACCCCAAGCAAGGCGCCATCGCCCACGTCCTCCCAGCGTTGCACAAGGACAGGCCCCGCTTTGACTTTGCCAACCTGGCCGTGGCCGCCACGCAGGAGGATCCCCCCAAGGTGGGGGAGCTCGCCAAGCTGAGTCCCGGACTGGCCTCGCCCCTGGCGGGCATCAGCAAGCTGTCCCCGGACAGGAAGCCTTCCCGCGGCCGCCTGCCCTCCAAGACGAAAAAGGAGTTCATCTGCAAGTTCTGCGGCAGGCACTTCACCAAGTCCTATAACCTCCTCATCCACGAGCGAACCCACACGGACGAGCGGCCCTACACCTGCGACATCTGCCACAAGGCTTTCCGGAGGCAGGACCACCTGCGGGACCACCGGTGAGGGACCACCACGACCGGGGTCGGGCCGTGGGCAGCCGGGGCGGGGTGAGCCGCTCGAGGGGGATGAGACTCGGTGTGCTCCAGAGGTCATGGAAACGGCACAGGAAAAAAGCTCCCGGCTCGGATTCCGTGGCCACGGAGGGCTCACGGCTGCCGAAACCTGCGCTTTGTGTGGGAAGGGCACCCGCCAGAGGGAGAGCCGGAGGGGTTCACAGCCGGAGATGAAGATCCCGGGGCTTTTGTGCTTCTGAGCCATGACCCTGGGGGGTGCAGGGAACAGGACGGGTCGCAGGTGGGCGCTTCCCCGCTGTCCCCCCACCCATCTCCGCACACTGCGGCCGGGGCTGAGAGGCGCCCGCCGCCGCAGGGCAGAGAATCCTCTCCGCCTTCGGAGAGGAGCGGGCTCGGGTCCGGCCGGCAGCGCAGATGCTGTCCCGGTCTGGCAGAGGGTGCAGTCACGCTTCGATACGAATTATTGCAAGTGTTTTGAACCGGCCAAGAAGTTTTACACAGAATAATAGGGGAAGAAGGAAGGAAGAGGAGGGCGAGGGCGTCTGGGGGGGAGCGAGTTTGGGGAAGCGGGGTCTGGGGTCGTGTGGCTTACGCGCCTTCGGCAGCGCTGCTCACCCCACGGGTTGCCTTCCAGGTACATCCATTCCAAAGAGAAACCCTTCAAGTGCCAGGAGTGCGGGAAGGGCTTCTGCCAGTCCAGGACCCTGGCGGTCCACAAAACCCTACACATGCAGGTGAGCCCGCCCTTCCCCGGCCTCTCAACGCGTTTGCGGCCGGCGCTGGCCCGGCCCGGCCCGGCTCAGCTCGGCTTGGCCCGCCCCGGGGCAGGGGCGGTGACCACCGGGGGAACAGGGCTCTGGAGCGGAGGGGAGCGAGGGGAGTCCGGCACTGCACGACCCCGTGGGTCCGCGGTGGGACAGCGGCCCGTGGTTACCTCCGCGACCGCGGGAGGCCCGCGGGAAAACGGCGCCCTTGGGAGACGGGCTTAAAGCCAGCGGGGACGCGGTTGGCGGCGGGGAGCGAGCCCCGGGTTCGGGTTTGTCCATGCCGCTGCTTCGGGGCGATTTTCGTTGGGGGCTGCGGCCGTGCCCTGGCGGCGGCGGCGGGCGCGGGGCGGCGGGATGCGGGGCGGGAGTCCCGGAGCGGGAGGGCGGCGCGGAGGCTGTTTTCCGCGTGCCCCAGGGGCGCGGAACATCACGACTCGAGAATGATAAAATAAGGCTTTTGGGGCAGGATAGGGAGAGGTGGGCGGCCACCCGGCCGCACGGGGCTCCTCTCGTTCGTGTCCTCCCCCGATGTCTCCAGTTGGGCGTTGCGACGAGAAAAAGTGCAGTAATACGTTAAACCGGGTGGTTTGTGAAGGATTAATCCTTTGCTTGCTTCAAATCTGAACAGGAATCTCCACACAAATGCCCCACATGTGGAAGAACCTTTAATCAAAGAAGTAACCTGAAAACTCACCTTCTTACCCATACAGACATCAAGCCCTACAACTGTGAGCAGTGCGGCAAAGTGTTCAGGCGAAACTGTGATCTACGGCGGCACAGTCTAACTCACACCCCGCGGCAGGACTTCTAGAGCAGCCAGGGACCCGCGCCCGCTCCGGCTGCTCCAACTTGCCCATTTTACCCAAGGAGTGTATTGTAGGAACTCACAGACGCGCGCACACACACACACACACACACACACACACACGGAGACACGCACGCAGACTCGGGGCCAAGCTTTCCTACCACATGTCTGCGAAACTCGTTTAGAGAGTGCGGACTGCAGGATCGGGCCCCTCTCCAACCCACACCTAAGCGTAACGCTCATCTTGTAGATAATCGCGGCTCATTTTAGAGCTCTGTACAGAACGTGTTTTTTTCTTCGTTTGTTTGTTTTGTATCGTGTCAGATGCACATCGATAACAAATCATGGAGGCAAAGTATCTCTTCAAAAATGTATTTCAAAATAAATCCCCCTTTTTTTTTTTTTTTTTTTTTTTTTTTTTTTTAAAGTTCTCCAAATACCTCCCGCCTTCTCGTATTATTCTCTGAGCATTTGGGCTTTTTTTTTTTTTTTTTTTTTTTTTTTTTTTTTTTCTTTTTTTTTTTTTTTTCTTTCTTTCTTTTTTTTTTTTTTTTTTTTTTTTTTTTTCCCTGCTGTGTCAATGCAATGGTAAAGCATATTGAATAAATTTCCTAGCCGGGTAATTGTACTGTCACAACAATTTTGGTGATCGCTTTTGTTTGGTCTGTTCCACTGTTGCTGTTGTGTTATCTATTGTTAAGTAAAATGAAAGTGCCTTATTTGAGAGTTTATAGCTCTATTACTTAATAGTATGAATGTCTAAATATTAACTTCTGTGCTTTTTTTTTTTTTTTATTTTTTCCCGAACGATTTTTTTCAAAATAAGAAAAACAAAGAAATATTTGCAAATAAACAGATCTTAGGAAATAACGCATAGAGCCGTTCTTACGCCGAAGCGGCTTATTAGTAACTTATTTGCAATCAGGCAGTATATTGTAAAAGTTATGCCTCTCGCGGGGATTGCGGTAGACAGCCCGTAGACTTTGGACACTTCACCCGCCTAGACAGGGACTTTATCCTGCAGAAGACGATTCTTTCCCGACAGCTCCGGAGGCGAACAGCGAGGCGCCGGTTCCGCCCTCCGCCCCGGGCTCATCCGCGGGCCCTGGCGGAGCTGCGGCGCTGGGAGCAGGGATCCCCGATCCCCGATCCCCCTGCGCTGCCGAGCACAAGGCACGCCCAGGGGGCTGGACGGAGAGGCTCTGAGGAGAGGGATTGTCCTCCCTCGGGAGACCCTCACCCCACCGTGGGGGTCCCCAGGAACTGCCCGCCGCGGTGGCTTTCGGCGGCTCCGCCCCATGGGCCGCACGCTCAGTGCCTGCACCGGGTCTGCAGCCGGCAGGGTGGTGGCACTGAACCATGGGCTCCCCTCCTTTGCCATCCTTGCAAGCCCCTCACCAGTGCCTGTGGACTCTTCTGGAAAGGTGCCGTGCTGACATTGAGGTATTTTCCCTGATATACTGCAGGTTGGCTTGGATGTACGTCCCCTCATTACCATTCCATTGCTCTTGTCACTTCTGGCACCCTCTCCACAGTGTTTTGAGTAGTGTGGGGCCCCAAAAATTGCTCTTTCTCGGGCTGGGGCAACCATCCTGCCCTACTCCTCTGGCAAATTAAGGACGAGGTTAGAATGGCGGGGAGAAATCTTTCCCGCAGGCCCAGGGAGCCCTGGCCAAGGAGAAAGCAATCCCCTTGCACCCAGTTCAGCAGAGAGGGCTTCACTCCTGGGCTCCATCTACCAGGCTACCAGAACTCCAGGCTGGCCCATCCATGAGGAGGATCACAGATCCTAGCATGCCCAAAAGCAGCAGGTGCTGACAGAGCTCATGTGGCCGCCCTGTCCCCATCCCTGATCCTCACTGATCCTTCGGCAGGGAACCACACTGCCTGAGCGCTGTTAATGAGTGGCAGGTCAAACCCAGCAGTGCCTGGGCTGCAGTCAGACCATCGGGGTGGAAAGCCCTGCATCGCTGGCCGCACTGCCTCCACAGAAGGCTACCGTGGGGCAGGAGCTACCAGCCAGCCCTGCTCTGCCCCAGACCAGCCAGCCAGGTGAATTTCTTGTGGTACAGCAGATCTGACAGTGTCAAAGTCAAAATTTCTTATGTGGTGAAGGCCTATCTCTCCATCTGCTCCTGTCCAGGAAGACGGGGAAGGAAAGAATGTTTCTGCAGCCAGAAATACTCTGAAGAGCAGCCTCCCTAGTCAAAGTTTATGTCAGTGCCATCTGGTCTCTTTCTCTTCACTGCCTGTGAACTTGCACTCCTTCTTTGCTGGGGTGCTGCACCCCTAGAAATATCTTTTGTCACACCCTTCCCTCCCGTGTTGGCAGCCCTTGTTCTCCCTCTTCAAAATGCTTCTCTGTCCACACTGCTCCTCTCTGAACCTCTCTTCATGGGCATCTTCCCGATATCTGATGTCTTCCCCTCTGACTGATTCTTCTACTCCCAGTGCATTCCTCTTCTCTCAGTAGGTTATTTCCTCTAAGTTTCTCTATCCTTATTGTTCTCTGAGTTCCTGTCCCCAGGCTGTTTTACGTCCCCAAGTACGCACAGCAAGGCTGGGATAATTCCATTTGAGTAAACACTCCTGTCAGGGTACATATGGGCTTAGTCCACTCCTCATAGGCCAAGTTCTGTGTGAAGTTTGTTTGGAAAGAACTTAATCAGATGAACAATATCAAAGGACAAAATTAAAGTGATTGTATATAGCTAAGGTTTTATTTAATAGTTTGAGGTTGCTTGTTTAATAATCTTCCCCCTGAGCAGACGCAGACTGTAAATTTATCTCCTGAGGATTTCTAGAGTTCAGCAGCCAGAAAAAAAAGCCAAATTACTGAAGTGGGTCAGCGACAAGCATCTCTGACTGTTGTTCCATGGACTGTTATTTTATATTTAAACCAGTAGCTATCCTCTTCAAATGTCAGAGAATGATTTAGTATTTCTCTTTACTGTCAATACACTTGACTATAGCACTGCCACGCCCCATTCACTTTTTAAAAATTCATCCCTCCCTGGAAAATTTCAAAGGCAGCTATAAAGAACATGTTAAAATACACATATGGTTTGTTGGTTTTAGACCTGTTGGGAACAGAAATGAGCTCTGTAAAGCTACCTTTTGGGCAGGGCTAGGGTTTTTATAGCCATAAAGTTCCATCCTGACTTTCACAATGCAAACACTAAATGCAGCAATATCCCTGTGACTGCCGTTTGTGCCTCTGTGAAGTATCCTCCCTGCCTCTGTGAAGTATCCTCCCTCCCTCTGGAAGTTCTCTGCTGAGTCACAGAACACAGCACACAGCTCCATGCTTCTGCAGCTTCCCAGAGCTTCCCAAACCACCTGCCTCCTGCTGCTCTGTGTTCCCCTCTCCCATTGCCGCTTCTTTTTTGGCACTGCTTTTTCTTCACCTGCATGGCTCTGCACATTTTGCTGTCTTAGAGGCAGCAGCTGCAGAGCTGTAGCAGGAAAAAGAACTAGCTGTGCTACATACCAGGAAGAAAAGAACAGCAGATAATAAGATGTCACAATAATCTCCATTTTTTAGGGGCAAATTATAGCCCTTTAAGTTGCATCTGAAAACTGAGCTCTTTGCACATCAGTTGCTGAAACAGATGCTGCCCACAGCTGACGGCAGAGCAGCTCAGCCCAGCTAATCGTGCATAAAGCTTTTCAATGCAGTAAATATTAGTCAGCAATGGCATGTCATGCTATTCCAGGCAGCACAAACTATATCTGATGCCAGTGCAAATTTGCTGGCAAAGTCTAGCTTTATACCAGTGCCGCCTTAGGAGCATGCATAGCCCAGATCTAAGTGTCAAACACTCAGCAGCAACCCAGCAATGCAGCATGGTCGTGTCTGCCTGGGTCTGGGGGCTGGAGCCCAGAGTCCCTTGGAGTAAAAGGGAAAAAATACTATTTATTGAACTCCTCTCTGCCTGCTGTCCTCTTCCCTCTTCCTTCTCGCTACTCTACTTTTGGATGTTTGCTTCAGGAGTTGCTTCTCTTACTCCAGACATCCTGTACTACCTGCCTCCTGCCCAGTCTCACCTCCATCTCTCTCCCCACTTTTTTCCTCCTGTTTCTTTTTTGCTTTCTCATGCCTCATCCCACATTTCAATCTCTTTTCTGGAGCAACTTCCAACACTTAGACTTTTTGGTTCCCACTTTTGAACCACTCCAACAGAACAACTCCTCATTCTGTCCTTCAGCCCATATGAGCGCCTCTCTCTTCCCCTGTGTGGTACTTCTCACACACTGCTGGCCCTTCCTGGCTGATCCCATTAATTGGTGCCATGTGCACGTGGCGCTCAGATGACATCAGAACAAGTGCCACAGTTGTACTTGGACCATTTTAAGCATGCTGGCTCTGACACGAAGCCACCAGCAATGGTCCCAGGAGGACCGTGGTGGCACATGCAGCTGGTGGCAGCCTGGGCTGCTCAGGGTGGAAGCGCTGTTGTCAGCAGCGCTGCAGCCCCCAAAGGGCGTGGGCCTCATGAAGATCAAGAGGAGCCAGTGATTTCAGGTGCAGTGTTCTGGCCCCAGAATGTCAAAATGGAGTTTGCAGTTAGTCAGCTAAGCTGCACTGGTGGCTCAGAGCTTCTAATCACTCCGTGCTCCTACCACTGTGACTGCAGATAGTTCTATACATAAAGTGTATGAAGAGTGACTGGATTTACCAAACTGCATTACACAAGGGTTTAGGCAAATGTTCCTTTATTTTAAAATTGTACTGTGTTTCCAGCTTATATTTCCCTCCTCGTGGCACATTTCTTCCTTCCTACTTATGTAAACTTGTATTAGTTCTTTTTCCAACTTGGAACAGTGCAGTTATGACAAAAATAGGGTAGCTACCAGCCAAAAAGTTATTTTTATTGAAATTATTAAAAATACTTATTTACATTCAAAATAAAGTCATCATGTCTATATAAAACATTGATTTTAATATCTATTTTCAAAAAATCCTGGTGCAGATGTTTATGAAACCTCTTACTAGAAGCTCCTAGTTTATCAACTGAGATGCAAAAATATCTACACTGAAAACAGTAAACATCTTTCCTAGATCTGCAGAATTAAGGCAATGGAAGTGTAAGCTGCTTCCCCTTCTCAAAGCCTCCCTTGCAAGCCTGAACACCCTGTCCCAGGTGTAACTTTCAAACACTGCTTGGGACTTCATGATGAGTGGAGCAGGACCCAAAAGCATTGGGTGGGACCCAAAAGCAGCGGCCTTGTACCTTCATCCCTATACAGTGAGGCTGGAGTGGTGCATGGTCACCTTTCTCCAGGAAGGTTTCTTTCTGTCAGCACTAGGGCAGAACTTTGCAGTACAGATTGACCAAAAAGGCTTAATCTAAGGTTTACAGATACAGAAAATACCGAGCTCCACCTGAAGTGAGCAGTGTATGCAGCAGGGCCCTGTTGGCGTGGCTGTGTCATTGGGACGAGCACACTGGCTGTGTCCCCAGCCCACAGGCAGCAGGGGACAGCAGGCAGGGGGACAGGCAGGCAGGGGGACGTGGCTCCAGTGGAGACCCTGTATGCTGTGCTGGGAGATGCAGTGGCCCCAGGGGATGGACAGAGGTCTCTTCTCAGACCTGACAATTCCGGCTGAAGGTGGCATCTCTCCTGGCTGCAGGCTACCACCAGCCCCAGCAGCCAGGCCTTGCAGCCATCACAGGGCTGGCTTGGGTTTGGGGAGATGAGGGGCACTCCTACAAGCTGTCCTTCATCAGGACCACAGTGAAAGTGGGTTGAAGAGGGCGCTGGGCAGTCTCTGGGACAATTTGGATTGGCCAAGTGAATTGCCAGGCCTTCAGCCTCCATTTGAAATCAGCCTCCTCTCAGTAAGGGAAGGGGAGCGGCAGGACTTTTGCTTTCCTGAAATTCTTGTAGGATCCAGAGAGTGGCTCCATCGCCTCACACGGCTGAGGGCTGCAGCTGGGAGAAGATTACAAACCCCAGGTCTTTTGACTTTCCCTCTTTGCAGAAACCCCCCCAGATTTCTGGCTTTGAAACAAGCTAACTTCACCTTGCCTGCAGATCAGGGATGGGACCGGGAAGGAACCTGCTGGCAGGGCGGTGGTGCTGTGCCGTAGGCAGTGCTGTGAGACTCCCACTGCCCCAGGCAGTGCCTTGACCTGAGGCTCCCTTGCTGCGCACTTAGGAGGGCTCTCCTACATGCCGGGGCATTTTGGAGACCCATTTGTTCATCTGGGGGAAGTAGATTGACTGATTGCTTGCTTTTCTTTTTTCAAGAGTAAGAGGAAGCAAAACCTTCATTTCTTTTTTTTCCCCTCAGAGATTATTTATAAGGCATTATCTCTGCTATTGCCAGCTGACATCCTTTGGCGTCACTACCACTCAGTGCACTGAAGATGCCTCAAGGTGTGTCAGTCGCGCTTCGCGTCAATGCGCCTTGATGTATCTCTTTGGCTGGAATTGAAGGGTACAGTTTCTAAATCTCCCGGTGACCCGATTTGCATGGATCACTGGTGCGCTAGAATGTAGCTACTCCTTCCCATCGTGTTAATGCAAGTTTGCCTGCCTTCAAAGCAGCCTGGCCTCCGTGTGCCACGCCGAGCACAGACGCGGAGCTCGCTCGGGTCTCTGTAAAGGGAGCGCGGCTGCTGCAGACCCAGTGTCTTCCACACAAGTTACACGCTTTAGGTATTTTCATTGCTATACCCCGGTCCCTTTATTTAAACATTGTAAATTCTTTTGCTCGATAAACATAGGCAGACAGCTGGATTATCTTAATCTTGGGGCTCGCAGTCAGCCGATGGCTCCCAGGTTGCGGAGGCACCCTGTCCTGCCCGGCTGCCGCGGGAGCCCCGCAGCCGAGCTGGGCAGCAGCGCTCGGTGTGCCGAGAGGACCCGAGCGCCGGGGGGGGAGCGGCCCGACACCGGCTGCGGTCACAGGCCGCCCGCCCTGCGGCCGGCCCCGGGGACAGCCCTAATTAATACTTCCAGCAGCGCCGTGGCTCCCCGCGCTGCCCTGTCTGCCGGGATGGGAAGGAGGGTGGCGGGAAGGCAAACCCTCAGGGGCCCTTCCTGATGGCCCCGGGGCCCAGCTGTGATGGCAGATGGGATTCATGGGCAGCTCCAGCCCCGGGCGCTCAGGCTGCCTGCGAGGGCGATGCAAATGCGGTGCACCTGCCCGCAGGGTGCCGTGACCTCCGGAACCCTTTGAAGGACGCCTGGCTGGGGTGCGATGTAAACCCGGTGCTGATTCAGCCCAGGAGCTGGTTCTGCTGGCATGAATCATTTAAGCACACAAGCACCCCGTGACTCTGCCTTTCATTTTCATGTTGTGGTCTTCTTTTCCCGCTCCACAGAGGAAATGATGGCCCGATCCTGGGCAGAAGCCTCAACAGAAAAACGCTAGGAAAACAAGGCGGCATTCGAGGGGATTTCAGTTATATATATGACTGACCAAATCTGGGTGGTTGGGTCAGATCCTCACCACCTTCTTTTGTCATGCACCTATTAGCCTCTAATTGTGGTGGTTGTTGTTTGTTTTTTTTTTTTTTTTTTTTTTTTTTGTTTTGTTTTGTTTTGTTTTGTTTTGTTTTGGGTTTTTTTTTTTGTTTTTTTTTTTTTTTGTTTTTTGTTTTTTGTTGTTGTTGTTGTTGTCGTTGTCGTTGTTGGGGTTTTTTTTGTTGTTGTTGTTGTTTGGGTTTTTGGGTGTTTTTTTTTGGAAACAGGGTCTTGAAGTTAATGCTGCATTAAGAGGTATGTGGCAGCTCACACTATCAGATGTAATGTTCTTGCCAAGCTACAACCATAGCTTTGTCATGATTCATATTTTCAAAATCCCATTTAAAAGGTTAAAAACGGATTTTCAGTAGTTCAGCTGTGGGCACATCGCATTTTTCTGAGTCTCATTTTCCTAGTTAAAACAAATTCTAGACACACCAAATTTTTAAAGAAAAATTAATGTGCAATGCAGTCATGTGGTCCTGTCCTTTTCTGGGGTGCCCAACAGGTTCAGTTCCCTAAAATCACCCAGTGAGTTCAAATGAGCTGGGATTATGGCACAGGAGTGGGGGCTAGAGGTGCATAGGTCTATCCTTACCTAGGCAGCACCTGTTTGTTTACTTCAGCAGGGTTTTCCAACTGGGAAGTGAGGATGTGGGCAAATGAACAAGTTACTGCAGGCAAAACAGGAGATATGGAAGTTCAGCCCCTCAGGTACTGTCCAAAAACTGCTCTAATGTATTCTTTAACCCTCTCAAAAATGCAAATTCACTTTTCCTCCCCCACAGGGAATGAAATACTTGGCTTTTGCTACAAGGTAGTGTGTGCAAGGGGGTGCAGGTGGTCGCTTGCCACCACAGAGCAATCAAACTGTAGGCTGGTGACACCTTGTCCTGCAGTTGGTTGTCTCTCTAAACTCTGGGGCACAAAAGATAAATTGCCCTAAAAGCCTCACTGTAAAATCCTGATTCAGGTGAGGGAATGGCATGGGAGCTTCTGTGCTCAACTGGCCTTTGCCTCACAGCCACTTGCAGGCAGCAACCTGGTTTGACAAAAATTCTTCGGGTTTCAGCAACAGGAAATTGCAGATGAGAGAATGCTCTGTAAAGTGCATTTGCATGGTTTCAGTCACAAGCTGTGAAAAGTAGCAGCTCCCCAAGCCCTCAATTTTAGCACTGCTATTAATAGTGGTTTTTCTAATAGCTAACAATTGAGATTAATGGAGCGTGAGGGTCTTGTTGTAGTAAACATCCTCCCAATGATGCTCAAGAAACCCACGTCTTGTCTTCACACAGTTTGCTGTCTAAATGTCCCAACAAACTCACAAGAACCTTAGTGTCCCAGCCAAAATACAGGATGGCTAGGAAGGTGACTCTGTTTTAAAACCTAGTTCTGAGGTGTTTCCTCTGCCAGGCAGCAGAACAGGCACCCTGAAATGCTCCTTGAGGCAATGATGGGTGCTAGTCAGGGCTCACGAGAGAAGAAATTAAGGTTTTGTCCAGTGCCTCATTCCTTTTCCTTGGAGAGCTCCAGGGACTGCTCTCATACAGGTGCATGGAGTGCTAGGCAGGATAAAATCCCTGCCCCCAAATTGGAATGGCTTTGCAAATTGCCCCTGAGGATTTAACACTACTCTGGTTTCCACAGTGCTCTCACTGGTAATGCAGACAGGCTGTGGCAGTCAAATAAAAGCTGGTCAAGATGGTCAAATAAACTACCAGGACTCCCTGCAGCACTGAAACCTGAAAATGTATTCCTCCCAAAGCAGTCAGGAGAGGGATGTGTGCATGGCTGATAGGAGCAAGGCTGGCTGCTGTCTGCCCCATGGCTAGGTAGTGACCCTTCCCAGCCCTGAAGCCAATAGCCCCCATCCTGGGAGTGGACTGGTTTCAATACGGGACTCCCCATCTTGATCCAGTTTGGATGGGTCAAGGCATGTTGAGACATGCCCTTTCAATATGCTGCATTTTATTAAAAACAAAGTAGCTGTGGGCCAGATTGTAAAACTAGGTGGGCCTCATTTGTCTGTCCCTACTGTAAGCCAATGAAACCTTCAACATATTCAAACTCTCACCTTTTTACCCATTTGAATGAAAAAGCATCACTAATAAAAGAAAATGACTCACCTAATGCTAAACCTGAGCTCTGTAGATCAGCTTTGATCAAATCCACTGACATTTGGATAACTGCGTTATTATAACTAAAACATCTTTTAAAGTTTTTTTTCCAGACGTTCATTCTTTAAAATTTGCTTTGATCACTGTGCATATCCTTTTCAGCAGAAATTTGTCCACAGAGGGTGAATTTTTTTCATTTGTTTTTCATATGGATTCTCTTTCCTTTGTTCACATTTTAAATCAGTGAAGCTACTCTTCAAGCTAGCCCTTACAATAAAAATGCAGCTACTGTGTGGCTTTTAACAACTCATTTAACCCATCTGTGCTTCAATAGTCTTGTTAGAAACCCAAGGCAACTCACACTTATTTATGCAATGAGGCTGATCATGAGGCTTAATTAGAAATTTTTTTTTAAGGCAAAGTAAACATTTCAGAAGGGCAGAGCAGGGAAGCGACGGTCACTGTTATGGTGGTCTGACAACACCAATTTGTAATTTGTTACAACAGCAGTGTTTCAAAATGCTGCACAGAAGGATATTTCTTTCAGAAAGTACTTTTGAATTAGTTCAAGTGCTCCAGTTTCCAAATAGGAGTCTCAATCCGAGACAATTAAAATAAATGGAAGCACGAATGCGTCGGGACAATTACAAATTAAAAGATTGAAATCACTGGACATTGGAAGTGTAAAAATTTGCCTGTGTGCAAGTATGCATCTGTGTATGAAGCTCAGCTTTAGAAGCTGAAAAGGATAAAGTTTGATTTTCTTTTTCTATGAAAAAAATTCACACATCTATGATGCAATAAAATTTACTTTAGCAGTACTTAAGTGCATTTGTAACCAATTTTTCCCTTTCACGCAGGCAGGAAGACTGTTAAAGCTTTAATTTGCTAATTATCATTTATTGTAATTTGACCGTGCAGCTGAGGAAGGTGGTGCTGATTGCTCATCAGAGAGGGCGTCTGCCAGGGTCTAGAGTCAAGATAGTCTTATTAGTGGCTTTTTACAGCACGGGCAGAGTTCTTGTTAGAGCTTGTAACAGAGGTGGATTAACCACAAATAATTTTTAAGACTTTGAAGTCCAAAGCTGCAGCACCTTTTGCCGTATTCTAGGAAAAAAAAAGTGGCCGTGTTCAGGTAAGGTTGGCGGGTGAATTGTCCCGCTGGCTCGGACCAAGGTGCAGCTCGCCCTGCCAGGGCTGCCTGCGCAGCCATTTTGCAAACACAGACTCCTGTCATCTGACGGAGCGAGCCCTGGAACTCCGCACGGCTTCTGCCTCCCATAAAACTCTTTCTGAGTGCACACACTTCCAAAGATCGGGCCCTGCGATCCTTTAGCTCCACACCAAGCTTCTTAGGGATCGCTTGTTTTCCCAAAACACTTTAGGCTGAGAATTCCTATTAATATAAATCTGCTTTAAACAGGAGATAGTCATTTTTTAATGCAGACATCCTTTAATATTTTCATGATGTGGCTTATACCTTAATAGATAGCAGTTGCGGCGCAGATCTGGCCACGCAGTTGCATAACATATTTGCGGTAATGAGAACCCTTGCCGACATGGAAAATTAATATTAAGAAAATTAATGTAAGGAAAATCTTTATTAGGCTTTTGTCTGTGTCTAATACAATTTGCAGTTAGCAGAAGGAAGGAATTTACTACCAGGTGAATAGCCCGCTCTTCAGAAATCATGTTTTGTTGACCACATTTTAAGACCTGCTGGTTTGATTTAAGAGCATCAGGAGCAATATCTGCTTCGTAAACAACAGCATGAAACACCACACTCAGGATCCCGCCTGGCATACTCAGCTGTCAGAACCTTGCCCACAAGAAAGAGTTCCTTGGTACAAATGTTTTTCATGCCGGTGCCCGTTGTGTCTCGGAAAGTGCTTTGAAAGCTCAGAAACTTCAGGAGGGCAGGAGAGCAGCTTAATGCTCAAACCCACCTAGCAGTGGCTGGGTGAAAAGACATTATCTTTTCATAAGCAGCATCTGTCAAGTCCTTTGGCAGAACAGAAGTAGCTGATTTCCCAATGAGAAAGGCTGCTCTTGTTGCATGTCCAAGGACCGTAGTGTTACAGCGCTAGGGCAGCGTGCAGACGCCACTCTGCACAAAAGGGGAGGAAATCCTGGATGGGAACCAACCTCCTCTGCCTCCCACCCCAGCCTCTGCCCCCCCAGCTCACAGCTGCCATCCCATCAGAGAACACCAATGCTGGCATCAGCTTTTGTTCAAGGTGATCCATGGTTTAGATATTAGAGTTTTTTATCTGTTGCCTGGGTTTCTCTCAAATAAAAGAAGACTGGCATATTTTTATCCTTTTTGCTGCAAGGAAGATAGGTACTGACCCCCTTTATTTCCTGGTGAATGCCGATTTTAGAGATGATGCAAGCACAAGATATCTGGCATGACATTACAGAAACCAAAGGGAAAAAAGGGCTTCTTGGAAGAAACCCCATTTTTTTCAATTTAGACATCTTGATTCATTACCTCCTACCTAAATTTCTTGAAAACAATACTTAGCAAGAGGGAGGGATTTCTTGGTAAACACTGTGTATTGTATGCCATTTTTCAAGGAGCGGGCGGACTCCTAACAGCCTTCTGAGTCCTCCTTGAGAGACACCAATTGTGAGAGGAAGGGTTGTATTTGATCAATTAGAAACGTGTGTGTGCGCACAAATAAAAGGAGCAGTGAATCCAACCCTCTTGTCTCCCCTCCTTCTTGCATGCCAGATCACCTTTAGCATCAGCTCCAGTCCTGCAGCTGCCGCTTTCAAGTGGGGCTCATCGACACCAGCCCTGGCTGCTGACCTGCTCTGGCTACAGATTCAGGCCCTGTCTTCCCTCATCCCTTCCCTTTACCCTTTCATTCCCACAACCCGAAGGAAGTGGAAAATGAAAGTGAACTGTTAGCTGCGCTTTATCAAAATTAAACAGATACCAGAAGTTGTCTGGAAGCGAAAGATGATAATTAGTTTCTAAAATACTGCCACAACTTTTTTTAAGAAGCCCTCTGCCACTCACTGTTTCATTACTGAGGGTGCACAGAGAACAAGGTTTGTTTTATCACAGAATGGACTGTTTTCCTGGAAACCCCAACAGACACGTAGAGAAATGTTGTCAGCTTGAAGGGTCTTTCAAGATCTGGATAGCTAGTTTTGCCCAGATAAGAAATAATTTATTCTTCATAACTAAATCAGAAAATCTTCAAACCGGATTGACTAGCAATGTGTTAATATTCATCATCTTGAGTACTGCCAGTGGCTTGATCACATTGTTCCAAAATAAGACACAAACAAAACATGCTTATAAAATATAAATATTGGTGTTCATTCTGTGCTGTGCATGCCATCTCATTTCTTTTTATCTCCAAATATTTAATACAACTTCATTTTGCAACATGTGGATGATTAGTTCATAGCTAGTGCATACACAAAAAGTAACAGAGTATTGAAATATTACCCTTTTTTCCCCCTGAAGAATGAGATAATTAAATCAACTTTTTTCAGTCGCCTATGGTATTTTTAGAGAAGGTAGATAAAACATACATATATTTGGAGATACATGCATTAACACACACCCCCAAAACATATATGATGTTTTGTGGCTGAACCAGTTGCATTTGCCATCAATAGCAGCAAAACATGGACCTGATCCAGTTGCTTTGCCGTTTCCTGTCACATTATTGCGGTATAGAAATATAAAAATAATATATAATTATACTCACCGTGTTACAGTAGAACGTTTTCTGTCTACATTTTTAATTCTATTCTCAGCTCTATTAGAAACACTACTTTATCTTGCTTTACAAGATTCCTTTTTCATCAGAAAAATTGCTGCTTGTATTTTCACAAGCCGTTCAGCAGACCGATAAAGATAAAAACATGCACCAAGCATAGAGGACAGAAGTTTATATCAAACAATACGCATCAAAGAGGAGAGACTTCACTTCCTTTTTGTTACCTCCACCCGTAGATTTTCACATTAATCAAATCATTACCACATCATTGCTAGTAGCCCCAAATGGCTCATATTAATTCACTTCTTCTCATTTGGAATTATTTTTTTTATTAAATACTTAAATATCATTATCTCTAAATAATATGCTAATAAACATTTATCCTTTTAATTCTTGTTAGGTGGACCCCAAAACAAAAACACATCAAAGGAGAAAAAAATCCAAAATTTCAATTAATCTTAACCAGAAGTTCAAGCAATGACAATATCAAGGAGACTTTGTAATACCTAATATCCCCTGACAATATTTCAAATCCACATGTGAATATAAAATAGCTTCTCGCTTGACTTTGTTGATCCAGAATTGTCAGTGGAATAGAAACTTCAGTAATTCCTAAAGGTATCAAAGTGTGATTTGCTCTGATTTCAGCTTAAATTATCTATTTGTCTATATCTGCCTTTTGTCTCTTTCAGAAAGCAGAGGGGATTTGTTCGTTCGTGGTCTTTAAAAACACTGTCTTATTTTCATTAAGCTAAGCCCACTGCTGATGTAATTCTTGCATTACAAAGGTCTTAATTTAAACCATGACATAAATGCTTTTCATCAGTTGATTTTTTTGTTCTTTGTGCCAAATTTCTTGCATTTTTAAAATAAAGAATATGGTGTATAATAACTGCTGCGGGACAGGCTGCTTTATTCTTCAATATGAAAGACAAATGGGGTGTGACATGCATACGTTTCAACATGCAGCACTTACTTCTTCAGGACCTTTACTTTTTCCACTGTTTTCTCAGTAGACTATTTCACTTCCTTTGAATCAGGCCTAACGATAACACCGGATTTGAAGCACGGTTCTCGGCGTTGAGCACACTGACGGGACCAAGAGGTGAAAAGTGCTTCTAATCTCTCTCCTCTCTCTCCCTCTCCCCCTCCTCTCCCTCTTCCACTCCCTGCCTTCCTCTCCTTCCTCTCCCCCTGCACTCAAGGATTTGGGGTCTGCAGATGATAATTTACAGAGCGTTTTGGAAGAAGGGTGGGGATGCATTCCTAACACCCCAAATCCTGGTTTGCATTACACATTAGGGATTTCAAAGCACACCAAGATTTAATCATAATCAGAAAGTAGAGAAATCGTTTCTACAACATTCTGCAGTACCGAGCCTTTTTTTTTTTTTTTTTTTTTTTTCCCTTTGGTATCCCTGTAACTAATAACAGCAAAATTGTATTGCCATCATGTCCTACTATTATTGAAATGATCAGTGAGCTGTGTAAATGCATCTGGGAAAACTGCATAACTTGTTTAGATATTATTTTGTGTTTAGAAGCTTGGTTAATTTTCAGACGGAGTCAAAAGACACTGGCTGTTTCTCTACTTAAATGTGAAAGTACAGAAGACATTTTTCTTGATCCACATTGCTTCAAATGAATCAAGATTACAATGGAAAGTATGCAAATTCTTTATTTAAGTAGAATTTTCAACATGATCTATGCTAACACCAAACCGCAGCTAGTTCATTGATCTCCGCAGGACAATATTGTCAAATACAGAACAGATTTGGAAAATCTCGATTGAATTTGTGGAAGGAATAAAATCTTTAAATTATCTTCATTCGTCTACTGCATTTTAGAAGATGCTGACCTGATACTTCTTTGTTTGTCCTGGCTTTATACTTTATGTTTAAAGCAATGCTCTTAAAATTGACAAAAACAGGATACAGGGACAGGTTGACCTTTAGTCTGTCAAATTTCTTGTATTATGCAAGACATTAAATGAAATGGAAAAGGTGCCTTTTTTACTTAGATTAAGTGTTTGTAATTAATTAATTTAGCATGAGGTTAATAGATTAATTCTATTTCTTGAACATCAGGAACCTAAATAAAAATGAAGCTGGGGAAATAAATATTTTTGCTATGAAATACTTAGGACAACAGTATATTGAATACTTCTAAATTGCAGATTTTATTCATAAGGTTGGATATTATTTGGGCTGTTATTTTATCTTTTCTCCTTTATTCACTTTATTGTTCTATTGCATGAACCTGAGCTGAAGAGAGCAGGGCTATTCTGTAAGGGCGTGTTCATCTTTACATATTTTAAACCTATTTTGATAGATTTATATCAAGGCTGAAGTAATTCACTCTGGGAAAAAACTTGGCATCAAAACTTTTAAATACAAGCAGATTTTTCTTTCAAATTTTTTAAAAGAAAATTTAAAAATAATTCAGCATGTTCTTAAAGGCAAAGGTTTAAGTCCTGATTCATTTTAAGTCAATGGGAGTTTTGCCATGACTTCAGTGGAGCCAGGACTTCCTTCAAATGATGGGAAACAATTACGCTCAGCATTTTCAGATGGAAATTTTGTGCTTGTATAAATTAGAATTGTCCTTTTTTTTTTTTCTTTTTTTTTTTTTGGGGGGGGGGGGTGGGGGGGTGGAGGGGTGTGTGTCTTCATATTGTATAATCCATAGCGTGAACTCATCTCTGGATATCTTTCTGTTAAGTGACTGTCTTTTTTTCATTAAGATAAGTAACAGTTCAACATATGTGGTTACTTAAGAAATTCCTCAGGATCTTTAGTGGAGTCTTTCGGGATAAGATGTGAAATCAGCCGTTGTCATTCATGACAAAGATCCCACATAATTTTTCCAAAGAGTTTGGCATGCCAATGAGAGTGGATCAGCATAAGTGATTGTATTTTGCCCATGCATTTTCCATCTGAGGTTTGGATCCGAGATGGGACTTCTGCCTTTCCTGCCCCAAGCTGCCTTCAAGTACCACTTTGCATTAAAGTAACTCACATTTTTGGCCAGGCCAGGAGAGCTGTGAACTTCATTACCTTGCTTTGCTTCACAGAAAGGCGAGGTTATTGTGGGTGAGATCCTGCTCACCTTAATCAAAGACAAAACCCAACCCCAGAGTAGCAGTAAAGGACAGCTTGTGTGAGGTACCTGCAGGAGGTGCCTGGCCTCTCTCAGGTGAAGCTGTTCCCAAGAGTTTCATCGTGCCTGTCACCTCTGGCTGCGTTCAAATATCAGCAATACTAAAACTATCCGAGGCAGGTGATACAATTTTTGTACAAGGGATGAGTAGCTCAACCAGACCCACCCTGAAGTTCCTGCCTTGAACACTCAGATCCCCAATACTTCCCTGGGGATTTAACCCCACATGTGGGGTCTTGGAGCCAATCCAGGCTACTGCAGACAGGACAGTCCCTTCCCCATGCCAGCAGGGTGGGACAATGTCCAGCTCTGTGTTTCAGGATGTTAGAAACTGGACCAGCTCTGCTGTTGTATTCTTAGATGTGAGACAGCATCTAAAGCCTTTTTGGGTGTTTCCTGTGGATGTGAGATTGATGACAATTCTCTGGTGCAATCCTGCTTATTTAGAAAGAATAAAGTCTGCTTTCCTGAACCCTGTGAGGGACCAGCAGCAATATGCAACAACTTTGCCTGGAATCACTGGCCAGCACTTCCAGAGAGTTTTCTGCTGAAAGGAAGCTCTGCTCCCTGCTTTCCTCCCTGGCTCTGCCATCAGGAACGGCTCAGCTGCACCCTGGCTGTGGTTTCTCCACAAATTATGTGGGCCTTTCTCTCTGTTGCCTGTACACTTCGTGCTGTCTGCACCAGGGAAGGCTGGGCCCCTACACACTGCAGGGGCTTGGGCTGTGCAGCCTGGGGAGATCAGAGCTTCCACAAGTCTCCCTCCTCCACAAAAATGCTGTGAACCTGAACAAACTGGGTCAGCACCACTTTATTGGCCATGCCCTCCCAACCCAAGCACAGGTATGACAGAGCTGTCCTCAGCATGTGTACCCTGGCTGCCCGCCCTTCCCAAGCTCTGGTCAGAGAGCTGAGTGACAAGTGTCACCTAATTGTCCAAATAAATAGTTCCTCCTGCTACGTAGGCATGTACCATGGCCGTTCGAGCTCAAGTGTGTATCCCACCATGCTCGTGGCATGAACAGGCCACATTGCAAAGTCCTGAAAATGCAAATGTTGACAGTAAGCACCAAGGTGAGGTTGAACAGTGAGTTGGATATGGCTAAAATCAGTGATTGCTCTGTGATCAAACATAGCCAAGAGAGTGAAACTCTGTGCTTTTACTCCTTCTTCCACAAATGGAATGTCTTGGCTGTTGTCTGTAGGTAAATGTACTATTGCATTGTGTAGCTGCCTCCACACACATACTTTAATCTTTATATTAATTTCATCCTTCTGTGGAGAATAACTACATTACATGTTAATACTATCAGTAGTTTGCACTGTTAACATTCTATTATACTCCCATAAAATCCAAAGACAATTTAATAGTTAGAGTAAATAACTCTACACTCCCAATCTAAATCTATGTATGTATGACCAAACAACATTTTTTTTTGCTGCTAGGATGAAGCATTTCCTAAGATTTTTGAATATTTTTTTTTACAGCAGGATGCAGTCCAAAGCCCAACGTTGATCCCACAGCCCTGTCTCAACTGGATGTTGCCTTGTGCTGCTGTCTTTTGCGATACAGCTTTTGTTTCCACAGTTATGATCTGTTATGTTATGGTTGTGACCAAATACACCTGGTTGATGTATTTGTAGTTTTGTTTAAACACATAAGGGGCTTAACAGTGCCACCAGAACTTGTTATTTCAATTTGCATAGATTTTAGTATATGCAGAAATAACATGCTTCTGTGCATCTCCAATCTTTTAAGCATTGTAGCCTTTTTATTTTGTTGCTTAGAGTAAACACTGGCCTCTATATACTCATCCTGCTCTCCATCTGGTATTCTGAGACTGCAAGCAGTAGTAAAGGTGGGGCTATGGACTTCAAAGATACTCATACGTCTTGAAACTAAGCACTGTGCTAAACTCCCTTTAATGCCTCTGTGGGAAAGTGTCTCCATATGTCATCCCATGTATTTTCTTTGCTATTTAAAGTATTGCTTAATAGTACACTAAGCTGGTGGAAAACTATTTGCTTTGTTGGGTTAGTTCTACTCGGGCTTAGTGCAGGGCTGGGTGAGCACCAGAGCCTGTGCACGGGAACGAGTGGGACCAGGAGCAGCTGGGGTGGGAGGAAAAGGGACTGGGGCACCCTGCAGGCAGTGGGGTTTCCTTTGCTGGGAAGTGGTTATCAGTCCAGCTGAGTGGAGAAATCCTTGGCTGGCTGGGAGGTGTTGAGGCAGGGGTGTAACTGGACTTGCACTTCATCAATTGCACAAACACCCCGTGGGTAAGTGGGGTCTGTATCTCTGAAGTATTTTCAGACCTTGTAAATCCCCATCCCCATATTCTTAGCTTAAGTCCTACTCCTTTTGGACTGTTCTTCCCAACTTCATGCTTTCTCCCTCTTCTCAGCAATTGGAGCACCTTCCTGCAATGCTGTAATCTTATTTATTGTCTTCTCTGTCTTCTGCGATTCTCCCAACTCTGTAATCCTTCTTTTAACAAGACCTCTGGAAACTCCTTCTTATGTTCCCCTACTGATTTTGAAGGGCTCTTTCAGGTTTTGACTTTGATCTCCTTCCCTTCTCCTTCTCTGGACAACCTCCTACCAGAAAGAGATATATAGAACTCATTGTTGTGCTAGTGAGTCAAAGACCTACCATGCATCTCCTGCCACATCCTCCTGATTTCACTTAAATTGTCTACTTTAAAAAAAAGCCCATCTTTTCCCATTTCTTAAATCTGGGCCACCACACATTCAGAAACACAGAAGTCATGAGACCGGAAGGATAATCACTCATTTATTCTGATTTTTTATCTGGACTTTAAAGTCAACTTCCTTTAGAATAATGATTTTTTAAATTTGGGTTGTTCCCTCCTCATTTGTCACTACAGACCAAATGCCTTGTAAGAATTTGTCTTTCTTAGAGTTGTTATTTCTTTTCCTCTCCAGTACATGGTGACATCTTTTGTGTCTTTCTAACTTCTGCAGTTTTGTAGAGGCAGCAACCAACAAGTTTCCCTCTGGCCATTCTTTAACGCCACTTGGGCTACTGAGCTTTCTTGGTTGCTGCCCTTATTCCGCAAGATACCAAGCAAGATACTGGGTTAAGAGATGGTTATTGAAAATTAAAGTGATAAGACTGATGAGCCTATCTTCCAGTTCACAGTCTAGTTATCACTAGCTTAACTGTTTTACCTCTGCTAGTGCAGTGGTCAGGACCCCTACTGTTGCAGGACTCCTCTTGTACAAGAGAGGGTTAGCAACAGTCTTTGTGGACAATCTGTTTGATCCAGCCCTGAAAGCCTCCTCCATGTTCTCCTCACCTGATGTGATCAGGGTGGCCAAGGCTCTTGCACGAATGCCCTCGGTACAACCCTGTCTGCTGTCACAGAGTTTAACCCCTTTTATGAGTGGCTGCGCTCAGCCCCATAGGCACCTTTTTCATTGCAATATCCCAGGAGGAAAAGTTAGAAGATTTTAAATGCAATGTTTTTATTGGAATGAAGGTGATCTTGCAAAGGTGACTTTTTAACAGATGGTAGGAAATATTAAGGCTTGTGCTAATGTTTAACTGTAATACAGCATTGATATGGAGGATGCATTGTCAAAAGGTAATGAAATCCAGTCCTAAAGGATGTATGTGGCCAGCAGTTACCCTTATTCCAAGGTCTTTTAAAAAATCTTACTATTCATGAACCATACAAAACTCAAGTTTGCCACATAGGAGAACTTTTTTATCTCTGCCTCCAGTTATAGTATTTTTAATAAAAATAGAAAATACAGTATATATTTAATATAAATACATGTAATTTTATTTTCCAAAGACCTGCACTTACGGAAAACTGCTTTTGACCATCAGTAACTGAGTGCCCACTACAAGTTACCCAAAAGACTTCATAGCATTTCAGTTTGAAAGAGTCAGGTCTTACACCTCCTCATGAGGCAGCCTGGTACGGTGATGTGAGAAATGCTTTTCATTTGGGAAGGCTGAAAAAGAAAGGATTTGAACAAACTAACTCCATACATTCAGGTCTAGAAAAATGCTGGTCCATAAATTAAAACTTTTCAGAGAAATCAAATTCTGCTGACTTCGTCAGAAGCACAACTCTGTTTCCAGCCAAAGGAATGAGCATGGTTGATCCCTCCACGTACAGTTTTTTGAGTCTGGAAATTCAAACAGGAGAGAAAGTATCTCTCTGACTCTTCTGTAGAGGAACCATTTTCCCTGCACTGATGTGAGCTGGGCTGTACCCGTAGAAGTGAGGACAACACTTGACTTGGCCCTGTGCTCATGCTTATAATATTGCCCCTATTCACGGAGTGGAAACTCGCTGGATTTTTTTCCCTTAGGAGGAGAAATTGATGATAGGAGTCAGGAATGTCTTTGGTTTATTTACAAAGCATGTACTCAGAATCTTGTTTCTCTGAATGCAGCAGAAACAAACAACAGGCACTTTTCTTACTCAGAGTTTCCAAGCCGGCGTCTGTAGTGCGGCATGTATTCCATAGAGCCGCGCTGCTTCGGCCTGGGCCCCTGGCAGGGCTCTGCTTCCCTGGCTGAGCTCCTGAAGGGCAGGGAGGTGAGACGTGCACATGCACTCTCGCGCCCAAGCCCTCTCCTCCCCACATCCAACCAGCTGCCTTCCTCAGCCCCACACGCCATGGGCGATCCCGGCCAAGCTCGGCCGAGCTCTGTCACCATCCAGGTCGCATCTTCTGTTGTCTGCAGCCCCTACTCCTGAAGGGGCTGGAATGCTCTTTTCATTTAACTTGAGGGACGGACATGTGCAACAGCTTTTCTGAGGTATGTGATTCTAGATTAAAAAACTCCACTGCCATGAGAAGCCCATATAGATACAGCCCACATGTGCAAAGGCACACACGTGCACACATGCAGAACCTCCAAGCCTTTGGAGGAGCTGAGTAACGTGTAGTATAACGCAATTATAAAATAGTTTCATAGTTGTCTAAATAATTTATAATTTTCTGTTCCTTTATTGCAGGCCCAGTTTCACACTAGTTGTACAACCGAACAGCTTATCTCAGATCTGTGGCATGAATATTGTCAAAGGGAAACAGGTAAACGGCAGTGAAAAGTCTTGACATTTTTGAATGCCTACAACAAGACAATGTTCTCACATTTCAAACAAGTGCTAATTTTTATGGTATTGAGCCAGGCACTCTTGAGCTCTGCTGCTCACATTTTGGTAGGAGGGTGCAATGTGTAATGTCAAAAATTTTTCATTCCATGAAAAAAATTCTCCAATCATTTCAAACTAAAAAGGTGGGGATGATGGCCAGGCAGAGTAACACTGTGCTATATTTCTCAGCTCAGAGTCTTGAAGCTTTTTTCCATCTTTAGTAGTATTTACTTGTAGCAAAAAACATTAGAATAGTTTTAAGTGCGAGTGAAGCTGAAAGCGGACTCTCACCAGAACCCATTGCACATAAAGTGGAAAGCTGATAGAATAAAATGTTCTCATGACACTGTAGCTTTGTAGTATTTCCATCCTTTCTTCTCAGGACAACTTGCTTATAACCTTAATTGCACAAAGGTTCCTTTTTTCTCTGATCTCAACAATTCCCTGATCTCTGTAATTTGTGAATTTTCATATGTAAAATTGATCTGAATAATTCTTTTTTAAGTACATGTATAGTTCTAAAACAACTTAAAAACTATTGCTAGGGTGGGATAAGCATTAAATTTATCACATTTACATCAAATAAGAGAATAGCTAGTAGTTTATGAAACAGATCTTTTGAACCTGATGTCGGACCAATGAGAAAGGGATGTTTTCAATGATTCTTTTCATATGTTTATTGGATGCACACGTTGCTTATATCTGTCAATAACACTGAGAGCTATGACTTGATAGGGCAAAATAAACATTTTTAAACATGAACAGACTGCATTGGTAGCAGTGGAATGCATCTAGTTAGCTAAAGACCTTGTCCTCAGGCACTGAAGAGATCATAATTACAGTTGCAACTCCACCTTCTGGCTTATTTTGCTCTAAGGAGTCCAAGATTTTGGATCTTTTATTTGAATAAATTTGGATACTTCCTTCAGGGTTTGAAAAAGGGAAAAATTGACAGCTACATTCCAAAGAAAGCTTAGCTGGGTGGAAAATGACTGCTTGTAATACTAATGTGCTCTTTGTTTAGTGGCACAAATCATTATCATCATTTTTAAAATGTGTAACTAGAATAAACACTGAATATGAAAGCAAAGAACTAATTTCATGACTTGAAGATTTCCATATGAAAATGAATGTACATGCGTGAAATGTTTTTTTGAACAACCTTCAACAAATGTATGGGAAAAATACCATGGAAAACTCTTCTCAGCAGAAGCATTTGGGCTACTTCAAAGGAACACACAAAGGGTAAATGAATCATATGGACATGGAGAGTGAAAAAGCAGCTACATCCTTGACTAGCTTTGTTCTGTGATAGCAAAGAGCCTGAAGGTTTCTGTATTTGTCTCCATATTTGCAAGGCTAGGGTACTGCCTCAGACACTCTTCTATACTAAAGACAGTATTTTTAACATTTAGTGTTTGTCTTCACCACATCTATCTGCAGGAATCAATTTTGTGATTACTCTCTATGGCTTCAGAACAACATTCAAACTCGTATGCTCCTGGTCAGAAGGGTTTTAAACATACAGCTCTCTTTTAAATATAGCGTTATACAGAGATTTGGTTATGAACATCTTTCTGCATCCTTAGAAATAAATAGAGACTCGGAGTCATACACAGGATTTAATGGAAAAAGTTATAACCCTGTGTAAAGACAAGCACCAGCAGTGGAACAGTGATAAATGAAGCTGTTCAGGCTCCCTGGCATGTTGATTCTGTGGAGTACATTTTACTGAAACAGTTTCCATATCATGTTTGGCCTCATGAATGTTCAGTGGTAGAGGCCAAATCCTGTCTTCAGTCCAATCTCTGCAATTCCCTTCAACCACGTTGCAGCTTTCATCTGTTTTCTTGCATCAGATTCTTTCACGGGAGTTCAGACGTGCCAAGCATCTTGAAGTTGTATTACCAAGAATGTTTCAAGCACAAATCTCTTAGCCTCATCACTGAGCACAAATGCCTTTGCCCAAGTGCAGAAAAGATTTCTTTGCCTTGAATTCAAGGAAAAAACTGGCAGATTTTGCACAAATTTGAGTCAAGATCTTGGCTTTTAAAGCTGTGGCATAAATGTAGGCGTTGAACCAAAGCAGGATTTGGACTGTGGAAGAGGAATCAGTGTCTGTAGGAATCTGTGAAATGTTTCCATGTGAAGAGAACGTTCTCCAGTATGTCCGTAGACCAGCCTGTCCGCAGGGCTTGGGAAAAACAGAACCTTGATTTTCTCCACTGCAACCCACATTCACAGATTGAAATTATAGCCATGCCTCAGTCTGAATGGTTTTCAGCCACACCAGCCCTGGGGTCTCAACCCCTTCTCCCTCCTTGTGAGCAGAAATTAATGGGAGAGGAGGGAAACTTTTGTTAGTTTTGGCTCAGGGCTGGCTGGGGCTGACCAAAGTGTCAAGATCTCCCCAGAGGAGAAAGGACTAACTGAAACAAAAACCCTGTGATGAGCAACACCAAAACCAGGCTGGAGTGTGAGATTTGAGGGCTCACATATAGATCAGGAAGGTATCAAGTGACCACGGCGAGCAGAGGACTCCAAAAAATGCTCAGTAGGCTGCAAGTATCTGGTTTACCACTCCTTTGCTTTTTCTCAGCTAGACTGCTGCACCCTGAGAAAAAGCCTTTCCTGTCATCAACCCTTGCCCTCCCCTACCTCACTGTGCCAGGCAGCAAGCGTGTTCTCGAGGGACATGCCCTCTGCTCCTGTCCTGCTCCCTGGCAAAGGGCCTGGTTGGGCTCCAGGGAGAGCTGCTTTCCTCTCCTTGTGCCAGAACAGCTTCTGGCTGAACATGGAAGATGAGAGAAGGCTTTTCTCAATGCTACCATGTCGCCAAAACCAGCATAGAGAAGGCAGTGCAGGAACACTGCCCTGATGGTTCTGGGACATTTAGCAGGTCATGGATTGGGTTTTGGGCTGCTTCTCTTAGACCAGAGCCTCTTTAAAGAAAAGTTTCAGACCAGGGATGGGAATGAGTGGAAGATGGAAGGAATAAGCCAATGAGAAAAAGCAGCTGAGGAACAGCAAGGAAATGAAGAAGGTATAGTGTATTTCTCTGCTGCAAATGGGACCATTCCACTTGAAGAAGAAACATCTGAGAAATAATTTTAAAATACTGTCTCAAAACACTTAGGACTAGTAGACATCAGTCAGGGGAAATATGTCTTTAAGTTCCAGACTCTGGAACTGTATTTCTATTGTGTTAGAACCGATTCAGTCAACCCCACTTAATTTCCATTGTTGAGGGAGTCTAAAATAAGCAGGAAAAAAGGAAAAAATAACTCTACTGGAGAGATATGCTGAGAAAGAAAACAGCATTCTGAGAAGAGGGCAAAAAAAGCAGAGAATTGACAGGAAGAATATAAAATATAGAAATATAGGTAGTGAAGCAATTTTTTTTTTTTTTGAGAATTTGAGAATTTGTCATTTGCCAATTGTAAGCATCCACCTGTACAGTAACTGTAAATACACCGGCGTTAGCAAGCTAATCTTCTGACTTTTCTTTGCGTCACCCTTATGGGGAAAATGCCACAAGAGAATTTTATCTGACATGTTGTCATTTCTCTTTGCATTTTAAACCTGTCCAAAACGAAAAATTGAAGCAGTTTGTTTGAGTTGCAGAAAGGGTTTTGGCTTACTCCCCATGAAAATATGATTATAAATTCCTCCTGCATTTACTGTTGGCATATTATAAACAATTGAGTCCACTGATTACTGGGTTATATAAGACTTTTCATGTTACTTGAGACTAACTCATCAGGTGCTCCATGAAAGTGGCATAGATATTTTTTAACATCTAAAATTCAAACTCAAAGAAAATTTTTCTGTTCTGTGGGATTTTTACTACTAGCCTGGGGAGAAGGAAAGAAAACTGTGGGAGTTCTTGCCTCATACGCCCAAGATGATTGCTTTCAGTGCAATTTTTACCCATTTGCAGCTGGGCTGCAAGTATTCCTGCTCTGTGTTGTCCCCATCAAGATATTTAAAAATTTCAGTGTCCTTATTTAAACCTCTGGGTTTCAGCCTCTGCATTTGATTCAAGATTTTGAAAGTCTTGGCATCTATCCCAAAGCTTCTCGGTGAACTGTAGGGCATGAAAGAAGCTGCATTTTGACCACTGTATTTTACCTTAGTGTGGAACACAGAATTATCTGTCAGAGATGGGGAAAAGCCATGGAAATTAATGTAATACATTAATTAGTTTATGGTCACAAGATCCTCAAGGGAGTGCTCCAAAACCAGAACGCTGAATTTGGTATTTCTGTGAGTTATCAGAAAAATATGACTTCTCATTGACTATATGCCCAGCAGTGCCTAAGGTTTTGATAAAGTCATCAAAGATGCAGAGCAGTCGCATACAAAAATATTCCTGTAAGACATACTAAAACCAATTATATTTTTGTGAAAAATTTCTGACATCTTCAAAATACAATTTAAAAGAGATTATCTAATGTATGAGGATGACCCAGTTGAAGAACATGATTTCAGAAAACATTACTACCCACACTGTGGGTAGTAGAACATAGTTCTATGCATTCTACTGTATTCTGTGGTATTCGTCATATTCTGATGTATTCTTGCAAACTATATTTTTGCCTGTTACTGCTATACTGAGCCAAACCTGTACCTCGGCCATTTGGATAGGTGAGAGTGAAGGTGTTGTAAACTCCCTCTTTCTGCAAGTTTCTCACAGGTTTAAAGGTTTCTTTAAAGAGAAAGTAAAGCATGTACATTTTGTAGTTACAGCAAATTGGACTCATGTCGTCCCTTTAAGTTCGCTTCAGCTGGATTAAGAAAGGAACCTTGATCTACATAAGAGACATTCTCTGAGTGAGCTAGCAGTCTTCAGTCTTTCAGTCTGACTTGTCATTTGTGGAATCAGTTTTCTGATTTAAGGACATTTTCCTAGTCAGACAGCTGAGGAGACCATCATGTTCTTTTGCTGGACTCATGGAACACCCGACAGTATTTGAACCTCTTTGGATGACGCTGGATTTTCAACATACAACAAGTACTTACTCCAAGATATTTTGAATGGATCATAGATCCCATTTGATAAAAGTGCAAGTGAGACCTAATATAAAACTTTTTAAACTGATAGTTCAGGAATTGATTACTCATTGATAAGCGGCTCATACAGCGAAGTAAGAACACACTGGAGAAGAATTTTATTAGATCAAATTCTACAGCAGGATTGGTGGCCCACAACATTAGAAAAAGCAGCAAATCCTGTGTGCCACTTTTGATTCCATTATCAGCCATTTAATGGCATTGTTTATTAATACAATCATTATTTGTACAACACTGTCACTTAAAAGCTTTAAATATGAGACCACAGTTGAGTCATTTCATCTCCAGCATTCAGGTTCCCAATCTCATAGTAATTTTTTAGAGCCATGTTGTTAGGAAGGCTTAGCAATGTTTGCTGAGCCCTTTGAAGAAACGAAGTAACGTATTAAGGTATAAGGGGTGTTGTTATTTTAAAAAAATTGTAATTATTTTTCAAAAGCAAACAATTTTGGCAACGTGATAAAAGGCAGAAAGAAAGAGGGAGTGTAGGACTGAAGACAGTATGTTCATTTTTTCCTCACTAAACAGTAAACTCTTTAAGCAGCACTATATACTTTCATTCTCATTGTTCTATCACCCAGCCTCTTGCACTCAAGAGCAGTCATTTCATATCTGTATTTACTCTTCTCAAGCCATAGTCTGTGCTCATGCTTTTCAGCTCTTTATACATTTATTTAAGGATCAACTTGAAGCACTTATTTTTCCTATTGAGAAAACACATCACATTCACACATCACAGCCTGCAACTGCAGAACTGCTATAAATCATAAAATATCACTGACATTCCCCTTTCATCTTCTGATAGATTCTCTTTTTAGTGGTTTTGCCTTTATTTAGGTTGCTTTGCTACTTCTTCCTTGGGACTGAAATACATCGTCTTTAATTTCTTTTCTCAGCCAACAGATATCTTTTTCCCTCCTGATAGTGCACAACAGTGTGATTGTAAGTTATTGATGTATGCAAGTCCACCCATGCATCTTTGGCAATCAAAAACTGTATCACAAAGTCAACTCCTTTACCAAAAGGCAATGCTCACATCAAACCCATTAATCTTATATTACATCTATCAGGAATATATTTCCTGTAAATTTTGTTTGCCTAAGTACCAGTTTGGGGATGAAAAGACATGAAGGTACAACTCAAACCATGACATTTGTGTGCTATGAGGAAGAGGATAAAATGTTGACTTTGCTTTCCATGGGTTTAAGCTGAATTCAAGTAGTATAAATTAGGTAAGTGTCCAAGTGAGAGGAAAAAGTAATTTGGTCTAAAGAAAGAGACATAACACAGAAGAGACAATATCAGGAATAGAAGGGGGATGTCTAGAGGAGAGACCACTGGGAAATTTCACAGGCAGCCAGAAGTGGGATGAGATTTGGAGTGTGTTACTGTAGAGATGCAGTCAGGACCATTAAAAAACAAAACAAAACAAAACAAACAAACAAAAAAAAACCACCACAAAGATGTTATTCGTTTTGAGCTCTGCTGGTAATTCTGCAGCATACTTAAACTTCATCCACAAGTTGTTGCTTGTTGGCTCATTAAGTCAATCCACTTGCTGATGATAAGCATGTAAATATTTTGTGGCAATATTTTGTGACAGCTACTTCCCATCATTGAAAATATAATCTAGCTCTGACGAAAAGGTGATTAATGAGACTCCACAGCTCTTTTGAAATTTCTTTTGTTATGACTATGAATAATAGAAATATAATTTTTAAAAATATGCTAATTCCTGATGAACTTTAAAAAAATAAGCAACAAAGAGTCTGATTGGGACAGTTTGGGTAAATTTAGCTGGTGTGAATCAGTGGCTAACATGAAACAGCTGGTCTTAAGGTATTCCACCAAACTTCTGTTTTCTGCTTAAAGTCACCATTAAGTCCATTGCTTATTTTTAACTACCTAGTTTCTAAAAGTGGTACATTACTTTAAATTATTTGTTCTGTGAATCTGGCCACAAGATACTGCCTGGACTGTGCATGAAAAATATGCTGGAGATAAAGTGTTTGTGTGTCTTTCTGTCTAATAACAAAAGGTTCAGCTCTGTAAATAAAGTTAAGGCAGTCTATCTGGAATAGGAATTTAGCTCATTTTAAAAGACACTTTCTGAAAGGATTAATTTCCTATCTCTAAAGGTGAAATGGGCTCTTCTTGGATTAGAAAATACTGTCTTCTTCAGAGTTTGCAGGATTATGTCTCTACTGTGTGAACCCAATATTCACAGAGGATTGTGTAATGGTAAAAATATTTGCCTGGAACAGCCAGCTTTATGATTGACTGATGATATTCTACTGAAGATTGAAGTGAAGATAAAATTTTCAAAAGAAAAATATTGCTGGCACTTGACTACCTGTTCTGTACAGCATTTATTCGCACTTGTCAACTAACCAAAATAAAACCTTTAGTATTGCCAAATTGTGACCTTCTTTGCTGTAAAATATTCTGTTACTAAATCAGCACTACTCTGCTGCCTGTGTTTGTCTTAAACCTTTTTGTGAAACAGTATCTACCCCCTTAGAGCCATTTACTGCTCTTGCTGTGTACGCAATGAGAGTTCTGTGCAAAGATCAAGGGGACATTAGGTGTAGTTACATCCAGGTGATAGTGATGCAGGGTTTACTTTAGGGTTGCTCATTTATTAGGATACATTTTGTGTGTTCTTACTGAAAGACAGCTCAGCAGTATTGGCCTGAACTCATTGTTCTCAACATTCAAATGCTTTTTACGCTGAATAGTTGGGATGAGCTGGGTAAATGTTTTGAGGTTTTTTAAGGTAATGAGTGAAGGACAAATGAAACTAGAGTTACGTTTTACCAGCTTAATACAGCCATAAATTGCACTGCCTGATTTCTAATGAGAAGATGTTACATTTCTTATAATAATCTGTGATTAAGAGGAAGTGTTTTTGCCTATGGCTATATTGTGCTAGGGTCTGATTATATCAGAGCTCATAAATGAAAAAGTCAGGAGGGCCCACTGTGATCATCTGGCTTGGTCTCTTTTATAATACATGCCATGGGACTTCCCTGAATTAATTCCTGTTTGAACTGGAGAAAAAGTTCAGAGAAGCAGCCAATCTCAATTAAAATATTTCCAGTGATGAAGAGCCCACAGCAACCCTTAGTGAATTGTTTCAAGGAAAAACTATCTTTGCCCTTACATTTTTGAGCCTTGTTTTTATTTTGAATTTCCCTTAATTCCGCTTCCAGCAATTAAATCTTATTATGCCTTTGTCTGCTAAACTAAGTCTTATTTATCAAAGTCATATTCCTTCCATAGATACTCATGGTCTGTGATCATCTCAACTCTCAGCCTCTTTTTTTTCTAAAACAACATATGAAACTCTCAGAGTATGCTATAAAACTTTTTCTAGTGGTTTAATCATTCCCATGGCTCTTCATAGTCTGTGTAATCCCTTAGCATCCTCCATGGATTGAAAACGTGAAGAATGGACTGTAACCCATCATGAGTCCTACCAATGCTAAATGTAGCAGTGACATCGTTTTCTTTGCTCTTCATACATGCTCTTGGATCCCTTGGATCCCTTTTGGCTGCAGTGGTCACTGAGATGTTATATTCAGGAAGTTATTGACCATCAACATTCAGAGGTTAAATCAAAGTTAGAAATGTACCGAGTAACTTAGAAATAAAAATAGAGGAATATTTAATCAAATATTTTAGCTTCCTTATGTAGGACCAAATTATATCCAAGCTGAACATGGGTGGACATGGGTGCAGAAAAAAATTCCACTCACTGCCTGCCTCTCTTGTATGTCTATGTATGTGGTTGTGTGCAACAGCTTTAGAGGTTAGAGAAGCAACAGGGTTGAACTTCAGGTGCTCCACTCCAGAGCACATCGACTGGTGAAGGGAAGCGAGGAGAGAAGGAGCTGGGTGGCCCCACCCACATCAGAACTTGCTCCCCATCTCTCCACAGTGCTGTGGAGGTGGGCCAGGGGGAGGGAAGTCCTCTGGCATTCCCTTCCTGAACATCAGCAGTCCCAGAAGATTGTAAGGAAGGAGGACATGGAGAAGCAAAGAAGTGCCTGGAGGTGGATTTTTCCAAATCTACTTGACTGTGAAAACCCAGGTTCATTCAGTTTTTAAAGCAAGGGTAGCAAGACAGTCAAGACCATCCAATAGCCTGGCACTATTCCTTCAGCCTTGCATGCTGTTTTCTTGAACCAGCATCCTCAAAGTAATTTTACACTTCATCTTGGAGAATGAGTAAGCATCCTCACACCACTTTAGGCAATATCATCAGTAGTTTGTGTAACTTGCACAGCTACTACGTAAAGCAGCCACTCACCCCCAGGAGATTAGTGAAGCTTATGCTAAACCTGCTTCCTGTGTATAGTTTCTGTTGTTGCATGAAATACATAAAACCTCATGCCGGTGTTGTTGCTGATGCTTCCTTTGCTTTTATTGTGACATCATAGGTGGGCTTTCAGTTTATAGACACTACTGATATCAACCAACAGTACAGGGTAAAAATGGATATGTTTTATACAGTAAATTAACCTGGTAAAATGTCTCCAGAGGAACTATACTTATACTAATGCTCCATTTACTGCATTTATTTAAGATACCAAAATTAATTGCAACTACTACAGCCAATTTATGTGCTTAGTATTCTGTTACATGCCCTTGAAGTCTGAAATTCATTAACATCATACATATTTTAACACACTCGTCTGTCTCTTTCTCTTTTCTTAACTGTGTGTAGCATCTAAGATATTTTCCTCAGGGCTTGGAGAGGTGTTGCTCCACACTGTGCTGTAGCACAGGGTCTTGGATATACCCCGTAGGAGTTTAATGAGTGTTTATCTTCTGGTAGTGCCAAGAGGCTCTCTTGCAGTCAGTCCTTCCGGTGGCTGCAGTTTCTCAATGCAGGACTGATCATATCTCATGAAGGTGGATCTTACTCTCCTTCATAGCAATGTCAAGGACCCAGTGTTGTAATAATGTCTCAGAGAAACACATGCTTGCCCACTGCTGCATTATATCAACATGAATTTCCTTCTTCAATGCCCTGAATTTTTTCAATATCACAGTTTGTCCTGGGGAGATCCCCACTTACAACAAAGTTTCCTGCTCAGAAGGCCATCAGGGTTTTGGTTGTAGTGAATTCTCATCTTTTTACATGCACTGTTCTTCCTCACTTCCTCACCATGACTAGTGACAATGGTGGGGCTGTGAACGTAGAAATATGCAGGCAACATTGTGTGCAGCATCAGGATGTTGTTCAGGCTCTTGGCACATGTATTTCTTTATTCAGGAAGGGCTGGTTTATTTTCTTTGCCTTTTGCAGAGACAGGGTCTCAGACTTTGTTGAGGTCATTGCAACCACCCAAGCTAACACATCTCTCAGTTGGGAAACAGTTCAATTCACAACATGCAGCTCAAAAATAAAATAATGTGTGCTAAATTTACACTCAGCTATGACAGTGCTTTAACTTCACATTTACAAGTGATGTACAAATACTATCTTCTGGGTAAAAATTGTAACTTCTGGGTGCATTTTCTCAGAAGGTCCATCCCTACTATGCTCCAAGGCCTGCTAGGGATGCTGCAGTTTTTCATAGCGTCTTTTGCTGTTTGGACCACATTTCCCCACATGCCTCACATCTGCTTACCAGGTTCCTGGATATCCTTGATACAGTTTGGCCAGTCTGCTGTGCCTCTGGCTCTCCAGATACAGAATGCTCTTCCAAAATGGCTCTGTGTTATTCTTAAGAGTTTCTATTTTCAGTCATCCAACTGCCCTTACATACACTATCTTCTGTGCCCAATTCATCTTGATAGCTGCAATATTTTTGAGAAGCAAGCAAAATTCTTCCCTGATGTCTGGCTTCCCTATCAAAAATCTAGATGCAAGCACTTGTAAATCTTTGTCTTGTGAAGTTTGTTTTCAGATACTTTCCAAATCCATGCCTTGAAACCATCTGTATAAGAAAAAAAAGAAAGAAAGAAAGAAAGAAAAAAATCTACTTCACACATATATTGGACAGAAGCTCACTTTTTAAAAATTCCTGGTTAAAATGGTATATGACTGGATTTTCTATCTGTCAGAGTATTTCTTGCTCATTTTCACTGCTTTCATGCTGCAGGACTTGTATGGCTAAAAATTAATTCTTATTATACAAAAGTAGAATTGCTTTGCAGAGTCAGACGCTTTTGTTAAAAGTTGTCTATGACTTTCTATGCCTAAACTTACAACTCTATGGCCAGACACTTCCCAGTGCATTTTTTTTTTCTTTTGGTAAGAGCATCCCTGACAATAAAGCTATGGAATATTTCTGTCTACAGTGCAATGCCCCAATTCTGTTTCAATTGCATCATATTACTTATTTGTCTATTGATTTTAGTTATTGCATTTAAAGGTGTGAGATATGTTCCCTGATAGATGTGATGGTAGCATTATGCTGAAGTTTTCTTTCTACAGCATCTTTTCTCAGTAGCTGTACCAAGGGTTTCCCATGCATTCCAGATTCTTGGAATAAATATCAATAGATATTTTTATAATCTAATAAGAGAAATGAGAGAAAATAGTAATGAAAAGTATATACGTAATTAAAATTCATGTAAATAAGATGATAAGAATATAAAATGAGAATGTAATGGAAGAAAGGAGACAGCAGTCAGCCTTTTTCTCTCCTCTGCACGTCCTCCTCCTGGCGGCCACCGCTCCCTGGGAGTCAGATCTCGTTAGCATTGTCTCCGCTCTGAGCCCAGCAGTGATCCCCCAGCTCGCAGGGAGCCACGTCAGCATCTGGCATGGCACAGATCCCTGCTGTGCAAATGAGCTAGACAGGGGCTGGCAGAGCATGGCGTAAGGCAGAACTCGTTTGTTCAGGCACACTTCTACCACTTATCAGCCATGCCAGCTCAGGCAGGAGTTTCTTCATCAGCACTGTAGACATGTCCTAGGCTCCTGGACATTATTTAATGCATGAGACTAAGCAGTGATCTTGAGGGGCTTTCTGTGAGGTCAGACATCAGTGACTCCGTGCTCGCCTGCTTTTTCACACACATAATACAGGAGGAAGCCACTACTATGAAGATTTTAAACCAAAGTAGTATCAAGCCTAAAACAAAGACCACTGGACAGGAGTCTGTTCTGTGGCATAACTGGCATACAGGTGAATCAGCCTGGAAACTTACCATAAGAGAAATGAGGTGACTGTAAAAAGAATGCGATATCATTTTATGCAAATAATGACTTGATGCTTAGAATGTGACTGGTATTTCATTATGAAATGAGACAAACACTTAATTGATAGTTTGATTCAATTGCTACCAAAGACTGGCCAAAGATGGCTGGAAGACAAGCACATGCTCTCCGAGTTGCTGTCCAAGACTATCTGACTTCTACTCCTGCTTTATTTGTAAGACCAAAACCACTTTCCTGAGGTGAAGGTAAGGTGCAGGTCTTTCAGCACTGCTTGCTGATGGGCATTGAGAACTTCCCTGGCTGGCATCATGACCTGCAAACATTATGGAGATCCTGAAACTAAGAAAGCAACAGATCTGCATAGGAGCCCCATATTAAATTGGGTTCTCACTACTTACGACTTTCCTCCTCAGATCCATTGTTTTCTCTGTTGTCTAATATTAGGAAGAAACTTCAGCATCCAGTCCAGAACAAAGCTGCCTTATATTTTAACCAGATGCCCGTTTTTGATCTGAGGAATTGAAACCCCTGGGACACACCAAGCACAGATATACTCACCGTTCATGGGTTAGACATGCACCGAGCATGTCTAACTGCAGTCTGAAGAATGGAATAGTTCCTTTTTCCATGTAAAAATTTCCCAGTGAAGCTGAGGAGTAAGCGTGGTTGACATTAGGTTAAGTGGGGAGCCTGAGAACAGCTTGAGGGCTGAAGGCATGTATTGGTTGGATCACAGGGCTTTGTTGTGCTGTGCAGACCTTGAATAGAGAGGACATCAGACAGGCCTGATAAACAGTAGTCAAGATTCAGGTTTAATCACCTCAGTGATCAACTAATGGAAGTCTCATGGGAGCTGAGAGGACCTTGGTGAGGGGAATATTGCAGAGGCCAAGACCCACAATTCTGAAGGGCTGTTGGCAAAGTGCCCCTTGAAACACTTCTGCTCCATCTTCACTGGGCAGCTGGTGTGTGCCTTGTGCTGGGGCTCTGGCCCACCACTCACACAGCTACAGGGCCCAGCCAGGCTGAACCGTGACCTCTGCAAGAGCTCGGGTCCTTCCCACATCGTAGCTGCAACACTGGGAGAGCTCTGCTGACCAGCAGCACATCAGGCAGGCTGCAGAAAATGGTTCCAGCACAAAGGTGGAAGTCATGTCTTTGTACTGTCGTTGGGTGGGCAAGAGCAGGGAAAATTACTTGGAGAGAAGGTAAAATAATTTTTCCCAAGTCCTGATAAAATCAGATTCTCTATGCATGTCAGCCTTTCTGTGCCACTTACCTAGCCCTGAAGAAGAGTTGGTAGCATTGTACTCTTTACACATCATAAGGTACATAAGAATCAGTAGTTAGGGTTGACCTTTCTTGTGCTGCTTTGAGGAACCTCACTTCTGTCATGAAAGTACTCTTACATTAAACTTCTTCTCTGACATGCCTGAAGTCAAGAAAAAAAAGCCTAAAATCAAGTGTGATAAGAGCATGCTATAAGTATTGTCCTCTGAAAAGTCAAATGAGCTTCCTCCTTAGATCAAGTAAGGATACTCTTCCAGCCTGCTTGTTCAGCAAGATGTTACCAAAATCTTGCTTTTCAAAATAAAGATGCTCCTTTGTTTCTTTCAGGGATAAAAAATTTTAAAACCCTCTCCTGAGAGTTTTCCAGACTAGAGGAGCAAATCTGTCCCCTACAATACTCACTTTACTTTTAGTCCAGCTGATTACTTATCACTCAAAATATGAACATCTTTATTTAAAAGTCATCTGATGATCATGAAAGGAGGAAAGACATGAAAAGGAGGCTGTTGCACATGTTGAAAAATGATCTAGAAGAAAGTGGGAAGAAAATTTAAACATATTTCAGTAGGAGGTTATATTACAATTCTCACATAAACTGGGTCTGGCAGTTTATGTAAAAGCAGAGTTTGAGCCTACATGACAAGCACATACAGGGAAAATCTTCATATATCCACGTATTTGGTTTAGTTTTGAAGTGCTGATGCAATGTGTGCGCATAGGAGAGAACAAGAACATGTGCAAGTGAAAGCAGGAGAGAGTCTCTGTGGCTATGCCAGCAGGGCATGACTATATAATTTGTAGTGTGGGAAGAAGCTAGCAGAGAAGATCTTTGTGATGTTGAAAGTATGATGAAATATCTGGGTTAAAAGATTAATACAAAGAGAGCACATGAAGAGTCAGAGTCATGAACGCAGGAAGGTGAAGGATCGATAGGAGTGGTCCAGGGAGACAGGGAGGGCTGCACATGAAAGGCAGAGGAGAAAAGCAGGGCACCAAATATTGCCCAGTGTAAGAGGAAATACCTCAAAATTCAACAAGATAGGAAACTTAAATGGGAAGAAATAAAATGAAGACACTGAAGAAATACAAGGAACCTAAAGCAAATTTTAGATTTTTTTTGGTAAGTTGGGAGCTTTCTATGGTGAGGACTTTTTGTTTGGGGGTTATTGCTCTTTTGGAATAAAATGCACTATAGAGACAGAAAAGTGTCAATAGTCAATACTGGCTGCTTGCTACCTCTCTTATGATTTTGGTTTGGGATTTTTTGATGGTGGTGTGGGGTTTTTTTTTGTTTTTTTTTTTTTTTTTAATTGGTTAAATGCTTGGTTGTTTGTTTTTTAATTTGGTTTGGTTTTTTTGGTTTGGGGAGGCAGGATTTGGTTGGTTGGCTGGGTGGGTGGGTGGTGTTTGGTTTTTTTTTTTTTAGTTTGGACAAAGTTTTTTTCATTTCCTTGACAAGCTCTCTCTAAAGCAGCTCCTTCTAGCTGTACTTGTGCATCCCTGTTACTGGCTACAGTTCAAACTGTCCCATTTACCTTCTAAAAAAGAATCCAAAAATGTTTCACAGATTTTGCCACATTAAGGGAAATTCTCAGCTGTTCCGTGAGCAGTTAATTCTCTTCACATCATTTCCAGGGAAAGATGAGAGTAGGTTGTGAATATCTTCCCTCCTAGTCTTGACTGAGCTATGTCCATGCTATTCTGTCAGGATTTCCATGTACAGGTGGGATGTAAGCATAAAAGTGCAGTGAAGGGGAGCATGAGGTAGAAAAGAGATGAAAAGAGCTAGACAGAAGAAAGATATGCAGATGAATGAAACAAAGCAAAGGCAGTCAGGAGAAAGTCTACGAAACGTGGAACAAAATAAAGCAGTATATAGAATAAAAACTTGATAGGTAGGGGAAATGAAGCAATATGTAAACTGCAAATAGAGCAAAAATAGAATTTTAAATGAGAAAATTAGGAAGGAAATGAAAACATAACAAAATTTGAGCAAGAAATCTAGAACAGAGGAAGAAACGAAAGGAAATTCTAGGGCAAACTAAAGAAAAGTGGAAACAAAGTAAGTAGAAGAAAAACAGAAAAATAAGCCAGTGAGTAATTTTTTAAAAGAATAAATATTGACTGAAGTCAGCATCCTTTTATTTATAGGTGTTGTTACGGAAGAGATGCACTATATATTTATGAAACACCTGGGAGGTTGGAAACAAATGTTGGAAAGAGGCACTCCTGCTGGAAGACATATTTTTGTTTTCCTTAGGCCTTTCATGACGTAGTTAGATCTCTGTAGCTAACCAGGCTGCATTACTGATAGAGTACATTGACATTGAAAAAGAGTGGACATGAGGCACAACAGGTTCAGTGGTGTGTATATAAACATTTCTAGCTACACCCTCATGGGAAAAAGTTCCAACTCTCTCCATGCAGAAAACAAGTCATGACCTTTGAGAAAGTAAGTAACAGAGATAGGTCTAAGCTGCCAGATTTTATTCCTGTCCAACAGGATGGAAAGAGATGCTATGAAATTAGAAATTTGGCTTCGTTTCTTGAGCTCCACACAAGTGTACACACTTCTATTTATTTTACCGCATTGGTTCAGGTATTTGGGCTTTTCTTGGATCAATTTCTAACGAGACTCGGTTATTCTATACGCCTTTTCCCCTAGTTTTGAAGCATTATCTGCATTGATACGTATAGAGCCATTGGCTTTGCTCATGTGTGTAAGTGCTTACCTTTGTTACTGAGGCCTTCTAAATGCTTTAATTCACAGAACAGTTTGTTCTTTTGGTGTGAAACCATACTTTTTGTTGGTTAAACACTAGCAGCTGGAGGGACTTTATATGTGTTTTAATAGGGACCATGAAACTGCCCTTTTGTTTTACACTTTCTTGTACTTCGATTGTGCCCTTATTCCTTGTACTTACTACTCACAGTATTTAATGTAGATAGTTAAAATGGTTATAAGAGAGAGGAAGGGAACAGTTTAACCTCTGACAAGGGCAGCATTTTTAAATTCAACCGTAAGCATTTAGTTTAGGAAAATCTGTTTCCACTTTCCCGATGAACCCTTTAAAAAACCCCCTCAGCTTAACTACACGCAGCAAAGCCACGATATCAACCCTGCCACAAAAGGACAAACCCTGCAGATCCCTATTTGCACGGGAAGTCCTTCAAACTGTGAGTCCTTTTCAAGTGAAAGGAATACACACGTGATTTTAGGATTTGCAGAATTTGGCCTCCAGCTAATCACTTGGCAAAATTGTGCCTCCACAAAATTTGTAGTCTCAAGTAAAACTTCCTAAGTGGTTTTTGAATCCTTTACAGTAGTATTAAGCTCCCTTAGCAAAAACAACCTGCCAGGTGATAAACTTTCCTGGGATTCAGAATATTTGCTAAAAAGCAAGGCAAGGCCCTAATAGCTGAGTAATGGAATTCAGAAAACCAAAGTTTTACAACAGTGCAACCTTGAGATTAATGAATTAATCATATTTTCTCTCTGCATTTGAATAAATGCAAAAGACCAATTTGTCTTGGAAAAGCTAGTTTTATATTGAAGGGTGATCTAGTCATTTTAAATAAGCCAGATTCCGTAGCCTTACTGGAGGAAAATTCCCAGTGTTGTCGTTTGACATCAAAGAAGTATTACCTGACTCAGGGTATAGCTCTGTAAAGGCTGATGCTACTAGAGCTGGCATTTTTATTTGCTTCTAGAAGTATTTTCAGAAGTGAAGCAAGGTTTCCCTTTCCTCTGTTGAAAGCAGAGAGAAATTCCTCTTTTCCAGGCTGTTTGATAAGAAGTGCTGCCCCACACCACTGTCTCTTCTTGCCTGTTACAACAAGCATGTCTCCTGCTGCTTCAGCAGATATTTGAGGGCAATCTGCATGTCAGTCTCTCCAGGGATCCCCCTGCAGCCAGTAATGTCACTTCAGATGGCTCCATTGCACTGCAAGACAACACAGTATGGAATGGTATCCATAATCCAACCAAAAAGGAGAAGATAAAATCCACAGAGCAGCCATTCCTCAAGGAAGGTTCACACCAGAAAAAAAACCCAAAAAACAACAACAAAAAGCCAACAGAGCTACTGTAGGTCGACAGCAGAACTCCAACTGTTCACAACTCCACAGAATCTCTATCAGATTATCCCAAAGGATTTGGCAAATGCCCAAAAGGAATGATACGGTTGTCTACTTTTGTAGGAAGAAACAAACTGGATAAAGTTAATTTCTTCCAATGACAGACATCTGTGATTTTTTACTGGGTTTACAAATGAAATGTGTTCCAAAAGGCTGGGGCCAGCAACACAGTACTGAAGCCCTGCGTCTGAATGTTAAATATTATTTTATTCTAAATGTATTTTCACTAAATCAGGCTTCTGATGTTCCATGAGTTGAATTAGACATCTTAATAGAAAATTCTTTGTGGTACAAGGATCCTCTAAAATAACCTGAAAATACCTGCTCCATCTTTCATAATGCCAAAATTTTGTTATTGCTAGTTCTCTCCCTCTTTTTCACTGTTTCCCTCATTGAATCTATCCCACATGCAACGCTAAATACTACTTTATCCAAGACCTATGCTTCATCCACCTCTGAAGAGGAAAGGAAACCTTTATCTGGAAATAATGCATTTTCGGTTGTTTGGTTCTTAAAGTGTTTCAAGCTGTTTCACATTAGTCTCAGAGGCCTAGGTGGTATACAGAACAGAAAGCAGGTGAGACAGTTCATGATAGATGAAAATTATCTCATGAACATCAGCACCTCATTTGTGTACATGTGTGTTTTCCCCGTTGCCGAGTTAATTATTCTTGGTAATAATATTGAGTCAGACACATGACTATATCATTGCAGACAAACCCATGTTATTAATGCATTTTCAGTAAAGTAATCCTTGCCACAGGCAAGATTTTAACCTTCTAAGGGGTTATAAGCTGCTCATGCACGTAGTTGCTCTCCCCAAGGAACAGACTGTGAACAAACTTAAACTTGTACTCCTGGTTTATGCCTTGTTCTCCCTCATCTCTGGGGAGGACTAAGAGACAGAGCCACAACCGTTTTAATATCTCTGAAGATTCTTTGATACAGATGAAGTTCTATGTAAAGATCATATAAGAAAAAAAATTCCTGGGTTAAAGAACACTTCTTTCTTAAAGTGACTGCAATTTCTTTATTAGGTACAGGAAGAAAGAAAAACACCAGCTCTTGCTCCTGAAGGAGATAATCCCAGCTGTCACGCAGCCGCTCAGGAGAGCTGAGTCCTGTTTGCTCCAGTGACTAATTCCAGCTGAAGAGAGCACATCTTGTCTCTGCTGGCATTTCAGTTTGAAGGACCTTACCACCCCGTACCTGGTATCTCTGTTTCCCCCTCTCCCTGCCCTGGTGGCTGTCACTGCAGCTGCCTGCCTCTGGAGCACAACGCAGCTGCCCCAGCACCGAGCACCGGCAGTTTAAAGCAGAGTTATGGGCAGCAGCATTAAAGAACACGCTCTTACTCAACAGAGCAGCTCCCTGCATACCCTGGAATTAGAGCTGCTTGTTTTTCTGACCAAAAAAGCCTGTTTTTAGTATTGTTAGCACTGTAGAGCCAAGGAGCTCTGGGAGGGCGAGCTGGCTTCTATTCTGTTTTGTACATCATCAACCAAATTGTCAGCTAATTTCCTATTGTGGAATCTTTATTACCAGCAGTGACCTATGAGGCAGAAAGAATATTTTTTATTTTCGAATCTCGTGTGGAAGCTGCAGGTTGCCAGCTGGGGGGAAAAAAAAAAAAAAAAAAAAATTCTGACCTATAAATTTAGCAAATATGATAGGAAAGTAATTGAAAATGAAAAATAAGGTTCTACATTTTGTCCCTGTTAAAGTCTAACTGAATCATAAACACATTTTTAAAAAGTGTCTTTTTCAGTTTTGTGAGTGTGATGTTTCCTTTTCTTTTTCCTTTTGTGTCTTTTTTTGTAGATGTTCTTTAAGGCTCTGTTAAGTCCCTTGGTTTCAAATCATGTTGAAGTGTATAGTTTTGTTAACCCTAAAACTGGCATCCTAGAGGTGTCAAAAATGAGATTGGCTTAAAAACCTTAAATTCCAGAAAAAAATAAGATGAATTTTTTAAACTTCTAACCTTTTATCAAATTTATATTTTCAGATGTTACAAATGTGAGGGGTAGAAATGTACACAAAGAAAAAGCAGCTTAAAACGGTCATGGGTTCATCCACGTCCAAGAATGGCAGTTATAAAGGAAGAAGCAAATATTGAAACTCAAGATAAAATCTTGAGACTTTTCAAAACTAAGCACCACCATCCCCCCAGTCCAAAGCAGTTCTTGTTCTGGAATTTGGATTGTAAATCTCCACTACGAAGGTAGAGCAAAAATACAGCACAATGGTGTCATTTCTGTGAAGAAAAATTAACTCAAAAAACCCTGAAAGCAAAGCCACTTAAAGCTCAGCAGCTGGTATAAAAAAACCCTGAAGCACTAGAAGACTTGCAAGTGCAGATTAAGGTACACTTCTCACCAATTTTGTCTCCATGTCTCTTTGCCCAGTGCATGTCCTTTTTGAGGTGAAGACAGTTAAATCCAACTATCTTCTTGTGCTTTGTCGAGGTCAACAGTAGTTTTAAATGTGAAAGGACTAAAGCACTTAGTCCTTTTCTAGGTAGCCATTATAGGAAGACCTCTTGACCCTACAGTTCCTTACCTTACGCTGATATTTTAGGAAGTCCACAGAATGGTTTAAATTATTCTGAGATTAACAAAATTAAAGAAAATTAAGAAAAGTATTTAACTGGAAAGCATCAGTCCTAGTGGAGAGTGGACTAAATCAAATTTATGCAGGAAAATAATTCAATGATGCTCTAAAAAAAAGAAAAAAAAAGAGACAGTTGCACCGTTTGTAAACCACAGAACAAATCTCCATCTCAGGCAAGGATCCCATGTCAGGAAATATAGTGCAAATAGAATTGGGCAGGAGGAGTAAACAGGGTTGAATTCAATTTGTATTAAAAAGCTTATTGTAACTCTAATTGCACAGAAATAACAGCCACTCAACATAGTAAACAGCCTATAGGTAGAGATCCTAGTGCAACTTCAAAACCAACAAGAAATGTTGAGATCATCTGAATGACTTCTCTACCCCTACAAAAAGAGGAACTGAAAATACGTCACAGTTGTACTGAGGAGTAAGTGCTCACACAAAGAAATAATGAAGAATGCAGAGGTCAACAGGGTATAAGGTTTTCCTAACTAATGCTTCTCCAAGGCGTAAAATACCTTTTCAATAACTACTTATCTTGTTGTTCAAAAATTAGCTACTTTTGCTGATACAGAAGCCCATTTTATCAAAGCTTTGGCTGAAATTCAAATAAATTGTTCCGTGTGAACTTCTGTATTTTTATCAGCTTAGCAAAACTCTAAAAAGATAAAGTCAAGATAGAAGACTAATCAAACAGAGGGAGCTCTTTACCATCCCTAGATGCAGTGAACTAACACAGTTAGTAAAACTAATGTGTGGAAGTAGTTTGCATGAAATTATTGTCGTCAACTTTGCTCAGAACACAGAGTAAAATTTTTCTGAGAGTTCAAATGCCTGTTACATTTCTGAAAATGATTTTATTCCTTTACTATCCCATTTGCTCCACTTACTTTTGGCTGGAACATACAGAATGGTTAATTTGTGTGCTAAGTGCAATCTTCAGCCAAACTAGTAATAAACTTTTTTGACAGCTGCTCCGTTGAGTTTCCCCTCCCACATCTTCATACTCATAAGAACCCAAGAAGTTGGAAACTTAGATTGCTGGGTGTTCTTTCAGGTTGAACTGAAAATTATTTCAGGGAAAACAAAATTAACATTCTGTGATAATTTCATTTCAGAATATATAGTTTTTCTGGAAAAGGTGAACTGAAAACAGTGGCAGAACTAGCCCATATTTGAACACATTTGAATTTGTGATGCTTTAATTGCATATTCTGCCTTTAACTTGATGAGAAATTATTTGTTTCCTGAGATAGTAGCCATTTTGTTTGCAGTTGCTGTTAGGTGGGATAGGTGCACTCTGTTTCCTCCAAGAACAGAATTACTTTTAGTTCTTTTGACTTTTTTTGAAATTGAAAGAAAAACAACTTAATGACCAAGAGAAAAGTGGAAATGTTTTGTGTACATACATGGTACACAAAACCCGAACCAAAATGAATATATATATAAAGTAAATAAACATATTCTACACCCATAGATGGTGTTATAATTTGGTACTCACCTGCATTTTTGTATATACTTCATGGGAGAGAAAATAAAAAGCTTCACTAAGAGATGTTGCAGAGCTGCAGCACAGTGTCCACAACACCATTCTCTAGAAGCAGTTGAATACACAGCAATTCCAGTCTTGATCCCTCATTATCTCATCAGGTGTTAACATTAGTCTGCACAACATCAACATAAAAAATTTTCATTTTAATCAAACATCTAGCTATTGATTGTTATAACAAAATGACTCACATTTTGAGAATTCAACTCTCAGTGCAAACCTACATTTTCTGTGGCAGCTGCCAATCTCCACAAGGGGAATAAGAAGAACTCCGAAAGGCAGTGGAAGAGCGCCATGCTCAGTAATCCCAATCAAGCAAACCCATTTTGTCCTCTGGAATAATGCATTGTATGGTATTTTCTACCTTGTTTGGTATTTAGAGTTGGAATTTATTGCCAGGCTTCCTGGCAGCAAGCTGTGCAGGTTGCAGGCGGAGGCTGATGGAGGTGAGTGAATTAATGTGGTGGCTGTTTGGAATGTCGTCCAGCTGCCAGGGAGAATTATGTTTGTTTGCCTTTGGCACAAGTGTGAAAGGAACAGCCACAGATTTCAGAAGTGTGAGTCTACATTTTTATATCTCACACTAATGAATACATTTTTTTGTATCCTGTACATTTGGGGAAATAGAATTTATTTGTAGATTTTATTTACCACTTGTGTGGTAGAGAAGGAATGTTTCCTCAGAGACTGAACTTGTACTTTAGGAAAGAAAAAGAAGAAAAAAGAAAGAAAAAAAAAAAGGGAAAAGAAAGAAAAGAAGGAAAATATCTGACTAAGCCAAAACAACGTTAGTAAAAGTTATCCTAACTTCACTATTTTTGCAACTATATCTAAAGTCAGATCAGAGAAAGGGGAATTTCAGCAAGATTTGAAAATTTCTGTATGTCAGATTTTTTTGGTGGCACAGAAATGTCACTGAAAGATGTAACTTTGTTTCCTGCTGGAAATTTATTTCTTCCAGTCAAACCTTTACTTTACCTATAACCTGTCAGTTATCCCTACTCCAACCTCCTGTGCTATCAACAGAGGGATGATAATGCTATTTGTAATGTGCTCTGATGTGAAAAGTGCTATGGAAGATTGAATTGTTGTTGCTGATAGGACCAGAAATTTCCCCAACTAGATCTGTCAATAGCTGACACTAAAACAACAAGGTACAAAGTGCATTTGAAGACTGTCAGACACCACTGCTTTTTTGTTTTCTCTAGCAAACTATTCCTTAGATAACTGACTTGACCTAGCATTGCTTAAAAAGATCAAATGCTCAAAAGATCAAGTGTCTCAGAAAGAAAGAAAAGGCTGGAAAGAATAATATTAGTTACTCCATACTATGTAAAGCCTAATGATCTCCTGTCCCATTATAGTAAGTAAATAAAACTGTCACTTATACCTCTTCTGTTGGTCCTAATAATATAGAAAGGAAAACAGCTTTCTAGTTTTGGTACAATAATGAACCAAAAATAATGCTTTGCAAAATTATCTATTTTTAATAATTTGCAAAAAGTCACACTATGGGACAGATTTTAAAAAAGACAATTATGAATACCCATAGCTAGTATCTTAGTTTCTATGCACAGCCATGTAACTTACATATATGATCAGGAAAACTGTAATTTCAAATAAGCTTTGCAATTTTATTTTAATTATTCTAAATTTATTGTCTATATGTTAATTGATTGTTGTGAAGACTTTATTATGCTATAACATACTTCAATGGTTATTTAAGGAGAAGCAAATATATTTAAGAGAAAATAATTTGTTGAGTCAATATTCCTCAAATCCTTGGTTCATTCTAACCATTTAAAGAAAAATATTTGCAATCTTAATCACAGCCCTTCAAGGAAGCAAAGATGTTTTATGTGGCATATCCAGCAGAAGAAAGAAGAATAGATGTAAGCTTGCAAACAAGACTATTTTCTGGTAGGATGAAGATGTGAGATGTCACTCTGGAGATGGGATTAGAACAAAGAGGCAGAGACAAGAACAAGGAAGAAGGAAAAGGGGGGGACGACAAGAATAAAAAGAACAATAGAAAACAGGGAGTGGAGGGTAAAGAATGTGACAGAGAAGACTGAAAAGAGTCAGCGGGGACAGAGAAAGAGCGTAAGAAGCCAACGGGTGGGGGAGAGAGAAAACTACAAAAAAATAGCATAAGGTGAAAGATCTGTAAAGGGAGGAAAAGAATCTCCCGGGAGTGCTAAACTTAAGGAAGAATGGCAAGTCCCTCTTGGATGAATCAGTGCTTCCCAATTACCTACACGCAACCCCTCTGAGTCACCCTATGTTCGTGGCTGCGCAGCCTCGGTGCCAAGACAACTACTTAGAGCTGTGGTCCGGTGTCAGTGGGAGCAGAAAAGATGGCAGTAAAAGTCCTGTGGCAGGGGAGCTTTACTCCTCCCCAGGCCAAGCGTTCCTGCCAACCGAGCCAGTTGCAGCTGGCTGCGGCTGGAGTCACTTGGTACTTGCTCTGCGTGCAGGGTGAGCAACCCAAGAGCCGCAGGGGTGCCGCAGGCAGCCAGACCTCCACGGCTTCCCCTCTGCTTCGCAAGCCGGTGCCTAGGGAGCTCCGGGTAGAGTGATATCCGAAGGACAGAGCAGCAGGAGAAGTAAGGAAAAGGAAAACCAAAAGAGGGCAAAAGGAGGAAGAGAGTAAAAGAGGAAAGCAATTAGTGGTCATGGCCTCTTTACAGCAAGAAATGACTCGTACTACATACATAAGTGATCCCCATGTGAACTGTAAGTGGGAGAGGCACAGCAAGGAGCCTGCTGTTGATCTCATGAGCTGAGTAACCTACATGAAAGCACAAGAGCGACACATTTCTGTCTCAAATCCAGCCACTCACAAACACTTCTGCTAGGGCAGTTCAATGGCATATAACCATATCAGTTCCTTTCTGATCCTTTGATTTCCTTTTCCAGAAGGCAAGCCTAGATTTATCTTCTTTATTTATTTTGCCAACATGGCTGTATTTGTCAGCCTAGTAATTAGTTGAGTCGGTAGAGCTCAGGGAATAGACTTCCAGCTGACATGTGCTCCCTCTTCTGGTTGGCATTTGCCTCTACACACCGAGGTCAACGTAAAGACAAATTTGGGTCCTCTAGCCTCTCAAAAAGGAAGAGCCTTTAAACACCCTTTTTACTCCATTTTAATACAACTGTGAGATCTTTGCTGCTCACTGTCCTAATGGACCAAAAGGACATGAACACTGATGCACTTGTGCCTTTCAGACAAACGATCCAGAAAGTTCATTCATGGATTTGTTAAAATAGTACTTCTACTGTTTTACTGATATGACCATGCATTAGTGCCACTGTTTTCTTCCCCACAATGACAGTCACTCACTCCCTCACACAGCCATTCCCAGCTGAGCTATTGAACACAAGGCAACCGAAGTTTCATTTGGGGGGGATCTGATACATGATTAGAGGGGCACTATTGCAGGAAGCCTTGCTGGTCCATTCATTTGAATACACAGATAGTGGGAAAAGACAATGCTAAAATATATCCTTGAAAGGGCTCATTCTGAGAATTTCTGTGAAAAGCATTCGCTCCCTGCTTTGACTGTGGCCTGCTGTGGCATAACCCCGTGAGCAAGTACCTACAGCTGGTAATGAGTTCAGAGGGCCAAAACCTGCTGCCTGCAGGAACGGGGTCCTCAGGGCTTGCCTGGCACCGGTTATTGAGCTGAACTCAACAGCAATCGGCTCTTGAATTCTAATCTTGTCTCTAACACCGACTCCTGGTCAAAAGCAGTTATGAGCTTTCTGATTTCCTTCCACATCTACAGAAAGGGAATAATCCTTGCTTATAATATTTACCAGGCAAACTGAAGCAGATCTTCAGCATTTACACCTCATATCATCTGTTAAACTGCCTCTGCTTGGCTGGGGACTAGGTCATGCCTCTTTGGTGCTACCACATAAATGTTAGAACTTAACCATCATCTGGTCTTCAGAAAGGGCAGCTCCAATTCTCTGCCCTTTTTTTTTTTTTTTTTTTTTTTTTTTTTTGGGGGGTGTGTGTGTGTGTGTGTGTGTAGAAAGTAATTCTTTGAAATACTGTTTTAATAAAAAAGAGTAGAATAAACGTCTGCTTGGCCAGTGCTTATGAAATGATCTAGGACAGATTGCTGTGTAGCACTTAACATTCAAAGTGGAAGTATTACTTTGGCCCTTAGGCAAAATGTACCAGAAGCTTGTCTAGGGTCATGCCAACAACAAATAATGAAGAAAGCAAACTTTTTTTTTTTTTTCCATTTTAGATATAGTCTTTGAGTTTTTTCAAATAGAAGACTAAATTTGGACAATTGTCTTGGAAATAAACTCAGAGAAAATTTAGGGGTTTTTCCCCCATTTATCAATTTTCTAAACATTCAAATTGAAAATAATCTGTCAGTTTCTATTTCCTCTCCTAGAATTTTTTTTCCTGGTTTTTAACTGTTTCTGACTGTTTTCACAGTTCAGTGCTTGCAAACAGTAAAGCAGCTGAACAAAATAGGCACCCACTAATATTTCCAGATCTTTTTCAACCCACAGGCAAAGCTACATTCCATTTCTCCATAAGAATTTCACTCAAGCTTTTGGAGATTTCTTTTGGGTTCTTATTGTATGAAATCAATATTTAAATATATATTCAGTTAAGTTATCAGCTAATGCCTGCTAGAGCTTACGTCTGTTGGGGGTTAGGAGACAACATCAAATCTGGAAAAGTTAATTTTTTATAGTAAAATCCAAACGGAAATGTAATTTTTATGAGATTTGCTTTACTATCGTTGTCTACCACTGTTGCAGAACAAAGCACATTGCTAAGACAATATTTGTGGGACACAAAAGGCTCAAGGTACGCAAAAACATTTGTTGATTATGTGATATAGATATATCTCAAATGCATATGTATCGCAAAGTCTTTCTAGCAACACTCTTCTTTCAAAGGAAAAAAATCAAATAATGCTTGCTTTCATTTGATACCAATGAAATAAAACAGAGCTGATGAGGTTCATACTCATTCAGCATTTCTTTTCTGACCAAAACCCATTCATCTAACTGAAAATTCACTCTGTGGGATACCCAATTCCTTGTAAACCCAGAGAAAAGATGATACTTCAGAAACATACATCTTAGGCAAATATTTTATAGCTATAATGCACAAACTACTCCAGTGACAGGAATTCCTGTGTCACATTATAAAAACCTGAGATATAAACCGACAACACCCTCCCCTTCTGCTTCCATCATTGGTCCCCAAACTCTGCTTTGTGAATGCTTGCGGAGTAGATTGCGGCCTCTCAGGGAACACCACTGGGCGCAGGTCTGGAGAGTCCTGAGAGGCAGCAGAGTAGAGCACCATGGCTTCTCACCTGCCTTGAGAGCAAACACACCCCATGGGTGCCCTGGCATACAGTGCAGCTCCCAGACAGGTGATGGTTGCACAGGTGAAGTGCTTGGCCAGCGGTGCTGCCTGTCCTGCTGAGAGAGGACCAGGGCTGCCTACCTCAGCCTTAGAATGGAATTTCACTCAGAAGGAGGAGGAACGGCTTCCCTTGCTTATGGACAACAAATAATGTGGTAACAGGGAAATTCATCTTGTCCAGGGCACATCCAAATTTAAATCACTGCTCTCAGATTTGAAGCAGTGTCTGACATGGGAATTCACCACGACAAGTATATACTTAGCCCCAGTTACATATCTGTCGTTCTGTCTCCTTTGTGGACTCTCTTGCTTTCGAAACACGCTGAAAAGTCTTGATTTCACCCTGCATCAGAATGAAACCAAATGCCAAAACCTCAGAATCTTTCACGAAACAGAATCCTTGTTTCCTGGCCAGCCTTATTATTGAACCTTAATATGATACAACATGTGTCCATATTTGCACACATGGTCCACAGCCCTTACACATGTGTAAATCCTACTGAAGTCATGTATAAAGGATCAGGCTCTAAGGCTGTTATAGAAAAAGTTCATGTTTCACCGACTTTTTGGTATTCTTTGAAGATATTACATTTAGAGTAAATATAGAGAAGTACATGTTATATGCAAGATTTTCAGAGAACATTTAACTTCCACACCAGAAGGTCACATCTAAGGCAATATGGTCTTGGAACAAGTTCAAAGTTGTCACACTTGATAAAAATAGCTTAAAGGGCACATAACTGTGCTGGAATATGGGAAAACAGTGGAACATGAGAGGGGGAATGATTGAAGGCCCTATTACTAATTATGTACATACTTTGTTGCTATTGAAAGCTGGCTTTCCAAGCGTGTACATGGTACATAAGTTAAATAAAAGTGAAAGCAATTAAAAAATATATAAATGCTTTTGCATTGCTATATCTAAGGAAAGAACCTTTTACAAATATAATTTTATAGAATAAAGGAAAATCTTTCAAAATAAATGAACAGAGGATAAATGCGTCTAAGGTTTTTTTTTGTTGTTTGTTCTTAGTTTCAAAATTATGTTTATATACTTATATTTTTGCATCACTTATTAGTATTTTTATAATACTTAATTGAAAATTAAAATATTTATTTATTTTGTTAATATAAGAAGCTACATTCACTTTTTTTTCATATTTCACTTTAAACTGCTGCAATTTTGTTAGTTTCTTCTAACCTCCTGAAAGAGGGACAAATGTATGCAACAAACTGAGTCTTAGGAAAAGTTGAATCATACTGGAGGATGGGCTGTTATATCTATCTATCTATCTATCTATCTATCTATCTATCTATCTATCTATCTATCTATCTATCTATCTATCTCTATATATATGTATGTGGCACATCATAAATACAAGTTTACATTAAACTGCCTCTTGAGATACACATCATATTGGCAGTAATTAGCCCTTAGGACTGTGCTCTATGTATTGGATACCTGTTAAACCACAGTCAAACCTCCTGATGATATTTAAGCCATACATTTAAGTGAGCCTAAAATATGGTCCTACAGCCCTTATGCAAACTGATTCACTTGAACCAAAGTTGCACTATATTGGCAGTTTTCCATGGCTAGGACACTCAGTAAGTCATGGGTCATATGTGTCCTACACAGAAAGCCACACCATACATCTTCCAATTCAACGTTTTGATTTATTGTGCTATCATGTTAATTTTGCACTTGTAAAGAATATGTCGTGCAAATTAATCTTTTACTCTGCTTTTAACTGAGAAATTTGCTATATTTTGCACATACTTTTTAATGATTGATGGCATGGTGCAATCTTTGTGCCAAAACATGAAAAAAGCTAATGGTTAATGATTTTGTAATGCAAGACTCTTGACTTAGTTCTGCCCAGAATTACTACATGTAGGGCTCAGTCACGTCCTAATCCTGTTTATCTCAGTGAGGCTCCTGATGACAAGAAAATGAAATTGCTACCTTCCATGCTTGGAAGTAAATTTTTCATTCATCTGTATTCTTCCCTGTAGAGAAACACAGACACAGGTATTTTTTGACCAGGTTTGGTCATAGCAGACTTACATATGTTACCGTGGAAGGTAACATATTTTATGGCATCAGTCTGTAAAATGCATGGTTTGTGACAGCAACACTTTTTTTGCCATAGTAGTGAAGTGCTTAAGAATTGAAGATATTTCTTCAACCAGAGAAACACCTGAAAGCAAGGGTGTCCCATGCCTCCCATGATGCAAACAGCTAGCAAGAGGGTTTTATATCTTTGAGGATTATGAAGTAAATGATTGGAAAAGGGGCCTGAAAGCTGAACTCCAGGAGGTGCACTGGATACACAGAACTTTCTATAGTCCCCTTTTAAAATGTATAACCATGGGGAAAGGTTATATTATATTGCAGCAGAGAAGCAACAATGTAATTTATGCTACTCAGTTTAAAAGCATCACATTTTTATGCAATAACAAAAAAGTAGAGAGTCTGAGTCATTAGAAAAATACTTGCACAGCTGGTAAATTGTATTTTTTATGGACCTTATACATGTGATTGTAAGCACTAAGTATACACATTATTAGGGTCAATCTAAATCCAGGCTGATGAAAAATCCGAAGTGTTGGAGGATTTAGAATCTTCCTGTGGATTTTGTTGCAGCCTCCACATCTATGCTTTCATTAAAATAATATCTGTTCTAACTTCCCAGGTTTTAAAAGGAGTCTTTACAATGTTAACTAGTGCACTGTCTCACAGACTGTACAGCGAACAGATTGAAACAATACTACCAGGATATGTGAAATAACAACAATATTTATTCTGTATTTTTGTCTTCCTGGAATGGATTGACCACTGATTCAGAAGTAAAGAACTACTGTGATATGGCCCTAGCTTCTCACTCAATTGGAGATGGCAATGTTTTAGTGGTTTTAGTGCTAACCATCTATGAAAGAACACAGAAGGTGGCATGCCCCCTAAGAGAGTGAGAAGATGAGGGTCTGTGTGGCTGTTACAACTCCTCTAAGAGGATTGTACTGCTCTATTCTTTCATCTTTGTAAAGTGAGAGTGAAACAGTGCATCACAAAGCTGGGGAAAAAAAAAAAAAAGGCTCAAACGCCGTCTGTGGCGGTGCAAGAAGGGCCGTCCATTCTTATTTTGTCTCAGTGTCTGGAAAGAAGTGCTTCATTTCTTACTGCATCTGGACAAAGACAGACCTCCTGGAGGTGCTCCCAGCTCCCTGAAGATACTAGGATGTTTTGGGTTAAACTCATGCTCTATTCAGGCTTGGGTTCACCTACTTTCCCAGTTATATTTACCCACCACATTTCTTTTGGCTGTATTTCTCTGTGGTCATTAAATCCCTCTCTTTATGTAGTGTACTATTCTGTGAACTGCAGTGAACAGGAAGGTTTTTAGTCATTTTGCCAGTTCACATTATTTACTGCTGGGAAGCCTTTGAGCTGGTAAAGATTGGAAAGGATGCAATTCTTCATGAGCTAATGCCCATTGCTTTTATCTTAAATGGTTTTAGAGGCTATTCAAGTAATGCAAACTGGATTTACATTACTCCAGTCCAACAAATTGGAGTTCATTGAAAGGATTTTGCTACCAACATTTCTTGCAGTGCAGCAAAACTAAAAGCTGCCGTCAGGAATCAAAGTAATGTTTTACAAGACCCTATACAAACCTAGAACAGAAAGATAATCCTTGCCTGAAAAATATACAACATAAAGGTGTCACTTGGCTCTATGCTTTCCCCAGATGTTGGAGTTGGCATGAGTTTGTACCTCAGCTTTGCTACATGAAAAATGGTTGCACCTAATTACATCCTAAGGTAACAACATGGAGATTTGGCTGATGGATGGGGAGCCCAAGGACATAATCCTATGACAGTGATCCATCAGACAGGGAGGGTATCAGTTCCCTTGCTCCTAGCTGTTGTCATATTGATAGACACATCCTGGTGGCAGTGAATTCCATAGAAAAGAAATGACAAAATTTAGTGAGGGTTTTCAGAGGTTTTTAAAACACGTCATCCCCATGTATGAATGACTGCTCAGGTGATAATATGCATAGGGTAAAAAACCTGGTGTTGGGAGGATTATTTGCATCTCTGCCAGTGTAGAAGGGCCGAAGTATCTGCAAGAGTAAAGGAAGGAGAGTAAGGGCAATGTGCTTGAAAGAAGTGCAAAGCCAGAAAAATTAAATCCTTCATCTCTGTTGTGATGGAGGGATGCAAAGGGGAGGTTGGTACTTTGTAGAGAAATGGTATGGATTTGCAATTGTCAGATGCTTTAGAAAGGATGCTGCTGTACCTCAAGGCATGAGCTGATGAGAACACGAACTTCGTCTTGCCAATTAATAGCAGCTATCCCACTTTCAGAAGTTTGCCATTTAGGAAAGTTTAGGTTACCTTAAGATTTTTTTTCCAGCTTCCCTAAAAGAAGTATTCATTTCTCAGTATCAAATTTGTGTGTCTGAAAGAAGCAACTACACTCTCCTATGAAACACCACTATTTCTCCATTTTCACATAGATTTGTTTCTTGTTGAAAAAGAAACTGTGTAAAACATGAGAGAAAGCAGAGGTATGAAGAGAAAATAGCCTAATATGACTCCGTTTTTTCCATGTAATTTGTGAGCAGAATTAAAATCAGCAGCTGTGTCCTGTTGCTAAGAGAATATCTTAGAAAACTAAATTCTTAGGCCTAATTTGCATTTCTAGAAATGCCATGTTTGTTTGAAAACACAGTAAAGGCTATGAAAAAATATCTGGATGAAAGAACAAGACCCATTTCTGCAAAGCAGGTGATTCATGTAGTGTCAACTTTCCAAATAAAATCTGAAAATTAATTTGGGGAAGTACTTCCATCTTATAGACTTGCTGATATTTGTTCTTAGGCATGAGATATCTACAGAAATCTTGAATACACCATCAGAAACAGTGTCTGGATGCAAGCAAGCTCAATTTTTGCAGCCCATGTAACAAATGTAAACTACTGATAGACTGAGTTTGTTGTATTTACTTCGTTTCTCACATAGACCTTAAAAATTTCCAATATGAAGCAAGATTCAGAAGAGAGTGAGAGCCACCACTAATAAAAATTCTTGCAGTATCTCATACAACCATCTCTTACTGAAATCATGCTATAAACATTTGCACACTTTATAAAACAGTCTTTCAAATTTTTGTTACCATTAATAACATGTAGTAAGTCAACACTCTTCCCCATCCTTCCAGGTTTTAGATTATATGGAAAAATAAAAGGTGTATATCATGTAATTGAAATGGCATCACGACCACCACATTCATCATCTTTGGACAAATGAATGATATTAATCTGAAAAGAACCATTCTGTGTATTATGACTGGATGATATAAAATGCATAACAAGAAGTATAGCAAGAAATTCTTTGCATTACCTCAATGCATGTGGGATACAGCACGCCAGAAATCAACACTAAGAGATTGTGTGTTTCAAGAAAAAATGGACTGAGGAAAAAAAAAAAAAAAAAAAAAGAGAAGTACATCCTTGGAATGAAATGCAAGCTATGTAATCCTGCTTGCTCAGTGAATTTAAGATTGAAGGGTGACTTTCTGCAACTTCCAATTCATACTTAGGTTACTGTTGTTAGCAACACTGAATCTAAAATATGGGCAGGAAATTACATGAATGAAAAGAAAAAAAGATGGAAAGCAAGCAATTGATAATGGCTGCTGAAATAGCAAGAAGCACTTGCTTAAAAGCAAAAATAAATCTTGAAAATCTGCAACCAAACCAAAAATGCCTCAAAACTGCTGTGTAATGAATAGACTCTACACCTTGTTTTTCAGGGGCAGAAGCAAATCTGAGCAGTCATTCTATCAGAAGTGGGATCCTTGCTTTTATAGCTATTGATTTTTGGAGAGGTGTGAAAGAGCTATGTAATTTCCTGACAAAATACTGCAGAAAATAATTTAATGCTAACATCTATAAGTTCTCAGAGGGAAAAAAATTTAGCCTGCAAGTTATATGTTAGGACAAAGAGCTAACAAATGACTAAAAATTCTGGAAATGATAAAAAGCCTCCCTCTTATAAAAGATCCATGTACCTCAATTATCTGCTATTCATATTTTCTTTTTAGTCCTTTGTAACTTTCACAGTCTGAGTTCAATTTATACAGATTGATTTCAATATTAGGGCCCATGTTTACTTATCTATAAAGTCCAAGAAATCCACGAGATCAATCCTGAAATATTAAAGATTTTATTCACTTGGGGCTGTACCTGCCATTCAGGTTCCAAGGGTGACTTTGCGGAGCTGACACATTTTCTTGGTTTTGCAGTTCTTGTTGCTGTCCAACATGCCTGATATTCATTAATATCTGCTCTACAATATGTAAATCAAATAATTTTTGTTCACATAATGAAGAAATTTTAGAACAGACTTCAGCTTCTGCAGGAATGTTGCTGGTACAGTGGCAGGACAAGCTAAAGAAAGGGTGTCACAGAGTCCTACAGTTTCACTGAAAAACTCACTTTGCCAATAAAAGGAAGTGGATTTTAGCATAGTTCCAGTAAAAAGATTCCTGAGCTTTGCCATTTTTATCTTCATCCCCTAAAGAACTAATAAATGCCATAGAAAGAAGCTGTCAGTTACTTTTAAACTTTTGATAACATACTCTTTTTTACTGAGGAAAAAATATAATAGTAGTATATGTATAAATATTTATTTGAAATATTGATAGCATATTTATGTATTTCATATTTACTGAAAATCATTTATAGGTACAAGTACATATAAAATCATAGACTCATAATTTTCTGTAAATCTAAATATGGAAATAGTAGAGAAAAGGGATTATTTAACTCCTGAAAAGCAGAATTATTTTAAAAGACTGTATGCTAGAAGTTGTCATTAGAAATACATGTTTTGCATGAACAGTACAGCAACAGTCTAGCAAAACCTGAGTGAAACTTTTAGTGCATAAATCTCCTCATACCCAGAGGCGGTAATAAGTTACATGTTTCTCCACATACAGCGTTTAAAATTGTCAAACATGTATTTCATGTACTGGAACCAGAAATAACATCTTCTTGGCTGACTTTTTTGGATGTATTTCATAATTAGGTGTAGAAGTCAAAGACACCACTTTCTACCCAAAGGACACATAAACCCTTCAAGCATATCAGAACAGGTCAAGTATCACAACATACCCAAAAATTTCACTATTGCAAGGTGGGTAACTGTTTTCCTTTGTGACCAATTCAACAGAACCTTGAAAAACAGTTTCCACTTTTAACTTCCTGGTTAGACAACCATGCTTACCTCTCATGATGTACCTGAAAATTATACTCCTAGAAGACTAAACTGTACATTTACAGCCAGTTCCATTCACGTTTCTTATCTTGTCTTTCATTCATTCTGGTGTGTGAATAAAATTCAGGACAATGCATTCTGGAGATGTAATACTGCCTCTTTATTTGAAGTTTAATACTTCCCAAAGCAATCAAATGTATGTACAAAGAATTTATGCATGCAGGCTACATTTTAAACCACCAGTTACTGTAGCTAAATCCTCACATTTGAGCGCACCATCACTGTCTGGACCAAACCAAGCTGGCTGTTAGTCCATTGGTCACCCTGGAGGAGATTGGACAGACATTCACCCTGTTAACTCAGAGCGAACACTCACCCACAGAGGAGACATCAGGCGACACTGGGGAAGCTTGAGCTGGGTTAGCATCCGAATCTGCATAAATGTGTCCTGTTCCCCGCTGCCCTGGGCATTCTGTCCCCAGACTGCTGCAGGAATTAGCCAAGTTGGGGAAAGCATTTTCCTAAAAAGCCAGATGAGGCAGCAATGAGCTGGGATCATAGATCAAAAGCTTTCAGAACTTAATGACCTTTAATCACTAAATTAATACTTTTCTGTTTTACTTAGAGAAAATGTAACTGTTTCAACAAGCTCCTGCTCATAATCATAGCTACAAATAAGAAATTTATTTTGATCTTTTTTGAATACTAATTTTCTATTTTAAATGTGCCACAATAAAATCTATTTTTCTTAACACTTGAAAAAAATACTGCTTCAAAATTACAGCTGAGAACTCTTTCACTGTGATTTTCAGGCACAATTTAGGGAATAGAAGAACAAATAAAACTTATGATAGACAATTGTTTGCACCTTAAAATTCAGATTACAGTGAAAGCGAATTTGCAATTAAAAAAAATGTTTTTAATGTCACCAACTTTCAAATCTATGTGCATTTTGGTGAACTTGAAAATAACCCTATAGTAACATGGGGGTTATTATAGTAATGAAAGTGGCATGGCATTTTATTCCCCCCCAGTTTCTGATGGCTATATATGATTTAATAATTGGGTAACATGACATCACTAATAACCTATTTAATTCCAACAGTAAAACAGATTGATTTACTTTTTTTTTTTTTAATGTAGTGTTTTAATGTTTGAAAAATATTAGAAGATACATATTTTTAGTCAATTTAGCTTGAGCTGAGGAAATTCCCAGTAAGACAGAGAGGGCAAATCTTAATTTGTTTATAATACATTATTCTTATATATTATGATATAAAGACATTTACACACTTATTTTACATCTATCTATAATATACTACATCATTTACTACACACATCATTTGTAGTAAGAACAGAAAAAGGAACCAACAAGAAATGTTAGAAATCAACTAGTCCATGTTTTAGCACCTAGAACAGAAAGGGAGAAAGAAAGCTAAGTAATTTTTATTTTCCTCACAGGTATTTCTGAAATATTTCTATTAGTATTGATAATTTATGATTATGAACTCCTTCACACTGTCAGTCTCATGCTGTATACAGGTCACCTCAGTAGGCTCTAAAACATCATAAAGCAGCAGTTTTCTGCCACATGAATAGACTGAAAGCTTCTGGGACCTGTTGCTCATATCCCTGCTGCTGTACTTGGAGGCATTGGAGAAGAACAGACGTGGACAAGAGTTCACTCATTAACGTGGTCAAAGTGTCCAGTGTTAGCTCAGGGACATAGTGAAGGAGGTTGGAGGACTAAAAACCTTTTTCCAGTTAAAAAAGAGCTTCACAGGTGGTCTCTCGACCCTTCTTGTCAATAACCTCAGATTGTCTTATATCCTGCAAAATGCCCAGGCCAAACGTTTAAAAATCTATTTAGATGTCTGTTTTTCTTGTTCTTCCCCTTGACAGCAGCCTCAGGTAGTTTGCCCTGGTTGATGCCATGCCTGGAGTATTCAGTTCTGAGGTCTCCAGCTGAGGAAAGACAAGGAAGTACTGGAGAGGGTCCAGTGGAGTGCTGTGAATTTGGTTAGGAGTCTGGAACAACTCACTGATGAGGAAAGGCTGAGAGAGCTGGGGCTGTTTAGCCTGGAGAAAGGAAAGACTGAGAAAAGATCTTATCAATGTCTATCAGTACAAGGGTGTCAAGAGGATGGAGCCAGGCACTTCCCAGTGGTGCCAAGCAGTAGGATGAGGGCAACAATAGGATGAGGCAGAAAATGATGCACAGAAGTTCCAACAGAGCATGAGGAAGAACTTTCTTCTGAGGTTGACAGGGAACCCAGGGAACAGACTATGCTGGAGAGGTTGTGGAGTCTCATTCTCTGGAGATACAAACTGTCCTTGATGCAATCTTGTGCAGCCTGCTCCAAGTGAACCTGCTTTATCAGGAGGGTTGGACTGGGTGATCTCCAGAGGTGCCTTCCAAACCAAATCATTCCGTGGTTGAGTAATTCTGTAACAGGCACTTAAGCATCCTTTAGATGTTCCTCATTTTTTACTGAACTCTATTTTCCCCCTTCATTTTGTATTTCACTGTTCCTACTTCTGTTGCAGAAAACAGGAAATAGCCTGTAACAATAACAACACTGAAGCCAGAAACACATTAATAGACTATTTTATCAAGGAAAAAAGTACTCTGCAGGTAGATATGTTTCCTGAGGACCTCCTTGAAGTGCTATTTTTTTTTCATGTCAGGCCACAAGTGACACTGTTTTGTGCACACTTTTTCAATCTCCAGGTAAACAGTATCTACTTGTTAGCTTTTCAGGGACTCACAGTTGCTAAAGTTATATGATTGAAAAAGATTTGCACACCACTAGATTGCAATTTTAATTATACCTATCCTGCATGTTTCACTGAAGTGTTGAAATACTGAATAAATTGGACTAGCTCAAGGAGCTGACATTTCTAGCAGACATGCCCTCGTTGCTGTAGTATGCCCAAGTTCATTATTGCACATCACCTGTCTACTACCAGCAAATTCCTCCTGCACTCGGCTCGCATCCCTCTGTACATCAGGGACCTTTATAACCCTTTCCAGCTACTCCTGTTTCATTTATCTTCTTTCCTTCAAAGATTCATTCCTGTGTGATCCCTTCCATTTTATTTTGGTTTTTTTTCCCTACTGTAGGAAATAAATTATTCAGGGTGTCAACATACTTGAAGTAGAACTGAGATGGAGGTAGTTATAATGAAATGCTAATAGCTGCCAGGAAAATTACAGAGTTGTTCTCAGCTGCTAGGTCTGCCAGGCAGCTGCCAGGAGCACTAGGTTTTTCCCCTACTCTTCTTCTTGTTTACTGATTTTTTTTCACCAAAATAGGGTGTTATCCTTCAGTTCTGAGGTTTCAGAAAACATTCCAGCACTGATTGGATATGTCATTCAAAAGTAATAACATAATGGACAAAGAAAGAGAGGAATGTTTTTCTGTTGAAATAAGAGCTTTTGATGCAGGCTTAGGGTGTGCTTCAACTTTACACTTACCAGTTGCCACATCCCTCTGTTGTGCCAGTGCCACTCTATGGGGAGGCTATGCTATAAATGATATTGTTTCCATTATCACCGATTATTTCTCTAAGCTGCCTTGCAGTGCATACTCCTGAAGTGTTACCAATAAGATTCACCACTCTCACCACTCTAGCAGAGGGACAGAAAAGTGTAGCAGTTTTCCAAAGGAATTCTTCAAGAATGTTAGTCCTAGAGAAATTGTTTAGTCAGAAACACAACTTTAACTAAAGATCACTGCTGCTGTTCCAATTTTCCTGTCCCTCACCTGCTTAGCCACAGGTTGACATTCCACAGGTACTGAAGAATGGTCAAACACACACACACTCAAGTATGAGCTGTGGGAGTGGTGACCACTGCAAGAAGAAAAGCAGTCCAAGTTACTTTGACTCTGTTTGAGGTGAAATACTGTCTTATGAGCTGTGATTCATGGGTGAAGATGGCACAGCAAGTGAGGCAATGGTGTATGCAAAATGAGGTTTGATTCACAGTTAACTCAGCATGTGGATACCAGAGGCAGAACAGACAGGTAATCCAGCAGGATTTGGAGCCTCCAGACCTTGATTAGCTCAGCCAGATTTCAATACATGTACTGCTATAGGGGTAGGCTCCTACCCAAGCACTTGCTGTTTGGGCTTCACAGGCACTCACTCAGATGCTGTATAGTGTTTGGTTTTTTTTTTTTTTTTTTTTTTTTTTTTTTCAGCCACGTAACTACACTACAGATTAAATTAATGGTATTTCAAATTTCCAGGAGGAATATGCAACTCAAGAAACACATCCCAGGCTTTCCTTTAAAACCCAAATCAGAGGCCTTTGTAAAAGGTTATTCATTATCTACATCAAAGCCATGCCCACAGGCATTGCTTACTGCACTTTTCCCTGACAAAAATGAGCTCATCTCCTTTCCAGATGACACATATGCCAACATGTCAGCCTGCAAGGATTCTATTAACTCACCTTTCCAGGGCATTTTCTGGGTGCCACAAGCAAACCCCAAAAGGACTCAGAGCTGCTGGAGGTGGTTTTTCTCTATGATCCAGAGAAGGGAGAAGCACTCTGGGCATGCAGAACATCAAGGGCATTCCTAGGTGTTAGGAACTCCTCTCACATCTGAAATGGTGAAATTGTGAACCTAAGCAGAAGCTTGCTCTAAACCAAGCCAGAAAATGCATACCTTTATTAAGCAGAGTGGGAACAACTGTTTGCCACCGCCGGGGGTTGCCCCACACGGCCATTTGTCAGTCATAACAACACGACCCAAACCTTGGAGCTGGGGCTGGTTGAGGCAGTGGCACATCTCAGGGGTTCACAGCGCTCCGGGCCAGAGCCCGCCTTACCCACGCTCCCCAGGGCGAGGGCTCACACACACCTGGGGGAAGACTGTGTCGGGTGCTGTGCGCAGTTCCGGGCCCCTCAATTCAGGAAAGCCATTGAGGCGCTGGAGAGAGCCCAGAGAAAGGCAATGGAGCTGTTGAAGGGTCTGGAGGACAAGTCCTGTGAGGAGCAGCTGAGGGAGCCGAGGCTGTTTAGCCCGCAGAAATGGAGGCCCAGGGATGACCTGATCCTCCCTACAACTGTCGGAGAGGAGGCTGTAGCCAGATGGGAATTGGCGCCTCCTCCCAGAAAAAAATGGAGAGAACAGGAGGATAGAGACTCAAGCTGTGACAAAGGATGTCCAGGTTGGACGTTAGGAGAAATTTCTTCACATCAAGGGTGATTAGACACCGGAATGGACATTCCAGGGAGCTGATGGGAGTCATCGTCCCTGGGGGTGTTTAGGTAAAGACTGCACGTGGCACTCAGTGCCATGGCACAGCTGACGTGGTGCTGTTCGGTCACAGGGTGGGCTCCATGACCTCGCAGACTCTCTCCAAACCCACTCGCCCGCCGCCTCTCGGCCCGCGCGCTCCCTCCGCTTCGCGGGGACGCCGGAGAAGCCCCGCCCCCGGCACGTGACTCCACCGCCCTCAGCGCCACCTCCTGGCCCCGCCCCGCGCTCGCGCCAGGCGCCCGCGCATGCGCCCCGAAACCCGGAAGCGCCGGAGCGGTGGAGCCGGGGCGGCAGGCGCTGCCGGAGGCGCTGTGTGCGCGGCGCTCCCGCGGCCCGGCCGGCCCGGGGTGGGCGCGGGGCCTCGGGGCGCTGTGCAGGGCCAGGTAAAGGGGCCGCGGGGCCGCGGGAGGGACGCGCGAGGATGTGTCCCGAAGGTACGGGCGCGGGGTTCCCGGGTTTGTGAAGGTGTCCGAGTGAAGCCGCGGCGGTAACGGGACGGGGAAGGGTCTCCTCAGGACGACGGGGGTTTGGGAAAGGATGTGGGGAGGGATGGGAGTGAGGGCAGACCTTAACGTAACCTCAGCTCGGTTCATGAAGGATGTTGGTTTCTTGGAGTTCAGGCTGGCACGAAATTGGCGGGGTTGCCTTTTACAAGGTGTTGGGACCGGTGAGGTGCATCTAAGGCGATATTTTAGTGTGGATTCTTATCAGTTAGGAGGTACCCTTTTTCGATGTTATCAAAGTTTGTCCTTTTGATGACTCCAGAAAGGAGTTTTCCTGTCACTTAAATGCTACGTGAAAGCATGGTGGACTGCTCGATCACCTTTTATGTTTCTTCGTTTGCTTTTGAACAAGCCAGTTACTAGTTCAGATATATATATAGATATATATACAGATATATGTGTGTGTGAATATACATATATATATGTGTGTAACCTGAAAATTTGTAAATGTAAACCGATGTGCATCTTTCTATACATTTTATCTTCATATGTAACTGTATGAACCTCTGACTATAAATGATATTTAGAATTATTTTCATACATTCAAACAATGGAAGTGTTGTTATTGAAAATTAGACTGGAGATATACAGCTAACTTCTCACTTTCTTGCTTTCTTTTCCTAGTGCTTGACCTGTGATACAGAGATCTTCCAGAATGCTGGAGTCCTATGTAACTCCTATTTTGATGAGTTATGTGAATCGCTACATAAAGAACTTGAAGCCTTCAGATCTGCAGTTGTCACTCTGGGGAGGAGATGTTGTGCTTAGTAAACTTGAATTAAAGTTGGATGTACTTGAACAGGTATGTTATGTTTATAGTTACAGTCCATGTCTTTGATTTAAAGTAGTTGGCTGAATTATTTTAGATTGCACAGCTAACTGTGCGGACCAATCTAAAATAACTTAGTGCTTGCTGGTTTTCTTCTTATACAAGTATTTTTCCCCCCTGCATTTAGTTATTCTTGCTTTAATTTCATGCCATTTGTTAAGCAATGAATGGTAATTCTTTACATATTCTGTAAGTTACGGAGTGTGAAGAGAGGCTGTTTTGTGGACATGCTTCTTCTTTGAGTAACTGTTGTTTTACGGTATGAACATTAATTGAATTGCTTTTCCAGTCATAGTTACTAACTACATATAGTAACTAAGTTGAAGGGATACAAACTAGAGTGGGATCTCTTTTTAATTATGCATACTAAACCCATTTGTGCTCTTGGTATTGTTTTCTGACTCCAGATTGCATCGTTCCAGTTGTATCTAAACTTAAGAGTAATTGAGGAATAGATTTGATCATCTGGTTTCTGTGGAGTGAAGCAAAGACTCAATAAAACTTAGCCTTAAAACAACAAGCTTGACCAAGTGAAATACTAGATACAGAATTTGGAGCCTGCTGTCAATATGAACTGGTAAAACCTTAGCACAGGGATGGTTTCCTTTTATGCTTATCTGAGCTGACAGTTTGAGTGTGTGAGACCGATAAAACTGCTTTCTGTTGTGCATGGAGTAGCAGGGCTTAGCTGGACTCCTGTGGCCGGATGTAGTCCAACCAAGTGAAGGAGCTGAGAGAAATGCAGCAAAGAATGGGAAATTTAGACAATACATCCCTTGAAGGAAGAATAAAATATTCAGGGAAAGTGTTTTTTAATAAATTTATTTTGACTAAAATAAGGTGAGACAAGATAGGGCAAGAATTATTTGAATCTGACAAGAAGCAACTGAATAAATTGCATATTGGGAGACTTAGGTTAGACATAAATGGAAATCTCGTTTATGTGTTAGATTATTAGGCATTGGAATAGGCTGGAGCGACTTCGTGTCTCTATTGGGAACACTTTTTAAAATGTGAAAGAAATACATATGGTTAATTAGGAATCTACAACCCTGTTCTGGAAGAGGAGACAATCTTACAAGAGATCTTGTCCTGTTTGTTGCGCTTTTTAAAGAACCTTACTTGTCTTCCTTCAAGTGTTTCATAGTCTCTGTATTTTCTCTCAAGTCTATTAATTGGTACATCTTGTCCATACAGCTGATGTTCTGTAGGATGTGTTCCCTCGACAGCCTTTTAAAATGTATGTGTACAAAGAAGGGTTGATCAAAAAAGGGGTTCTGGAGGTCATCTAGTTCAGCCTGCTGTTCTGAGCATGGCTGTTGCCAGCATTATGTCAGACCAACTTGTGTTTTCCTTCAGCTGAGTCTTAAAATCTCCTGTCCTGTGAGAAGCTCCTCTCTGGGTAAGCTGTTTTAGCGCTCCGCTGTGTCGAGGGGAAGTTTGTCCTAATAACAAATGATGACTTGGGATGGATATAACAAACTTGCTGTGTTACCTGACACTGTCAGAATTTTGCTGCTCTCATTGAGGTGGTGTTCTTTTTCCAGTAGTTGCAGTTTGCTTTGTAGGTGACCCCTTGCTTCATCTTTGTCTGCCTATGGACTGTGTTCCTAAATAGCCACCTCAACCTGCTGATGTCATCACTCTTGTGGTGACAGATACTGCCATGTGTAGCTGTGCTCATGACTTACCAGTTTGAATGGGAATGTGAATATGTGATTGATGCAAAATTTAGCTCAGATTCATTGTATTTACATTATTAAGCTGAGTGCTTGTGAAATGTAGTTATCTTCATAATTTGGCTCTTACTGTTCTTCAGAACTTGTCTGGATCCACAGACTGACTGTATTTAGAGTAGCTCTCTCTTTTTTTTTTTTTTTTTTTTTTTTTTTTTTTTTTTTTTTTTTTTTGAGGGGATGCTGTTTATTTCTGCTCAGCAAAACTCTTTGAGTAAGCAGTATGTGGTAATACAAAGTCCCCAAACCCTTGCCACTGGTAGGACCTCTCTTGAAAAGCTGGTCTCTAGAAGTTATAAGTATATATCATTTTAGTTGGGTTCTCTCCCTGGATGGATTCATGATACCCAAAGTTAGTCCCCTTAACTGCTCTGCTCTTGTGACACTGTTACTGTCCTGGATTGTGATCCCCAGCCTGGTTCCCTTACCTGACATGAGCACAGCTTTAATTTCATGTTTCAGGCTCTTAGATGCAAATCCACCTATCCTGGGTGTACTTGTCTAGAGCCTTGAACGTTTCCAGAGAATTCCGTCTCCTGTGGAGTTATACATGGTTTTTTGGGCGTGTTAGCATAGGTGCCAAACTACCTGGATGAAGCACTTGATAACAGATTTGGGAACAAGTGTGTGCTTCCTGCTTCATGCACTTCAGCTGATGTTAGTGTTCTCATGTCATGGTGTGCTGTTATGAGCCACCAAACAGAATCCCAAAGGACAGGTGAGAACAAAGCATAAACTGCTGTTTGTTTTATAGATTTTTATTTGTTTTTGTGACCAAGTTGGAACCAATACCTCTTTAAATCAGATGAACAGTTGTTGACATAGAAAATTTACCAAATGTGAAGAGAATGTTCCAGTACCTGAAAATACTTTGCATGTTTTTTACATATATTTTTGTGAGTTTTATGCTTTTGTTAAACTAACCTGAATGTCATTGTAATAACTCTTAAGGTCTGTCCTTCTCTCTGTCCCCCTTTTTTTGTACAAACCAGTTCTGTAGTGGAAGTCAAGTACTTGTTTGTACTGGGCTTGAATCTTCTAGGTACAGTGTAGCTTTTGTACATAATTGTGTCACTCTCTGAGTAGCCAATTGATTTTATAATAATTATCTTCAACTAAAAATTAAATCTAATAAAATTTTGATATTCTTTCCTATCTGGAATGATTCAATTACTAGAAGATTAACCATTCCAAGAAGTTTTCCATCTGTACATAATATGCACATTGTAAAAAACTACTTCAAGGAAGTAATTTTTAATAAAATTTTGAAACAAATACTTTAAATATTGTTTTTTGGGAAAGCGTTTTAAGCGCTTTTGTCAAATTTTGTGTGAAGTCCCCATAGTACCAGAGGTAATAGAACTACCTCTGTGCTTGGTAACTAGTTTGTGTGTAGTATATCTGCTGACACAGTAGTGCCAAAAAGATAACATGCATTGTGATCTCTTCTTGCTGCTTGTTGTATATTCCCATAATTAGTCTTTAGCTATTTTGCATATGCAGAAGAGAAAGATTAAGTAGTCTTTGGAAGACAAAGGATACTTTGGTCTAAAGATTATTGGATTTTATTGCAGTGTGGACCTTTCATATCCAAAAGAATTTGTGTAGAAAGAAACATGAAAAATTCTAATGTACCTAAAATAATTTTAAGAAAATGGGAGCATTGAAATATCCTTATTTTAAGTCTCTGTCATGTGCCACTGGTTACTTGTGAAATGCAGCCTTGCGTGTGAAGAAATGGTATTTGAGTTAACAGTGATGTGGAGGACAAGTACTTGCCTATCACCCCAACTTTTAGAATAGTCTTGTATTTTAGAGCAGGGGGAGATTTTAGGCAAAGGGGATTTGTGATCATCTAGTCTGCAGTCTTACATGTTAGTCAATTATTTATGGGTCAAGCCCAGAAGTTTGGTTTTAGCCATATAAATTTTTGTGGAGGATTTGTATGATTAAATGGAAAATCTAAAATGCAAAGTTTAATCAGCCATAGGTATGGAAGAAATATTACGAATTTCAAGGAGTACTTAATGAAAGGAAAAAGATTGCATAGGAAACAGGGAGGAATAGAAACTTTCTTTGTTATTTTGTGTTATGAACAAGTTACTTAATTTGGCACACATTTGTATTGTCTACTGAATTGTACAACAGAGAGTTCTCTACATTACTTTATTCTAATTGCCCTAGCTGCAACTAGGACAATGAGTTTCCTTAATGTCAGATAACATTTGTATCTAAATTTCCTTTGAAAAAGAACTATCTTCTAAATATGCTGTGCACTTTCTTTTATCACCTTTATTTTGAAATAATTCCTGCTTTGTTTCTTTCAATATCTTGCAGTTAACTAGACAAAAGTGAGAGCATGTTAAATCCATCCAGCAAATAGTGAAAAAACAGCTATTCTAGAATGTCTTTTGAAGTAAAGACAAGTCAGGATCTAAATAGACATTGTGGTGTTGATGAGTGACAAAAACACATCTAAAAGTCCAGAATGGGAATTTAGTTCTATTATTGTTGACAGTGGTAGTTTACTGCCTTGATCTCTGAAAGCATTGTCTCTTACTTTGTAATGTATTTTTAGATTGCATTTTTTTAAATAATTTATTTCTGTGCCACACTTCATGTGTGTCCCCAGTCCTTCCCACAGATAAAAGTTCTGGGACAAAAGGCACTACTTAATTTATTGTATGATTAATCATGTAGCAAAATCTGTAGCTAAACAGCCCAATATTTGCTTTTTAGCTTCTTAACTAAAACTGTCTGGATGAAAATTTTATTTGTGTTGCTCGTGAGCCTAGGGCTGAATTTTTAGGAGAGGCTTTTGGCAAAAATCCTGAAGTGTAGTAGTGAACCAGATGAAGAAAAAACATTTTGTAAAAACAGATTAATAATTTTCTTTGAACTTTTAATGAGACAGTATGAAACTGTCATCTCTTAGAATGGGGACTTGAAATTATATGTGACTTTGTGTAAGCGTGGCTGAAGGAGTTGAGTTTTTTTAGTATGAGATGGGTGTGTTTTTTTAAACTTCATTAATCAGTACTCATTAAGGCTCAAAAAAAAAATTTACAAACTGAAAGCTGTACTTGGCAAAAAAATAGAGTGATAATTTTGTGTCATTTCCTCCTCTGAAGATTTGGTCAGCAGTGAATATACAATAATCTTAGCTACTGGATGCAGGATAAACTTTTTCACAATACCAGTAGAAAGCTTTAGGAGGTATCAGCTGCAGAATGGGGGAAATTGTTCCCTAGAAGTGCTTCTCTTAGCAGCTGTTGTTGCTGTGATGATGTAGGTATTGATAAGAAGAGTTGACTTGCCTCTAGTCATCCCCAAGACCCTCTCAAGATGCAAACGGTGGTTATTTCAATTCTGAACTTAGGAGATGGTAACTACTTAAGAAAATAAAACTTTTTAAGGGGTTTCAAAACATATCACTAAGATTTTATTATATATTAATTATTCATTAATTTATCACTGATAAATGTATTTATTTCAATATATTTAGGCAAAAAATTACATTAACTAGCTTCACAGAAATATTGTATAGGCATGCTTTAAGACTTTATAATACATATCAGGTAGTAAATGCAAAATGCTCTTGTCCCCAGATTTTATTTATATAGAAATTCTTTACAGCAGGGATAGGTCTAGGGTCAAGCAGTGCAGGAAAAGAGGCTTTTTGGATCCACTGGTAGGTGTTTGTCTGAAATTCCCTAGCAACTTGCCTGCTTGATTTCTGTTTCATGGACCTTCTCTGTGTAACAGCTGTTCATTCATACAAATTCTGAGTTGAATGAGATGTATGTATCTAAACTGAGCCAAGGGGCAAAGGTGCTTAAGCCCTGTTTTGCCAGGATGATTCTGGAGTCTTGAACGAAGGTTTGTGTTCCTGAGTTTACCAAAATACAGTTAAGAACCTGTGTGTGCTGGTCAGCAGCAGGCTCAGCAGGAGTCAGCAATGCACCCTGGCAGCCCAGAGGACAAACCCCTCCCTGGGATGCATCAAACTCAGCATCACCAGCTGGTCACAGAGGTGACTGTCCTGCTGTACAGCCTTGGTGCAGCCTCTCCTCAGCTCCGTGTGCTGCTCTGGGGCCCACAGCTGAAAAATGAGGGTAAAGGATGAGAACGTGTCCAGAGGAGGGCAACAGAGGTGGTGAAAAGGCTGGAGGCAACGTCCTGTTTTAAGGGACTGAGGGCTTTGGGCTTGTTTCATTTGGAGAAAAGGAGGCTGAGGGGTCACCTCACAGCTCTCTACAGCTTCCTGAGGAGGGGACATGGAGAGGGAGGTGCTGAGCTCTTCCCCCTGGCATTCAGGGAGAGGACACATGGGAGTGGTTCAGAGCTGTACCAGGGGAGGCTTAAACTGGACATTAGGAAGCATTTCTTACTGAGGGTGGTCAAACACTGCAACAGGCTTCTTACAAGAGGTCTGTGCCTCTGGCCTGTCAGTGTGTAAGAGGCATTTGGAGAATGCCCTTAATAACGTATTTTGACTTCTAGTCAGCCCTGAAGTGGTCAGGCAGTTGAACTATATGGTCATTGTAGATTGGCCAAAACTGCTTCCCTGCATTTAGGAGACTTAGATTCACTTATTTCTCAAACTGAGAACATACTAAACCTGTAGTTCTCAGCATCTAAGATGATGATGAAAACACCAGGCTATAGGCAATTATTCTTCATTAAAACTTAAAAACTTGATAGTAAAAAATATCAGAATATGAGATTAGAAAGGTGGAAAGATGAAGCATCCCTGGAACCTGAGCATTAGAATACTTAGTATTGAGAATCCTGACTTAAAATTCTAACATATGAAATATTGCTTCTTTTTTTTTTCAGTATACAATTGTTTTCATTATTCCAAATCTTGGTTGCTAGTCCTGAGACCAGCTTTCTAGCCTCACCCTTCTGTTGGTTAAGGGTCTTATTGTATGTACACCAATTTTCTTAATTGGGTGCTTTTAATCTAAACTTTGGCACCTTAATTCCTTCTGAATTGCTGCAAGCAGCAGCTGGTTCCCTGAGGCTGTCCTGCAGAGCTGTGATCTGTGCTGGAAGGAGTGCCCAGGCATTTTTTAGAAGCTCTGGACTGACTTGCACAAGTTTTTAAACCAGTGAGACATCTGCATTAGACCTTACTGTGCAGGAGTCTGGTTTTGCCAATGAAAAAATTAATAACTTCGTATTTACTAAGCAGTTTGATGTGAAAGGTGCAACAATGGGCCAGCCTTAAGAGAACTGATCTCTTAAAACTCTTAAGCACTAAAATATGTTGAAAGAAATTGCCTTGCTGTGGCATTGTCAATGTTTAGTTCCAGGTTTGTGTTCTTCACAATAATACTGGTTATGTATCGGTTTAAGTATTTACCTTTGCTTTGTTTGTTTCTGCTTGTACCTTGAGTAGCAAAACGTTTTGCAGTATTTTCATATGGGAGAGAGATGGTTTTAAAGTATCTTTTGTTATCAAGGACATGGTAATCCAAATGTTTCCTTTGAACAGACTAATTGTGACATAATTGTGCAAGTGATTATAAAGGCAAATGTCAAGTCCTGTGGCATACTGCTGATTAGGGGAGGGAGAAAAACTTTTGACTTTTTTTCTGATAAAACATTACTATTTTGAGTTACAAATGTGTCTGGAATTTTGATATGTTTCAGTAGTTAATTCTGCATTCTTTGTTGTTGTTAGGAGCTGAAACTGCCATTTACTTTTTTAAGTGGGCATATTCATGAACTTCGGATTCATGTGCCATGGACAAAATTAGGATCAGAACCAGTTGTCATCACTATCAATACGATGGAATGCATCTTGAAGTTAAAGGATGGGGCTCAGGTAAGAAATGAAGATGAATGCTTTTCCAACATTGTGAGGTTCATGAGAATAAGAGCTTCTATAGGTCACTTTCTTGAAAGTCTTCCGAAGAATCTGGCATGTGAAGCTGGGATCCCTTTTATTTTCTAAATAAAGAGGCTAATATTTTTCTTCATGTCATGGCTCATATCTTCCTTTATGCTTATTTTTAAACTCTTTATTAGCTGTAACTGTGTTCTTGCACATGTGAAAGCAAGTTAATACTGCTCTATCAGATTTCTCCTATGACTAGGAAAGAAATGGATTTCAAGAGCAGTATAGCATCCTGTGTCACTCTGGCTTCTGTCCCCCAAGAAGCAGCGGTGGTTTCTTGAGTCAGCGGCATGTGGCACAGCTCAGCACTGGGCATTTTTCAAAACTTGTGTTGCTATTATTGAAGGAATGCTTTGAAGATTCTGGAGTCTAAGTAATTTTTACCGTTAGAAATTATACTGCTTGTTTGAGTGTACTTGGAAGACTTCTTGTATGTAAGGGTCTTCAGTTGTTTTTTTTTTTTTTTTTTCTCTTTTACTTGCTCAGAATAAGTTGTGCATTAGGTTGTTTTCACAGGCTTAGGTAAAGTTTCCTTCTGACACAATGAAGCTGAAATATGCAGTACCCCAAATTTTATCATATGTCTAACTTAGTTAACCAAAAGTACTTGGTTATGTTAATGTTGAACTTGTGGTGGCTTCTTTTTTTTTTTTTTTTTTTAATCAGCTTTAATTCTAGAGAGGCTTACACGTTTGTTTAACTTACTGGTTTTTTGTAGAGCCTTGTTCACATTTTGATTTCAACAGTGCTTCACTTATATTAGGGATCATGCAAACAAAAATTCCAGTTTGTGAAAAACTCAAGTGTTTGGTAGGGTGCTTGATGAGCTGTTAACATTTAACATCAATAACTAGATACAAGGCAGCAAGAGCACTGGAGAACACTTTCCTGTTGTTTGATATTTCTTGATATATTCTTTTACAGTTACAGAGCTAATTTGCTGGAGTAGAAATCTCTAGTCTTAGCCACCCACAGAGGACTTGATTGCATTCTGTAGTTACGCTTAATCTGTGTGCATATGTGGATGTGCATATATACACATCACCAGCTAAATATTAAGTACTTTTCCAATGTTAAGGTAAGCTTTTGAGACCAGATGTTCCGTGAGAAGTGAGTTTTTGGAAGCAGCAAATTGCAACTAATTATGAATTGCCGAAAAAGATTTGTAGCCCATGACTTTGTGCAACCCAGAACTAATATTTGATATTGGACCTTGCAGATGGCTACTGCCAAAATGATCAGATTTCCTGCTTGCGTGGTATTTGAAACTTAAATTTTGTGGTGCATACATCAAAAGGTCAAGTGTCATGAATGTAAAGCGCTCTCAAAACAAGTATTTGTTACAGATGTTTAAGATTCAGAGGCAAGAAAAGAGTTTTGAAAATTGCAGCTGACATTTGAACAAATTATTCATTGGTATGTATGCTCAGGAGGGTAAAATTTGGGTCTGTGCCATGGAAGGATTATCTTTGACTAACAAGAATGTAGATGAAAGCACTTTTATGCTGTTTTCTGAGGATATGGTTTAAAAAGTTGACAGGTTGAATTTCATTTTTTGAATTACTATTTGAAACTGTTCAAAGTATGGTTGTGTTCTTGGCTAAAACCAATTGTCATAAAAAACTTTGTAATCAGTGAATAAAAATACATGAATGAAATGAAATATTTCTATGGAAAATGGTAGTAAAATGAGCTTTCAGCAAGTTTAGCTCCAGTTGGAACTGTTTTGCCGAGAACTTTGTGTCAGTGAAGGGCATAATTAGCAAGAAAGCTTAGTTTAGTTCTCAAATTGATTGGCTTGACCCTGTATTTCCTTCCTCAGGTGAGACCTCTAATGAGCACAGGCGTAATTTCACCTGAGCGAAAAATAAAAGTTCTTGACCTCAACTTAGTGAGATGTTTTCTTTGGAAAGGTGCTATTTCAAACAATGTTTCTGTTGAAGATATATGAAGATTAAAATAGATGGCATTGTTAGAAGCTATTGTCCAGTGGACCCTACAGATTTTGTAAAAAGGAAGAGAGGTGTTTTGCTCACATTCTTGAAGAGTATCAATTCCCTGTGGTGCTTTTGTATATATAATGTTTTACTGTGATGCTGTGTCATTGTTAGTTCAGCTTCAGTGTTAGTTTAGTTAGGTTTTTTTTTTGTTTATGCTTATTGCAGTACCTCCTCAGCTAAGTTTGGATTAGACAGCAATGGCTCAACTTCTAGTTTTATGCAAAAATTCCTTTTCTAAGCAGAACTATTGTATAAGTGGTAAGTTCCCTTGATGTGTAAAATCAAGAATTCTGTAGAATTAGTGGTATTTACATTTTGAAGGTCTTTGCTTTTCCCCTTTTTCTTCTGTGCTTTTCTTCCTTTTTCTCCTTTTCTACATCTGATACTACTTCTGAAACACAGATATTTAATGTGGATACTTTATAAGATAAGTAAACTGAAGTGCATCAACTTTGCAGTGAATAAATGGGTGTTCTATTGAACATGCTTTGTATGTGCACTTTTGGTTATGACTTGGGTTAGTATCAGTACTTGAAATAGAATTTGGCTGTGAGGTGTTTCACATTGCTTTTTGATGTCTGTCAGCCTAATGCAACTGTGCCTGCCTTTTTTTGCTCTTGAACTAATCTTCTGCAGCACTGAGTTTTAAGTATGAGCATTTATAAAGTTCTCAAATATGCTGGTATAATTTTTAAATCTGTTCTTTAACACTTTAATGTGATTCTGAAGTTTGCTTGGCTTGTATTTAAGTTATTGTAATTGACTGTCGTGACACTGTTCTCCATGAGTGCTATATTTTGTTTTAGAAAGTGGTTAAAGTTCCAGTATTTTGTATTCTTCTCATTACCTATCCCTGTATATTAAATCTCTGGGCTTCATATAGAATTGAAAGCACTTTTTAAAATCTATGTTGATTGCTGTTTTTCCTCTGAGAGATTTTCTCCCTTTGTCCTGCTGGACTGTTCGTAACTCTTTTCTCTTCTACGCAAATTCTTTTTTTTTTTTTTTTTAATATATTTGAAATTCTTTGCTCCTTTCTCTTCCCCTCTCAGTGCTGAGATATCTCCATGCCCAAACGAGAGGATTTAAATTCAGGTCGTGCTAATAGGGAAGGACAAGCCTGTATGCGCCTGTCTGTTTTCTTCACTTTCTTGCGATTATAATTACTCACAAGACTCTTCATCATGATCAACCTTGAATTCTGTGGTTTTTGTCTTGTAACTGATGCAAATGAAGGTCAAGGAGAAATGTGTTATTTGTATTACTGCTTCAGATTTGAGTCCTTGCCTTCAAGCAGAACACAGTGTACCAGAAATATGCTGATGTATATTGTGGCTCTCTGTACTCCAAGGATAATTAATTATGGAATTGTGGAGGACTGTTAGGTTGAAGCACTTAGAGGGGCACAGGGAAACCAGGATCAGCATACAGACAATTGAGCTCCTTTCATGAGGAAAGTTGTGAAGGAATATAATAACTTTGTGGAGGCAGTGGGGAACAGCCCACAAGCAGAATTCTGACTGTCAGAATACCAGACACATTGTTACCTGACAACTGGTAGAGACTGCCGCCAAAGAATGCTGGAAGCAGAAATTGGTCTTGACCGGGAAATGATTGAGATGGGAGATAAGGTGTGTTGACAGATTATGAAGAACTTTGAAGGTGAAAACAGAAGGCTTGTGTTTAATGAGGGTACAGTTATATAAAGTCTTTGCTTAGGTGGTAAAGCTAGCTCCAGATCTGAAGCAGTGCTTTAGTGGTTTTTTTCCTCACCTGGGCTGTAGTAGTTCAGTTGAATGTGGCTGTATGGACAAGCAGTGCTGGTTTTTTTCATTTGACTCGAAGTCTGTTGTTCTGTGACAGCAGAAATATAGTAAGACTTGAAGTCAGAAGACTTAATTAACAGTCTTTAGTGGCTCACCTTTTTATTTGCTCATGTGGAAGCTCAAGGTCTTTATTTTTTAAATAAATTTTATTTGGTACTTACTTTTGTAGTAGTATATTTAGTTCAGTAAATCTGATACTGAGTTTTAGCAAAATTTAAGGTGAAGATTATATTGAGAATTGCTCTATAGGAAGCAAACTATGTTATCAGCTAGTGTTGAATCAGATCACGTTAAGGATGAATATGAAATTCTTATTAAGCAGCCAGGTCATGTTGCTCTTATTTGTGTTTTAATAGAGTAATATAAGAAAAAAGAGAACTTTATGTTTCTGTGTGTCCATACATACAAATTAGTGTATATATGAGTAACAAGAAAAAATTTCCATATTATTTTGAATTACAACAAATTGTTTCATGCAAATCAGACTGTGATATAGTGTTTTCCAAAGGTTCAGAAAGGTTTTGCAGAGTCTTTTGTTGGATTTTGTGCCATTTTCTGTCAAGAACTCCTGTCTGAAGAGTTCTTACGTTTTCTATGAATTGCTTTATGTGAACAAAAGTGTTTTGGGTGGGAGGTTCTCTTTCAAGGATATTACCCTTTTAAGGGATAAATGTCATGCCCCACAAATGTCTTGCAAAAACATTTAATAAACTTATTCTTTCAATAGAGAAAGTAGTAAAGGGAGGCTGTAACAGGTGCCAGAAAAGTCTTTGCATCATTTGGTTCAGACACTTTGTTGTCTTTCTTCAGTGATTTCAAATGAGAGGCTGAGGAGATGAGCGGCTTTGCTTAAAGCAGGATAAGTTCTCACATGTACTAGCTGGGCACGCAACAGTGACCGTGTAATTTACCTATTTTTGTTCCTATTAACCACTTTAATAGACTTTAAAAGCAAAGCATCTGATACTTTAGATTGAAGTAATTCTGCTTATGAAGGAAGAAATTGCCTTTGTGAATTTGTTGAAAGACTCCTGCAGGTGTATTTCTTAACACTCTAGCTGCAGGAGTCTTGCTACCGCCCTTGTGTTGCCTCAGTCGGAATACCTGTCTTGTTTACCTGAATGCCTTTTAATGTGTTCCTAATTTTGGACAGGTTTCACATGCATTTGCCAGTATATTTCTGTTTGAGTCCTTTTCAGGGCTAAGTAATGGTGATTTCAAATGTCTGAAACTGATTACTGTGAAAGCTATGAGAGATCCTGCTTGATTCCTTCTGTGCTTATTCCTGGCTCCTAGGACATCTTTGTGTTGGTGTGCTGCTGACAGGCAAAGATAGCGTGGCACTTCTGACCTAATCCTATTGCCTACTCTGGGAGAATGAGCCTTGCTTTTAGGTGTGAGCCTTGCTTTTAGATATTTCTGGTAAAGAACAAAACTTGTATAATAAGTACTTCTGCTTTCTGACCGGTGCAATCCTGGGTGACATGTACAGCTGTGCCATACCTAACTCCTGAGAACACCCACAGGGACAAGGCGTAGTAACCTTTCCCAGTATCTTGAGAACACAAGTGACTTTATGTGAGAAGGAGCTGACTGGGAAGATGCTTTTCTGGGCAGCCAAACAGTGGATGACCAAGCAAGAGAGGGGGTGTATGAGTGCTTGGGTACAGTGCTCAGTTTCAGGCATATTTACTGTGATAGCAGGTTCAAGGACGGAAAAAGCAGTTGTAAATAGAGTTGGGACTGTATTCTTGCAAGGAGCTCAGATTTTGAATGCAGTTCTTGTCAAGAAGAATCTTTTGATGTTGTCAAAACAGTTGACAGACTTGATGATCTTAAAAAGACCCTTTCCAACATAAGTGATTCTATGATTCTAAAATCGGGTTGGTCATTATTACACAGGTAATTATTAATTATTAAGACATTAAGACTGTATAACATCAGTGATTTTCAATAGCTTTTTTTTTTTTTTTTTTTTTTTTTTTTTTTTTTTTTTTTTTTTTTTTGTTCAAATGAATACACTTTGCACGTTGTGAGGAGAGAGCAAGGTGAGGATATGGCCCTGTGTTGGTATAGGTGTTGCAAGTTAAGGAAGCTGCCAGGAGCTGTGTGTAGTTACAATTTCACCTTCAGGTCCTGTAGCGGGGGGAGCAATAGTATCTAGAGAGCACATGTTGCCTTTTCTCATCTTGTTTCCTAAACAAGATCTCTGCGTGCCTCTGTGGTGGTGTTCAGACCAAATTTGTGGTTTTGAAGAAATCTTCTGGCTATTCAAGCTTACTGTGCTTTGCCCTCTCTTACAGGGTTACTAATGGGCTGGATACCTTTTTGGTCAAACTACCATTCTCCTAGAGCACGTTAAAAGGAAAATGTGCTGCAGCTGTTAATTGAAATGAGAAGAGCTGTCTTGTATGAGTTGGTAATAGAATCAATATCCTGTGATCACCAGGCATGGTGTGCCTCACACTGAGAGCACAGTGAATCCCATGAGATGAGGGTGTTGTTTTTTTTTTTTTTTTTCTCCCAGAAGCTGTTCTGGCAGTCTAGGTTCAGAAAGTCTATATCTAACCTATACTTAATGTCTGCTTGTTTGGTTTTCAAAGTCAGTGTGTCTGTGACAGTAGGCATCTCACAAAACATCAAAGTATGGACATGGCAAGCACCACTTTTTCCCCTCCTCCTTTGTGAAAACACATCCCTCTAGTGCCCTCTGAAGCTGTAGAAAATTGCATGTTCTTATCCAAGGGTTCATAAAAGGGTTTGTATGGTAAGAAAGTGGAATCTGAGCTTCCAAACTAATGGATTTCCATGAGTTTGTTCATTTTTATAATGATTTAAGTAGCAAGCCTTCTGCAAACCCTCTGGAATTGTTTTCTCAGAATGTAATCTCACTCAAACTAGAAGAAAAAGGAAAACTGTCTGTGGTTGTCCGGCGGGTCTCATATTACATGCAAAGGCCAGTGCTTGATATCTGTGTATTCTGCACTGATAGGAGACAGCAAATTAATACTCACTCATATTCTGTTTCCAGCAGTGTTTTGAACTCTGTATCGACAGCAGAACATTCTGGTATGAGATTATTTGTCAAGAAGACTTCAGTGTAAATTGGAAGAATTGTAGGCATATGAGGATGCATTGATGCCATAATAAGGAAGGTCATGCACAATCAAGCAGTGCAGCTGTACTTCAGATTGTCAGTGAAATTTCTTCCTTAGGCATTGTGGTGGGTTGACCCTGGATGGCTGCTAGGTGCCCATCAGAGAGCTCTCTGACTCCCCTTCTCAGCTAGACAAGAGAGAAAATATAATGAAAGGCTCATGGACTGAGCTAAAGATAGGGGCAGATTGCTCACCAGTTACTATCAAGGACAAAACAGAAATTAATTAATGGCTTTACTCTATTCCTGATTCTTTACTTCCTCTTGCCAGTGGCACAGGGGACAGTGAATTGTTGTAGTTAATTTATCACACTGCTGCTGCTTGCTCCTTAGTGGAAGGACTTCTCCCCCTGCTCCAAAGTGGGGTCCCTCGAGGGACAGTCCTCCACAAACCGCTCCAAAGTGACTCCTTCCCATAGCCTGCAGTTCTTCATGAACTGCTCCAGTGTGGGTATCTTCGATGGTGTGCAGTCTTTCAGGAACAGCCCAAGGGATCACAAGTCCTGCCAGCCAACCTGCTCCATTGTGGACTCCCCTCCCTGTGAGTCTACGGGTGATGCCAGGAGCCATCTCCAGTGTGGGCTTTGCATGGCCTCACTGCTTCCTTCAGGCATCCACCTGCCCTGGTGTGGGGTCCTACACCGGCTGCAGGTGGATCTCTGCTCCACCATGGGCTGCAGGGGCATATCTCCTTCACCATGAGCTGCAGGGGGATCTCTGCTCCATGCCTGGAGCACCTCTTCCCTACCTTTCACTGACCTTCGTATCTTCAGGGTTCTTAGCTCCCATGTCCTTATTTCTCTCTGCTTCTGTCCAGTAGTTTTTGGGTTTTTTTCATCTTAAGTCTGTTATCTGATATTTATCACTGATGGCCTTGGCCAGTGCCAGGTTTGTCTTGGAAGCTGGCATTGCTTCCATCAGACATACAGGAAGCTTCTAGCAGCTTCTCACAAAATCACCCCCCTAGATCCCCGCTACCAAAACCTTGCCCTGCAAACTCAGTCCAGGCATGAAGCAGTGAGGTCCTTTTGTCCTTCATACGAACAAACCTCAAGGTTATAGTCTTATTATCATGCACAGGCACCTTATACTTTTGCTGGTGTTTATTTTGTGCTCCTCTGTACTGTAGAATCAATTGCAGTACTGGTTAGACAGCAAGAATTTCTGCTTTTCACATTTTGGAAGTAAAGCTCAAATTGATGATGTCTTGTTCTTTCTCTTGCCTGAGCTATCTCATTCTAAACTGATGATTTTCTTTGGTTTGCAAAAAATGATTGAAAGACAGCCCTTATAATGCAGTGCTGGTAGCTGAAAAGCTAACTTGACATGGCTGCATTATCTTATAGCTGCTATCTCAGTATAGAATTGCTGTATAAAAACAACTCTTTTTCAGCATTAGTAATGCCTGCCAAGTGTTGGGGTTTGGTTGAGGTTCAAGGCCTCAGGTTCCCTAGCTGCCTTGTCATAATTCGTAGTACTTCAATCTTGTAGTATACTAGTACAGTTCGTTTGTCTTAGGCATATGGACTAGGCATCTTGTCATCTATCCCAAGTTCCTTTTTTGCTTTTCTAAAATTTAGGTATTTAGAATTAAGAATTGTTTGGGGGTTTTTATTACTCTTTGGGTATATTGGCTTAGACTGGCTCTTTGCCTTTTAAGATGTCAGTTGTGCGTTGGGAAACATGCCCTTGCCAAAAAGGAAATAACATTTTTCAAGTTTTAAACAACTTATTGCCTTCTGAAAAACCAGTTTAATTGTTCTTTAAGTTCAAGAATGACAAAAATATATTTACTTGTGTGGATTATATACATTAATGTCTCAATTCTGTATACACAGTATACATGAACTTTCTTTTAACTGCCAAATCAATGTCCCTGGTTTGGGTTCTGACATCTTTTTTAAATGCATGTGTGGCACTGGCACTGTACCTCAATTTGTGACCTTTCTGTAGGCTGTTGAGAAGCCTTGCAGCTGCAGAGATTGCAGCTTCAATTTTCTTCCTTCAGCTGGTAAAGTTTGAGGCAGCCAGACTGAAAATGTGCATATTCTGTGATTAAGAGAGCTCTTCTGGAGTCCATTCTGTCTTGCTATAGGTGTCCCACGTGTATTTACAGAAGTAGGCACTAAATAATTTGTATCAGATTTATGGTGTTGTTAGCTTAGTACAAGACACTTGTTTGGAGCATGAAGTTTTGAAGTTTGTTGGTCTGATGTGAAACCTCAGTTGGAGTTCTGTCTTTGCCAAGCAGCAAGAAGAAAGGATAATGGGGATGGGTGTAGTATGTGAAGGAATACTGAGGCACTTAAATGGGTGAGTGGGTTAGGTGGGAAGAGATTAAAGAAAACAGATGGATGTGAAGTCACCCCAAGACAGGAAGGAAGGGTAGTTTTTTTTGGGGTAGTGCTGGTGATCCTTTAAGCTGTCATATATTCACAGGTAGTTCTAGATAGATTGTTTAATCAGGTGAGGGTAGCACGCTCACATGAAGAATTCCACTTGTTTGCCTTGGAACACCTGACTAGCTGAGAAATATCTCACTTATTTTGGTGGAGCTTTTTTAGGATGCCATATTTTGGAAAAAGTAATCCTAATTTTAGATGTGTTGGAGTAGTTTTCCATGTATGTATATTTTTTTTGGGAATCCTACATAGGGCTGAATTTATTGAATCTGTTATAATATTTCAGACCTAGTAGTTTAATATATTATTATTTTCTCCTATGCTTTGAAGAAAATATTTTCAGAGCAGATTACTAGAACACAGTTATTGCATGGGTTTGTTCTAAAATAGATATGGATATGGGGCTTGCTGTTTTCTGGATCAACTTGTATTTCAACAGAAATTAGTGCTTTACGTGACATGTGTTTTGGATTTGTATTTTTAAAAAGCCTTGTTCTATTGGGCAGACATTCTTAAATTAATCTGTGGTTCTCACTCCTTTTTTTTTTAAATTCTCCTTATTTTTTCTTATCCTGTTCTTTTATGTGTGTTGGGTTTATTTAAAATACTTAAACTGTGGGCACTGACTTCCTAGCTAGATTCCTCCTTTCTACATAGAATTCCAGTTTAACTATAGTTGTGCTTTGACTTTTGGCTGTAGAAGTTGATTTCTTTTTGGAATCTTTTCACTCATTAACATGTTGTCTGAGCATTTTCTTGTCTGATCAGTCTCATTCCACTTAATTATATATTGAGTAGCTATCAGCTGACCTGCTGAACTGTTCTTTCTAAAGCTAGTGCTTTATTTTTTTCTAAGAATTGTGTTCTGGGACTAGAGAGTGTCCAAGACCTGGTGTCAATATTGCAATGCTGTGTTCAATGCACTTGTCAGTTTTAACATTGGCAACTCAACACAGAAAGTGAAGCAGCAGAATGGGTTCATTTTCAAAACTGAGGTTTTTGGGAAATAGCATAGTGAGAATTCAGATCTCAAAATTTAGTTTTGAATCAATACATTTTTATAAACATATTGTTCCCCCACCCAATACTATCTTTGTTGATGGAAAATATTTATTTTCATTTGGTGAAACTTTACGTGCTATGAGCTTGTTGCACATGGGCTACTGCTCCTGAAAACAAGAGCTAGATAGCAACCTATGAGACTTTTCCTGGAACTGGACTGTGTTAGAATTTGAGATTTGTTGGCATAGAAGGTGCAAGCTGTGCTTGGGAGTATATTCTGACTGAAACATTTCCTTAGCTGTGGAAACTTGTAGGCTGTTGAACGTATTGTTATCAAATAGGGCACAAGTAGCAGTCAACCCATTTCTCTCTGTCTCCCCCTACCCCCTTTTTTATTTTTGCTTACATAGCATTCTCTAAGACTAATTCTAGAATTTGACTGTAACTTGCCACTGGTTAGTCATGTTCCATTGAAAAAAGAAAAGAAAAATTGGAAATCAAATTATGTAAGCCAAGAGCTGTTTGACCCCCAGATATCCACACTTCTCTTTATTCATGTACATGAAAACTAATAAACGTATGCCAAATGCCTTGTTAACAAAATAAGTGTTATTTGTTTTAACCAAAACCAGGTGCTTCTCTTCTCAGCATGAGGAATCTTGTTTCTGTGCTCATCTCTGTGTGAGTTCTGGCCTGCAATACAGTTTCACTCCAGTGAGCCGCCTCTTACACCTTTTGACACCTAAAATCTGTACATATCCCACTTTGCTTGTGAAGTAGTTTGAATATTGACAGTTCAATAGCATTGCCCATGTGGAGGGGAAGAGTGTTTGTCTCAGAGGAAGCCCATGTTCCCCCTTTTCCTTGTTTAAAACTGTAGTTCCTTATTTTCTGCTTTGTAGTTCTAGATTTCTTTGCTTGGGGGATTGTGATGTTACTTAACAAGTGAGGAAGCAGTAACCACACTTAGCTGTTGTACTGCACTGGTATAGGAGCTTGTTCTTAAGACATACTTTTGTGTGGGTGTTCGTATGTGTGTTTATGCCTATTAAAGACAATTTTCCATCTGACTATTTCCTTATTGCTTGATGGTCAGAAGGAACAATTAGGACAGGAAATATGGATTGCACTTGGTACATAGTAAACAGTTGTTTTTGCATTGGCTATAATTTCACATTAATCTAGTTAGTAAGGCAGTGAGAGCAGGCAAGAGCCATTTTCTGATTGCTTTTTGGGCAGGCACTGTCACACTTACCCAGCTGAATGGTAGTCAATGTATATTTAACTTGCTTCCCTCAAACAATGCAAATTTTTTTTTTCTGGAGTTCTTTAATGGACCCATCTTCACAGTTCTGTGATCACTAGAAAACTGCAGACCCCAGATTATTTCACACTACATAATACAGCTAATTCTGGAAAGCTCAGGAGTGTGAATGTTATGGTTGTTTATTAAGCAAATCATGAATATGCTGTGTGGAGAGTGGAGATGATATGTGAGAGCTTTCTAGCCTGCAAAATGAACTTGGAAGCTGAATGTCAGGTTGAACTCCTGACAAAGCACCAGTTAGAAAGTGCATTGTTGAAATATAAATAATAGTTTTGTTCTGTACCAGCGATGATAATATCCAGTAATTTTTCTGTGGAGTGGCTTTGCTGCTAGGGAATTGCATACAGTAAACCAACATTATATCAAGGAAATGGATGGCATAATTTAAATATTAGAGCCAATGCAGCATTGACCGATTTAACTTATATTTTAGGACTGTGGAGTATGTTGTGGGTCTGGAAGTCATGGATTTGAGTGTGAGTGCAATAGAGTTGCTTTTGGTGTGGCTTAATGTGCTATGTTTCTGGAAAAAAATCCCAAATAGTCAACAGGTTAGTAGGTAAAAAAAACCTACTAGTACTGCTAGTAATGTTAGTGATTTGCATATGCTTATATATTTCAGATAAGTTTACCTATGTTAAGGTATTTATTGCCTCTGGGATATGTATGAGTACAAAGAGGGTTTGTGTGTCTAGGTACATGAATTTTCCAAAATCTACTTTGAGTGATCATGTTCAAGAAAACTTTGTCCAGCTGTCACCTTTTGGTACCTCCAGGGCTATTGGCTGTTCAGGTCTTCTGGATGCTCATTCCTGACACAGGTCCCTCTTGAAGATAACTCTCTGGCGTTGTATGTCATGCTTTTATTATCACATCAAAATTAGCAGGGAAAATTGTTTTGGCAGAAACTTGCATGTTAATGCATAATGATTTTTGAAATATATGAGTAACCTAAATGCCAACACTTACAAGGATAATTACAAGTGTCCTATTTGTAAGTTTTGTGTTGAGAGGCTATACATGGAGACAGAGAGGAGGGTGATATAAGAGTTTATCTGTTTGGGGATCTATACTGCAGGGTAGTCCTGGACAGGACACTGAATGAATTGGTCCGTGCTAGCCAGCCAGCAGATCTGTTCCTCCCTGCCACAGTTCCTTTACTTCCCTTCGGTGTGTACTCAGCATGTGGAGCTCAGAAGCTGGTGTATCACTGATGAGACTGAACTTGCATTTGCTGATAGGCAGCTCAGGGTTTAAATCTATTCCATCTGCTTTTAGAACAAGGTTGCCACAGCATATGTCTTCACTGTTCGTGGTGGTGGACCAGGTTGAAAGGGTTGTTTGGTTTATTTTTTGCTGTGGTAATTTGGTAAATTAGTATTTGGGAGTGATCTCATGGTACGTACTCCTGAATTTTGGAAAGGAACCCATTTGCACAGGAACAGAGACTGACAGTGATTTCTGCAATGTAAGAGCTGAAACTCAGATCCCACAGTGTTGTTGATGTATGTTCCAGAAAATAGGTTTACTAAGACATATAAAATGTGATTGGTGTATTTGTCTATATGAAGTACAGAGGACTGTTCTGATGTGTAGATACAGCTGTATAAAGTAGAAAGATTAAGAGTAGTAGAAAGATTAAGAGTAATCCCTGTCCGTTTACTGATCTTTACTCAACTTTTTCCCTGACGTACTTACAGCAAGGAAATGTAATGCCAATAGTCAGTGTCTTTGTTCCCAGGTTCAGGGAGAAGGGGTTTATATATCATCTTTGGCATAATTCCTAGAAGTTTAGGGTCATATTCTGATTCAGCTTTCCCGGTGTAGGTCTGGACTACTTCAATTGATTTACTTTGGAGTAATTCCAGATTTGTCCCAATCCAGCTGACATCAAATCAGGACCCTACAGTCCAGCTTTGTTTCATGTAGTTGGGTGAAGAGTTTGGATTTGTGTGGTTTAATGGAGAATGAGGTGAGGTAGTGCATTTAAAAATATTTCCTTGGAGAGGAAGTAGGTTTTTCTCATTTGTTGATAGATTAAAGCATAGATAAATTTGTTGGAATGTATTTTAGCTCATCATTACAGCAGAACCTACTATTTGAGAATAGGCATGAAAACACATTTTGTAGTGGAAAAATTCTGCAATTAATTCACTTTTGGTAAAAGAATCTTAATATTCCAAAAGACAAAATACTCTTAATTCTTTCAGTACAAAGCATACTTGGGAATTATAGCTTGTTCTTTTTGGAAGGAGTAGTATTTTCTCTAAAAAGCGTATCATTGAATTATAAATTCTTAGATACAACTTAAGCAAAAGAATTCCCTTTACTCACCTGTTGCTTGTGACTTACCTTGCAATACCTGCACTTGAAGAGTGGTCCCTGCTAAATCATTTTGACACACAACTGATGTAGATTGTGTTTTATTTTGAACACTTATGGATAAAAGTAAATTCAATCCGGGTGAGCTTCACTTTTTCCAAAAAAGTGGGTATATGTTCAGGTTTCAGGATAAATGTTCAATGTGTGCTTTCTTTTCTTAGGAAAAGTCATTGTCTTCCCTCTTTCTAGGCCATAGAACCTGAGAGAAATTGTACTGTGTTACTGGCAATATTCTGGACCATCCAACTGTTATAAATGTGTGAATGTAAATGTAATTTTAAATGTAAATATTTATTTCTTTGCCTCTGGAGAAAATTGAACAAACTTGATTCCTCTGTTGAGAAATAGGATTTTTTTTTTTCTTCCCTCTCCTCTGGCATGTTTGTTTAGTGGTTCTGTCACTGACTTACTAAGAAACCATGTTCTGAGGCCTTCACCTTGGCTTCAAGAGATCCTCTTGCCTTCCCTTACACGTGCAAAGGTCTACAGAGGTCAGAATGCTGTGAGGTTACCCTTCATTTTCAATTAAAGTCCTTATGTATTGCACCCAGTTGGAGATTGAACAATGCAAAGCTGCTTTCCCTTTTTTATTTTATACGTGTGAATCATTCTTCTGAAAGATTTTGTCACATAAAGAGTTCTATTGGTTTGAGTTATTTAATTTGCAAGTATTTTCAGTTAAAGCTGAAAATGTCTTTTAGTTTCATTAGATAACAAAGCCTGTTAGGCCTGTTAACCTCTCAGCATTATTCGATATTTCAAATTAGTTTAGGGTGTCTGGAAATTAATTAACAGCTGCTGTAGCAGCAATAATATGTGATTACTTGGAATTCAGCCCGAAGATCTTTGGTCTTGGTATTCCAGAAGGGTGTTGGTTGTGTGGGACTACTTTTCAAAGACCTGCTGTGGTTTTCCATGTGGTTCTAGGAGGTGAGAGGCCTCCTGATCAATGCAGTCAGTGTTGCTCTGCCGTCAGCTATGGGGAGCACGGTCAACAGCAGTGTTTCGGTCCTGGGGTGGGTGGGCTGCTCTCAGGATTGTTTTTCATTCCCAGTGGCAGGAGAGTGTCATATTTCACAGCTTCTGGAACACTTTCTGTAGGTGAGTATCATCTGGGTTGTGTTGTATATGTGTGTAGTTCTGCTGCCTTCTGGAAATCTCAGCCTTCCTGTGTCTCTACTGGATTCCAGGTGTTTAAGCTTTCTACCCTGCAGTTTTTACCCAGCAGTGCCTGGTGAAGACCTGAGAAAGAAGTCAGACAGGAGTGTGCTGCTGACTCCATACAACTCATTCAGCCTGTTCTTGATGGTGATCTTCCCATATGTTCCTCAGATGTGGACACTGATGATGTTGCGGGATAAATGCATTGTGCTGGCAGTGGGAAGTGGACATCTTTCCTGGAAGCTCTTCAACCCTTTTCGCAGCATGCATTTAAAGATGGGCTTATTATATGATGGGGGAGAGGCTACAAGCCCCCTAGATAAAATGATTGTGGGGAGCAGACTGCCTGCTTCACTGCAGTCATCTGGTATGCAGCTGAGGTTCTTAGGAGAGGCGGCCAAAGGGAACAAGCTAGATGAATTGTCCTGCCACACTGCATATGGCCTGTGGGTTATAAGTTGTTCATTGTAGATATTTGCTTATGATCCTTAAGAACATTAAGATTTTGCAGTAAAACTTTAGAAAAATACTTAACAGCATGAAAGAAATCTGCTTAAGCCACAATGAACTCTCTAATTCTTTTTACCAGCCTTTCACAAAGAGAGAGCATCTGGTGGACAGAATAGATCAGAGTCCTGAGTGCATATGCTAGTGGTTTCATTGTCATCAACAGACATTACATTTTTGTTGATTTATTTTGTGCGATGACTAAAACTTCATTTCCTGCTCTGTTAAGGATGTTCTACTCTGCTTGACTTGTACAAAAATGAAGTATAGTTGTTGTATCCATATAAAAGTTGAAAGCAATTGTGTGGCATGGAGTTAGTGGTGGACATATCTTTTATCTGCTTATGAGTATGCACCAGTTCTTTTCATCTGAAATCCTCTACTTGTTGATGATGCTAAATCTTCTGCAGTTAACTTTCCCTTCTCAGGACTATAATCAAAAGGTCAAGATGCTGTAATCTATTCATAATTTATTGCATATCAAAGAGTATTCCTCTCATAAATGTGGCTTATAAAACTAGTTTATTACCCATATACCAATTGTTTAAGCACTTCTGTTCTCAGTCAAATAAAACCAAGTGAACTGTGCATATAGTTGTAGGAGAGTCTGAGATTCACTTCTACTAGTGTCTGTATAGCTCATCAACTTGAAAAAAGAATATGCTGTAGCTGCTCAGTCATTTTACTCTTGGCATTTTTTTTGCAAACATAATTTCTGCAAAATGGTGTTTTTACTGCCTGTTTTGTCTTGGGGGAAAAAAAACCCAAATGAGATACTGCATTTGGAACAGGACAGGGCATTATTTTTTCTACTTGTCAAAGCAGGGCTGGCACATATTTGGTCTTATTCAATATTGAGCTGTGTGTAATTGAACTGCTCCTCTGTTGTGTGTGAAATGTAGCTTGGATGCCTGGTTCTCTACTCTGGACTGTGTTCCTGGCTGTTTCCTCAGCAGCACTGCTGTTGCTTTCTCTGAAGTGCCTAATACGCTGCATGAATCTTCTGGTTGGAGGGAACCACCAGGGAGATTTTCTTTAAGGGAAGAGAACTGCCAACACTCAGAGCTTGGGTGTCTTGTGGGCACATTTTTTTTTTTCCTAGGTGGATGCTTTCTCATGTGTGAAGCTTTCATCAGACAAAATGGAGTTGTGCTTCTTTCAGGAATGTTGGAAAACTTGATTTGAAACAGAAATTAAAAAAAAATTTTTTTTTTTCAGAAATCTGAAACTGAAGTTTGATTCCAACTAAATGCTTCTTTTTCCACCACTTCCATCTTGATCTTGTACTAAAAGCAAGTATCAAGGTTATGAGACCTCAAGAGTGTGACTCAGTGAATTGGTCAGTATGTTAGTATCCGGTGAGGGACAGGCTTGCCTCAGAATTGCCAGCTCATGAGCACTCATCTTCCCTCTGCTTGTGCTGGACCTGGCTAGAGGTTAATGATTCTGGCCCACAAATTCTTAGTTTAGGATGCAGTTATGAGATTCTGATGCTGTTTAAAGGTAAACTGCAGCTAATTTGAAACTAACACTAAATGCCTTTACACATTATTAAACCAATCTGATGATTACACTAATGCCAAGATCCTATCCTGTCCTTGGCACCAATGGGACTGGTATGAGTTCAGTGGGTGTTGCTTGTTAATAGAAGATGGATTCTGGCTCTTGTAGTATTTTTTATGATCTACTGACACTGGTATTTCATTATTTCAGATTTAATGCGATTCTGAGCTCTCCTGAGCAGTGAACAACCTAAAACTCTCCTTTCTCATCTTCTGTGGAAAACAATTGGTAGATGGTTTGCTGCTTCCAATATAATGATGGCTAGTGCTGTGAGGAGAGAGAAAGCTGAGGGAATTGCAGCTAGCATTTATGAAGAGATCCCCTGCTTGTGAGATTCCACACTAACAGAAGCATTAAGGAAGCATAGTGTGGTGGGATTGAGCTGTGCAAGTGGTGTCCTTCCTTCAAATTTGTCCTGTCCTGCTCTGCTTCAAAACAGCATCGCACACATACCTGTTCCGTTCTTGCTGCTTCCTTTTCCTCATCTTAAAATGATCTTAATGATTAAGTTCTTATTTTTTTTCTGTCCTAGCATTTTTGATGGCTGACCTGTGAGCTTTGGCCATCTAAAAGGTCTGGTGTATGACATTTTACATTTTATGAATGTAATATTCTTGGATATTTTTACCCAGTTAAAACCCCTGACAGCGATACTTGTGTCTTAAACATGTCACACTCTACTATTTTACAGTTTTGCTTTTTCTTTTGGAAAAAAAATTTCTTATTTTGTGCAAAAGGCTTGTGTATAACAATCTTATATAGGCAGAAAGCAAGGACATACCTAAGTGAGTGTTCTGCTCTTTTCAGTTTTCATTCGTGTCTCTAAGGAGACATGTAATGCTTTAAGTGATTTATAAAGTAGCCTTGTAAACACATTTAGGTCATGATAGCGTTAAAGCTTCCTTTGTACATGATTTTTTTCATCAATGAACACTGGTAATGAATTCAAGTGTGGTATGATCCTGTCATTTATGCTGACTTGATGTAACTTCTTGCACTTGATATTTATTTCTGTTCTTGAATATAAATTCATGTCAGTTTTACTGCTGTTACTGGGTAAGAAATGATTTTGTTCATGCAAGGTTATCCTCTTTTTTTCTGCAATTTAAAAAACACGGGTATATTCCCAAGCACATAATTTGCCTTTGCTCTGGTTTTGGTTCATTGCAATGTGCAGCCTGTTCAAAAGAGCAGATACTTAATTTGTTCTGATACAGAAAGGGACCATGCATGTAAAAGCAAATACTGAAGTGTGGTGCTGCTTGGTTTTGACTATATACTGATTATTCAATAAAGATTCTAGATGAGCAACAGAAAAGCCTTGCATAGTGTGGAGATTTTTTTTTAAAATTGTTCTTGCACTACTGTTTCAGATCTTGTTTTAGGAATGGTAGGAGAGCAGGCAGGAAGATGTGGAAGGGAGGAGAACAGGAATGCTTATTGACATGCAGGTCAGCTCACGTGTGTAGCAGTTTGGTAGGCTACAACATTACCAAAATTATTCTCAGGAGATCTCTCAGGCAGCTAAACCTATTTTCAGCTTTCTCTTCACCACGTACTTCACATCACCACTTGCTGTCATACTTGCTGCTTTGTAAGGTGTTGGTCTGCTGCCCGAGCTTGTTCTTTGCCTTTCCAAACTCCCTTCCCTGCTTCAGCCACCTCTTTCGTTTAACAAACCCACAGTGCTTCAATTGTTACTTCATTTTGAATGTCAATAGAGATTTATAGGAGCTATTGCATAATTGATTTTGTTTCAATTAAAGAAATGTGAAACACAAGCATTATAAACACGCTCCCCATCAGAAAGTCAACCCTTAGAAAATCCTGCAGTCCTGAATCAGATTCTGTAAATATTTGCTCTGTTCAAAATACTAATCTAAACTAGGCTGAAAATTAGCATAGTAGCTGATTAGAAGACAAAGGTAACTTTTCCCAATTTGTAGAGTTGTTGGAAATGTTATTTCTTCAGTAACATTCAAGGACTGAGAAGTATTTATCTGAAAAAATAAGTTATATAGTACTGTCTCTTTGAATTTAATTTTATGTGATAAAAATTCAAATTTGGTTTCTATTTGGATGAATTTAATAGTTTAAAAAAATTGAACACATGCATGCTTTCTTGTGGGAGTTTCAAAGTACTTTTATTTGGTTATGTAGCAGAGAGTGTGCATGGAGTTTTTTGATGTTGGTATTTTTTTCTGGCAGTAAAAATGCAAATAATAGTCTTTATCATACTTCTTTTTATAAATGAAATTTTTCATAAACTCTTACATTAAAAAGTTTTTAATGAATACCAGTGTATTTTAGGAAAAAATGACTTTTCTTTACCCTCTCGGGAATGCTACTTTTGTTATGTTTTTCTGTTTATTCTTTTAGGAGCTTTAATTTCTAAAAATGTTATTTCACATATTGTTTAAATATTTGATGTTTTATCCTTAAAAGCTTCTCATATATATCTATAAAACCACTTTATTCCCTCACTAGAATGTTAAATATTTAAGACTGAGGTCAATACATCGCTAGAATGTCATGCCATTTATGATCCACTTTATTAAGCCATTGCTTTCCCAAGTCTGTTAATTAAAATTGCCCTTTTCATGAGAACAAAGTTATATACTCCATTTAACATAGAGAATGGTCATTTCTAATATGAATTTAAATAGAAATTTAAATGACCATAGCAATGTATAATGCAAACATTTTTCTCCACCATTTTTTTTTTTTTTTTTTTTGCCATAGTCTAAGACTTGGAGGAAAAACAAAGTGTTAGCAGTAATGTACCTTGAAATTTGGTTGAAAAGAGGCTTCACAATGTGGTTTTGGCGCTTTTTGTTGTTGTTGTTGTTTATTTAATTGTGTGTGTGTGAGGCTGCACATATTGTGTCCCCACACATTGAGTTACATTATCAGTAAATCTGTTCTTTTACCCCTGTGTAACAGCAGCTGAGACAATCTAGTTACATGTAAGTTGCTGGGAAAAGGACCTGATAAAACCGATGAGCTTACCAAAGTTTGAAACTAGTCTCTAGTGCATGTAGAAATTCAGAGACAATGCTCTGGGGCCTTAGAGTCTGTTCTATTGAACCAAGCTTCCAGTCGGTGTTTGCTGTGGGGACACCTCATTTTCACTCTTGCTGGGGCCGGGCACTGCCTTTTGTAGGGGATGCAGAAGGCTGCTTGTCACTGTAGGAGATCAGCCTGGGGACAGCAGTGTTGCTGCTTGCTGCCCTGCCTGGAGCTGCTGAGAAGTCTGCCATGTCCTTGTGTCCCAAGCTGGCCATCTCACCCCTGCTGTGCATGGCCCTTCCCTTGCCTTGTCTGTGGCCCTGCAGCTTCTCCAGTTGTCAGAACTCGTGTAGTTCAGTAGCTTTACCCAGTGTGTTTCGTTGCTGTGATGTGTATTACTCTTGATGAAATTCTGAAACCGACAGTTTGCTTGGCCAGGGATTAATTTGAAAGTACTTAACCATTTTAATTCTGTACTTAGCAGCATTTACACAGAATACCATGTGGGTAGCAGGTAGTTTCATGATTCTCTGGGGGGGCGTGGTTTGCTGTCGCTGATTTTGTTGTACTCTTATTCAATAAAATGTTCTACTGAATATCTCATAATAAGCTGATGTTATACACTCATGGTGGTATTTTGTAATATTGCTACAATAATCCACCTGGATGGATTTCAGCAAAAGGCTTACTGAATTTAGTTTCCCCCCACTGTTTTCCCCTAGCCCGCTGCCCTGAGTTGGAGAATGTCCCAAAACCTGCTTGAAAGGTAATACTAGGGCAGAGTAACTCAGAAACACAGACTCCATTTGCCTGAGAAACAAAGCCCCTTCCTCCAGAAGTAAAGGGCAGGAGGGAGAAAAGGAAAACCCAAACCTTGCTCTGTATGTAGATAGAACAAAGACACCTTTCATTGCTTATCTGAAATGCTCTGATATAGCTTCTTCATTCTACTTACATTGTCTCATGTGGTTCTGTTACGTGCAGTTGTTCCTGATGTATCTGAGGTGCACACTGGCACCTGGTTTCTGAACATTGTGCTGTGGGATATAAAGATGGTTTAAAAGGTAGTCATCTAAATTACTGTACATTAGAGTGGGGAAAAACCTGTTTCCAATAAACTTTATGGGTCTTGCAGTATTTAATACATATCTAGTAATAGCTGTGTATATAATTGTCTTTATATGATCAAAATATATTATTGGACGTACTTTTACGTTCAGATGCCAAATTAAAATTTACTGTCAAATGCGAGTGAGGGGTTTTTTCCATTTAATAATGCTGGAACTAAGATCTACCACTCAGTACAGTTCCACTTACTATTTTGTAGTGGATTGAAGTACTGCTGCAAGATGTTAATGGGAATTTTCTCATGCTCCTTGGTTTGGCTGTTTTTCAGAAACCAGTTTTCATAACGTCTTCCAAACTATTTCAGTAAACTTATATATCCTATGTATCATAGGCACTTGGTAAATTCTGATCCCTTTAAAACCTTACAGAGACAACCACACATTTGAGTTTTACATAGCAAAAGAGATATATCAGAGAATATGGGCAATGTCTACTGCTTTTTTTTCTTTCTTAGATTAAACCAAGGGATTGGCCATGCTCTGGCTTGCACTATTTGAAGGCTATATTTTTTTAGGTTTTTTTTTGTTTCTACCATTTTGCTTTCATTTTCCTTTGTATTTTGTCATCCTTGTGGTATCTCACTTACATTTCTAATCATCTAGTTTTGGCACTTTTTTTTTTTTTTGGCAGTATTCAGTAGTCAATATCGGAATAAATAATTATTGAAAAAGCTTCCTATCATTCTGGATTAATTGTATTTTAACACCAACAGGAGCTTTTTGATCATCTCATCTGATATTCTTACAAGAAGGTGTCTATAAATTGAATTAATTTTGCCTGATCTTTGGAGTTACCTAAGTCATGTTTCTTCTGTGGGCTAAAATATGGCACCCAAAAAATTAGTCTGGTGCCTAAAAGCATTTCTTGGGTAGACTTTTAAAGGTTTTTTAAAAAATCTTGTTCATTATGTTTGTGGGCTAAGCAGCCCTAGAAACTGAACATCTCCCTGTATATTTGGAAGTCGAAGAGAAAACTTCCTCATGTTGATTTTGTTATTCTCTTTGATGTATATGCTGCCACAGGGCTGGTGCTCTGGGCTGATGGCACTTGCAGCAGGGGAACAACATGAGACTGTTATGTGGAAGGCAAAAATAGTATACTTTCCACTTTTCTCTCCTGACATTAGGAAAGGGACGAAGATTTTCTATTCTGAACTTAGCACAGAGGTTGGAACACCTTAATTTGACAATTTTAATAGCAGTAAAGGTAGAAAAGAACTGAACTGGACTAGTGGTCTGTGGCTGGTGTATACTTTGAGATATTAGGTAAGATGAGTTATATATCGTTTGCTTGTATGAATATGGGTGGCTGAGTGGATTTAGCATAATGGAGTGTTTTAAACCAAGTGTAATATTTGCGTAGGAGCAGTGAGGGACAGAATAAAGGGGGTGGAGACCAGAAAAGAAGTGATAAGTATGCTGGTGATGCCCAAGTCCTCTGGGATGTGACGTGCACCATCTATTTCTGCATATTTGTTTCCTCAGCACTGTGTGGAACATACCCAACTTTTGGACTCAAAAAGCAGCTCTTGGAGTTTTTGTTAAATTTAACTGAAAAACCCCACTCCTTTTTTCTTTCCTGCAGTTTTATCCTCCATGCTGCTGTTGCAGCAGTCAGCAAAAATTCCTTTAGGAGGATCTCAATTTTTGGGATTTCTGAAGTTGAGTTTAGAAGTGGTTAAAATATTTTTGTGAGGATTTATTCTTGTTCAGAAAGCTTACAATGTGCAGGTGTTCTGTGTAGGAGAGTTGTTCCCCTCATCTTAGGTAATTTTCCCTTTGGGAGAGAACCCCAAGCTACTGCCAGCATTTACTCTGTGGTTGCTTTCTGCGGCTGTAAATCAGAATTGATAAGGAAAACGTGATGAGGTGCAGTACCCTGAAACTTGGTGATTCCCAGCCTTTTCTATGTGTCCACTTTAGTCTTCAAGATCTTTTCTCATTTTTGGAATGTGCAAATATTGAAAACGGTTGCTGTCTGTAAATGTCTTGATGAGACCCCTTGAAAATTAGTGCTGTGCACCTTATTTCAACATACCAATCATTGGTAACTAATGTGATGTTAACAGTGATTTACATTGATCAAAACTCACTGAAAGTGAAAAGCTGCTGTGTGTGCTTGTCTTTAGCACCTATTTGCAGTGCAGAGCTTTTATTCCAGAAAAAACCATACTTGGCCTGTTGTGGAGGAACTAAAATGTGTTTAGTCTTCTGCTATGTCACATCATGCCTGTTAAGTTTGGAGACATTTTGTGCTTGAAGCATAAGAATTCTTCAGTGTGATATAAGAAGAATGTATTATTAAAAATCCAAATACGTTTCTGTTCTGATTGACCTAAAATGATGTAGTGGTGAAGATGGCTTGCATTGTAAAAGCAAAATCTAAGTTCTACTTGGTTTTTTAAATTGAATATTTCTTACTTAATAAATGTGTTTTCAATTGTATGCTTTTAGCACTCATTTACTAGACCAAAAAACCCCCTCTAAAATGTCTATATAGTTTAAAAGCTCAGGCAGGAAAATGTTTCATCTTGAAGTGTAAGTTTGAATGGGGGAAAAAAGAAACCCAGGCAAAGATCTTTAATTTACAGGGTTAATTATGAAAAGATGTGAATGTTGGTTGCAGCAGTAACAGACAAAACTTTTCTCTCTGACCTAAAACATGTAACATGCAAAGTTTTTGATTAAATACAAAGTTTTTTCTCTAGCTGAGAGAACACTGTGAATACCATGGACAAATATAACTTTTTTAATACTTCTCACCAAAAACATTCATACAGTATTTTGCAAAGTCGATTATGGGAACACAGATTACTTGTGAAGAATGTGCTGTATTTGGGATCTCTGTTTCTTCTCTTAAATCTGTTTTGCATACTGGATCTAGGGAAAAACTGTAGTGTGAATTTTATCCATGGAGATAGTTATGGGATATTTTGTTCATGGAAGAAATTGTAAAACAATGTCTTAATAGGTAATGATATTAGATATCTGACACAAAGCAAAAGTTTATAAATATGTAAGTATCCATGCAGAAATCATACGTAATTCTGTGTTGGTTTAGCTATAAGCATATCTACATATCCTGTGTGTATATTAATCTCTTATTTATATGCTACACTGATGATCATTGCCAAAATACCTTAATGAAGTAATCTTTTTCTGGAAGTAATAAAGGACTGTAATACAGTACATTTGCAAATAGGAGCAGAGGGTTAGTGATAGGCAAGTGTGCACATAATGTGATTGTAATTCAGCCACAAAAGGAGAGTAGAAGTGGAAGTATCCTTGGGTTTTTTATATGACATTAAGTTTTAGTTGGAAAGGACACTTTGATTTCTGCATCTGTATATCTGTATGAAGAACTCATAACTTAAATTTGTAGATAAATTTGGCTTTGACATTTATGGCGTTAAGATTTATAAGGAGTTAAATGATAGTGCTGTGACTAGGGGGTTTTTTGTCACCTGGAGTTTTTATGAAAATTGTAAAATTGTACATATATTTGATTACTATAAATACCCTGTATCATGATTTGGCATGAAACTTTGGCTTCATAATATAATTACTCTTTTTCCTTCATCTATGTTGTTACTAATATATTTTTCAAAGAGCTACTGGACCCCACAGGTTGTCTATCTCTAGTATTGCATCTCTTAGTTTTTTTTTTTTTTTTTTTCCCCATTGAAATTGCAACTCTTTAATGTAATTTAAACTAATTTTTATGTGTTTTTTTCTGCTTGAACTATATTTTTCCTGCTAATGCTTGTTGGAGTATGGGATAGCTTAAAAAAAAAAAATACCTGTGGATAGAAAAACTCCTTTTCATTATTTGGTACAAATATTTACCCACATGTAATTGTGCCTGTGTACTTCCACAGGGGAGGCAGGATTAGGATGAAATTCAAACTGCCACATGGTGTTTCCAGAAACACAGAAAGTCACAATATAGGGAGCACAGTCAGTATATTTAAAAACAGATATTTAGAAATCCTTGTGTGACTGTCCTAAGATTCATATCAGTAAGATGCGCTGCCACAATCATGTCCTGTGGTAACTTCCTTTATATGCAGTATATTGTTTCTTTGAACCTTTTGTTACTGCTTACAATCTGATTTTGAGACTCACACACAGAAAAAGGACTATTTAGGCCCTCATCGCTTCAGTATTTGTTCAGTGTGAAGTGGAGGTATGTGGTTCTTTGCATCCTGAGTCCTCTGCCAGGAAATTGGGAAATAAAACTGTGTGGGCCTGTTAACTATATGAAAGCTAGCTGCATTTTTTTTTTTAATAAAGTATAAAACAGATACTTATTTTCTTTGTTCAGTGAATCATGAACTTGTGTTCCTCCTACAACAGTAAGTCTTGAGAATTGACTGTGCTTGTATGGCAAGATTTCAGAATAAAATGTGACTTAAAGTGATGTTTTTTAGAGCCGTACAATTCCAGAGCACTTTAGAAATCTGTATGTGTCAATACTTTTTGTTGAACAAAGATAGTTTTTAAAAGGCTATTCAGATATTAATTTTAATGGTATGTAAGACAGGTTTAGAAGTGATAGCCACAGTTTCTAACTTTGTTCAGTTTACTCTGTGCCATGCGGGGTAAAGATTTGGGGCACAGGCTGTTTGAGGGAGAAGGAGAAAGAAGACAGCAGTGAGGAGACCTGCCTGGATAGAAGAAATGGAGGGTGTCTGTGTCTGGTGGGTTCGGGACTGAAAGGACCATGGTCTGTGCCACAGGAGGGTGCTAAAGTGTGAACGTGATCCCTGGGTGATTGCCATGGGTGAACGATCCTCAGTTATCCTAGTCCTTAAATTGTTGGTATTATCTAAAGTTTACAGAAAGACTTACTTATAAAGTGAGGGATTTGCCTTCTGATTAACAAAATTATCTGTTGCTCTTCAGGACTGCAGATAAAAAACATCAGTCAAGAAAAGCTCTCTTTTAGTTTGACATGAATGCAATTGCACTTACATTTCTTAGCATTTTGAATAGTACACCTTCGGTTAGTTTTTGAAGGTGCTACAACTATCCACCACTGTAACCAGTATATACCACATAAAATAAGTGTTAGTGAAACCTGAATGAGTTGATGACTTAATGGTATATTACTTGTGATTTACTTTTGTCAAACTTGAATTTATAAAACAGATCTCACAGTGTAAACTAACAGATAAAATCACAATGAATTAATGTTCTAAGAAAATATTTCTGAGTTTAATTTATTTTTTAACTTTTTTATTTCTTGGCTGATGTTATTCAGTTATTCAGTAGTTTTGTTACAGATGTTCCATGTTTTGATTTGAAACAAGATACAGTATTTTCTTCTTCCTCACTAAATGCTCCCTGAGCTTTCCTTCTTGGCATTATGTGAGATTAGAGGATATTTCCAAGCTTTTTTTGCTTTCCTACATACATATTTTTTTCCCCCAAGTTGTTTTCAATCTTATTTCTCCACCCTGTTGTCCAGTTTTTAATTTCTTCCTGTTGCACGTGGCTGGAGTTGCAGTTGAGCACAAACAGTAACAGTCCTGTCTCCCTAACTCCTTTCAGAATGTTTGTTTTGTTCCCTTGGGCACTCAACTTCATTTCTTTCTGACACTCACTTTCCTACTTCCTTTTAAACCTGTCCTTATTCTTTCATTGCAACTTTGACCAAGGATAAAAAATACTTTCCATTCAAAATGATTGGCACAGATTTGGAAGAAGGTTTTGGAAGAAGCTGTTTTTCTGTTGTTGTTGTTTGTTTGTTTTTTATTTAAATTTTATTTTAAAATTTTTTTATTTGATGTTAAAAATCATCCCTTTTAGTTAGTATTAAGAGAGGTATAATTCTGAACATTCAGATTTGCGTAAGGAAGTGACAAGAATGTTGTGTTCACTGGAAAGAATAACAAATGTTGAATCCTGGTATAGAGTCCATGCTGGCCGAGAGGAGGCACACTGTATCTTAAATTAACCTCTGTGATAAAAAATTGTAAGTTATATTAGAATATAGACATCTTTTGTAAGACTTTTAACATTTACAGTGTAATACTGACAGCTGCACTTGACTTAATATATAGCATTCTGGTGGTTTGATGTGATAGACTGCTGGCTGTTGTAGAAGATAAATTACTGTTTATTTAGGTTTAAGTTAATGTTTCAAAAGCTTTTCTTACTTAAAGCAGAGCATAATAAATAGCAATAAGTTCTCTGAAATGCTCTACACATTACAGACTGACAATTGCGAAAGAAAAGACTGATAACAAATAGAAAACCTGTAACTACGTGTTTTGAGTAAGTTGCTCTTATGTGTACTTTTTAATATTGATTAACTAGGAAGTTTTTGCAGCCATTCAGCCAGCTTTGTAACTTAGTCCAATAGTTTTAAATAATGTTATTTAAATAAGATGTAATTGATAGATTACATTTGGTGAAAACCTGTCCTTCTCCATCATGGTGCCTGAAGTTTAGCTTAAAAAAGAAAAAAATAAAAATAAAGTACACATTTGCAAGTGAGTTGTTAGAAATGCAGCAGAGCTATTAAGGTGTACTTGAAAGTTAAAAGACAAGCATTTTGGGAAAATATGTGGAAGTTTTGCTTGAGACAACTAACTAAGGAAGCTCTCAATTAGGCTTCTGTGTTTAGAATTTGATCAGCTGGGAAGTAAGAAAACTATGTAAGTTAAGAGAAATTATGTTTCAGTCAGATGTATGGAAATATCTAAATTATGATGTACAGTTATACTCAGTAGATTTTAATTTCTTAAAGCTGTTCGAATATTCGTACATAGCAATAATACAATTACATAGCATTACATGTATGTTTATAGAATGCACGAAAAGCATATGTGAGAACTGTTGGAAATAAGTTAGAAAACGAAGTTTTGTCTTAACATAGCACTAAAAAGCAATTACTGTTATTTTTGTAAAGATTATGCTTAGTTTTTAAAAAGGAGAATATTTTTTACTACTGTTTTGTTGGTGTTCCGGTTTCCTTCTGTAGATTGTATTGTATGCTGAGATCTCACTTTTTCTTCAGTGAAATGCCCATAGTTCTGAATTTGCAGAATGCAGTGAAAGCTGCAGCGTTTTCAGTCTTTCTGTGTCTGTAGCTGAGAAACATTTCTACTTCAACCTTCCTGTGCTGGTAAAAATGTCCTGAAGAGTACTACCTTGGGAAGAAGTCCCTGTTACGGATTCTGTGAAGAATGGCCACAAGCACAGGTTTGGCTTGGACCTATCTTGGACCGTAACTGAGGAAGAAAGGACTGCTAGGCTAAAGTCTCTGACCCAAATGCTTTTCAGTTGCATTGGGTTTTAAGATTGAAATCTTAAGGAAACCAGATGTGCATGTCTTGGTCATTCAGTCTTCTTTGCTGCTTTTTTTGCACTGCCCCATGAAATTTTGAACCTACTGACTAATTTAAAACAATTTTAATGGAGAATTAGTCACTGTAAGCATAAACTAAACACTTGTGAAAATCAATAATAGCTGGAGGGATCCTGATGCCACCCTGGTTTTTCTGAGTTTTTTAAAGCCTTTTAATTGTTCATAAAATGGAGTCAGACTTTTTAGCTACTGTACAATATTAGGAGCAGTTTCTACCTTTTTCTCACAGATGTAACATAAACAAATCCTTTGTTTTTCATTCTCTGTCCTTTGTTTGCATATTTCTAACCTAAAAACAATTGTAACTGACAGCTGGTCTAGCCATTCAGCTGAGGGGTGAAAACTCCAAAAGCCAATCTTCAGCCAGACCCACAAATGTATAAAAAGTAAGAAATAAACAGGCAGAGGCTCTCTGCCTTGTTCTCCGCCTTGGCTCAGCCTTGAGCGCTCTCGGAGGAACCCTCTGCCCTGCGAAATCTTTTGTCTCTCGTGTGATTGCTTTGCGTATCCTGATCACATCCTAGTAGGTATACTCTTCCTTCTGACATTGGCATTTGTTATTCATTGCCATTTCATTACATCTTTGCTCTCTTTCCATCCCCAGCACCTCCAAAAGCCAAGCACTAGCCAAATGATGCTCAGCACTGAGAAGAGCTTGCTTGGATAGCAAGTTCTCCAGACAAAGCTTTGTGCCTCAGGCCTTTCACTGTTATATATCAGAGGTTTATTGTGATGATGGAAATTTGAGAGTGGAGGATTACTCAATTTTCTGGGACCCTGCTGTAGGTCTGCTGGTCAGTAGTGTTTGGGATTAGGAGAAAATTTGGTCTGAACAGTATTCTACCTTTCTTTGGAGGAAGTGGGTGGCAAGGTTATGTTGTAATAAAAATTATTACTATATCATTGGCAGATGCTTGGTGGAGAGAATTCTTGCACATGGGGTCTGACTTTCTAATAAAATCCAGTAGGAAATGTGTAAGGGGAACATACCCTCTAAAGAAAGTGTGAGACAGAGCTGAACCACAACCCACCAGGACTGTGCAGGGAAACAAATACCGTCAATCATCTACCACCACAAAGGAAAGTGATGTTTTGGTGAAGTCTGGGACCAGTTGAAATAGTGCTGGAGGCCAGTGTTAGCCCTCTGGCAGGTGGAAGAGAGTATGAGAGAGTCACCTGAATGGATCAGACTTTTGCTAATGGTTCCCAGGTGTTGTTTAATGGATCAGTGATGTGACTGAGCCATGCTTACAATGGTATTTTGATGTTGCGGTGAGCACTGCAGGAACAGACTTGATAAATGCTGGAGAAGTACTTCTCAACTCTTCCAAATATTTCAAGGTACCTGCAATAAGGATGAGAGTGTGTCCGGTCTTTGGTACAGTGTCTTCCAAAATAACATGCACAAAAACGTAAGCAGGCGGTGTAAGAAAAATGTGGTTGTTGTAGTGCTGCCCAGTTCAGTAGCTGGACCTGGAAGAGGGTGAGATGCTTCTCTAACAGGCCCCAAATTGTGTGTTAGGCTGGATGACAGTGAAACACTCAGACTGGTCAGGAGTTTTCATGTATGGAGATAAATTATTTAAATTTGAAATATGTATCCTATTTTGTTCTGATTTAATTTTCAAGAGATTTTTGAAATAGGTATCTGTTCTTTTATCACTCAATTTTATTATATTTGCTTGTTTCTGAACACAAGTTGAAAAAGAGAACAGAAATGCAGGCCACTTCTCTTAGGTTTCAGTCTGTTCTCATAAGCATATTTTGTGTCACTCTTTTCTCCCAGTCTTTCAAGGTTAAACTGTCTTAGTCACTCTTCTTTCTCATTTTCAGTCACAGAGAATATATAGGCCAGAATGACCCATTTCAGCTCACATTACCAGTTTTTCTGAAGGAGCTCACCTTCCTGCCATGTCTTTCCTCTTTTCCTTTCAGTCAGCCTGATGTGAGTTACTGAGTTAGAGTTCAGCTTGCTGTGACTTTTGTGGAACAGGCACTTCAGAATTGACTTGTATCTCTTCCATCTTTGCTTCTACAGTGATGCCAAATTTTGAGTATAGCTGCCAGATGCTACTGTAATATTTCTTATTTTGAGTTGGTTTTGATTTTTTTTTAATAGCTTTGAGAGCTCTAGTCATAGGTCAGACTCACTTTGTTTGATATTAAATGCAGAATAATGTTACGGAATTAACACCACCCCACCCATATTCCTCCAAGCAAAGCACTCCACAAACTTCATGTAACACGAGAGAATGAAATCTTGAAAAAGCTTATCCTAAGAGAAATTGCAGGAAAGTAATTTTGAAATGTTTATTTCTATTAAAAAGCACTTACATCATGGTAGGTGGCCTCATAATTTTTTAAAACTACAGTAAATGTATCAGAAGCTTTACCAGATGATCAGTTAACAGTTTATAATATAACTTTCTTTACACAATAGAAAGAAGGTATTTGTACAACTTCCCTCAAAAATAACTTGCAAGGTCATTTTATTTGTTACTCTGTCTTGAGTGTTGAGAAACTGGGGTATATTTCTGAGAACCACTTAGTGAGAACAGCCTGTTCTGTTTATCTTTGGTGGTATGACTGTATCACCATAGGCTTTCAGGCGCTTGAGCAGCTCCTTTTCTTGTAAACAAAGGAATGTTCCTCTCAATACTCTGGATAATCAGCTAATCAAAACAGTAGCAACATCACAGGAAGATGATGTTATCTAGGAATCAGTAGGAAGATGGCACATGATTTTTGGTATCAGTGCAGCAGGTTCCTTATTGGCCGTCACTGCTGGTTGTTTCTGTTAATTTAACATCAGTCAAGATCATATGCAGCAAGAGGTACATAGAGGGTGACGCCTTGTTTAAATTGTTTCTTGATTCCTCCAGTTTGTCTGTTCTGCTTAACCATACTTAAAACTTGTTTGTTTGCCCCACTCCCTGCATCTCTGCCTCAAATTCCTTGGTATTTCTCCTTTGTAGTCTAGGACATAATATTAAGAGTTTATTTTTGACATATTTCCACATGAAATATTACTGAAAAAAAAACTCTGGTAGCAAAAAAAGACTTTCCTGCATGTTCTTGTCTGACATAGAGAAAGACAGAGCTCAATCTCTGAGTACTCACTCTGAGGTATGTGATTTGAAAAGATTTAAAATTGAGTTTTGTTACAGTGAAAAAACAATGGGCAGTCTCTTTTGAGAGTACTAGAAGTGTATATATATGTATAGAACCTATAACTTCTATATGTAATAATAATTCCTTAATTATTCTACAAAATTGAAACAGCCTGATTTGAGTAATTTGTCTTTGATATTTTACACTGTCATAGTTTTGAAATATACCTATATTTACATAATCTTAATGTAAATGTGCATTAGACTGTTAAAAGATGCAGAAGATGTACAGATGTCATATGTGGGTGACTGGCTTTTCTCTGTTTCAGTGTTACACTTCCAGTTTGCTGTTCATTAAAAAATAATAAAATTAATTTTCTGTACGAATTTCTAAGCAGTGCTTAACCTGTGTTAGCCAGCAGAAGTGTTGTGAGGTTAGAAATGTAATAGGAATCTGTTTATATGTAATGCATATTAGCAATTGTATGGCAGTGGAAAAGAACCAGATATCCTTTTGAAAGCAAGATCTGATGGTGTTTACCATTTTAGTGAAACTTGTGTATTTTAAAGATAATGTTAAAAAATTGTATTACTTTGTGTTCTATTTTCACTTGCAGAGGAATCATAGTGCAATTTGGAATGGTTTCTGGTGATGGTCTAGTCCAACTTCATGCTCAAAGCAAGTCTGATTAGAATGGGTTGCTGCAGGGCTTGGCCAGCAAAGTGCTGAGTAACTCCAGGGACTGAGACTCTACCACCTCTCTGGGCAGCCAGTTCAGTACTTGGGCACCCTCCAAATGATGAAAAAGAGCATGCCCTGCTTGGAATTGCACAGTTCAGATTTGTACCCTGAAAATATGAGTGACAACAGGCACAGTCTGGCTCCCACTTCTCTCTACCCTCCCAGTATGTAGCTGTAGGCAGCAGTAGGATCATCCTTCTCCAGGCTGAACAACCCTGATTTATCTCAATCTCCCCTGAGAGAGCGCACAGGAGGTTGCTCCTGCGCCCTAACCATCATGGTGGTCCTCTATAGATCTGCTTCTGGAGTGTCTTGGAGAGCCCTCAGCTGGGTGCAGTATTCCATACAGTGTCTCACAGGGAGCTCAGGGGGGTGAATAGTTGTGCCCCTGGTTCCACCCTTGCCAATGCAGCCCAGCACACAGTTGGCCTTTGCAGCAAGGACACGCTGCTGACTCGTGCCCAGCTTGCTGCCCCCTGGGACCCTTGGATTGGTTTCTGAAAAGCCACTCTAGAGCTGTTTGACTGTTAGTCTGCAGTTCCAGAGTATCTTTATCCTGGGTACTCCAGCAATCAGTATTTACATCTGGATTTCACTGAGTTCCTGCTAGCCCGTTTCTTCACACCCTCAAGGAGCCTGTCAATAGCAGCCCTTCCCACCAGTGCATCGGTTCCTCTCCCTGGGTTGGTACGATCCATGGTTTTGATGAGAGTGCATTCTTATCCCATCTTCAGGTCTTTAGTATGCATGTTAAAACACCGTGGACCTGGTACTGATCTCTGAAGGATGCCACAAGTAACAAGTCATCAGCTGGACTTTGTACCCTGATCACAAGCCTTTGAGCAGTTGTCTAGCTGCTTTTTCACTGAACTCCCACTGTCCAGTTGGTATCTCACCAGCCTGTGAATGAGGAGACTGACTGCCCATCTCAGGAGAGTGTGTCAAAAACCTTGCTGAAATGGACACATCCTGAATGTTGTTTGTCATCTTGCTACGGGCAGCCAACTACATGGCTGTTATGAGCACTGTCCGCTAATGGTACATAAGTTCCGCTCTCCCAGTTCTTGCGTCTTGCCATGTAAAATACAATTTATAGAAATATGAATAGATATCTTCTAATGACTTGTAAAGGATATTAAGCTTACTGTTTTAGAAATTATAAAGGACGAGAAAAAGCAAATTTTATAGAGGAAAAGGAAAAAAAAATGGGGATGAAGAACTCTCTGCTAGTTTGTGTAGTAGGTAATTTGAATCAGTTTAGGTTTTAAAAATTTGATTCATAATATTTATTGGTTTAAAACAGTTTCTTGGTTTTTTTGTTTCTATAGAACCCAATTTTTCTTGTCTAACTTGGTTTTATGGAAGCAGAGGGACAGTATTTGCATAAACAGCCAAGTGATCTTCAAGAGAACATTATCTTCCTGTGAACCATGCTTATATGAGGCATTTTGGAGATACTGCACATTGAATAGGATTTGTGTGTTTTAAGAGAGTGTCTTTTTTAAGGAGAAAAGTATTTTGAATTTGGAAAGCATAATGAACAAAAGAAAGAATAATGAGTGAAGATTATAAACTCCACTTATTAGGAAAGATTAAATTAAACCTCATCCGTTATGTATTCAGGTATTGTCAATTGTAATTTGCTCCAAACCTTGCAATAACATTTTTAAATTGCAGTAGAAAATTGACTGAGGAACTTGAATATAACTTTACTAGCCTAGGTGTCTATCCTGTTACTTATTACTTGCATAGTTCCAGGATCATAGAACCATAATACTTCATAAAAACATTTCAGCTGACTACTGGAATTGACACATCTGTCAAAAGTGAAAAAAGATCCTGATTGTGCAAAATTGTATTTGTCGTATTTGCAGAACAACACTCAAAAACAGGACCTCTTTTTCAAATTTAAGTTTTCTGGGCTTTACTTACAATACAAGCCAGTGGGGAAAAAAACCCTTGTAAATGAGTTATCTTATTTAGAAATCATCTCTCTAGCTATATAATGAGTATTTTTAGTTTTCCACTGCTGTGGCTGTTCTTTGGAGTCACTATCGTTGGTGATAAAATGAATGGACTTTTATCAAATCTCATACTATAACTATAGTTATTAGCACTTTCAGAATATTAACTCCCTTCCCACCACCTTTACAATTTTGACTTCAACTTTTAAATGTTTGTCATCTGGTGTGAGGTGGATTTATGGGAGCTCAGTAATTTTAGTGCTTTTTGGCTGGGTGTTTCTGATGACATCACTGTGATCTAGACACAGTGTGTGACTCTAGTTGGTTCCAGTTTTAAATAGTTTCATAATTATGCTAGTTTTGGCAGTTTCCTTGGAACTTTCCCCATCTCTTTAATGAACATGTTTTACTTCTGGGCTTATGAGACAACCACATGTTTGAGAAATTAATAGTGTGCTCTTAAAGTTAACATTGAGCAGAAATGTGCAGATACAGAAACCTTCTGGATATATGTGTGCTTAGGAGTGTAGGTTTTTTTTGAGCTCATGGCCACTCTTATCATCTCCCATTAATTGAAGAATACATTTGTCTTTTAAAATATCAGTAACTGTTGTGAAAAATGGTATGTATGTTCATGCTCTAAAAACCCAAAATCAACTCCTGAAGCTCCCAAAAATATTTTTGATAATTTTGTATTGTAAGGAAAAGAATGGATGTTATCCTAGATTAAAAAAAAAGAAGTAACAACAAACCCACCCTTTTTTCAAATGTCAGCCAGGTTGAACTCTTGTTATGTGTAGGTAGGTGTACTCTGTTACTTCATATGGATTAAGTCACACGCGTCTATTTCTGAGATAAATTTGTTTTTGTACCATTTTGGAACATGTACATTTTTGCTTGTGTTTAGGTCCAGCTTGCTGTAAATGATTTACAACCATTTTCCGTCACAACAGACTTTTAACTCAGGGAAATAGAAAAAGCTTGTTGTATATAATGTGTTTATAGGTTGAGATTTGAGACTTTGTTTCAAAATTAAGGCTTCTCCTCCCCTTTCCTTTAAAAAAACAATCCCCCGTCAGAAGCCAAAGTGCTAGTGTTTATTCCTAGGTCTCTGAAAGTGATAAAAGCTTAAACCACTCTTACTTAATCTTTGATCATAATGTTCAAAATTATTGCAGAAATTTTGTGAAGTTTTGAGAACATGGATTGAACATAATTGGAGCAGTATGTAGATAGAAAAGTTAGACGTGAATGTAATCAGGCTTGATAAGAGTTAACACTTCAGAAAAAGAACTTCCCCATTCTGTTCTTCTGCCTTCTCTTTATTTAGTAGCTGACATAAATCTTAAAAGTCAATTGTAATGTGATCCTATCAGACAGAGTCATTAAATAGTTGCAGCACAGCATTCTGTGCAATCCATGAGTGAGCTTGGGGAAGAAGGAAATGTGCTAATTGAGCTTGGGCTTTTTTGCAAGTTCTACATGTGAACTAGTTTCCAAGAAGGAGTACATCTAAAAGTTACTTCAAAAATTTTAGGTTAAGAGTATATGATCTAAGTTTTCTCAGTAAACTGGAGAAGAAGGAGAGTTGAGCTCTGCTGATTACAAAATCTATGTTGATGAAGAGGCTTCCATCATGCTGGGCTTAATGAAGCTCTTGCTTTATCTCTGTCAGGTGTGCCTTAAAGAGAGAGGTGGTGTTCTAATGAAATTACTCCATGGTTAGAAGTTCAGAGGAAGTCTCCAGGAAGCTTGCATTCTTCTATGAAAAATATCAAAAGTTTGTCAGAGATGGGAAAGCAAACAAATGCCCTCTAAACAGAGTTAATTCTCAACCCATTATGGGGTTTTTATGCACTGGAAAAAGAGTATGACTGTATGACTAAAATGGCCAAATAACCATAAATTAAAAAACATCCAACAGTATGTAGTATTGCTTTATGTATTTATAATATAGTATTGCTTTTCAATACTCTATTAGTAACTGGAAAATCTCAAGTCCTTTATGGTAACTCATTCTTCTTTTAGAAGCTATCATCTAGTCTTCTAATATATGAATACATCTGTCTTATTCAATTGCCCCAAATGAGTTAAAGCTTCTATCTTAATCTTATTTTTCCCTAAGATTAAATTACCCTTTTTTTTTTTCTTGGTGAAATGGTAGTTTCATTTTATCAGAGAATTTCCCTCTTTTGTTGTTCTAAGTACAGAGTGGAAGGAAAAAAAATTCTTCAGTTACTTTTGAAGTTGTAGACTTGCATTTGAGATGTATCATTGCATATAGTAATTTTTTTCAATGAAAAAGAAAATCCACATCAAACAGCAAGTAATGTGAAGATTCCCTTTTCTAATTTCTCTGAGATTATTAGAAATACCAGGCAGCGTGTGGGGAAACACATGATCCGTCCTGTGCAAAAACACAGCACATTTTATTAAGCTGCGTGCTTTTGGTGTTAAGAGGACTTAAGAATATTATAATTCATACTGTGTTACTTGACATTTGTTCCCCAAAGCTTCTTTTTTGTGAACAAATTGTGTGATATGATCAGTGGCATGACCCAGAAAGCATTTTTCACTTTTTCTGCAAGGGACTGTGTCTATTAAAGTAATTTGGCTTCGGTCAAAAGCTGTGTTTGCATCTTCTTTAACCTGTTCTTCTAATACATTTACAAGAATATTTGCATTACTTCTCTTGGCTTTTTTACACTTGAGCTTTGTAGTTAAACTGTCATTCTGGAATGTAATGGGAATACCACTGGTGTATTTAAAATCCTAGATTCAGCTAATTAAGGTTTTCTTGTGTCTGCAAATCTCATCTTGAAAGGCTTATATCACATTCTGGAATTATGAGCCATTTTTCTGCTTCTGAATTCCTTATGTTGAATGAACTATATAGAAGCTCCAAAGGAGCAGGTGCCCTCAGTTCATTTATCTTTTCTGGGGTCATGTTTTACTGTTATAGAAGTCTGCAAAAATATTTTGCTTTATGAATCAGCTTCAATTAGCACTATTAGGAAGGATGTGAGTCTGACATCTTGGAACCATCTGAGTTTCATGAGAAGGCATATAAGCTCATACAATTAGGTAGTTTCTCGTACTTGTTTTGGTAATCCGCAGAGCTCTGTCTCTGAAGGAATGTTTCAGCAGAAATGGAGCTAGAAGAAATATGTTCACTTGAAATATATATTTAAGTGACAGGTTTCTTTTCTAAACTAAGGTTAGTGAAAGTATTGATTTTATGTTGTTCAGCTAGTTTTGTGTCAACTTCTATAGTACAGGATTGAATTGATGGAAGAACAGTAACGGAAGTTACAGAGCCTTTACCAAGTTCTCCCCATGTTTATTTTCTTTCTGTTTGGTTGACTTCATTGCTTTCTTTTCCTCTAGCAGGAAGACCACGAAAGCTGTGGTTCCAGTTCAACAAACCGCAGTACCACAGAAAGCATGAAATCAGCAGTAAAATCACGGCGAGTTCAACAGTCTGCTTCTCCTGACCCTGATTTACCTCCAGGTAATCCGTGATTTCAGAAACTGGTTAGGTATTTTTGTCTAATTCAAACACAGAAGTTTATTCAGATGGCCACAGTGTTTAAGTTAGATTATTATGTTTTTGTCTACCTACAAATCACAAAGGTTAGTGAAATACTTGTATGTTAGAAAATAGAACCAAATCACAGTAAAATGTAGTTTAATGCTGATAATCTTTCTTTCCATTTCATCAAATTCTTAAATTTACATAACTCATTTACAGTTCAAGGTAGCATCATAGAATCATAGAATAAATTGGATTGGAAAAGACCTTAAAAATAATTTAGTTCCAACCCCCAGATATGGGGAGGGACGTGTTTCAGCCAACCAGGTTGCTCAACGCCCTATCCAGTCTGGCCACTGGGCAGCCTGTTCCAGTGGTTCAAAAGAAAGAATTTCTTTCTGGTATCTAATGTAAATCTGCCCTCTTTCAGTTTAAAACCATTATCCCTTGTCCTATCTGTGCATGCCCTTCTGAAAAAGTCCCTCTCCAGCTTTCTTGTAGACTGCCTTTAGGTACTGGAATGCTGCTGTATGGTTTTTCTGGAGACTTCTCTTAGGTTGAAAAACCCAAACTATCTCATGTTTTGTTAATGTTTCTTATTGAGCCCTGTATCTACTGGTGGAGATTTGCACTTTTTTTTTTTCTCCAGATATGTAATTTGAATGTGAATGTGGGTTCTGATTCCTACTGCCTCTGATTTTGGATATAATGTGTTTCTTGCAGAAAAGTAAAATTGGAAAGTACTGGAAAGAATTGCAGTTTCCTTTCTTGTGTCATGTAATTTTAGTTATGTTAAAAATATGATAGTTTTGTGTGAGGCTTTCTTGCTGTCTTTTGTTAACAGAAACCTTATACTAGAATCAAAAGACAACATTGACATATAGTGTGCGTAATAGGATGTGCTACACGGTATCACCTTGCTTTGAAATGGTGACTAGAGGAGCCAGGGCTGGAGTGTCTCTTAGAGTTTAGCAATCCAATAAACTCCAGGGGCTTGGAATTGTGGGAAACCATTTCCTACCATGGACAGCGCTTCAGCTCTGGCAGCTGCTTGGGATTTGGTTCTTCGGGTCACATCTGCAAACAACGAAAGTCAAAGGCTACCCAAAAATTGTATGAATATATTTCCTTCAGTGACATTTGTAAGATTTTTGTAACTTACCTCCTTGTGGCGAAATGGTATCAATACAGTTCTATTAATAGTTGTAAATGATGAAGTTGTAAATACAGGTGGCTTTGGTTTTGTTTTAGAGTGGACAAATAGCACTGTTTCATATAGAGGTCCTATGTGGTAAAATGTCCTAAGATAAAATTTGCACATCCTGAATTTTAGTAAGATGTGGAGTTAATGGCTTAGGTTTTATTGTTTGTTTGTTTGTTTTGAGTTTTTGCTTTGTTTTGCTTTGTTTGTTTGTTTTTAAGTCCTTGGAGGATGCATGTATCATATTTGTGCTGTATTTAAAAAAAAAAAATAATTATTTGTCCTTTTGTTTTAGTGGCCTTGGATCTCCAGAGGCAAAATTTAGCTAAAAATGTAGCTTTGTCAACAACAGACTGCTGCTAAACATAAGTTGTTTAGATGTGTCTAGTCTGATGATATAAATTCTCTGACTGTAGAGATGCAAAATTTTTGGAGTGTTGGATTTAAAATTGCATTTGTAGCACTTAATGCACAGTGCAGCCTCCTGGGTTCTAGACAATTTGAAAAAAACATACTTGTGGACTTTGTGTTGTACCTCAGGACAGAATTTAGCCCTACAGATTTTCTGGTGATTTTATTCACTTAACATAGAAAATGTTTATTTCAGTGGCAAAGATGCTCATAGTGTTATTCTTAGAAATCACAGGAGTGTAAGTAACTTTTACCTGCCTTTTCTCACTTGTATTTAAAACAAAACTCTTAAAAAAAAAAAAGAACAAAAACAAAACAAACAACAACAAAACAAAACGAACAAACAAAACCAAACAGAAAAAACCCCAACCAACTCTTTATTATACACGAACTTGCTGATGGTTTTTTAATGTTGTTTTTGAATAGTAGGAATTACAATTTCTTAAGACTGTTCCTCGTGTGAAAATCTGCTTCTAGTATATTTGAAGTTAAACTTAATCAGGAAGCTGGTTTTTATATGATACTTCCAACAATAAACTATACCACTAGCTTGGAAATACCTTCATAGATATTTTTTAGCAAATCCATGACCTCTGTTTTATATGGAGGATAGGACTCTGCTTCCTCTCTTTATGAACTCAGCCAAAAAGACATACAGATGAAAATGGTGTTGCTCTTTTCCTGAATACCTTCGGAAAATATCAGTACAACTTGCCTTTTTTCCTTCTATGATGTAATGCTTTTGTCATTCACGGCAGGAAAATGTATATTGGATTGACTTTGAAAGACCCTTGAGAGCAAAATACTGAAAAAACTTTGGACCTGTGGAGAGACAGCTTCACTTTCTTCAATGAAATTAGGAGCTTGCTTTAAAGTCATAATTAAATAACTGGTTATAATTTTATAGTTGCTAGTTAAATAGTCTGCAAAAATATTTCAATGCTGAAATTAGGGAAAGGAGCTAAATGCCTTGTGCTTCCTTCTATTTATGTACAAATTGGTTTACATCACTCTAGTGATGAATATGGGTCTCTTATACCCCATAATTATTGAAATAATACATCTGTGTTTCTGAGTTTATATAAAATAAAAATGTTATCCTTTGAAGATGTCAGTGAGAAAATCATTAAAAGCAAGTTATTCCACATTTTTTTCAGTAGTTTTAGATTGATACGCAAAAAAAGCCAGTTCAGGTTATGTTAGAAATCTGACAGTATTAAGCTCTGAAAACATTGAATTTGACTGTATTTCTGGTTTTCCTTTTTCTGGTCATTGAGGACTTTGAATCCTGAAAAAAGGAAAAATGTCATATGTCAGCTGGGCAAATTTTTGATTGCGGAACTCAAGCAAGTTGTAATTATGTAATGGTAAAACTTTCCATATGCTCCAAAGTGAAAAGTTATCTATGAATGTGAAAAAGATGAACACCTAGAAAAAGCAGAGTAGAATGGGAGTAGCAACTTAAGTATTTTCCTAGTTATCTGACAATGTTTTGATGTTCATTTTAATTTTTAATTTTGATTAAAATTGTTGATATAAAGGAGTTTTGTGTAGTCTGAGTCTCAGAAAACTCCTCTTGAAACCTGTGGATTTAAGCCTGTATCATTAGCTGTCTTTTTTCAGCATACTCACCAAACTAGAACTGGGTAGTGTCTGTGAAATGTATTTTTAGATGTGTGTAATGTCATAAATTTAAAAACAGAGAAATTTTAAGCCTTACTCTTTTCCAGCAAGTGAGTTGGGTCCATAGTTGGGTTCAGTATACATGAAAAACATGAAAACGGGTAGTATTTAATTTCTTTACAAAATTGTTAAAAATATGAATGCTTGCCACATACTGTGAATTCCCAGATGAGATGATTTTTCCAATAACATTACATCTGAAAAACATGTAAATTGATTTGTTCCCAACAGGCTTCAGTGCAGGTGCTTACTGTTTGGCTTGTTGACAGAAATTGGTTTTGATACACCTCAAAGGGGTCTTACTGAACAAGATGTGGATATATTAGGTTTTAGAATGAGAAAGTACCAGGTGTGTTAATGCTTATTTAATTTATGAAAAAACTGAGGGAACACCTAGGCATAATATATTCATACTTGAAAAGTAACCTGGCAGCTGGTGTTCATTTTTCCAAACCTATTTCTAAATGTCTCTCAAGTAAAAAAGTAATTGTTAAAATTCTTTGTCTACAGTAGTCCATAGTGTTCTGTTTTCTTAATTAGCTTGAAAGTTAATTAGTTTTGTATGCTGTATTGTATTCGTAGTTTTTAACAACTTTTTTTTGTATCTTGCATTTCTGATGGATGCTGATTGACTTAACAACTACACAGAATGTTAAAGAGTTTTAAGTCGTTATTTTTTGGGTAAAGAATGTACAATGATGTTTTGTTTGTTTAAATTTTAATTTCTTTTTTAAAAGAGTGCAAGTTGAAAATAATGAATATATTGAAATAAATAATTTTTTTACTAAATAAATAAGTTTATCATGTCGTCTTTATCATTCCCAAAAATTTGTTTTATTTTATAGGTTATGTTCAGAGTTTGATTAGGCGTGTTGTAAACAATGTCAACATCGTGATTAACAATCTCATATTAAAGTATGTGGAGGATGATATTGTTCTCTCAGTCAATATCACTTCTGCAGAATGCTATACAGTGGATGAGTTTTGGGATCGAGCATTTATGGACATTTCTGGTGAGTAGATATTTTTTGTTTTTACATGTCACTGTGGAGGCACTCTTAAATTCATAGAGAAATTTGTAAGTCTCATAAAAATGGCTCTTTTTTTATCAGAAGTGAGACAATTTCTGCCTGTTTTGATTTCCAATCAGTTTTTTCTCTTGTCCTTACCTTAATTCTGATGAGCCAACTGTAATAATGTAGATTGATTCTTACTGCATCCTTGTATGAGCACAGATAATTGTTCTCTGCTCACACTTGCCATCGTGTGATGGTATTTGAATTACTGCTTGCTGCTGGCAGTGAGTGGCAAGTTTTGTGAGCGAGCAGTAGCACATTAAGGCATTCCATTGCACTTGTTTTAGATGATCTTGAAACTCTGAACAGGCTGGGAAGAGAGGCAGTAAAATGTGCTCACAGTAGTGAGCACAGCATACCAGTTGCAAGACATGATTCATTTCACTTCACATTTTCAGGGGAAAAAAGCCCTCAGATTCTGACTCTGTCTTCAGTATTTGAATGTTTCAGTCCTTGAATTGCCAATGTTCACCTGTAAATCTGGGTGCTCTTACTGATCTTGGCTAGAGGTGGAACTGGGGTACAGTAACTGTGCTAAGACCACACAGATGATTTCAGGTATAGTGAGGCATTCAATTAATGTTTGTCTGAACCTATTTTTTTTGTTCTGGCTAAAATAACTACAAACTAATATGATAAAATCACAAAATATATTTCATGTTAAGATCACTATAATAGCTCTTTTTTTCTTTTGGAAGGTTCAAAAGAAAACTTTAGGGGATAATATGCAAAGTTATTTCTTTGAGAATAATGAAAATGGTAGTCATTGTATGCTTCCACATGAAACAGTACTCTTATAAAAAGAGCTAAGGTGAAAATTTTATTTGGGTGTAACTAATTTGTCCTCACATTCTATGCATTCAGCAGAAAAAGTCTGACACAGGAAACGATTCTCTTCAGTCATGTAAGCAAGTACTTTGCTGCTGATTTAAATAATGACTAAAAAACTGCCTGGTATTGCTTTCTTCTAGTTAAGAACTTGTATGTACAACTTACTTTTTGTATGCAATATATTTTTTTTAACCTATACACTTCTTTTAAAAGCCACTGATCTGATACTGAGGAAGATGATCAACTTTTCTGACTGCACAGTATGTCTTGATAAGAGAAATGCTAGTGGTAAAATTGAATTTTACCAGGAACCTCTGCTGTACAAATGCTCCTTCAGGACTCGTCTGCATTTTACTTATGATAACCTCAACTCCAAAATGCCATCAATTATTAAAGTAGGTATCCAAAATAACTATTTTTGCTACTCACTTTTGAAGTTTTGAGGCTTTTCAAAATATACTTTAAAATTTTAAGTAAAATGAAAAGCTTATACTGTTGTGTTTTGCTAATGGAATTTTTAAATGGTGTTTTGTTCATATGATGCAGTTTATGTACAGAAACAGCATGTAAGTAAGGAAGTTATGCTTTCTAATATCTCTTGTGTGATAACCCAAGTGAATGTTTTTGGTAGTCGTTGTTTGCTGCCCTTCGCCTTCTGTTGTATTGCAAATCTTGTTTTTGGAAATAAAATACCTATACCAAACGAATATAGAGTTGTATGGTTTAAAAGTGGGCTTTACTGATGACAGAGCTTTGTTATTATTTGTTTTTGTTCTCTTTTCACATTATAGGTTCACACTTTAGTTGAAAGTTTGAAACTTTCAATCTCTGATCAGCAGCTTCCGATGTTTATACGTATAATGCAGCTTGGGATTGCTCTGTACTATGGAGAAATAGGCAGCTTCAAAGATGGGGAAAGTGAAGATTTGATTTGCCACACTAAAGATATGTTGGGAAATATCACAGGTAAATGCAGCTTTTAGTTTGTAAGAAGCAATGTTAAAAACAGGAATTTCTTTGTTTTTTCCAAATGTAAATATCCAAGTCTAGTTCTTGCCAAGTATCTTGTCAGTTCGCTAGAGGCAGTTCATTGTACTGGATAAGGATGCAGTGCTTTAACACGTTCAGTGTTATGTTCTATAAGGAATTCTGATGGTCTTGACTAAACTGAGGTTAAATATGATCTAAGAAGACCATTTTGGGAGTTGTGACACCGTTGGTTTGGATTTATCTGTCATTATATCGTGCAACAAGGCACCTTTCCATAAGCAAGTTTGAAACTGGTAGCAGCCACCTTTGAACTAAGTGAGAGAAAAGCCAAAGTGTGCTTCTTATTTGAAAATGGTCATTGAGAATAGATACATCAGAACTTGTTCTAAGCAAGGAGGTATTACTTTGCACTGTTTTCCATAGCTCTGTCCTTTTACTTTGCTCTCGACTGCTTTTTGTTTTCATACAACATGTATTCCTTCGTTTATATGAACTTTTGTGGTAATTTGCTGCAACAGGATCTTTTCAGGAGCATCTCACTGATGAGTGAGAATTTTCTTTATCTTTGTGTGGTTGCTTCCTATCTGCTGCTTCCCAGGCACATGGGATGATTCTTGAGGTGATTCTGTGCAGGGCCTGGAGTTGGACTTTGGTGGTCCTTGTGGGTCCCTTCCAACCCAGTACATTCTGCAATTCTGTGAATTTATTTAGAGATTTATATTTTAATCTTAATCTCCTCAAGACAGAAGTTTTGGTTATCTTTCCAAGATTGGATTTGGATCTGGGGAAATAGGAAGAGAGATCTACCTCACTGCCCAAGAGCGTGATAATGTCTAGAAAATTCTTGGAATTTTATTTGAAGGTGACATAGCTCTCTTAAGCTAGGCTTAAGTTTATAATAATACAGCAGTTTAAAGCTCTATGTAAATGATTAAATTAATCAATTTTGTTCTGTTGAAGAAATATACCATTTTAATTTGCATTAGAAGACTGAATTTTCTTTTTTTTTTAAATTCTGTGTTGCTGTCTTTGCTGTCTTCTCTGGTTTCAGATAAATAAATACATGACAGGTAAATTACAGCACTGGAAATTTTTTTCCAAAGTATGGCCTTCAGTGTTGTTTCACTGAATAACTGTTTAACTCTTATTTCAGATGTAGAATCCTCTTTCATGTTACTGCTGTGTGGAACTGAGAAAACAAATAAGATATCTGTAAATTGTTGTCTCTTGTTTTCTCTAAAGCTTGCTTTCCTTCACTAGAAACTCTGCATTGCAAACACAAGTTCATTATACCAGATGTACGATTAGAAGTAATTAATATTCTGCAAATATTGGCTTCATAGTCTGCTGAGACTTTAAAAGCATGCATGTTTTAAAAAAATCATTAGTGTGTGTTTTAATAACTTCTTGTGTCTAACCTTCATTTGTACTCTTTACAGGAGAAAGTGTCAGGAAGTTTTCTGTGAAGCACTGCATTGCTCTTGCCTTCAGACAGAGGGTTGTCTCTGTATCATGAATATCTTTCTTTCATTAGCATGATTTTTTCCCCCCAAATTTGGCGAAGTGTTCATGCTGTAGTGAATGACATTGTAGTTAGAGCTGCTTGAATTCTGTGGCTGTATTCAGTGAGGCAGTTAGGGCCATTTGAATACAGGATGGACACAGAAAGAATAGAGAAATCATGAGTCAATATGAGAACAACTGGGATGAGTAAGCAATGACTTTCAGTTGAAAAACTAAAAGGATTGGAGACAGAGTGAAAGGATAATGAGAAAAATAGAAGGAAGCTTTAACTGTGGAAGAGAACAGAAGTCAGCAGAGCTATGCAGGTTTTACTTGGCTTCTTTTGTTTAAGGTGTGAAATGGGTGACAATACAAGTACTGTTTAAGCAAAGATTAATTTTAAAAGGCATCTGCCTACAAATGCTCAGTCTCTTTTGCATCTAGAATTAAATTTGAGATTCTTACATCTAGTTATGTGTAAAATCTTTGGCAGTCCATCTTGTCATCCCTATTTTTAATGTCTGTCTTCATGAGGGTTGAATTGCAATTGCTGTTGGTCAGTCCCATTTACTTTCTTTTGAACAACTGTGAATATGACTTCCTAGCTTTTCACAAAAGAGCCATCTAAAAAGTGCAACTTCACACTGTTATACACAGGATTTTTCGGGAGAGTCAGTGATTAGGCTAAGATTGCAAAAGAAATCTGTAATTTCCTACACAGCTTTTGTTCAACTTAATTATAATTGTACTTAATTATATGATCATATGTATTTGACAGAACTATCTCCTTCAGAACACAAGACAGATGGCAATTGTTGGATGGCCAAGGCAGAGATGTAGAGGGAGTTTTAGAAGCCCATTTATATCTTTACTGCAAAATATTTTGCCACACAAAGGCTAAAAAGGCCATGCCATTTATGCTTGTTTCCAGTGTCTTAGTTGTGAGTTTGTAGTAGTTTCTTTGGTTTACAGAAGACAAACTGTGAATAAGAAAATTAATTTTAAAGTCTACATTATTTAGTGACACAAGAATAAACATCTGCATCTCTGTCCTTGAAGCATGTACTAAGTTTCACTGATACAGTTTCATGGCGGTTTCAATGAGATGAAAATTCATGCTATTGCCAGCAGAGATGCATTCCTTCCTTCTTTCTCTAGTGCCAACACTTGTATTCATGTGACCACAGGCTAGGCTGGATCACCATACCTGGCTGAAAATTAATAAGACAGAGAAATAAATAAATACCAAGGATTAAATCTACTGGGTTAATTCCAGATTTACGTTGAGAGATAGCAGTTTCCAGACTCCTATTACAGAAAAATACCTCAAACCCTTTAAAAGAAAGCAAATTTCTGAAGGTCAAACTTGATTAGAACATGCGAGCAGTGAGATGCAGACACACTGCAGTCGTGTAATATATAGAAAATGTATTTCTTAACTGGAATCACTGCCCTGCATTATGGAGCAAGACTGTTACCATGTGAACTCACAATGAATGGCTAGAAAAAAATGGCTTTAGAAACCTGATGCAGGGTAACATTTTGTCCTTTAACAAACTCATGTATGTAAAATGGGATTTGTCACTCTGTTTCACTATCTTGTATGTTTACAGGCAATGTAGTGTAGTTGGTTCAAAGCGAAGAGACTTTTTGTTTCCCAAGTACATACTCCCCTTCATATATTCCTTGCTATAAATGAATTTACACTCTATTTATGTAGTGTTTAGAGGATGTTGTGTGTTTATCAGGCCAATATGCATTTCTTCTGGAGTTTGGTGATTATAAAGTGGCTGTAGAAGTTTTAATTTAGTGATAGAAAATAGATGTATCTTCCTCTTTCAATTTTCTGTCTCACAGTATATAGATAGAGGAGCTAGGGTAAAATGGTGCTTATTTTAATGTTTTCCAAAATATTAAAAAAATATTACAATCCAAGCTATTACTTGGCATATTTTACTGTTGTCTCTGTGTACTTCAAAAAGGGGTATGCTAAATGATGGCTGAATTTCATGACCAGGTAGACCAAACGTGTTATGCATGACCCAGGTTCTACAGCTCCATCTTTTTTCAGTTTTTGCCAGACCTTCCACCATTTCTTTTGTGCTTGCCAAAGCAGTCTGTGCCAAACTACTTGAGTCACGCTCCTTATCAGTTTTTTTCCTTCTATAGCTGACAGTTCTTCCTCTTGGCTTTTTCCAAGATTTTACGTGTATCTCTTCTGTGTTTGCTGTGTTTCAAGATTTGCTTCTGGATTTAAATCTTGTCCTTGAGACTTCTGTGAAGAGAGCAGAAAGGAATAGTACACTACTTTTGTGGGAGGAGGTGCCCTTGCCTCTTAAGCACATGCAGAGAATTCTCATGAGTGTTTTTTATGCCTCTTTCTTCTGTTATGCAAGTACAAATAGAGTAAAAGGCTAGAGACTAATTAGACTAAAGAGTAAAAGGTCTAAAACTTGTAAGAATGGGATCTCTGAGTTTCAAAATAGGTAAAAAGAATGTGCCTGTTTCTGTTCTCAGTTAAATGATTCACCGTCAGGAACAGTACTGCCTCCTGTACTACCTATAGTAATTCTGAAGTATTTAATAGCTCTCACGAGTGTCATGAGAGTGGTGATGAAACCAGATAAAAGCTATTTGTGCTCTTTGCACATGCAGTGTATTACCTACCTGTTTGGATCATTAGTCTTAGACTTGCATCTTTGGGGAGATTCTTGCTTTGCTCTGCGTGCTATCTCTAATGATTTTCACAGACTGCCAACATTTTGACTTTTCACTCACAGATGGACACCAGCTTTTTTGAGTATAGATATATTTGTATCTTTGAATATTTGAAAAGCTTAGTTTTAAACAAAGGAGGTCTGCAACCTTCAGTTTTGTATCTGTGCTGTATTTATACTTTTTGCATTAGGGTGTTGCAACAGAAGTACTTTTAATTTAATTTTAAAATTGGAAACTACAAGATCATAATATTATTTAGTAAGGTTTAATTTTAGAGCTTTAGAAGTTCCTTAATGGAAGCAGTCTTGACAGCTTGTGGTATAGATGGAAAATTCTGGTCTCACTGCAGATGTGTGATACTAGTTTTTGGAGGAAAATGTTAATGAATCAAAGAATTTTTTGTAAACTCATATTCAGTAATTTAAAATTTGTATTGACTTTCTAGGATTATAAGACAAGTATCAGTGAATGCTGTGTGGAATACTGTCCAAGATAAATCTCACATACCATAAATCTGAGTTTAAGAAATAAATTTTCAGTACGGTTTATCTGAAATTTAACTTGGTTTTTGTTTTAAAAGGCACAGAAGATGAAGCAAGCTCAGTAATGCAATATCCTACACAGTACATTAGTCAAGATCCTTATTTGCATCAAGAAGATGACCAGCAACAAGGATGGGTTTCTTGGGCTTGGTCTTTCTTTCCTGCTATTGTGAGTTATGATGATGAAGAGAATGATTCTGGTGGAATTGATGATGGAACAGCAGAACAGCAGAAGTCTCAGTCCCTCAAGGATCCTGTTATTTCAGTTGGGTTTTACTGTACAAAGGCAACAGTGACTTTTAAGGTAAATATTTCTCTGTCATAAAGGATTCATTTAACTTGTTGAGGAAGTGCATAAAGGTTTTCTGAGCATTCATATACTGTTTGATTCAAGACAAATATTGTTGGTATTATGAGGGGAGTATTAAGTTAATGAATAACAAGAAGTATGAATGCTGAAAATTCCTCTTCCATCATACTGGACTGATAATGGCAACCTGAGTCAGTTTTGTTATTCGTGCTAGAATTTGAGTGTGAACTTTAGAATGCTCAAGGGAAACCACTTAATTTACTTAGAGTAATATTTTTTGAGGGGAAAAAAAGCCTGAAGGCTTTCTGTGGATGTTCACTGCAGTATTCTATCCATCCAATGTTTATACAAATACATATTTCTTTATAAAAACCCATTTAGTTTAGAGCTAGGATTGGAGGAATTTTTAGACACTGCTCATTTTTTGGACTATTGTATGTGAAAATACAAGTTTAACTTGATAATGTTGAATTAATTTTCCATAGGTTGAAATTGTATTGAAGGAAAAAAGGATAAATAGTACATGTAGGCTGAGCTATTAACTGTGTATGCAGAGAAAGATTTAAGTATTTGCTCTAAGCAAAGCTGAAAATTGTCGCTGGTCTTCTCTCTTAATATTTTGTAAGCTTGCAGTATGGAGATTTTGACTAAGATATTGAGATGTAATGACAGAAGTTAGAAATGAAGGTATTGAATTAGCAGAATACTTGTGTCAAACTATTTGAAAGCAATTATATGTGCATAGCTACACAAAGTGGCTCCTGGCTTTACAATTAAGGATGTAAGCAGTGTCAGAAATGCCACAGAGTAATTTGGGATAGTTTTTATGACTTTTGTAACTCTCATACAAAAATTATGTGCCTGAGCTCCCTGTCCTTTTCTTGCCTGTTTGGCTTGACATCTGTGCACAAGAGTGTTTTATGGAACTTTATGCCTAATTTAGCTATTTTTGTTTGGTGGTGTAGAAAGGCATTTAGCTGCTCAGCTGTCAGAAAGAGTGAGACAGATGACTTTGGAAGCTGTAGATATTCTGTGGGGACGTTGATGTTTTGAGCCTTCAGCCTCCTGTAAAATTTGGTTGCAAAATTTGAGGATATCAACAGCATTCAAGCGTTCAGTTGTGTTCCTTTGTGTCAGTCTGCTTCAGCCCTCATTAAAAGGGGCTAAAAATAAATACTATGATTTTTTCCCCCTTCATTAATTATATCCCTGGGATGCCGCTTGAAACATGAACAAGCCACCAAAGCTCAGATTTCTCATTTATCATGGCTCAGCATCTTTTTTTATGCTGTCATACAGTAGTAACTTGGTGCTCTTGTTCCTCATGCAAGAAAACTCATTAAAAATAATATGGACTTCTTTTAGGAACATGTGTTTTGCTAGAGAGGGTTTTCCTAATGCTTCACTTGCAAGTTTGCACATTTTATATTAGTAAGTGATTAAAAACTACTCAAAATGTAACATTTTGCATTCTAGAAATTTTAAATGTGAAGTGATGTATGGTGCTAATATGGAAGAAAACAGAATTCATTGTTCTGCTTGCATGCAAAGAGTGTATGGAATTAATTTGTGGTTCATATTTTGGTTAAAAAATAAGGTCAAGTTTCTGCATTAACATTTTGAACAGTTGATATCATTACAGCTAAAAATCATGCCAAATTAAATGTACCATTTTCTAATAATGGTGGAAACTCTTCTTGTAATTTCTGCGTTCTTTTAATCAATTAATTGCTTTTCCTCTGCAATAATTACACACAGGTGAAGGGTGATCAGTGATTTTTTTCATCCAGTTTTCATGGACATACGGATTACAAAATTTTAAATTGAAACAGAATCCACGTGTATCCAGTCTTGTAAACAAAGGGAGTGTGTAGATATTATTTTGTAAGAATTACAGTTTGAAGTATCTAAGCAGATCACCATAAACTAACTTGCATTTTTTCACACCAAATGTAATATATTCAGTATAGTATACCTATTTTCTTGTTTTTCTTAGCTATAGGTTATGTGCTTTTTATCCTGTGCATGTTTTCCCATTTTGCATTTTTATATCAAAATCGTGCAAGAAATATAAAAGCATGTTGCTCTTGATTGCCATGACATGAAACAAAAATGTGTATGGTTGTAACCAGAATATGTCTGTAATATTATCGTGATGTTTAATTTTTTTCTCAGAAGAATAAATAAAGTATTAATGGATTTTTACAGCAGTTTATAAACTCATTTGATATTATTAATGCAGCTGTGTATCAGTTTCATCTTTTCATAGAGTTTCTCTTTAGATAAGCAAACTAAAAATACTGTAGTGGATTTTAAACATTCTGTTATAGCATATTTCAAACAGAAGTTGAATATGAGACATTCTGATATGGTTAATGTGCTACAGCTGTTTAATTGCACCTGTTTCCTGACAGTTAATGTATTTTTTGCCTTTTACTTTGTCTTTAATTATTCTGTGTATTAATGACCATACTGTTGTTTAATACTAATATTGACTTTTACAAGGTATTTATCCTATTGTTCTCTAGCTCACTGAAATGCAAGCTGAAAGTAGTTATTACAGCCCACAGAAAGTAAAATCCAAAGAAGTTATATGCTGGGAACAAGAAGGAACAACAGTTGAGGTACTTTTACATGGACACAGCTTTTTTTATACATTTTAAGTAATGTACCAAATAGTTGCCAGTAAAATATTTTTTTAATTATTTAATTGCTGGTTTTTCATAATATGTCATATTGGGTGTGTTAGTTAATATTTATGTGATTATTACAATAATCTAAACTTCTTTGCTGTAGTGGTCGAACACTATAGGAATCCCTTTCCTTCAAGTGTCCTGTATGATTGCTATATATTAAGACTCTAAATATATAAACTGTGTGTATTTTGCTTAGTTTTTTTCTATCTTCTCTATTTCTGGTGGGGTAGAAGGCTTAAAAAATTATCACTTTTTTTTTTCTTCTTTTTTTTTTTCTTTCTTTCTTTCTTTTTCCTCATTAGGTCCTTATGAAAGGTGAACTTTTTTTTGATTGCCAAATTGGTTTTGTTGGTTGCCAAGCTATGTGCCTTAAAGGAATTATGGGAATTAAAGATTTTGAAGAGAATATGAATAGGAGTGATGAAGTGAGTATGTTGAAATATCAGTAGCTTTGCTGAATAAACAGTTCTGTTATCCTTTATTGAGATACTTGATTGCAAAAATTGAAAAGACTGCTATGAATTGTGATTTTTGGATGTTACTGTGGTACAGAACTCATTGTCCATTCCTTAGAGTTGAAAAGACAAATATCTCAGATTGAGAAAAAGCAGAACATAAGACTTTTTAAAATCTTTTTTGGACACTAACCCATTGTTGCCTTTGTTGGCATATTTTGATTTTGTATAACAAATTAAAATATATTTGAAAATCTTTGAAAGTACTTAAATCAACCAAAGATGGGAAGGGAAGAAATAGGAACATTGTATGCTGAAGAAAATAGAAATGTGGCACAAATACTGAGTGTTTAACCTCACTTTTCAGTAAGGCTGAGAGCAATATAAAGTGAAGGAGTTAGACAGTGCTAATTTTTATATTTTAAATAAATGCAGATCTTTAGTTGCTTAAGACAAAATCAGGTATCATTATGAACTACTTTAAAAATATTTACTGAAGTGTTAAAATTCTAAATTCAATAATTATGATTTTTAGTTGAAGTGTAGATAGAGTAGTGCCCTCAAGTATTGAAGAACAGCAACTATTATCTATGTTTAAATAAAAAATAAGTAATACTGCCAAAAAGAGACCTATTCACTTGATGTTAGTGCTCCATGAAGTCTTTAAAGAGAAAAGTTAAGAATGTGAAAGAGAATGCAAAGTGCATGTGTTTATGTCAAATATCTCCTAACCTGGGAACCTGTATACAGTATTATGATAGATATGGCGAGGCAGCTTCTTATCTTTCCCCTGTGAGAGCATTATGGCTTGGCATCCATCTCAGGTTTGTGGGTGCAGAGCAGAAAACAAGAAAATATCCTTACACAACCACTGAGTAGGACATTGTTGGGATTTTAGGGATGCAGTGGGACCCACTACATGACTGGTATGCTGCAATGGATGCACACAGGCTTTTCCAAAAGGGGAGGCTGAAGAGGCAAGGATGAGCCAGTTGTAAAAATGCTATGCTGGCCTTGTTAATGGCAAGGGAGATGTCGTTGGGGATGTGAGGGTGGACAGCCACCCTGTCTGTGGCAACTGAGATGGTCAGGTATAAAATCTTGAGAAAATTGATTTTTTTTAGACTGAGGTGGGTGGTTGAGCAAGAGAATTTCACAGAACCATGAAATAGTCTGCGTTGGAATGGACCCAGAAAGAACATCAAGTCCAACTCTGAAGTGAATAGACCATACAGGGATTGAACCCACAACTGTGGCATTATTAGCACCATGCTCTGACCAACTGAGATAATTTCCTTTAGGTTAGTTAATAAGGGACATTTGGGGTTTTATTCTTACTCATTTTTCTGCCGCTCTCTAGTTCAGGAATTTAGGAAAGTATCTGCTTTATGACAGTGGTGATGATATTACTTGCCTGTTGTCTGTGTACTGCTGTGGTTGTGGGATCGGTCCTTTCACAAAGGTTCTGGCTCTGCCTGTGATTGAGAATAGGTAGTTGGAAAAAATAAATCTCCTAAATAACTTTTTTGGATTAATAACGCTTGTTAGGAAAGTTGTATTGATTTCAGAAGGATAGAAGTCTGGGAGAAGTCATGTTAACATCTAGATGAATAAAGAATGGTAACGTAGCGATGAGGTCATACATGATTGCCTTGAAGAGGGTGGAGATAGCATCCGAAAGGATTGGGCAGCCGGAAATGGAGTATGCAGTGACAGGTTTGTGTACTGAGGAAGACTGGGGCAAGCTTTGGAGTGATGATGATCTGAGGTTGTTTGCTGTGAAAATGCAACTAATATGTTCTGTATCATGAGCTGTATAATATTCATTGGTTTTTAAGATTTTTATTGATTTGAAAATGGGGATGGAGTGGACAGGAACTTGTGTTATACAAAGGAAATTAATTTCATTGTTTCATTTTCGTTCATAATGAAATATGCTCTTGAGCATACGTATTCTGTGCGTGTCATATTTGTGTTATGACAGAATTGAAACTGCTCTGTTAACTTGACTTGTATTTTTTTTCTCCCCCTGCCTCATTTTCTACTGACTCATGAAGGAGGCATGCTTCTTTAATTGTGGAGAAAATCTGAGCGTGAAAGGAATGACTTATCTTACCAATTCACTATTTGATTACAGAAGTCCAGAAAATAATAGTATTCGCGCAGAATTTATATTGGATGCAGCTCATCATAAGGTCAGAGAATTATATTTTTCTTATAAAAAATTTCCAATGTTCTCTAATGGATTTCTTATAATTATTTAGATCTGTGTACTATTAGAGGACTGAATTTTCTTTACTTTTACACATTTAATTGAATCTTACTTTGCAGCTGGCCAAAAAAAGAGTAAATCTGTTTGTGTTAAAAAAAGACACCCACAAAAACCGAGCCAAAAAAAAGAACCAAACTGAAAAAACGTGTCCAAAAGAAACCTCAAACTCCCCTCCTGCCCCAAAAAATGAATTAATGTCATAGTTTCCAAAAGCAGTAACCACAGAACATTTTAAGAGGAAAAAAGACAGATTAGAAAATACTAGCAAAAGTCAAGCTTTACCAGCATGTATTTTAAACCCAAACAGCCGGTAGTCTGTGGTCTTCAAACTAAGAAGTGCTGTCAGATTTGGACAGTATTATTATTTGCCTTCTATATTTATCTACTTAGAGAAAATTTTGCTAATTCTGCCTTTTGTGGGGGCAAATTTTTTGTCACCTCTAATTTCTGTTGTTCTAAATTGTGCAGTAACAATTAATTCCTTGGTTGTCTGCCATTATTAAAGATTGGTTGCAGTGACCAAGGTGGTCCTTTCCAGGTGTGTTCATAGGTGGAGGTCTGTGTCATTTGTTGTACAGGTAGGCCATTTACAATTTTGGAATATATCTAATTTCCTTTTAATTTAAATTTTACTGTTTTCACCTTTTTAGTACTACTGATGAAGTGTAACCCTGAAGAATCACATGAAAAAATGAAATTAGCAAAATCACAAGTACTTTGAAATTTTTCCCATAGTGTGTTTTAAGCTTTACTCTATCCTTGGTCTGTCTTCGATGCTTTTACAATTTGCCCATTTTTTTGGCAAGAGAGGAAGCAAATTAGCTGTGTGATGTATTATATTATGTATAAATCCCAATGTTGGCATAAAGTCTTGATAAGTTTCCTGCTGTTGAAAGATAAAACCGCAATATTCCTTGAATAGCGAAGCCAAACTGAATGAGCTGAAGTTTTCAGTTTAGTTAGGTTGATGTGTTGCATGCAAGAGGTCAAATGAAGAATATTTTCTTCATTAAAGGTACTAATTGACTAGATGTTATTGATGAATTGGTCAGCATGTCCACGGGAATTATGGATGTGCATTTGTGTGGCCTCAAATGGAAGTTACATTGCCTATCAGAAAGGTGAATTCTTAGTGATAACCTCTGTCCTTTGCTTTGATAAGCCTTTCCCTGTGTTGATGCACAAACCCAAACATGAATATATCTCCCTAATACCAGTCTATCAGTTGGTAATCTCGAGAATCTTTCCTTATACAACATTTTCTTTGTTTGCTTCTCTTTGTTGGTAGGAGACGTACACAGAGGTAGCTGGAATGCAGAGGTTTGGGGCTTTCTACATGGATTACTTGTACACAATGGAAAGCACCAGTGGCAAAGGTACTTTTTTTTTTCCTTTGTTTACCCTGACAAATAATAGAAACAAAGACTCTTCATGCCCAGATGGTCCTTGACCAACTGTCCTCCAACTTACCTTAGATTTACCATCAAAATCATCAATAAAATGCTTTCATCTTCATTGATGTCTTTCAGAGGTTAGTTATTTTGGCTAGCTGTTGATTGTTGGTATTCTTCCTTTTATATTTTTCTTTTCCTGCATAAGTAATCCTAATGATATTTTTTATAGCCAATTGCTAAACTGAAAGTAATTATCTTGTAGCAGTGGTGGAATTCATAAAGTACGGTGTCTTTTTTTTTTTTTTTTTTTTAATTGTTATTATTGACTTTGCATATAGAAAGATATCTTGAGAAGCCCTGGTTGAAGAATGAGATTGATCATATACTTGGTGCAGAAGATGAAAAGGACTATTGGTTTTCTTCTGTGAAGAAAAATGCAAGATAGTGTGAAGAATTGTCTTTAAATATATGTATCTAAACAATTTGATTAGCAAATATTGGCCTAAACCATGTGCACATAGATTTTGGCTAATACTGAATGGGTTTTGTTATTCCTATCAATTATTTTCTAAGTCTGAGAAGTGGATTTAATGTCTAATTTTGTGAGTATCACGAAAGCTGGGACAAAGCAGTTAATCTATCCGCAAGTAATATGTTTATATTTTTACACAGATATTTTTATCGCTGATTTTGATATAATTTCCCCCTCACTCCTCAAAACACTGTCATCTACAGCTGCTGATCTGCAGTTTTATTGTCAAATTAATATTACTTTCTTCCCCATCTGTGTATTTATTATTGTGAATACTATTTCTCTGGGTATCTGTTGTTTCTCTGGGTATTCTTGCTGTTTTGTGACTGAACATTTGTATGCCCTTGCTACATAGTCTAACTCCGATGAGTGGTGGTGTTTTGTTTTTTTTTGTGTGTGTGTGTTTTTTTTAAAAATAATTTTATTTCTATGTTTTCTGGACATTAAGTCTAATAGGAGTAGGAGAGAAACTTCCAGTTTCCTTAGAGATGGGTCATGAAGCATTTACAAAAATGAGTAAATGATGCTATTGCAGCTATTGCCCTCAGCAGTTAGAAGCATACACCAGGAAATTTACCTGTTCTTTTCTGACTCTGAGGCTTTCCTCTGTAGCATGAGTGTGGTGTGAAGCTCTGAAAATGTGCAATTAAGTCAAACTTCTACTGCAGACTAGTTCTGGTTTTAATAACAATATAAATGTTTATTCGCACATTGAACTCCTATGCAGAGAAGTTGAAAAACTTGGGTAAGCCTTATCTCCTTTTTGAATCTTAGTATAGAGATTTAAATATGCTCAGACTATGTGCATTGTGAAGAGAAATTGATTTTGTGGAGTATTTAGTCTTGTTTCTCTGAATGCATAAGGAATGTTATGATCTTCCTGACTTGTAACTTTTTGGAACCCTTTTCAGAAATTACTGAACTCAGAAACACTTTTTTCTTTTCTTCAGTGCCAGGCTGTTGTGTTTTCTGACTACATTTTTCTTTCCTTAGCGTCTTTTTTTTTTTTTTTTCCCCCACAGGATGCTTTCTCAAAGCCTTGGCTTCTAACTTCTCCCTAAGTCACTAGGAAATCACCTCACAAAATGTAGTTTGGCTTCCTATCAAGTCTTACTGTGTGCTTTATTTTCAGTATTACTCCTTTAATTTCAGCAACCTGGCTACGTAAAAGAAGGGAATAATTAATTTTTAAATTGTTTAAATGGTTGTTGTTTCTCTAGAGCCAAGAACTTAAAATCTTAAATTTCCAAATGGAAAGCAGACAAGCAAATATGATGCTTTCTGCTAGTTATTTTCTAGCTAATTTTTCCATATTATGGGTTAAATGCATAGTTGTTAAATAGAGTGTAAACAAATAGGTGTAAAATATTTATTTAAGATGAAGGTATAAGTACCTAAAGATTTTGAAAACAATGTAAATCTGCTACAGTTTAGATGTATTGTTTGTATGGAAGTTTGCATTTTACAATTTCTTATTTTGGTATAACTAGTTTTAGTTACAATTACTGCACAGCACATACCATAAAAAAATGAACCCAACTTAAGTTGTAGGAGGCAGTTGCTGTGATTCTAAGATTTTTATCTATCAAGGCAATTTTGGTTTGACACATTCTTTGCACCTTTAACCTTTCTTGAAGCATAGGATTACTGATTAAACCACAAGTGCCTCCTGGATAACATTAACCCTCAGGAGTTTCATCTGTCACTCGCAGAAGTGCATTAATCAATTTCAGTATTTTGAATGAAAGCAAGATAGTCATGCACAGTAGTCTTATTTTGACATTTTGTCTGTCTTCTCCTTTCTTTATTTTTCTGGATTTTTGCTTCGTATTCCAGTGCAGAACAGTTTCTCTGAAACGTTATGTAGCCTGTCAGTGCCCTGATCACTGATTTGCATGACCTACAGACCTAGCAGGGTGTGCTGTTAAGTTACCTTTTGTTTTTTAATGTGTACCTCTCTACTTTGCTGGCAAGTTCATTATGCAGCACTCATTTTGATATTTTCGGTTGGTCAGAATTAGACATGTGATTTACAGAGAGCTTGAAAACTCATTGGTTGAAAATTGGTTTTGTTTATGCATCTGTGAAGTTTCAAGTCCCCTGTGATCACCTACTTCTGTAGAACCAATAGGTTTTCTACCCCATTCTCTTTGCACTTAGGTGGAATTAACTGGAACTGTTCCAGAAAGTGGATTGTATAAATTCTGTCACTTAGATATATTATTCATATACATACAATATATACAAGCAAGTCTGATTTTTCCTCTTTGAAAAGGCAGGCTTTACTACTTTTGTCCTTACTATTTTTGGCCTTATTATTTTTTATGTGATGGTATGTTTTTTTACACTTTTTGGTAGTGCTCCTCTGAACTGAATGCTGCGTAGAGTTGGAAGGATAAAAGTATGTATGTTAACTGCCTATAAAATAAATGCAGAAGTCAGTATGCTGGGTTTTAAAAAAAACCTTTTCAGGATTCATTCAAAAGATTGTAACTCAGTTCCAGCTGAAGATTTGAGTAGGTTTTATAAGGTAGTAGCCTTCTGTCCTTTTATCTTTCTTTTATTGTTCTTTTTCTTCTCAGAAGAACAACAAACCGAGGGAAGCAGAGGCTATAAATGCTCTCACCATCAACTTCTGTTGAGCTTTTAAGGATAAAGTTAATTCTTCAGCTGAGTGTATAAGCCTGTAAAGGCCTGCAGAGCATTAGGCCAGTTGTGCATCAAATTCGGCATAGTCTCAGTTTATTTGAGGACCTTTATCCTCCAGTGTTTTATGGTGTATGATTTAAACATAAAGGGAAAAAAAATGCCTATCCTTGCTTCCTTTTCCACCAAGCCTGACTTCCCTCAATATAAAGACTATTTTGAATGAGTGCAGTTAAAAGAGTACGGTAAAGGAGAGAGACAAAAGGGTGAATGACTGGATTCCTCTGGGGCAACCAAAAATCACAGACTTGCTAAGGCTGGGAAAGAACTCTTTGGGTCATTTGAGTCCAACTGTTAACCCAGCACTGCCGTGTTCACCACAAAACTGTGTCCTCAAGTGCCATATTCACACATTTTTGGAATACTTTCAGGGAATGTAGTTACAATGCTTCCCGTGACAGGTTGTGCCAGTGCCTGTAGCCATTTTCAGTGAAGAAAATTTTCCCGATATCCAATCTAAACCTCCCCTGGTACAACTTGAGGCCTACTCATCCTGTAGCTTCTTACCTGGGAGAAGAGACTGACCTCCTGCCCTTGCTACACCCTCCTTCCAAGTAGATCTAGTGAGCCATAAGGTCTTCTCTCATCTCCTTTTCTCCAGGTTAAACAGCCCCATCACCCTCAGTTGTTCCTCAGAAGTACTGTGCTCCAGGCCCTTCACCAGCTCCATTGCCCATCTGTAGTCTCAGAATGCACTTAATCTTGATGCTTAGATTGTTCATTTATGTAATGGTCAGCAAAATATCTAATGTTTAGTGCTTGTGTCAAAGCAATGAAGACACTGTCAAAGTGATGATCTTAGGAAAAAAAAGACGGAGTGAAATTCTGCAAGCTAAATATGTTAGAGGGATAGGGCTATATTTTCACAAGTCATATGTGACAGGAAAACATGAGCTTCTGAAATCTGCATGATATAACTGAAGAACTTCCATGAAGTATGTTCAGAGAAATAGTCATGCTGTTTGGTAGCCACTGAGTAGCCTATATACATTGAATGTGTGATTTTGGTCTACCTTTATTACTCTACTTTACTAAACTACTCTTTTATCTGTGTTGGCTCTTAAACAAACAGTCTGAGGCATGATGATTAGAGGAATTTTCTTTCTTGCCGCTCATACACCAGTGAATGGCCACAGATGTGAATGCAAGGAGGGGTTTATTGTCAGTCTGGTTCTTCCAGCCTTGTCATGGCAGGTAACCTTTCAAGGGCCCAGATCTGTCATGTCTTTGCAGCACACCTTTTCCTTGATTGTTGGGGATGGATATCTTTGTGATAAGCACTTTGTGTGTTGGAAGTTTTGAACGCCATGGCTGTCATTGACACTTGGGGTTAAGCTGCCATAGAAATTTAGACACCCCCAAAGAGCCCCAAATTTGAGAAATACGAAGTTTATGGAAGGATTCCTAAGTTGTACTCTGCTTGGAGGCAGGGCAGAAATTTGCTCTCTTTGCTCTGCATTTACCAGGAATATTTTTGGTAAAATCTGTTAAACCAGTCATTGTATATTTGTGTGTTATATTTGCATTGTTATATTTTTCTGTATATTTATTAAGTCTTTGATTGCAGAATTTGAAACAGAAGTAGCTGATAAAATACTTATTATGTCCAATTGTTTTATGTAACTTTCTATAAAACTTGTTGTAGTTTCTGGGAATCAGCAAGACCTTTCTTCAGTAAAGAGTGAAGATTTTGGAAATGTTCAGGAGATGTCTACAAAGAGCCTCATTGTGGGTCCACTCAATCTTCGCTTGGATAGCAGCGCAGTACACCGGATCATGAAAATGATAGTTTGTGCTCTGGAACATGAGTATGAGCCATACAGCAGAACTAAGCCAGGTTTGCTCCTATTGCATACACACTAATATACAGAATTAAACCAGACTACATTTAGTGTTTGTGAAGGTGCAGCTTTCAAATAGTTTTTATGAGTCCGAAGAGCAAAATGTAAAATAAAGGTAAATTAATCACAATATGGTGTTGGATGTACTTCTGAGATAATTTTGGACACTTTGAAAGCCATTTGTTTTAATCATAAGCGTCATGTTGAGTAATAGCTTACTTCATTGTCTACTCTACCTAATTTTGGAGCCTTAGAGAAGAAAGTATTCCTACTGGTATTTATTAGTTCAAAATAATAGTTATAAGGATGCAAATGCGTGGAAACAAGTTATGGTAGACGGTTAAGGTGAGTTTCTGAGAGATTTCAAGTAAGAAAAATCCAGTTAGTATTGCATTTAGCCTTAGGTAGAAGCAGCGTGGAATAACATTATGAACTGTGAAGGGGCAGGGGGGGAGCTTTGCATTTTTTGCTAGTCCCTAGTAATTTCTGAAATATCAGCTGTAGGGCACATTTTATGTATTTTAGTGAAACATACGTAATCTTCATTTATTGTAGATATTATGGATGGAAGTAGAACTATGCCAAGCTCAGAAGAAGTCGCATCACTGGAGGAATACATTCCCACTAGACTTACAACATTCACTGTTCTTAAATGTACAATTATAATCCCTGTGGCAGAATTCAATTTACTAGATCATTTGCTGCCCATAATCATGGGTGAGAAGGTATGTATGCACAGGTAATGCTTCAGATCTTTGTATCAGCATATGCTATACGATATAAATTTTCTTACTGGCCTGTTATTCCATGTGCTGGATGTGTCACTGAGTTCTGGATTAGTTTGGTGCCCATGGACCTTAACTTCAGGTACCTAAAATGAGCGGCGTCTGACTAGTTAGACTTCGAAACTGAAGTTGTTGTGTATGGACAGGAAAAATACCTTTGAATAAAAAAGGTTTTAAAGCATCAAGCAAATGAAGAAGCAGTAGCTCTAATCTTTTGATCAGAAGAGTACCTGTTCTCCAGGTCTTCATAAGCTTGGTAAAATATGAAATCTTTTAATACACAGGCTCAGTAGAGATGACATAGCTTTTAATAGCCAACTCTGTGTGTGCTAGTTCCAGACAAGGTATCAGCAGGACTTGGGCATTTAATGCTGAATGCCTAGCTCAGAGAGACAGAAATTCCCTAATAGCCATAATTTGTTTTATGTGTAGTATAATGCCAGCTAAAGAATCTTATATTGGTTTTATTCTTATAGGTCTCCTTCTTCAAAGTATGAAGTTGAGGTACTGTAGGGATGAATCTCTGGCTTAAGTGAAGACTTACAGTAGGCTTATCTCTTGTGCCAAAGGCTGGAAGGTCTTTTGTGGATAAGGGAAGGAGAGGGAAGAGCAAACCTCGTCAATTCTTGAATTAAATTTCGTGGAATTTTTGTCCAATGCTTCATCTGATATGCTGAGAGAGCTGTGGTAGTTCATCCTGAAGAAGAAAATGCTTTGAGAAGACCTCACTGTGGCCTTTCAGTACCTGAAGGGGGCTTCGAAAAAGGAGGGAGAGGGTTTTGTACAGTCGGATGATGACAGGACAAGGGACAGTGGTTTTGAACTAAAAGAGATCAGATTTAGTTTAGATGTTAAGAAGAAATTGTTTATTGGGAGGGTGGTGAAGCACTGTAACAGGTCACTCAGAGAGGTTTTTTCCTTTTTAGCACTTTTTAATACATTGCACTGAGTAGTGCAGTGGGTTGTGGTGCTTTTCACCTTATGGGCATGAGCAGATGGTATTTTTATAATGCGAGAATAGTCCCATCTTTGTTGTAGGTTTGAGGTAAAGAGGTTGAATTCCAGTGGCTTTTTTGGTTGATTTAGTCATTACTTGAAGTCTCAATTTACATTTCTCGAATGAAGCCAAGTGTATTTAAAATAATGATTTTCAATTTTAGATTGAAAATCATAGGTATTTCAACTTATTGTCCTATTTTGATGCATATTTAATAAAATTTTTAGATCTGTAGTGTAATTTGGATTGGAAGAGATGTTGGAGGTATTCTCCAGGAGTTCAACACCCTGGTCAAAGCAAGAGCAGGTTGCTCCAGGGGTTGTTCTGTCAAGTGCTGAATTAGCCCCTCCTCAGTCTCGCTCTTCTCTATGTCCTCCCAGGAGGTTGCAGTAGACAGCCGTAGGATTCTTCTCTGGCCTTTTCCAGACTGAAAGTCTTCAGTTGTCTCTGTTTCTCCTAAAGCAGAGCTCAGGTGCTCCAATGCCATAAGCACTTTGTTTCCAGCAAACTTGTTTCTGGTATGCCCAACCTTTGCTGGGTACAGTACTCTATTTTAATGGATAAAGTGAAAAATAGACTTGGATGTCTAAAATTGTGGTGTTTATTTTCTATGGAGTGGCATCTTCTTTTGCTGAGATACCTGGCATGGCTGTGAATACATAAAAGATGACAGTGTAAAGGCTATATCAGCATGAGATTAGTATGGTGATAGTGTTTCGGAGTGATGAAGAGGTAAACAAAGATTTTATAGGACAAAATATTTTCACTTTACATATTCTTGTACTGGGTTGACCTCAGCCAGCTGCCAGATGCTTACCCAGCTGTTCTCACTCCCCCTGTTTAACAGAGCAGTGGGGGAGAGAATGGGACAGGTCAGGAGGGAGATCACTTACCAATTACCAGTATGAGCAAAACAAACTTGACTTGGGGCAATTAATTTCACTTATTGCTATAATCCAAACAACATCTATCCCCTGTTCCCGCTTTTCCCTCAGACTCAATTTCACTCCATCGTTCCCTGACTCTTCTACCTCCCACCCCTTAACAGAGGGGGATGGTGAATGAAAGATGGGGGTCAGTAACAGCTGATTTCTGCCATTCCCTCATTCTCCCACTGTTCTGCTTCAGTGCAAGTCATTCTGGCAGGCTGCAGTCCTTGAGGGAAAACATGCTCCAGCATGGACTCTCCTCAAGGCTGCAGTGCCCTTCATGGCATGTCCACCTGCTTCAGCATGGGGACCTCCATGGGCTGCAGTGTGGGTGTCTGCTTTTGTGTTGTCTCTTTCATGGGCTGCAAGAGAATCTCTGCTCTGGTGCCTGGAGCACTGCTGCCTTCCCCTCCTCTGACCTCGCTTTTCACGTTGCTGTTTCTCACTTATGCTCCGAGGCTTTGCAGCCTGTGTGGCATTTTTGCCAATTCTTAAACCAGTTTGCACAGAGGTGCCCGCAGCTTGGCTGAGGAGCTCAGCTGTGCCCTGTGGTGGGGCTCCAGCACTGGCTGGAGCAGGCTGAACCTGGCCCAAGACAGCCCCTGGTGTCCCCTCATTGAGGCTGCCCCTGCACCACCAGCACCTGGACACCTGCACCCAAGACACTTCCAGACAAAAAGTTGATATTTTAAACTTCGAAGAAAATATTTTGGAAAGATTGGAGGATTTAGAGTATAATACCACAGTATCTATCGTTTATTTCATGTAGATTTCCTTGCGTGTTTAGGTAAGAACATATAGATATGATAGATAATATACATGTGCTATAATTATTACATATTTTTTCCTCCCTGCCCTAGAACTTAAGTGGACTGTTAAATGCCACAAGTTTCCAGCCCCTGCGGCCTCTACCTTCCATCCGAATTTTGGTGGATAAGGTGAACCTGGAGCACTCGGTGCCCATGTATGCTGAGCAACTGGTGCATGTGGTCAGCAGCCTCGGCCAGCCGTCCGACAACCTGCTTCATTACTGTTACTCACACTGCTACCTGAAGGTAAAGGAGGCCTTGAGATGTGTGCTGAGAAAAAGGTCGTACACGTTTAGTTAGTCCTGAGTGTTAGCAGGTGTCCTGTAAGAATGTTTTCAGCTAATCTGAAAGGCCATGGAGTAAACACTTTTCACAGAACGTTGCTGTTTGGGATTGCTGACTGGAGCCAGAAGTGTTTTGTTTTGTTTTGTTTTGTTATATGTGCTGAGCGCTTCATATGAGGAAGCTGCAAAATGAAGCCCCAAGGTCCTTGTGACATGATCGAGTTAAAATTATTCAGAAAGAAACCTTTTTCCTCATCTGACATAATGCTCCTATGATTTGTAGATTGCTGCAAAATACACTTACAAACTGGATGGGAAGTTAGGAAAAGCTGTCACTACTAGTAGTATTGATAGAGCAAAACCATCACGTTTGATATGCAATCAAAAACTGTTAACAGACAATTGAATTGTTTTTCATTTTAAGAGGACAGATCTCTGAATGTTCTCAGGTAAAGAGAGCATTATGTGAGAGGAGCTTATTGTGAGGCTGGGTGAAGCTTAAAATATGGAAAATTGTTTTGAGATGGTTCAGTTGCCATCTGCTCTAAGGAGGAGTTTTAAAGCAGGCCTTTCCAGCCTGCTAGTATGTGCTTAGGATGTTTGAAACCTTTTGGGTGCTACTAAAATATAAATATTTAATGCTACTACTGTTGATTTTAATCAATTTCTCGGTTACCTATTTACTTCCATGATATTCTATTTCAGTAAGAATTTAGTTATTTAAATCTTAATTATCTGCATACGAGAAAACGTGTTTCAGATTTGCATAGCAAGCTTTCAGTTTTCTGGGTGACATGTTTATCCTCTGCCACATTGAATGTGATTGGAATTGCAGCACTGCAAGTCATCTGTATGTTTTTTGGTTTGAGAGGATTTTTTTTCTCTTCAGAAAATGTTTTAGTAGCAAAATTTCGACATCAGCTTTGGGTTTTAAAGGGTTTATTTGCTAGCTTTAATAGTGGCTGAATTGTTCTGTTCTTGTGAATAGGGGTACAGCATGTTGAAAGACAACTACAACAGTTTGTTTGCCATATTATGGGGAAAAATCATAAAGAATTCTTGTGATGAATCTTTCTTTAGCCAGGCTCTTATTAAGAAAAAAAGCTTTGAAGGGAAGCTTCTAATTTCCTTAAATACCAGTCCTTTTATACCAATGTTGTTATAATTACACAAAGTGATTTTACTTTGTATGAAAGGCAGTATGTAATCTGCAAGTTTAAAAGATACAAAGTATTTGAATGGAAAAATTGTAATCCAGCATTCTTTGAAATTTAGCAGACCATAGTTAACACTTTTTGAGTGAAGAAAATATTTTTGCATGTCTTTCTAGGGTATTATTTGAGGTAGATTTTTGCAGCTATATTTAAGTTTGGGGAAAAGGATTTATCTAAAAATAATATACAATTTATTATTTACTAAGTGTACTTACAAATACATAGATTGTTATATCTTGAAAGTAATCTGATCATGTAATAATATACCATTTGACCAACTGAATTTGTTCCAGATATTTGGTTTTCAAGCAGCATTGACCTCTTTGGACAGTAAAGGATTGTACTGCATCCCTGTTCCAGTTATCCCCTCATTCAGTACCGCTGTTTACGGCAAGCTGATCAAGTTCCCCAAATACTGGTGAGCATTAAGCCTATATGGTGTGTTTAAGTCATGTACACAGCTACCTGTGCATTTTTAATGAGGGATTTAAAAATGCCAAGCTTTGTGCATACCCCTAAACATCTCTGTCTCCTCTGTCATGTTCTGCTGTTATCGTTCAGAGGTCTCTTGGTAAGAACAGCTGTCAATGAGTGTTGTAGACCCTTGTTTGGCTGAGGGAACTGGAGTGTGCTGCTAATGACACCAAGGTCACGGGTTCAGTCCCTCTATGGGCCATCACTTGAGATCCATGCTCCTTGTGGGTCCCTTCCAGCTCTGCATATTCTGTGTTACAGAAGCCCTGTGGTAAATGGCTTTCTTCTAGACCTTGTAGGTTTCTGGAACCAATTGCCATTCTTTCTTGAGCTGATACACAAGCTGAAGTTACATACTGATGGGAAGCTTGATGTTTTAACTGAGTAGGTTGGCTTTTTCTTTTTTAAACTGGACCAAATAAAAAGCAACGAACTGGGGGTAAAACTCCCAAGCATACCAAACCCACAGTGTTTCTACCACACTTTTATTTGTTTCTCATTACGGTTGGAAGGGTTTCAACACTGTGATGGGATATTTAAACTGTTTGTAGTAGTTCAGGTGTTAAATACAAATATTTTTCTTCTGAAAACAATTCTGTGCTTTAATTATGAAATGTGCTGTATAAATGATAATTTTTTTTAGCCTTAAATGCAATCTAAAATCAGTATTTAAATTTATCTCTACAGTTCAAATCTTGTGATCATAAATGTCAGTGTGTAATAGTTTATATTGATAGGTTGCATTTATAAAGACTGTTTCCAGGAAAATCCATTTTGACAATATTTTTGACATTTTTGGACATAGAGTTTTCTTTGTCCCTCATTTTGAGCAGTAGCTGTCTCTAATACTACTTTATGACTAAATCCATGCAAAAAAATTTTGTATGAAGTGACAAGATAGTGAAAAAGTGTGTTAATGGTTAAATAATTTGGCTTCAAACATTGTGATGAATACCTAATTTGTAAGATACATTTACTTGTGAAACATTAATGGATTATACAAAAAAAGTCTGCTTCTATGATTGTTCTTAGCGTCATGTAAAGAATATGCTAATTTTTCTTTCACAAGCTGTGATACCTTGTTAAATGTAAATGGGTTTTTAGCGTTATCAGCACACCACCAGGTGGTAGCAGCCTAACTTTGTCATATTTTCTATCAATATTTTTTCAAAAGTATTAATGGCTTAGAATTAGTTGCTGTTGTGTTACAACATTTTGCTAAAAAAAAAAAAAGTTTCCGGGATACTCTGTAATCAGCACTAATCAGAGTACTTCAGGGCTTTACAACTGACAGCCTTTCCTTATGTTATCTGACATCTAACATTAAGCTCTGGTTAGTAATCCTGGTTAGCAAACTGCATTAATAAATCCGTGTTGAATGGCAAACTTAAATTTCTTTGCTATATTGTAAACCCTATGTTTAGTTGTGCAAAATAAAAAAATTATTTTAGGGATAAATTTTTAAATAAATCTGTCATCTGACAAGTTCGTGGTATTCAAGTGCTGCTGCTTTCTCATGAGTGTGCTTGTGCTCTTCTGCGTGTGCTTGTGCTTGCTGTGCTCCATCTCTTGGTTTCTCGCTCACGCTTGGTTTCTCGCTCACGCTTGGTTTCTTGTGCTTTTCCTTGTGCGCTTTTTCACACTTGCCCTCCCTCTGTCTTGTGTTCCTGGTCTTGCCCTTACATTCTCTCTCTCATGCATTCTTGGATTCTCTCATGTAATCTGCCTCTCTCACATTCTTTGTCTCTCTTCTAAAAACACATTGTATTACCATGCATGCCCAGCTGGAAAGAGCTGTAGTTTTGGGGAGTGGAGGCAGGGGAATGGTCCTGCCTTAAAACAACAAATAGTCTATTGGCATTTATTAGAAGATATTGCTAGACCAACACTTACTGTAGTACTTTGGTGTAGTGTGTTTTGACGGCTTTCTCACTTTTTTCCTGTGATATGATCTCTTTCTATGGCTTATTTATTTATTAATGAAATAAAATCTTTATAAAATGAACTTAGTCCAACAATTTATCTAAACTAAGCAACACCAATTTGTGAGTAATAAAGTAGAAAAACAAATGAGTACAGCAGCAGCCTGGTTAAATGAAGTGTAGTTTGAAGTGAATAAAACTCCAGATGAAATGCATCAAATAGCACTTCAACTAAATCGAAATCAGCATGAGGACTGAGAGCTTCATTGAAGTCATGCAGTGAGTGAGAATTAGTCTGCTAGGATAACCTGGTAATGTCATTAAACTTAAACTCAGTCCTCCCTCCCAAATTATACCACCTGCTTTATTTGGATTTGTGGATTTCACATTCCAGAGTTTCTTAAAGTACACACGTCTGATGCTACATGTGTTCTTCTATTTCTTTGTAGAAAATACATACCACAGACCATACCTTTTAAAAACAAAGACATTTTATGAACTGTTATGGAATCCCTTAGGTAGTATGTTTTGAGTTAGCAGTGAAAATCTCAGCTTTATTTCTGACATAAATCAGTAGAATAGGTTTCTTTTCTAGTTGCAGTAAAATAATCTCAAAATTACTGTTATATACAGTGTATAAAATACTGTAGTAATATTAATTTTTAAAAACTAGTTGATAAACATTGGCAGGACATTTTAACAGATCAAATTTCTGCAACATCAGCCCAGTAAATTCCAGTAAATAACCATAAATGGCTGTAAAGTGCTGTTTACCTATTTGATTGATGTCTTTTTAAATTTCAGTTAGTACACTTTCTTTGTATAAAAGAAATGTGCTCAGACTCACTAGTTAACTAAGTCTTGGACATCTTTTAAATTGCATAGCTAATCTGTTTTTATTGGAAAGTACAAACCATCTGGTCTTTTGTTTTTGTCAAGCGTAACAAGATGCAAAATACAATGTTAATGTCAATATTTTACAACTGCTTTATGTTGTGTTGCATGCCAGATTGTAAAGCAGCTTTCAGAGCTTTCAGGACGATGTCTAAAACCAACTGAGAATTAGCAGAATATGGTTAAAAGCCTAGAGTGAATGACAAGAATGTTTATTGTTAAACAGAAATCTTGAGAGGAATTAGCTGATTTTCTTTTATTCTTTTGGCTTCAATGTCTGTGGTAACAGATGAGGTAATCTGGTATGAGACACTCCAGTATTACAAACTTCTATCTCAGTTCTGAGATGCCACTTGATTGTACTTCTGAAGAGTGCTAAACTAACAGTACGGAATATGGATTCGTAATCGCCTTCCTTTTATTTTTCTTGTATCTGATTGATAGTGAAGTGTCCTCTCTATATTTTGAGTTAGATATCAGTCTAGTTAGGTGTGTTATTCTATTGTTTTTCTAAAGCTTTCTTCTCTAAACAAGTGTTCCAGGCCTGTGTTTTTGTTTTTCTTTATCAGATCTGCAGACTTACTGTCTCTACCTGTGACAGATTTTGAGACTCTGAGCTCTGGTAGAGTAAGGTTATAAATGAGGGTAACATCATTATCCCTGATTCCTTTCTGTTCAGCTTCTTGGTCCTGTAGTCTACTTTGAAGAGATCTGTTTCCTTGATAGTGAGTCCGCACTTTATTATATGGATACCAGAGCAATACCTGCTGGTTTGCTGCTTTCAAGGAAGCACCAGTACAGAGTTGACTAGTAGCTAGTCATGTTAAGTTTGAATGTGTGAATTAACCTTTTATAAAGAGGTTGAGGGCTTGCTGGGTAGATTATTATCTAGGACTTCATGGTCTGCACTTGAATTATTAGAGACTACAGAGCATTTAATTGATTGTTCTTGAGTTTTTACTCGGTCAGAACAAAAATCTTGAATAGAAACTTGCAATTAGATCTCAATTATTAGTAAACAAAGAAAAGTCTTTGAGATGCTTAATAGATAAAATTTCTGTGAAGATTTTTTCTTTTGAGCTGTTCTCTGCAGATTGTCTTAAGAAATAAATTTCAGTTTAAATACATGTAGTGTGCTAGTCTCCATCAAGATTCATCTTGCTGATGAAGAAGGATTTTTGGTAACAGGAGATTTGATTTGTGTTGGCACTGTAGTTTTATTTCTTCAGTGTTTTTATTGAAGTACTAATCATTAATGACAAAAGCTGACAAAAGTTTAAAATTTGCTTAGCTGTTAAAGGCGGTCACATGTATCACATGCTGGGCACCTCAACTGTCCAGAGATCTGTCACTTATTTCACTGGTGAAAGCTGTGAATTACAGACCTGACATAGCTATTTTATAAATATATGCACTTATAGTTCTGAAAGATCACTTAGAAAATTTAGATGCAGTGCTCTCTGCATGGAATGAATATGTGTATTTTCTGCAGGCTCTTTTTATGAACTCTCAAGAACATTTATATAGCATAGCTGTGCTTAATGTTTCAACACAGATTTAACTGTAAAGGTAAACATTTACTGTGTTCTTAGAACCTGCTACATTTAGAGTAGATTGGTTATAGGGTTATAACTGCCTTTTGGCTAACTATTATGCAAAGATTTTGAGAAATATACTTTGCCACCAACCTGAACATCAGCATTTTGTTTTCTTACCTGACTTTCCTCACTTTTATTTTGATTTTGTCATGGTGTAGTTGTGAAGTAGTTGCTTTGTACACGCAATTTAGTTTCTCTTCTGTTTTCTAGCTTTGATATTAACATTAGAAAACCCGAGGACTCTAACTCCCTCGTTAATACTGGGTAGGCTTTTGCTCAAAATTTTGTTATTGTAAAGGTTTTTGTATTTTTATATAGCTTTACTTCCATTTTCTTCCATCATGTGTCCCCTTAGAAGGCATCCCTCTCTTAATCAAAGCTGTGTACCTGGTATGCCATACAATTGTATTCTTATTTCTAGAATTAATTCTTAGACTCATTAAACAATTGAGTAAGGTCATTATAGGTTCTAGACAGGATATGCACCTGCTCATGTTTGCTTCAGGGGTCATCTTGTAAATACCGTGTGCATTTAATGGTATCCCCATAAATTGACAAGGGTGAGAGCAATTCATGTTGATCTGCAAGCAGAGTGGTAGATGAAGATCTGGCTTCTTACACAGTAAGAAATTATTCAGCAAGGAAATTAGGTTTTGTTGATGCGGCCTTTGCCAACAAGGTACTACTTAGAGTAGGAGATTTCAGGATTTGATGCTCACTGAAGAGATGATTAGAAGTAAAATGGGGGATCAGGTGAACTGTCTGTTTTTTGCTACTATTTTGATTAAAACATCTTTGCAGGCATGTCCAGTGGAGTAATCTGTTTAGGACTAGAAATCATAGTAGTTTTGTGAGCTTGAGTCATGAGATTTAGCGGTCATGATGTTTAGTCCAATTGTGCTAGTAAGAGTCAAGCAGTTCCTACTGGCAGGTAACACAGAGCCAACTATCCACAAACTGTGAGCATTAGATCATAAATCTAGGAAGTTTTTCCATAAATTGACACTTAGGTCTTGATTTTGGCAGCCTGTTTTACTGGCTAGTCACAGTAGATCAAGAGCAATGTCAATTTAGATTGGGTGTGGATTGCATTTCACATGGGCCGTTGAGGGGCATGCTTGTTTCTTTGGTCAGAAGCAGGAGCAGGTTAAAAACACATGAAATTCATTTGGTAGCATTCAGTTGTGACTATTATGTCAGTAATTGAATTTAACTGCCAGATGAAAATTTGGAATATTCTTCAAAACAGAAAAGATCTGGGGTTGAATGCCTGAACAGATGCCTTCAGTGTACGGGACAGGGGAGTTTCAGCCACCTCAGCATTGTGCCGCTTAGATCTGGCACATGTTAAAACCTGTTTGAACTACTGAGATATGCCAGTGATAAGGGTTGTGCAGAAGCAGAACACAACAATCATTCTCCTGGGTTCTGCAGAGGTGCGTGTGTAGTACTGCCTCACATGGGAACAGTCAGAACAGCGCAGGAGTGTGCTGGATTGCTTCAGCGTTGTCCACTTCTCTGCTATTGCCTAGAAAATGTATCAAAGAACATAATGCTAAATCACATTTTTTTAAAATTAATTTGCTGGTAGCTGGTTTTGATAGGACATTAGGTGAGCAGTGGCTGACACTTTCAGAAGTTTCATTTACTGTGCCTCTTAGTGTTTGAGGAGCAGATGTGTCAATGTAGTGTAGCATATTGTAAACAGTAATGTAAGGTGATACAACAGCTTCAGCAGAAGTACTTTTCATTGATTTAACGTATCTTGCTTTATACACATTCAAGGGGGTTATGCTTGTGTATAAGAATGAAGATGCCTAAGGAACTTCTGTGGAACATTTCTAATCTGCAGTGCTACAAACATTTTAAGTTTCAACAAGAACATTTTGAGACACTTTTCAGCTGCACTGTTCTGGAAAGAGCTGTTGTTGGCTACCAAGAAAATCACTTGGAGCAGGAGAGGTTTTGCAGTCTGAGTACATGACTTGCAGCTTGATTAGTGTAACAACAAATTAACTTCAGTTGCAAACCTCAAGTTTAATTTTTTTAAAAAATCAAGTCCAGATCAAATGTTACTGTTTCTCAGCAGATGTGGCAGGCAGCATTCAGCAAATCTCTTAGAAGTGTGCTTATAATCAGTGTAAATTGGAAGCAGTTGTATTGTTAAGTATTGTCCACGAGGACGAAATTCAACTGAGTTGACACTAAAGGGAAGTCATGAGGAGTATTTCCAGTGTTGTTATTTAGACTAATTAATTGTCAAGTCTCTTCAGCAAAAGTAAATTAAGCTTATTAACTAATATCTGTCAAAGGAAAGTGATTGCACATGGTGAATGGTTAATCCTGATTTTTCCAAGTGTTGCCATCAGGATTTGCTGGCATTTATACTAGAAACAAGAAAATGGTATTTCAAAATGTGAAGGATTTTCAGGGTTGAAGCTGCATTTTGATTAGAGACTGGTGACAGGTATTAAAAACCCAATCTTAAAGCTGAAATGCTGCTATATAGCATAGATCCTAAAGAAAAACTGAATCTCTGATATATATTTCTTTTGCACTGGATGTATTTAGAAATTCTGTTTCTCTTAGTGGTAACACTATCTCTATCAAAGGTCCTGTTAGGATTTTCAGTGATACTCTGCTATGAGGCTTTACCCATGGAGATTCTGGTTAGAAAGATGCATGGGTGGCAGTTCTTCACACAAAGTTTGTCACTTGTTTCTCCAGAATTTTATCTGCAGTTTGGTGGGGTTTTTTTTCTGCCTCCAAGTGGATCTGGGAATTATGAAGAGAAATACCGTCACTGTGCTGGCATCACTGCTGCTGAATAAGACATTGCTAGAAACCCATCTGTGACCCTGAGGCTTGGTGTTTTCTCGTGTCTTAATTCATGTACACATATCTACTGGTACCTTTCCTTCCCACTCCCAAAAGGCAGAAAAAAAGTAAAATCAGATCAGAGAAGGACATTTATTGAGGCTTCAGACTGAGGACAGCTTCTGACATGCTCGATCCCTTCAGCACTGTTTGAGAAAGTGCCAGCTGCCCTGGCCTGAGGCTGGCAGAGGGCAAGCCAACAGGTCAACAGTACGCACAGCACAGACCATTACTGGAGCCAGCACTCAGCCTCCATAGCTGGCAAACAGGGATGCCTGAAACTTGCACCCTGAAACTGATTTTGGTGTCATTCTGCCAGCCAGCCCCAGTCAAATGTTGGTTATCACACGGAATTCGGAAGAACTGTATTTTAGTGTTGCAGTTGCTTTCTTACCTGTATCCTTCCCCACTTACCTTTCAGCTTTTTCTTTGCATCTTCTTTGTAATGTAATGCCATGGGAGTTGATGGGATTCAAAGCACTGTTTTAAGAACTTGTAGTCATTAAATACAATAACTTCAAAATAAAAATGACCTTTCATTTATTAGGACTTAAAATAGTTCCACAGGGAACTATATTGGATTATTCACCATTGTGTACCAAATAATCCACCTTCACCAAAGCTGTGTATTTACTTCTTGAATAAGCTATATGCTTGTTGATTAAGCTATATAGAATTGCTGATTTTGTTTATCTTTTTATATTGTCATGTTGCTGGCCAAGCTGTAGCATATGTTTTTTTGACTCTACAGAGCTTTACTCTCAAGTGGTAGGCATCACTTCCACCTGAAGTGGAATACCAGAAATGAGAGTTAAATTATGCACCTATTCTTACAAGCACATTAATGTGACTCTCATTTGAAGCTCATAACCATGACAATTGGTGACTGCAAACATTTTGCTAAAAAACAAGCTACTTATCTTGACTCAGGTAATCATTTGAGTCAATATACAGGCTCATGTGAATGTTCAGCTGTCCATAATACCTTAGCATCTTTACTGCACCTGTGTTCATCTCTAGGTGGAAAAAACATACTGTCCTGTGTCCGGTATCGTTTTGCTGTATCCTCCTCATGCTTGTTCTTTATTACTGTTTCTTTAGCAATGCCTTTTAAAGGAAGTTAACGTAACCTGTCAGGGGTACATACTGAGGAACAGCATTGAATGAGTTCTGAGGTACAGTGTTGAATGCATGCAAACATGTGGATCTCCATTTGGGCCTGTATGTTTGGTAAACGTTGTCTATTTTTCATTGTTTTAATCTTCTAAAGGACACCAGCTCCCAGTTTCTGAACTATATTTTTAGCACAGTGTGTTTGGGATGTTAGAGGGCCATTTGAACAAACACCAAAAAAGAGAACAAGTAAAGGCAGGCTCAGGTGGGATATGAAGCTCTTAAATAGTAGATTGTGAGAATAAAACTTGTTTATCAGATTTGGAAATCATTATACCTGTTGTAGATACTTCGGACATCAGTGCAAGAAATGGAAAGGATTGTGTTAGTTCATACACCACTACAAAAATTGTGAATTCATTTTTCGATTGATTAGATTTTTTTTTCTCTTTTTAAACAAAAGCCAGTATGATTATTTTCTTTGTTGGTGTTTAGTTAGTTTTTTCTTTGAGTTTAATGGCTGATTCCAAAATGAACAATTGAATACAAGGAAATATTTGGTAAACATGGTTAGAATATTTATTTGATAATGAAGAAATATGCAGGGAGAATGAGAGAATCAAGAACCTGACTTTCATATTTTAAATGAGCAAATGGAAATGGGACTTTTATAATGTCACTGATGTAATCTGTTGCTCCAAAAGTACTTGTATATCTTTGATTTTGCATACATGCTGGATTTGGCTGTGCATATATATAATACAAGAAAATATCTTTTTGATGTGTTTTACTGACAATATCTTCATTATGTGTGTGTGTGATATTTTTGATGGTCTTGAAGACTCACTAGGACTTGTGAAGTTTTTAGTTAATTAAATAGATGTTATGAGACACAGTGGATAGATCAAAACTGAACACAGGAAAACTATAGCCATAGAAGCTGCTTCAAAGCTTCTATTATTTTTGAGGAATGAATGGTGTAAAGAAATGCCAGAGTCAATGCTTAAAGATGGTAAATTTAGGTTTAACAATAATTTTAGTCTTTGAAGTATAAAGTATTAGACATTTACTGAGATTTGATGTTTTGCTTTAAATAGCATTTGATAGCCTTTAAAATTCTTTTGAGGTTGATACTTAATGAGGCCACAAAATAATAATTTTAAAGTCTTTGTACTCTTTCTGCAGTTATGCAGTGTATACATGTGAACCATTAGCACACCTTGTCCATTCATGTCCTTGCTGTTGAAGACACCCTTGATCCAGCCTTTGCTACATTAAAGGCTTTTCTGCTAATCAGAAAACAAAACTTGCTTCCATTTCCAGCAGCTTCTCTTTAATGCTGTAACTTCTCTCTTAAAGGACAGTGAAATTGGCTTTTGAGGTACTGTAAGGCACAGAGTTAAGTCCATTTTTTTAGCAGCACGGTTGGATTTAAAGGTCGCTCTTCCAACTCCAAACATTGTGATTTACCTTTCTGAGTATTCACATACAGAAGTACAGCTTTGTTTTTTTACTCCTGTGTATTTTGTTTGTGACATCTCCATTTAGGGCAATAATCTTGTTCAAATACTAATTTTGTTTCGCTAATGCAGACATGTACCTTCTTACTGCTCTGACTAGCTATAAAAATTTTGCCAGAATTTCAAGTAACCTTTTTTCTCTCAGTGTAAATGAGAGAAATTTTTTCCCACCAAAATATTTTATCTATTTGTGAAAGAAAATAAAGAGCATGCAAAAGTTTTTAGTGGAAGAAATTCACAGAAGCCCCCAAGTCATAATCCAGTTACCTTTTTGGACAATTTTTTTTACTGAGATCAATTGTTAGTGTTTACTTGAAGTTAGGGTTGTGTTCAGCTCTTAAATCCTTAGCAAGGAATTTGAAACTGTGTTAGTTCCCAAGAAGACCTTTGAACTGGGTTTGTCAGTGCAGTTTTCTTCACTGAGCACCAGCATGTTTGAGCCCTTCTGGCTCCCTGTTTTACCTGCTAATGGCAACCAAATGGTTCTGTGTGGCAGATTTAGAGGATTGATTTAATGGCTGTTTCTGCTGCTTCTGGGATTGTGTGGAGGGGGAAGGAGGAGAGGATGGGGTTACTTCCCTAGACAGTAAAGCAGGCTGTGCTGTGGGAAGCCAGTTCCCCAAACCCTGAACCACCCCGGTGACTCCTGAGATTGGATACACTCTGGTGTCCAAAGCAATGGTACTGGATTTATAAAAGCTATAAGAAAGAGTAATGCTTCCTTTGTTTTAATACACACAGATCTTTGTGGTTTGGAGGTTTATGGCCATGGCAATTTTTACCTGGTCACCTCTGGTGGTTTTTGTCATCTGCAGCTGTTTAGTTGCAGCATCAGCAAGTTTCAGCTGTATCCTTCTTGTGCCCCACCCACAACTAATATTTACCTGCAAGATAAATGATAATGGTGGCTGGCATTTAGTTTGGCATTGCTGCTTTTTCATTTAGGATCTCTTTCTCAGGAAAAGATACAAGGCACAATTAAAATGTAGGTGTAAAAGTTCCCTGCTTTTTACATGATCGATTCCCTTTGCACTACTTTCATTAAGCCAGTGATTCCCTATTGAATGTCCCTGCTTCTTTCCAGACCCGCTTCTGTCTTTTTTTAAATTTGTAATACATTTTGATTTTTGGCCGCTGTAATGAATGCTGATTTTTCTCATGTCTTTATATTTGGATCTTGTGGAACATAATGCAGCTGTCATATCCCTTCCCTTGTTCTCAGTAACACCCACCATCAATAACAGGAGGATTCCTAGATCCAAGTAAAAAAGTTAGACCTTCTCCCAGAAGTAAAGAAAGTGTAAATGTAAAGAAAATTTAAAGTGTAAATAATTTAAAAAGTCTTGAATTCACATTGAGGGCATTCCATGAGGAAATTTTCTTACCCCTTTTTTTTCCAGATCTCCACCCCACACCTTGTGGAGTTCTTTAAAGATGTAACTGTATGCTTAATATGTATGGTTTACGCACATCAAAAACTTAAATACGTAAAGAAGACTGAGGTCTGCTTGTTGTCTCCTCAGAGCAGGGAAGTTGTAATTTTATTATTTTATATATTAAAATATATATCATATCACTTTGATGACTAATTCTGGAGACAAGTGCTTAGAAAAGAGATTTTCACAAAGAAAGAAACAGCAGTTAGTCACTGATGTTCACTTGCAGTTTGATGGCAGTTCAGATCCCTAGCATCTGTCCCAGTGATGAGTCAGTAAGCTGAATTCGATCTAAACATCCTAAATATGTTTCTCTAATGCAACTGCAGGTTTAAGATGTTCCTGCATTGCCATTTCAACAGCCCCCTTAGTTTATCATGTGTCCGAAAATTAGACTGAAAACCCCCAATTCCTTGTTGGTATCAATAAATTTTTAGTTCAGATCTGTTGCACTTAGAGGCACATAGGCAATGACCAAGCTAGAAGTGATCATAGACTGCTTTCTTGCCTGCTGTCTGAAACATTTAATCTGCAGGTAAAAAAGAGACTGATCTGATGCTTAGTAAGGCTCAGATCATGTTGGGGGAAATTAAAACTTTCCCACCTTCGCATTCCACATGTTTGTTTTTTCTTGCACACTTTCTTCTCATGCTGTCTCATAGCACAGGTCACTGTTTCTCACTTCTTGCTGCTTCACAAACCAGCATTATTATTTGCATATACAGTCATAATTTTTAATGTAATGGTCATAAGTTTAATGTCCAGATGGGACAAGATGAATAAAATTATTTTAAAAACAACCCAAGTTTAGAGTTTCTAACATGTCCAGGCTTCTGCGTTCTTTGCTTTAAAGGGATTTTTTTTCAAGGTTTCTTCCTTTTAGATAATTTTTTTAATTATTTCATGATTTTTGTTCTTGTAGTATCCATTCATTTTTGGTATGCTGTATAAAGCTGAGTTTTATTTTTCCATTAAAACACATACTGGATAGCCTCTATTCATTTTCTAAGCCATATTAAAGTTTGTACTCTGCCTATATTGTTTTGCTTTCACAATTGTTTCAAAAAAATCTGTGGGGATTTTTTTAAAGTTTGCATGGAACTGAACACTTTGCAAGAATGTTTTCTTCACTGACAACTTATATTTCAGAACTGATGTTAAAAAATCTATACAGAAGTCAATTTTAAAATGATAGCATTTTTCTCTTCTAATCACATATCTAAAATTTTCAGAAATATCAAGTTAATATTTTCATTTACTGAAGAAAAGAAAAAATTGGCGAACCTTTGAGTTCGTTGTTTTCTCCCTTGTAAAAAAATGTATAATTAACAGTGTTTCCTACAAGTAAGAGGCTAAGGCAGGTGCAGCTCCTGAAAATTCCCATATGTCAAAGACGATGTAAGATACCAGGCAGCCTTTAGTGAAGTCTATAGAAGAGCAGAATTTGAAGGCATCAGTCTCAGAGGTGCTTTTGGAATTAAGTGTTCTAAAGCAAGTTTAATTGTTGAAGGTTTTTTTAATAGTAACTAACTTGGTCCTCTAGCGTGAGTAATTGTATGTTGCTCTCTGAATACTTGAAAATCATGTTAGTATATGTGGACATGTGATATGTTTGGGTTTTTTTGTGTATAGGAGTGACTTCATTTTGGCATTTCAAACAATAATTCTTCTGTTTCCTTTCCTACATGTTTCCTTCATAGGTTTGATATTTGTCATTAAGGAGCTAGACATTGTTTCCTTTACAATAATAATAGTTACTTAAATGTTAAGAAAAAGGATCAAAGTTTTCATTTTTTTAAATTAGATATGAAACATCAGATTAAGTAGAAATACAGATTTGTTGTAGGTATGTTGATGAAGCCTTTGCTCATGTCTTATAAATCCAGCTAAGACTTTATGGTTCCTGAAGAGGAAAGGTGTATAAATTTTGACCAAAATAATTTGGGCATTTAAATTACATTCAGGTTCTTCTAAGGCACAATTGCTAGGTCCTAGTAGCAAGCAGGTTACTGGTTTTGTTATTTTGGAAAGAATGAACTAATCGTATTTTACTGTACAGGATATGAGTAATAACAAAAATCAAATTTTTTTGAACATTTTGCAGGTTCCAGCTTTGCAGTTGGGGACTCTGTATAAACCTCTGTACCCAGCTGTTCACCACTATATTCTTTCAATCACTCTGAGGTGTTGATTTTACAAGAATGAGTTGCTGTTCCTAAAGTCTACAAACTGAAAATATTTCATAATGGGCCTGTGAACTTACATGGATTGGTTACATTGGTGCCTATGCATGCTGTATAATAAGGACCAATTCATGTTTTTGTCAAAAACAGCAAAGAAAACTATTTTCTTTAATGATATGCCAGATTTATTCAAATATTTCAGCAAGTCTGTATTACAGTTTGTCAGCAAACTGGGTACAACCAAAGTGTATTTAAAAATCATTTAATTAGGACAGATTCATTTTCACTCCATGCCACTACACAGCAAGACTTGCTTGTTCATATTTCCTTAAATTTATTCTGGAACATTTCCAAGTTCAGCTTTAATGAGTAGCCTATCCTGCTAGTTAGGATTTATTTTCCCCTAGAGAAGAGTGTTTGAATTGGTAGTTTTTTAACCTGTTCAGTTAAATGAACATATGTTCAGAACTGCATCTTAACTCTTGAATGTAAAGACTTGAGAAATAATTATTTCTATTGTTTTTGCAGTTCTAAAATGCATGTTAAGTAGTGTTTTTAGACCCAAACTATGTTCCACGACTTTTTTAATAAGGTAAGGAGTTTTGATATGAGGTTGCTTAATGCAAATTTAGTGATACAGTTTGGAAACACAGATCTGATTTGGTTTACTGAAAAATTATTTGTACTTGTATTTTGACTTATTACTTGAATATATCTCTTGCATCATAAAACTTGGTTAAATATAGCTCAATACCTTATTAATGAGGTATTTTCCATATTAACAGGTGCAAGTTGGTGGCAAACTTACATTTTAAGACCTTTTAAATGCATTATTTGTGTTTCAAAACTGTTATAATAAATCCTGAATTATAATTATACTTTCATCACTAGCTGGGTCTAGTTAAAATTTCCTTTAAGGAACATTTGCTGCACACATGGTACCGTGCTTCTCCCACCTTGATTTTTTTTTTATCTATAAAAAGGGATTTATTTTCAACTTCCCATTCCTCCAAACTTATCTGAAAAAGACCAGAAGACTTTATTCCTGTGGGATTGTTAAAGTACAGTAAGTGTAGAATTTGCATATTGTTAAAAAAAATTCATATGTCGTTACTACTCCTAAGGGACAATTTTATGTGAAACTTTTAAGTTTTGAATGTAGCATAGGTCAGTACAGTAGCTCTAATATGTATTAGTCAAATAGTCAGACTTTTAAAACAAAATCTTTTGCAGTGCTATATTGTATGCTGTGATTGTCACAGCTCTTCAGATCCCCTCTGAAATACATTAATTTGTTAATAAAAATGTGTTTAGATGGACTTACAGCAGAGTCATGTTTATTCTGAAGTTTGCTGAAAAATGTTTTCTACCATCTTTGTTCCTTCCCAGTTTTACAGTAGGAAACCCATCTTCTGAAATACTTAAACACTTTGTTCTGAAATATTTGGTTTTAATCCTGCAAAATAATATTCAGAAATAAGGGGGAAAATAGTGACCATGTGGTGTGAAAGGGTAAAAAAATGAAAAAGTACCAGAAAGGAAAAATGTGGCAGTGTACTTTCATACTGAGATAAATAATAAAGGATTACAGTACGTGGCTTAAAAAAAAAAAAAAAAAAAAAAGGAATACCAGGAAACAATCTGATGTCACTGTGCATTACATTTATTTCCAGATAATGTCTGCAAAAGCTTTCCTAACTTGCTTAGCTTGTTTTCCAACTTCAGTTCTGTGTAAAAGAAATGGGTTATGCTGTCTGTCTAATCTTAAGTTTTAAAATAAATTATTATGTGTACCATTTTGTTTCACAGGAATGGATTTTCCTAAGTACAGAATTCCCTTTTATACTCCTTTACTCATGCATATCTATTTTGCTTAAATTGATAGATTACTGAGTTTGGATTTAAACTCTAGGAAATTTTAGGAAAACAAGTTCAAATTGCCACTTGAAATGGGCATCAGAAAAGGTCTCAGAACTGTGGTCTCCACCTGTCCTTTTCATGGTACCCTGAGCTTTTCTTGGAGTGGCTACAGGCATTTGTGTACATTTGCACAGAGCATTTCTTGTGTATCTGAGGAGCTGAAATGGGACACATGTTTTATGTAATTGTATCCACAAGACAGTGATCATTTGTCCTTTTGTGCATTTGTGTGTTTTATGTAATTGTATCCACAAGACAGTGATCATTTGTCCTTTTGTGCATTTGTGTGGTAGAAGTGGTCAGAATATGTTCCAGGCTTTTGATTCCTTTTGGGTGTCTGAGTCAAGTGTTTTTCTTTAGTGGTGGTTTTTTTGTTTTTTTTTTAAACCAGGCAGCATCTGTCTCTATTTGCCCTACTTATTGCTGGTATTATTTTCAGGTTTTGTTTCATCTCTCCTTAAAGCAGTCCTAATTTTCAGATTAGGTAATTTTCTGTTTAGAAAAATGCTTTTGTAGAATGGATTTTTTTCCACCAGCTAAATTCAAATATGTTTGGATACATCCTTTCCTATGATTTGTACTTTTTGTGAGAAGAGCATTTTCAGGAAAGGTTTGCAGTGTGTTTAAACTTCAAACTGAAACAGGAAGAGCTTCAGGAGTTTTTTTACAGATATTTCTTACCCTCTTAGTGACTGACTGTGCTGCAGTTGATAGAAGTGAGCCTGGAATGAGGTCTGGTCATGTACTCCAGAAAGATGTGTATGTACCTGGCTGTCAGCAGGTGAGGCAGGTGGGACATGCACAGTTCCCCCAAACAGGTAGTTCGTAACTTCTTCTAGCTCACTGTTTGGGGTTTGTGACTCCTCTTAAAACAAATAAAATCCAAAAAAACCCAACCAAACAAGGCTTAATACAAGATCTCTTTTTCAAAGGCCTCTAATGAGTTTCCATTTTTCTAGCAACAAAGGCTGTACTTACAGGTAGATTCAGACTTCAAAGACAGAGATTTATTCAAACAGGAGACTGTTCTTTTTGTGGGGCAAGGTCTATGTTCATATGAAAGAAATTTCTACTACCAGACACGAGGCTGAGTTCTCCCATATAAACATGAAATGTTTTTTTTCCTGCAAATGGCATTTGAAGCTGGAAGCATAATTGTGTCATTAGCTTCAAATGAGTTGCAAATCAGAGGCAGTCTTGTTGCTGGTTTCCTCCTCCTTCTCAGCATTTTTGAGTCAGGTAGTCCTGATTCCAAACTTTATGAGGTTGGAAAACCTCATTCTAAAGAATACTGATTGCTATTACAGAAGGTTACAACATCTGTTTTTGTTTGTTCTTTGTCCTTTGTCCTTCATCTGTATTTACATCCGTTTCTGAGAGTCTTTGATGAGTACCTTCTTTCGTAAGAATCAGGGGTTTTTTTATTTTCATATTTTTATTTTTAGTGAGGAGCAATGGTTATTGTGGATGGGCTTTATCTGACACTTTGATCTGTTGTGTAGGCATCCACAGCTGAGAAGTATTGTAATGTCCCTTTTATTAGCTGTGGGCAGAAACAGCGACCTGCAGAGACATTAAATTTATAATCCTCAGATCTTGAATGAGTGGATCTCTGTTATGTGTAGAAGTGCTGTTTTCTTTTGATTTACCTTAAAAGGTTCTATGCCACAGTCTTAGGTGTGGATGTTTTTTTTATACGGTAGGTATCTAAGACTGAGCTTAATTCCTCTTGGTCCAGAGCAGATGGTTTTCACTTACCAGCTGTTTGCTGATACTGACAAGGAATTAAGAGAGGAGCTCTGTTTGGGACTTGAGGTGACTGCTTCTATGCCCGAGTCTGAATTCCAAGTGATGGCATTATCTTTAGCTGTATTACTGTGTCAACACAGTGGTTGAGAGATGTCTTCAGATGTTCAGAATGCTTATTTCCAAACCACACTTCGTAAGCCACTTCTGCAGCTTATGGGCCAAAAGTGTTAGCAGCAGAATATTTTATTACTCCGCTGCTTCATCTACAGCATGGTGATCCTGGGTCTGAGAAGTGATAAAGTGTTTTTTTTTCACAGTTATCTTGGTTAAAGCCCACTTTCCCAGTCAGATGGAGAATGTCCAAGAAATCTGTTCAATATCAGACTTTTGTGTCAATTCATGATGCTAAAGGTTTTAGAATTTGAACATCACAAATGGTCTGCTGCTGTTCTGCAGTCTCTGCAGCCAGTACTAGCTCACGTATGTTCGGTCATACAGCTGCTGGCATTTTCTTTTGGGCCTAGATAGGAGGTGTGGTGTATTATGGCTGCTTCTGAGAGTTCCTTGGAAGGTTTTGATTTTGCTGATCTGAAGAGGCCTTGAATGTCTGCATGTCTTTACATTTTCAGTCCCTGAGCGTTTTGGTGAAGCATGCTTTTTTCAGGGCCAGTGGATTTTGTGTGCAGCTTCAGCAGCTTTGCCTAATTTAAGGTGTCTTAAATAGTAGGTTCAACCTACTATTTATTTTTAAGGGGCTTTGAACATGTCCCTAAAATTTTCTAATGGAGGAGATTCTCCAGAATGAGCAAATATGTGCATCAGTAATTATATTTTATGGAGTCATAGCATCACAGAATGGTTAAGATTTGGTGCAAAGATCATCTTAAAGATCATCTAGGTACAACCCTCCTGCCATGTAGGACATTAGAGAAAATAATGCTAAATGGCATTAAATGGCAAAAAGTACATTTCAGTGGTGGAGTGGAAGGTAATTAGGGCAAGAATGCTAACGTTAAAAACATGATACAAGAAAAGGCTCCAAACTGAGAGGGTGATAGAAACTTTTTAGTTTTTGTTGCATGTAGCAAATCAGTCTGTTGCTTTATTTCAGGTAATAGTGTGTAAATTAGGAAGAAAAAGTAAGTTACTCACTTTGCTATCGTTTTTGTAAAGCATTCTTGTTGATGGTGGATTATATTGTCACAGAGGAATTTATTTCCCCAATGAATGTCCTTTACTTTGTCCTATCGAATACCTTTCTCCTTCTGTTGCTCCTCCCCAATTGAAAGGTAAGACATTGAAAAGTAGTAGAATCACTTAATGAGCTCTGTCAGCAAAATATAGAATGTGGGCTTGTTTGTATTTTGATGTATGAATATTGCCTATGTGTTTTTTGGGTCGCTAGCCGTATGTCATTTAGTGAAGCACTGTAAGCTTTCTAAATTTAAAAAAAAAAAAAAAAATCGTAAAATTAAATTTCTGAACGGATGTTTTTGGTGTTCTTAATATTTGCACATTTTTGATGGGAGCATGTGGAATTGCTTTTATTAAATATTTTAAAACCAAGAGGTAATTAGATAAAAATATATGATTTTTTACTGTCACATTCTGGAGGGAGATAAAGTTAAATCATGTAACAAGTTTCATTTCAGTATAAGTAGAATCAGCTCTTAGAAAAAGAAATCTAATAGGCACACAGTTCCTGTTTTACAAACTAACTGCTTGTACTCCAATATTCTGTGACTAAGTTTTAAAATTTTTATTTTTATGTGCTGAAGTAATGATTTTCCTTTTTTTTCTTTTATTTTAAACAGGACCAAGCGAGCTCATGTCCCACTAACAGAATGCATTTTTGAGCTCCCTAATTTGACACTTCAAGCAACTAGAGCTCAAACCCTTCTGCTTCAAACTATTTATCAGAGCTGGTGTCATCCTGTTGGAAATGTCAGTTCAGTGGTGGTAAATGAAGCTTTACTGAATGAGGTTTTCCAAACTTCAGGTAAATATGTGATGCTTTTGGTTAAGTATTTATTGTTGTACAGAGCACTGCTAGTGAGTGTCCATACAACTAGATCCTTTAAATCCAGGGTTTTACTTATAGTAGCTAACAGACAGAATGTTTTTTGTGTGCATATGGGTATTTATAGCTTATATTTAAAATCCAGGATGTAAGCTAAGCCACCCAGCTTCACTCCTTGGCACCAGTTTCTGGATGCATTCAATTTTCCCATACAGGATAATTTTTCCATGCTTCCCTCATCTGAAACATCCACTTTTGCTACCTTATATGGTACAATGTTATTACTTCAGGATCATTCAGAGGTGAAAGTGGATTATTAAGGGCTTTATTAATCAATGGCATACATTGAATTCTTTAGAACAGCTGCAGATGTTTCTCATTATTTCATAAATAAATGTTACTTATATAACAGTAAATGTTGTGAAAATGCTGAAGATATGCAAGTGTTGCTGATTATTACATAAATAATGAAACTTGTTATCTGTCATCCTTTTGCTAAACACCCATAGATTTTGGGAATAAATTAAGGATTTTGACCAGTTTACAGAGCAAACCAGAGTTTTCAAGTGCATAAAAGTCATCCGGAAAATGATTTTTTTTTTTTTTTAAGATTTCTATGCAGACTAGAATAATTTAGATCTGTTTTTGTTGATTTGTTGTGAGTAAGCTCATAACAAGAATAACAGATATTTTGGAATATCCAGCATTACCAGTCTTGGAGAATGTGTTAGGAGAATGATTTAGGTACACAAAATCATGATTTGAAGCAGAGTGGTGGATTAGACCACTGGAAGTCTTTCAGCCCTGCTTTTCTTGATCCTTTCCGTTCTTCTTTCTCACTTCTTCTGTTTACTGAAGTTAAATCTGTGTTGATCTAATGCTGCAAAAGAACTGTTGTATTTTTGTGCAATCTTTGGAAAAACTGCTTGAAGTGCTTAGGTGTTTCTTCTTAATGAAATTCACTTTTGTCTTTATTCCTTCATTCTGTGTGGGTCACCTAAGAATGGCATTGTGACATTTTATTTTCACGTCCTGGTACTTGTGAAGGTAGCAGGTTTATAATCCACACCATGGAGAAATCTGAAAATAAAGTTGTTTGATCCCTTCAGATGCTCTTAGGGTTTCCACAGTTTCAAACTAACCTGTTCTATTATTTAACATGTTTCAGTTCCATCAATTCAATGAACTCTGAAACAACTCAGGTGACAGTATCTTTGAAGAATAGAAATCTGGAGCACACATTTTAAGTACTTCAAATGAAGTAAATGAAAAGTATCATGCACTTATTTTGATCTTCTCTTGTTCATGGCTTAACGCTTCACTTGGTAAATTTTACACTTCTGTAGCTGTGCTTGGCGTTAACTAGACTTAGGGCAGCTCTGCGTTCAAGGCTAAGAAATGATTGCTGTCAATCCTTTTGTCTGAATTTTTGGCTTGGTTGATTCTGTAAACCTGCTACCTTTTGTTTGAATACTGTTGTGTAAAATTTAATATCATGCCTTGTTGAAAGTCATCCTTGTAATTGGGGTCAGCTTCCACATACTTTAACAGTATGTGTGTAAGCCTCTAAAAAATACTTGACTGTATTTGCACAGAGAAGTTGAAATTTCAAGTTTTCTTTTGTCCTCTCCCCTCTCCCCTCTCCCCTCTCCCCTCTCCCCTCTCCCCTCTCCCCTCTCCCCTCTCCCCTCTCCCCTCTCCCCTCTCCCCTCTCCCCTCTCCCCTCTCCCCTCTCCCCTCTCCCCTCTCCCCTCTCCCCTTTTTTTTTTTCTTTATTTAATGAAGTAACTCTGTGGATAGTGTAGTCAATAAGGAACTTGTCAGTAAACAAGGTAAATCTGTTAAACACTTTTACTTATATTCAACTTTGTTTCTCCAACATAAACAAAAGCTGATGAATGTTTCTTGGGAATCCTTGTTTTGAGTTCCTGCCTGCCCCGGTGCTCCTTTAGCTTGTACAGAGTGGCCTTACCATGGCTCAAGTGTTGGGCCTGGCAATAGCCTGGTAAAGTATTTGGGCTCCCCCTCCTGCCACTCTGAGAATCTTTGTGGGTGAACAGATAAGCTTTTCTTGTGTAACCTAAACTCTCAAGGAAAAATTGCCTTTTTCCCCCATGGTATTGTGTTTTCCATCTGAGCACAAGTTGGTTTTGGCTATGCACAGAAATAATACTTGAAGAAAATAGCTTTCCATCCCCATGGTGCTGTGGATTAATATTTCTTTGATTAATTTACTACAAATAATGAAAGTACAAATGCTATATTTACTGCTATTTACTGTCCTTCCTTTTCTTTTTCTGATTATGTTTATATTAAATTTTAAGGTTCTTGCAGGAAAAAGCAACAATATGCTCAAAGATTCCCTTTCCTTCACTTTATCCTATTTTTCAGGGAATCTTTTCCTTGAAATTAATTGCTTACATTCTGCTGTTTCAAAGAATCGTAAACTATGTATTTCATGAATACAGCGGCCCAAATTTTATTCTATGTTTACATTTTCAAACTTGTAAAAGCCATCTTTCTAACTAATTGGAAATATAGCTGGACAAACAGCTATGTCTCTATCCAGATTTTTACCGCTTTTAAAAGTAAATAAAAAAGCCCTCTCTATACATGATATTATTCTGAAAAGAAGGAAAGGGCTTATGTATTTTATCTTCTATTTGTAATGGTCTGCTCTTATCCCTAGGTTTCCAGCAAATCTGACTGCTATAGGCAGATCACAGGATTTTACATATTCTTGATACTCAGTGTAACATCATGCTTGTTTTGTAATTCGTGAATTAAATGTGTCATCCTATGTAAATTGTCCAGTTATTAGCTGCCCCCCCAGATAAGTTCTACCAATTTTGAAATACACTGTGACATGGAATTTTTCTTCTCTAGGTAGCTCCTCATACATAACTAGTCTCAAATGTGTTTGGCCTTTGTTTATATAGCCTAAAACTTTCTCAACTGCTTATATCTGTATTGCCATGTTTTGTGTGTGATTGAAGAGTTTTACTGGACTGAAACAGTTGTTGCTGGGCTCTTTATATCTCCTGGGGCTTTGTGCCAGGTGCTGTTGGGTGTTGGGCTTCTTTAACACATCAGTTCAGTATTACTTGAACTCAAAAGTGATACAACAAACGTCTGTAACCTCTCAGCCTATATCTTTTTTAGTAGCCATTGGGCTAAAAGATAGTTATGTGCTTTTCCCAACACAGCCAACCTATTCCAGTTTTAGAGCTTTATCACTGAAACTTATTATATGGGCTTACAATATGGGCTAAGATGTTCTATAGGAGAGAGAGATGAATTAGGGGAAAATAGAAATAAAAAAAGGAAAGGAAGGGAAACAGGAGAAAGAGGATCACCTAATAAAAAGGGAAGAGAGTGGCAGAGGAATATAAAACAAGAAGTGGGTAGAAAGAGTTAAAGTAGAAAAGCAGTAGAAATTAAGAAAACCAAAAATTAATAGGAAGACAAGTACAGATACATGAGTTGCAGGAGGGGTGAACCTCAGAGAGGAGCATAGAACTATTGGCTGCTTCACGTGCTGTGGAGAGGCTCACAAGGTACAGAAGCCCCTTTGGGAACCTGTTTGCCAGGTAAAGGCTGAAAGACCTTCTATGGATCTAGTTTAAAAAGGGTATGCTGCATTTCCAGAAACATATGAACGGAATTTATTGCTAGTATCTGGGGTTCTGTCCTAAATTTTCACCTGGAGCAGAAATGTTATCCTGCTCCAAAACTTCTTTCAAAGGTAATTGAGGCTGAAGTTGGTCTAGGGATTCAAAACAACCTCTCCTAGCTCTATCCTCTACAAATTCTTTTTGGTAATAGATTGATGGAATACCAGAAAGGGAAGATTGCTTGAAGATTAACTCTCTTCTGTCCCCCATCTACTTTCTTCCCCTTGTTCTTCAGAAACGTTTTCCTACTAGGAGAGAGACACTTTACTCAAATATTCCCTAGTTTGTTATTAGATTGCTGTCTTCATTAGTTCATCTGAGAGTTTATTTTTTAATTAACTTGCCCAGAGCAAGCTGTCTAAAAAACAATAAAATTTGAAGCCTCAAAAGCAAGCTGTGTGTGTTTTGATTCTGACAGAATTTAATAATGAAGTGCCTATACCACCTAAAATTTGTATTTGTCGTACATATTAGTAAGGTCTCTTATCTTGAAACTTCCAGTGAAGGATGCATACAGTACTGAGATTGACTGAGTTCAGAACTTGTGGAGGACAGATAAAATGAGTATGCCAAGAAAAATGTATGATTTTTACTCTAGAAATTTTTTATAAACATGTTTAAATAGTGTGGTCTGTCTTAGCTTGAGATGATTTAATTCTAAGAGCAGCTTTTTAATTATAAATTATATGGAATTTATTGAAACTTCTGAAAGCACTTCAGTCCATTCATTGCAGTTACATCTTTTTTAATCCATATATTTAAATATCTAGTTGAGAAAAGATTTTATGTTCTTAGAAGTCAAGATAGATTGAAAAAAAAGAGATAATATAAAGTTAAACTTATTACTTGAATGAGTAGGCATTATCATTTAAGTACAAGATTGATGCATACTGCCTGAAACAGTTGTGCAAGAACAAAAAGAATAGACAACATAAAATAGATGGGAATGCAAGTGACAAACTGCAGCATAACAAACAGAAAGTAAAACAGCTGCAAACAGCTTTTTGCTCTTTTTCATGGGTCAAGAAAAGGCATTACTAACTTCTTAATGCATTACATTAAAAAAAAAAAAGGCACAAAAGCAGTCTTCAATCCACATGTAACTCTTTGGAAATTTATGTTTTGGTTTAATTTTATAATCCTTTTGGTATACAAGCACAGCAGCGTGTTACATGTCAGTTAAATAATGTGAGTTCTTATGCTTGTGAAACATCCCAATTCTGCATTTCAATCACTATAAATGCAGAAACAAATATGAATTTGATATACTTCATGCTTTCTGCATTATTTCATGTATAGATGTTAATATTATTACTATTATTATTATTATACAATTTTAAAAATAAGTGTACAGAATATCAAAATATTATGAAAACGGCATTAGTTAAGATCTTTCGAAGGTTGAGCATGATTAATCCTATAGAGTAATTTTACTGGGTATTTTTTCCATTATTTGTTAGTAAGTACCTGAAGCACTCTGTTTCTAACCGTTTCAGCCTGCCAAGAAAATACATACACAGTCACACATGGCTTTAGTTTACTCTGGAAAACTGGAACTTGCTACCACTTTTTCCTTGTCCTGTTCAGGTAGTTCATTATTTTGTTGACAGTTCGGTTCCATTAATCTGGTATTTTTGAGAAAATTGCTTGCAGACCTTACATTTCTCTACTGAAGGTGATCAAATAGGCATTGAATCCCTCATGTAAATGATGTCTTAAAGTTAAAATAAAATCTATTTTCCAGAAAGTAACTGTAAAACTATTTTATGCAAGATTTCATGTGGGATACCTTAATGGTTGAATAATAAATTTTACCTCATAAAAATGAAATTCAATAATACAGTAGCTTTCTCAGCGCAGTAGCATCTGGTTGAATCTCATGAGAGCCAATATTTTCCAACTCATTAGGATCATGTCGTTCTGTATGTCGTCAACATTGACTTAGCCAAGCTACCTTTACTTACATAACCGCCAAACTATTAAATAGGTCTCTTGTGGAGTGAAGTCAAATATTCCTCTTATTTTGCTTTTGCCTTGGAAGAAGAGAAGAAAATGTACATACTGTAACATTTAAACATCTGGTCTAAACCACATCAGGGTAACAGTGAGGAAAGTAACAGGATTCAGTATTCTTCCCAGGTGTACATATAAAAAAAGGGTTGTGGAGCTGCTGCATAGCTCTTTTAACCACTTAGGAAAAAGACTAAAATAAGTGACTTACCTTTCTAATACCCCTGTTTTTAAAACTACTTTTTCCCTCTTGCCTGCTCTCTTGTCACCAAGCTCCTAAACAAAAAAGCCAGCAAAACCCCAACATTACAAAGTTTAGCAGTTGTTCAGCTCTAGCTTCCTTCTGACATACTGACATTTAGTCTCTGTTTCACATAACGTGGACAATTTTTCATTCATTGGGGGGGGGTATGAATTGAAATTTCTGTTTAAAATCGAGGTGTAAGTGTGTATTCTCTTAGTTGCTTGGGAGTGGCAGGACACAGCTACATGAAACTTGCACAGTATAAACAGTTTACTGTCTTGTGGGGGTAATTACTTACATGTGCCCTCTTCCTTCGGGTAGGCCCAGAATGCAGTGTGTAAATAGCATTATTTTTATATGTTGTGCATTTCTGGGAAACTGGTACATTATCAACTCTAATTTCAGATGGAAAAACAGCATGGATAAGCAACCTAAGAACAATTCCTTCTTTAGCTTAATTTTTTAAGCTTACTATATTAATGTATAAGGTTTTATTTCCTCTTGTAGTAAACATTTTCAGTGATATTCTTAAGTCATGAACTGACTTGCAATGAAAGGAGCTGGGTGGGACATTTTATCGTTTCAGTATGTAATCAGTGAGATTTATCTTACTGAGTATCTAATAATAAATCCTCTGCCAGAAGCAATGGCTCTGTTGTGGCCTGACATGAGGAACTGTCATGAAAAGTATGCATTGAAACCAGTAATTATGATTGCCTCTATTTTTTTTTCTGGTCTAATTAATATACACTAGTAAGCTTTGAAATGGAAATGCACAGTATTCTGATGAAAAGATGGTGCTAGGCATACTTAAGGCATTCATACGAGGTTAACTTTGATATGTAATGTTGTGCTAAAGAATCTAATGTACTTTAAAATCCACATGAGACTTTTTAAATGTCTTTTGTGTTGAAAGTGAATGTATACATACTGTCAACAGAACAGTGAAGGAGAAAAAAAGAAGATAAATCAGTAGGTTGTGAAAGGAATACGTGCATGCATGAAATCCATTGCTGTGCATAAATGTATATAAGTTTCTTAGGCTGAATTGTTTCGGAATGGCAGGAGAGCTCAGTTCAGTGTCTGCGTTGAAATTAACAGCCAACTCTTGAGTATGTTGGTGGGCTACCAAAAAAACCACGACACCTAAGCTTAGAGCTAGCTGTAAATAGTGCCCTTACTCCAGAGTCTGTAGTTTATTTACACAAATAGCAATGGAAGCTGTGACTGAGAGCACCTGTTTTGTTTGTTCAGCTGCTAGTCTGATGTTATTGCTTGTTCTTGTGCTCAGATAGCAGTGAGGTAGGCTGCCTTTTTGCTTTGTTCTAGCTACCAGGTTCTCCATCAGGTAAAAAACTACAGGGAGGTTGAGATGGTGGCTTCTAAGAGCAATAGAGCATGTTGAGCCTAAACTATTGAAATTCAGTGTTGCGATAAGAAGGCTAGGATGAATGTTAGTCTTGAATCTGCTGCATAATAGGAACTGGGAATTTTCTGAGAAGTGTTCAGAGCACACACAAAAGAAAACTTCAGAGATAACAGAAGGAAATGTTTTCGTCTTTTGTTTTGGTTTTTTGTGCAAAGGCCCAGAGAACTCGTCAAATTTAGAGTGAACCCGGGAACCATCAGTGGTTGCTGATGTAAGAATAAATCCTGAATGAAGCGGCCATAGTGTTTTCTTGACATCTGTATTTAAGAAAAGGGTTTGTGCAGAGGTGTTGCCATAGAGGTATTGATGTCAATCACTGCCATTTCCTCTTCAGAAGAGCAGAGGAAAGTTATTTCTTTGTACCTGGCAAAAAATAATAGGGTTGTCATAAAATTCAAGCTGGGAGGATCTATGGGAAGTCTCTGCAGTTCAGTTTTCTGATAAAATCTGAGTCAGTAATGGGATCAGACCAAGTTCTTCAGGGCTATACCCAGTCAGACCTTGAAAATCTCCATGGGTAAGAACACCCTATTTCCCTGTGCAGCCTGTGCCACTGCTTGACTGTTCTCATGATGAGAAAGCTTTTCCACCATTCCAGGCAGAACTTTTCATATTTTAGTATGTGACAATTGTCTTTCATCCTACTATTGTTCACTTCCGTTAAGAGCCTTATCACAACTTTGTCGTACATACAGTGTCAAGTGTCTTACTGCTGTTTTTGACCTTACTAAACCTTAAAACAAAACTACACCTGAGAAATCCTGACTAGTCTTAACACTATGTGATGGTGACTCTGAAATCCTTTTCCTCTTTCAATTCTCAAGCCAGTTAGATTTAATCGGAGTGTTGATGCATCAGTACATACAAAATAAATAATCCTATTTTCTGATTAGTTAATATACTGGTGTATAACATGGATTAATTCCAGCTTAGAATATCACTCTCTGCTGGTTTGATATTTGGAAATTCCCAAAGTCAGTATGTCTCCTTTTGCCCTTCTGATTAAACAATCCTGTTTTGTGGGATAGTAGTTTGTGTAGTGAGATATTCTGAGAGGAAATGGAAATGCATACAGGTTCTACAGCACAAATAAATGATCACAGTTTATGGTCATTATGGTATAGTGTTTCTTGTTTATGGTTTCATGGGACATTTTTTATTATGTTTGCTTATTTATTTTTATTTATTGAAACAACTTGAATCACTTTAAAAGAATCTGGAATGCCTTGTAGCCCGTATCTTCCTCCTTTTTATTCAGAACGAGACATTTCAGTTCGGAAAGGGACAGTCTAATTATAGGTTTTGATCTTGATGAGGCAAGAAATATCAAAGAATTTTTAGTGGAGTAAATTGTTAAGGAATGTGAATGATATGAGAACATAGAAAGATAAAATTGAAATATTCCTGTGAAGTACTTACTGTAGTAAAAATATATTTTTTACTTTTTTTTTTCCTAAAAAGTGGTAGTTTTTAGGAAAGAAACAACCAAGGCATAATCAAAAGTAGATAGATTTAAGAATAAGCAACTGTTAAACATGGTAGAAGCATGTATTCTGTTTGCAGATATGTAATGTTGACCACTGACCTTGAGTAGTAAGTTTGTATAATATGTATAGTCTTGATCAAATAAGAGTTGTACTGAGTTGAAGTCATAGGGCAATTCCCAAGTATTGGACTGTTGCTTAAAACTTCTTAGTGTCTACAATACTAAGAGTTAAAAAATACTAATATTCTCTAAAGTTATTTTTATGGAATAAGCTCTAGTGAATGGTATAGAAAGCTACTTTCCATTTGTCAGAGTATTTTGGTCCTTGTGGCAAGGTAAGATGATAAATACCAGTGGTATTCTTGCCATAGAGATACCAGATCATTATATACTGCAATAGCAATTTTTAGTCTGATGTCCCACATGATTTCTTATTATATTAAATCAGACTTTTTAAAAAGATACATGCCTTGTAATTATTTTAAACCTAGTGATTATAGATCCAAATCCAATTTTTTAATTGCATAGATATTCAAGAAAAATATATTCTTTCCCAGGAATATATTATGTGGGAGAGTTGTTAAGCTATTAAAAATGCAGACTGTATGAGGTGTAATCATTGTATTTCTTGCAGTCAAGAATGATGTTTTTCCTACATGTCTAGTCTGCCTCATAGTCATAGAATATAATTAATGCAAGGTATATGTAATATGTTAATGGTAGGGACAGAAAGTGTATTGTTACTGGAAAATACTGAGCTTCAGTTATAGCATCTCTTTTGCCCAGTAATTTTTCACTTTATGTTATGTCTCTAAAGGCAGGCAGTTCTTCTAGAGGAATATTCTACTAAGAGTAGAAATACACAGGAACATAAAAAGGTAGTAATGGTAAGGGAGACAAAGTCAGTGAAACATTAGGTTCTCAGGTAGTAAGCAAGAAAACTCTTAAATTAGCATTTTATGGTTTTGATTTTGCTACTGGAAGGTAATTATCAAGGAGCTAATATAGAAAGGGATGTGTTCTGTTGCAGTGTTATATAATGGTATCCAGAAAATGTCTCTTCTGTTTATGTGAACCATAATAGGAAAATCAAAAATGGCGCAAGCAGATGTAGCTGCTTTGATTTTGTTTTGAAGCGTTGTACTGCTGTAGGCAAGCTGTATTATTGTAAGGGTATGTATCACACTATGTGAAACACTAATCAAAATCTTGGATTCTAAGGAGATGTCAGAGGTCTCTATATAACCACAGCTCCTTGATTCTGGGATCTTTGTCTTATGTGAAATAAGAGCTCTTATATCTGCTTAACATTCTCCAAAACATACTTTGTAACAGGTCTGCTGGCTATTCAAAGAAACTAATGAGAACTATTTCCAGAAACACGTTTGTTTTAGTTGGAGATCATCTAAATAAGCAATGTCCCTAGCCTGAGCTTAGTTTCTTTCTTTTATGACTGTATCAAGTTCAAACCAAATGTGTTTTGCCTTTTATCTTTTTTTGCTTTGTTTTGAGTGTAGCATGCTGGAAAAATCCAGATATTACACTGTCTTAGCTGATTTTTCCCAGTTTGACGCTGTGACTTTGTTGCTGCATCTTGCTCATGCTCTTTTCCTACTTTTACTGTAGTTTTGTCAAATCCTGTGTTAGTCAGCTCTTTTCTTCATTGACCTTCTTGAGTCCAGTCTTTATCCATTCTCCTTTTGATTTGCCTCCTTTTTCTTCTTTAGTACACAACAGGGGACCTGAACAGTTAGGTATGGATAGGTAGAATTGTCTCTCGCATGGTAGTTTCAAATGTTTTTCTCATTAAACGTGCTTTCTCTGAGCTGGGGTTTATGGTAACCATTTTCCCCTCCCCCATCACTTATTGCAGGGCAGGGGAGTGACTAGAAAATACAGAAATGAAGAAGAAATGCAGGTCTCAGGAAGTGTTATAGAAATGTTTTAAATCTTGACTTCTGGAAAGGGTGTTCCTATTAAAATTCCAGTAATTATTAAAATTTTCCAATTTGAAGACATGGACTCTTTTTTTCCTCAGCCTGCTGTTGGAAGAAGAAAAGCATAATTGCTCTAAGGGGTGTCATCTTGTTGAGAAGCTACATTTAGTTCTTCAAATGAATTGTCTCCATAGTGGAATTATATTGTAGACTGTTTCTGTTTTCTGAGCTAAGTGAATACTGGATGATCTAGAGCAAAATGCAAGAATTCCTACATTATAGAAGCCAGCTGTCTTCACACCTCTGATAAGGCTTGGCGTTCTCATCATGTGATTGCTTGGGTTTTACCTGGCTTGTGTGACATACCACTGTTCGATATAGCACTTCTGTTATGTCAACTGCTTTATTCTTGCATTAGTTACAATTTTTCATTCTCCTATATGTAAACTCAGATTTGCAATGTAGCTGAATACCAGGTTTTTTAGTAGTTGGAATTACTGGAGAAAGTTTTCAAAGTAATAATGATAAAAAATACTAATAAATCAATGACTTGCTTTACTACAAGCCAAGATGGCCAAGAAGAGTTTTCAAACTGACTGATAGCTTTCCTAACTGTTTTAGAAATTCAAGGAGTTCATAAGATTTCCATTTTCGTCTATCTCCCAGAATATTTTCTTTACCTTTTTGCTTTTTTTTTCTTTGAAAATTTTTTAGGAAAAATCCATTTTTTTGCTGTCTTAGTATCAGCCTATTTAGTGTGAACTCAGTGGCTTGTAATCAGAAGTTGTCTGGTATCTTTTGGTTTCAGTTTGGATAGCAAAAAATACATTCTCCAGATGTGGTTGTGCCTGTTGTTTGATGGATGGGTCCATTTGGCTTTCTTATTTTGTGATTTCTGATATTTTGACTTTCAATGGACTACACTAAATTCTGTTCCTCTCCTTGAACGATTGTCATCTCAGAAACTCAGACCTCAATTAAATTTTGAGATGCAGAACTACTCTTTTTTCAGTACTTTTGGTTTTGTGAAGAATAAGTTAGTCATCCAACTGCACTGAGTTCAGCAGAAGAAGGTAAATAAGAACTGGGTTTAAATGTTTGCTTGATAAAAGGGAAATTTTCAAACTTCTGCACTTCCAAAGGATGACTAGTGTTAGAGAATAAAACAGGGATTTTGTCAGAGGACTTTTGGGTATTGCAAAAGTCTGTTGTGATTTGTGATCAGATGTGAGTTCATTTTTACCCTATAGAATGGAGAGGAGTGGCAGCCCTGCATTCCAGAAAGGCACTTCCCTTGCATCAAAAATGTACAAAAGCAAAGCAGTTTCTTCTGTTATGGTCTGTTACAAGCAAATGAATTGGGAAGAAGAATGATTTATTTTATTAATGTATTTATGTATTTATTTTCTAAACTAATCATGCTGTTGTTCATGCTTCCCAGGTTTTAAATGCAGTTTTTTAGGAGTGGTTGACAATGAATACTGCTGTTGTAAGTAGTTATGACTGTGCTTGGTACGTTCTGTCAGTAAATGTCTATCTTGCAGGTTTAGAATTGTAGTAGATACAGTGTAAACCACCTGTTAGATAGCTGTAATACTTAATCTTTTTGCAGATCCTTTTGGAGTCGCTCTTGGCTTTTAAAGAACGTAGTTTCTATGCATATTCAAGAGCTTTTCAAATGCTGTGGAATTTGTTATAACAAAGATAATGTACAGTTCAGAGGGGTGAACTGCACTATTCTGGGCATGGTCTTAGGAAATTGTATCTAAAAATATACTGTTTGTGCCAACAAACCCGATCACTTCAGAGACATTAGGAATCCATAGATGTTTATGTCTACTCATTTTAGGCTGAGCATAAGCTTTAAAGCAAAGCTTTGAGGCACTGACATAACAGCATTTGCAGTTCTGTTGAAAGCTCATATGATTGTGTCTTGCTATAGCTCTCATAGCTCCTGGTTTCATCAGTTAACTCTGTATTCCGTTCACTGGGCTTAGATGAGGTGGCTGTGATCAGCAAAGTGCTAAGCACTTGATCTTCTGTCTTTCAAGAGAGCTTTTTATAAAACTTGCTTTGATGTGTACTTCGTGTCCAGCCTACTTTCCCAGTGGGATCACTTTTATGCCGCTGTCTATTCGTATGTTGCAGTATCCCATATGTTATCAATGAAACACAGCTTGCCAGCAGATTTTGAGCTTATCACTGAGGTAGTACCTCTCCCATATTCAGCAATAAGATCAATTACTTCTTTAATTCATAATATTTGTATTCTTCAAATTTGCATAAATCTTGAAAACTTCACGGGTACAGAATATTTCCTAAATGCAAGGGAAAAACTATCTGAAAAAGGGAGTAGTACTGGACCAAACTATTGTCATAACCTCAATCTTCACATGTCATGCCCTCCCACTTCCTTTGCTGCCTTCATTTGAATGATTTGCTGAGTTTGAATGTAAGCCTTTAGGCAAGTTTCTTTCTAACAATATCAGTAGAAAGCTGTTCTAACTTAAAAACTGAATGGAAAAATGATCAACAGAAAAGAGCTGGTGATTTTTACAGCATGGCAGTAAGCGCTAAAAGGTCCACATGCATGGTTATGAGATGAAACAAAGAAATATCGCACAGAGCATCCACTGAAAACATATTTTTTTCAATATTTGTCTATTAAGCATTCCGTCTATCAGGCATTCAGTCAGATCCTGCATTTGCTATCATACACTTGATGAGAAAACTGAGCTGCAGCAAAAGAAGCTGCAGACTTTTTAACAGAATACCTTGAAGCATGTATGTAAGTAAAATCTGCTTCAGTTTTCTTCTGTACCTAATAGTTATGCTCTATTTCATTGAGGTAGCACAGAGCTTTCTTGTCTTAGCAATTGGAAAGGTACTTAGTGCAGTTGTACCTGAAATTGCAGTTCAGAGCTGATGGACCCTTATGGGTGCTTCCCTTTTTGGATACTGCTTATCAGGTGGAGCTCAGGAACCTGCTGGCCATAGTGTCAGGATACTTTCTTCTTTTTGTAAGCTGTAATATCTGCCACTCACTTTTTATTTCACCTATGTTAAATACAATATAACCTCTCAGCCAAGTTTTTCTATTCAAATGTTGAATGTATTTTGTTTGTTACTATTTTTTCTTAGCTTTCCCCAATTTTAATCATATAAACAAACAGAGCATCAAGCTGAGAAACAACTCCAAGGTGGTTCTACTTCAGATTAGCACTCTTGTCCTCCCAGAAGTCTCAAAGATCAACTTGATTTCCAAATGCTGCTCAAGTCATTCTTTTGAAAGGCCACATATCATCTTAAGGCTTATATGGACTTTGAAGGGGTGATGAGACTCATAATAGAAATTGCATGCAAACCTTAAAAAATTTCTTTTTGAGGGGCAAATCTACTTGTATTTCAGTCAACTGCCTTATCTATTCAAAAAGTAACTTTTACATCTAGCATAATGAGGTAAAAAAGTTCCATTATCCAAACCAAATTCCAGTTAAAAAGATGCTTTTTATGTTGACAGTAGTTCATGACTGTAACAACTTTGTGAGACTGCGGGGGTTTTTTGATAGATTCATGCTGACGTTTAAGTATGGGAGGAAAATCCTGCACCGTGTATTTTAAAAGAATCAAGGCTGGATGATCACAAGGCTTCCTTCTTTTCCTATTCATTTTGTGTTTCTTGATGGTTCACAAATTTTCTGTTTGAAATGTTGGTTCCCTCAGTTTTCTAATTGAGGCCAGCTGATTCCTGAACTATCCTCTTGTTCAGCCTGTGTCTCTTCAGTGCAGTTGACCCTTTCTGGGTGCCAGCTGAAGTATATTTTACCTTTTTTTTTTCTTTACTAGCTCTTTTAAATGCAAGATACTAAATCTTGTTAGTCTAAACAGCAGGAAATTGAAGTTAAAGAATATAGTTATTTTCTGATGATTGTCATGGCATTCATCAGTGTAATCTTTAAAACAGAAAACAACAAACAAACAAAAGCCCCAAAACATGCCCCAAACCCCAAAAAACAAACAAAACAAAAAACCCTCAAAAACCCAAACCCCCAGACTTTTAGACTTTTTTTATAGTGATTCACCTATTTCATGGGTGAGTGGAAACATAACCTTCTCAAGAACTTACCAAGAAGCAGCTATTGCATAACCATCTTTATCTGTATTGCCAGTAATTCAGAGATATGTTGTGAATTTAGACACTGGCAAGAACAAACCTCTCTTTTTAATTGAAGATAAGTGGTTTTCATTGCAAGACATTTATACTTAGCTGATTACCTCAGATATTTATTGTTTTTCACAAATTCCCTCTGGCAGGTGAATCTTCCCTGTAATAAGGGGAAAAGCACGTAAATATAGAAATGTTTCAGCAGCATTCTGCTTCCTCAAGGTGTTCCGTGGAGGAGATGGCTTGGGTTTGTATGATTTCGTTATTTCTAACATAGCTGTTCCCTTGCTACAAGAGTTGATGGCTTTTAATCCATGTAATGTGGATAGAAGCCTTTAGACTGTTCAGCTATCCTTGCTGTTGGATTTGAAATGTGATTTTCTGGCACTGAAACCTTTGATGTCAGGAAGGTTAGGTAACTTCTTTCCTTTCTGTCCTTAATGTGGACCATCAGCTTTATTAGCCTTGGAATCTGTGTCAGATGAATTCCTTAAGCCTACTGTGAGTTCCACATGTTTTATCCTGCTTTTCCCTATACCACATAATGTTGTGCAGTGCTACTCTTCTTCAGTTTTTAGTTCCACACCTGTTTCTTTGTTGAAAAAAAAAGGCTTCCAGAATATATAGGTACAATAGAGTTCTCCTTTATATCATTCTCATCTGTGTTAAGAACTTTTTGATATTTCAGTTGTAGGACTCTGTTTCCCAACAAAAGTCATGTGACATCAGCAGTGAGGTGCAATAAGAGCTCTCTTAGGATTACTTAAAATAGAATGGAAGACTTTGAGTATATAAGGTTGTGTGGCCTTGAATGTGATTTTTATTTGATATATGAGCTGTGACATAGCTATTGCATGACTGAGATGTGCCTGTAAGCGAAGTAGTGTACAGATGGGGTTTCTCTGAAACAAAGCCAGCGGCTAAATCTGAATGTGCTCATTTAAAGGATAAAGAATACTTCATAAACATATGGAAACATTTCTGTGTTTTTTCATTAAGAAGGTTTCTTACTCCATATGCATTTTTTATGATTGTTCATGCTAATGTGTCATTTACCTGAATCAAGACTGCCTGTGCATCAGATCAGTTTAGTGGCATTTGTACTGTGGTATGATTATTTTATTTAAAATCCACTAAATACACTTTTCTCTTATTCTAGAGCTTTTCATCATTTCAAAGGTGAAAGAATCCTTTTCTCAAAACTGTTGGAAAAACCCTCATCATTATGTATTGCAAGACACTTTATTTAGGAAAAATATAAAACAATAGTAATAGGGCTGTTGCATGGTAGGATTTGAATTAAATGGTTATAGGGATACACTGGTATTAAATCCAGAATTATTTAAATCTGAACAAGAAATGTACACCAAATTTATAAAAGAGGATCTCACTACTCAAGAAGTATGGATGGTGAAAATGTGCAGGAACCATTGCAGCCCGCATCTCAACGAGGGTTTTCTGTCGTGCTATGTCAGTAGGAGAATTGAGTACCCAAGGCATCTGAACTTCTGTGGTCTATAATTACTTACCAGAACCCTGTGGAAGACATACGTGTTGTTGATTTTTGTCATTTTATGGGAAAAATAAAAGGCAAAATTTCTAAACACTAATTAGTAAATTACTAATTAGTAAATTTTTCTACGCAATTTATTTTCAGGGATGTGAGGTGGAATATGCAAATGCTAAGTTTTTTGCTTCTGCCCACGTATTTGCCACCTGATTTCCTTGATTAGGCTGTGCTTTAAATTTGAAACATCCTTTAGCAGTATCTATAGCATCTCAGATATTATGAAATTATTTTTTTCTACTATGATGTCAAATCCATAGTGGTTTTTAACACTAAAATGTATTAAAATAATGTAGTGATGACATTCATAGCTGCTCTTCAGAATTACTAAATTAGGAGAACAGGGCCCTGATGCTTGAGGTTCCTAGGCAGTAAGTCAAAACAAATAATATTTACCTTAGAAAAGAAGGGTATTAAATACATTACAAAGCAATGGTTTGTGTTTTCTTTGCAATTGTGATGTCTCATCTATAATGGACCAAGAGTTTTGCTTTGTACCCCCTCAGACCCATGATTACAGTGGGTTTGAGCCAGATTTTTTTTTCAAACTATTTTTTCAGTCTGACTGTACCCCTAATGGAAGGCATTAGGGTTCAAGAAACAAAGACATAACACTTATCTCTAGGTCTTACAAGGTCTTACAAAGTCATAGATAGTCTTCTAGAAACTTCTGGCACCTTTTATTCTTGTACACCCTCTTGAAGTGTTTTGGTGCCAGATTTTTATTTGTAGACATGTTTATAAGGTAGGGGGTGTTTAAAGCCTCATCTGCCCTGTCTTATAAAGAATGTAATTTCCTTTTATTTTTAGGATGTAGGACCATACTACTGTGTATAGGGACACTGTGCATTACACTCCTGGCTGCATCTTTCCCACGTGTATAGTCAAGCAGATACGTGAGCAGTTCATTCAGCTTGTAGATCCAGCTGGAAGTTGTTCGTTCTGAGAGTTATTTTTCAGTCATTTTAGCTGTTTTTCTGGCTTATAATGTGCCCACATGAACATGAGAGGAAACTGAAGGCAGAGGGGTTGATGGTATTGCCCCAATGGAAAATGCCTCAAAGGTGAATGAATTTATAAGCTGGTCTTGGTATCGCTCTGCAGTAGTCTCAAGCTCACATTTTAATGCATCCGGTTCTTTTACTTTCTGAAAGATGTACAGTCTTGCAGGTAAAGATAATTTACATTCTTTGTGTGTTTAATATAATTATTAATACTAGCTTCTTATTGTTTTCACTGGACTTAATGGCACAGGATTGTTTGTACTTCATCTATTAATGCTAAAAATCCATATTGTGCTGTAATGTAGCATTGTGCCAAAAATACTTTGTGTACTCTGAGAGGTAAAACAGCTGAAATTTTTCTTATTGACATCCCTACATTGAAAATTCATAAAGCAGAGATCTGCAGTCAGTGTGTAGGTGGGATTTAGTGTCTCGATTTTGAAAGAACTTTTTGTAATGCAGTTTTCTATACTGCTACTATTTGGTGGCCATTTCAGAAGATGTCACTACTTAGCCACTCTTGTATGGTGAAATTTCTGCACATATACTGGTGTAAAAATTTTTTTATGTGTGTGTATATATATAATATATATTATATATATTTTATATATATATATATATATATATATATATATATATATATATATATATATATATATATATATATATATATATATATATATATATATAAAAATTTTTTTTTTCCCTTTAAAGAGAGGGAAAAATATCAACACAAGAAAGGTTGTCATCTGCTTTGGAGATGTAAGAGGAGAAATGGAAATGGGAGTGGAGGAGAAAAAGTTGTGGTTGCAGGAAGGTACATAGGAAGATTCTGTTTGCAAAGGGACCCTGCAGTTGTGAGATATTGTGAGGCAAGCCTCTGTACAGCTGCAGGGGTATCCAATGCAAAGAGAACTGCTATTCATATCCAAAACCGTTCTAAGCATTAATATTATCCCCAGTATAAAACCATTTAAAATATTTTTAGTAAGACATGCCATCCCTGGTAGTTTGGTTTACAAAATGATTTTTAGTTAACAAGAACAGTCCTTCCTTTATGGTGTTACTGGAACAAATATGTATTTATTGTATTTACTGTTTGGGAGATGGTGGTAGGGTTAGTTTGGTTTCCCCTGTGTTTGCGCAAGCAGGCAAGATGCATCTCCTTCAAGTCTCTCAGGCATTTATTTCTTTCTAATTAATTGTGTGTGTGTACAAAAGTCTTCTGTCCATCAGGCTGTATGGCTATATTTTGTACAGTTTCTTACGAAAATAAGTAAATACATTGCCTCATCTCTTAATTGAAAGCTATGCCATTGATGACCCAATCCTGACTGGAGCTCAGCCAGACTCCAGGGCCCTCTCTGTAACATGCTGCTGGAGGCAATTCTTAGCGTGTAGAGCCGAACACCTTCTTCCCTTGGTTTCACTTCCACTTTCATTTGCTCTGGGATTTTTATTTCCTAAGGAAGACTGACATTTCAGTTGCTTGCATATGTAAATAATGTGTGTGTTTTGTCATCTCTGGGTGCAATTAAAATATCTTTGTTTTCGTTTTTGCTTCTATTTCTCTCGAATATGTAATATATTTGTGAGCAAAGTAACTGATCATCAATGTTGCTGAGATTCTTTAGATGGTTTTCCAAGATCCTTATCATTAGTTTCTTTTTGTTTGCTTTCTTATTTCTCAGTTTATGCATTGCAGCAGAAATGTTGTAGACTTCTGCAAGTCTTTAGGAATTGTAACAGAAATAGTAGCTTATGTGCAGCTGGAAAACACCTTAATGAGTTGTAAAACTGTGGTGTTCTTAAAAAAAACCAAAGAAACCCCAAAGAAAATGCAAAACACTATCTGTACAAAAGTTGGAGTAATTCTAAATGAATAGGTTTCTACAGCCAGCAGCCCCCCTTTTTATCAATAACAACTGTGTTCTGGAGAAACAAAATTTGATCATCAGCAAAATTATTCTTGATCTTTCTTTGGCCTTACCCTACATTGATGATGTGCTTAGCAGAAGTAATAATTTGTTGTATAAGGAATTTAATTTTTTTAAATCTATGTATTTTATTTTTTTTAATGCATTGCATTTATGTGTCCATATCAATATGGACATATTAAGATTCAAATATTCAAATGCCTTTCAAAGAAGTGTTAGGGTAGGATGTGTGCTCTTAGGGTAGCTTTACTTTGTTAAAAACATTCAAATTTCTTTTTATTTGAATTGCTGTTTGAAGTAAATTGTCTTTCACAAGTTGTGTTAACTTGTCTTTCCTTGATGTCCTGTTGTAAATATTTTATGTCTTTTGTGTATCTTCTCCTGTTGCAATGCATTATTTTGCACCAGCAAGATGATCCAAATCTTTCCACCTGTGAACGTAATTGCAGGAATACAGGAAACTGTATAGTTTCCTGTGACAGAATGAAGCCTACTGAAAGTGTTTAATATCAGTTGCCATTTCATCTAGCTGATCTACACAACGCTTCTGTGTACTCTGTGAAAAGTTTATTAGTTACTGTTTCCTCTAGGAATTAATTTGAACCATATGTCTGATTATTAATTATGCATTCTGGTTGGTGTGTTGAAAAAAATGATTTCCTGTATTTATTCACATTGTCTAAGTCCTGGGATCTACACTGTAAAATGTTTTGTGATCACTCCAAGTAGTAGCTAATGCACTGTGGTGTAAATGGAAAAGCTACACATTAGAAGTTTTTATTTATTCTATGATATAACTGAACTTAAAGTGGATTTTTTTCCCTTGGTTGCTTGCTTATATGCCAGTCATTTGAACTTTAATTACTGTGGTTCATTATTCCAAGTAGGGGCTTCTTAACACTGCAAAGGTATTTTCTGTTCTTGGGTGCTGTAGTAGCATAATGGAAAGTTCTGAAAGAAGATGTTAATGGGTCTTGTTTGATTGTTGGGTCACTTAGCTCAGCTTACGATTAATTCTTTGGTGACTTCTCATAAGATATCCTGTCTATCCAGAAAAAAATAATCGAGTTCTTCACAGTGAAGGGTTTATTAGTTGAGCTCAGTTTGCCGTGATGAGAAGAAGCACAGGCTTACCTTTGGAGGTAATAATTACAAATGAGCAAGAATACCACTGTTACAAATGCAGTAATTTTTGTTTTGTTCCATAAGCAATCATCCTCAGAGCAGAATTAACTTGAATGTGGATAACCCAGATAAAGACTAAGGAAGGATTTTATCCTCTCCAAAGTTAGTTAGTGCTCTTGCATTGACCCCCTAGTGCTCTTGCATTGACCTGCAGTGCTAGCATTTATGGATTGCAGATATGTATATCCCTTAAATATAGGCTTACATTTTTGTTTGTGAGGAAAGAATCTCGTAAGGGGAAATATTATGTGATGTGTGTTTCTTTCTAGAAAGTGGCTGGAGACTATTGAGCAGATATAGTTAATGTGAGGTCTGTGAAAATGTGTGGTGAAGAAGGTTCCGTGTTAGCCTACAGTGTTTTAGGCTTGCATGTAATCTTTCTGCAGTTGTAGTAGGGTATGCTTGTGCCTATAGGACAAAATTAAGAGAAATGAAATAACAAACATTCTTGATGTATTTATTATGTTCCCGTTTTTCTGCATTGTAAAAAGAGGAGATATTTTCTATCTGTGATGTGCTAAATATTGAATTAATTTCCAATGGAATGTCTGCTTTTCATTTTTAAGATGGTATTGTATTTAATGCATTTCTAGGCATGTGAAAATGATTATGGAAATGAGGGTATGTGATTTGAACTTCACTGCCACTTGGGTGTGCAGTGTAACTTCTGTTAAAGGCCAATGTTGTTCAACACTTCTGCTAATAAGGGCAGTTCTTTGTTAAGCACAATAATCCCATTTGATTTGTCTTTAGGATACTTCTTTCTTAATAGATACAGAAATTATATTCTCAATGTTGGAAGTTGAATTGAGAGTTTCAGTGTTGACATTTTAATGGTTTTATGTGGGAAAAGTGATTTGTCTGAAGAAAAATTCCATTATTGGAAGCCCCCATATCTTTATTTCCTCGTGCCTCTACCCCACCTCCCAGTATCATAGTTCTAATTTTTATATTAGTGTTTTTCCAAATATATAGTAAAGTGTTTCTAAGTAGCAAACAGTAGCGCTTCTGATTTGGACTGGTAGAAGGGCTGTTAACATTTGTCTTTTTTCTTACAAATTGTTTTTGATGCTATTTCATTAATAATCTCTCACATATAGATCTTCTCACTCTGCTGATGACTATAACTAGCAAAATTGTGGCATGATATCCCTCTGGAAGAACAGTAGTGGCTCCTTATGGTGGGGCAAGGCAAAAATGACCTGGACTGTTGACCATCCCTCAGTTTACTGTAAACTAATTATGCTAATTGGAAAAGTTTATTAGTTAACAGTGCTCAGTCATAAATTAACTTGCTAAAATGCAGTGTGTGAAGAGCTGTATTTGGACAGCTTGAAGGATTTGGGAGAATTGAGTTCTTAGCTTAAGACAACAGCCGGTTAGACTTCTAGAAAGAAATTAATATTCTGAGCTGTCTGTCTTAAAGTCCAAGGGAAAAATATTATTTTCAAAGTTTTATTAATGCAAATAAGAGAATAAACAATATGTTGCTAAATAATGGTGAAAGGTAGTTGTCTTTAAGGATTTAATTTAACTGGGCTTCAAGCATAGATTTATAATTAATATGTAAATAGTTAGCAGTGCTAGAGAAGTAAATGGGTTTTCAAAATTAATTATCTGTTTGATTCTTCGAGACTTCAGGATAATAGAGGACAAACAGTGTTTTATTTTGGTAAATGAACATCTTCATTTGTTTATTGAAAAAATTGTACTTGACTGGAGTTAAAGCTTTAGAAATGCATTTCACCAAAATATTTGCCGGGAGAATTTTTTTTTTTCTCTCAAGAAAGCATTAAATGAAATCCACATTTTCTGTACAGGCATATTATGTAAGGAAACTATTTATCAATGCGCATCTGATGCAAGTACGTGGTATGCAAATACTTTATACTCTTTTCCTTGCAGAAATCTTTTCCCTGGATCTTTGAGTAAGGAAGATGAAGTTAGAACTTCATTTTAATGTGGGGAAAAAAAAAAAGAATATGTAGTTTGTTTATCAAGTTCTTTTGCCTTAAATAGTATTATAAAATACAAAACAGTGATTGTTGCTTACTGATTCAATTAACAGTAGATGTAAGAGATACAATTTACTACCCAAAAAAGAGTAAAATCTCAAAGATGAAGCAGTTGTGTAGTTTCCAAGCGAATAATACAGGACACATTTAAAAAACATAAGAAATGGTTTAATTTCATTGACTGTGGTCTAATATGTTGTGCATCCCACTCTTGGTAAACCACAGCGGCATTTACTGGCTATTGCTTCAAAGCACTACTGGTTTTCATCCCTTTCATTGGCCAAATGTGTCATAAGACCATTAGCTGAAGTCTGGAAAACAGTTCTCATGGATTTTGCTTTAATGATAAATCTAGCATATAGTACACTTGCTGATATAATCAAGTGAATGGAATTTCCAAAATCTTGACTTAATGTCTTTTAAGTATGAAGCAATAATGTTTTTATGAAGTAGCTTTTAAATGGCATTTGTTGAAGTGGAGAGCAGCTGGATTAGAAGGGTCTGTTTCTAACTGCAATCAGCAATGATCATAGTATCATATTACAGTCACCCTATAAAATAGCTTGTATTTTAAGAAAAATGGGGGGTGGGGGGGGAAAGGCAAGGTAGGAATGGAGAGAAAAGCAAGCATAGTCTGTGTGATGCCCAAAGGGGTCTGGAATTGGTTACAGTTGGGTAATGTTGCTTCAGCTGTTTGGGCAACAGCAGTATAGTTCTCAGTATAGGAAGTTCTCTATCAGTTGTTAGGTTTTTAGAATGGTTTGGACATACAGTCAATATGCATTTCTCAAGCATTTCAATATGTAGGGTGACTTTTCAATTCTAATGTTTACCAGGATAAAATTTAACTAAAATAGTGATCGTAATTGTAGAACCTTTTGCACTTCTTTCCTGTGTTTCTCTATAATACAGAGTCTTTTTTACCACTTTTGCATTTGTATCCATGTGTGTAAATGGAATTTATCTCTGAACAGTCCATCTTGTTCAGTTGATAGGCTTTGTGATCAGGGAAAATACTTTCTTTTGTTTCCTACAGAACACTAAATATGTTAGTGATGGTGTGTTATAAAATTTGTCTCTGCTGAGTCTCAAACCCTAATTTAGGAAACCATTGTATCCTTTCAGTAATTATCTCTCATTCTCTTCTTTAATGTATAACATCAATGAGTTAACTGCAAGAATTTTCTGTTATTGCTGTTTCAGTGATAGCTTGTCATTTTCCTGCAGTAGGCAAGGTGAATTATTGAGATCTGCTGGCTTAACATTGCACAAGAATGTCTTGCATAATAAACGCATAAAAATTTTGGAAACATGAAATGCTCTTAGTAGGTAGTGCTCTTGGTCGATGTTCTTGAATATTTCCCAAGTATTCTTGCGGCTCTTCTATACTTTAATTTTTATTAATTTAATTTTTTAAAATGGCATACTATCTGCAGCAAAAAATGAATTTCCAAAATAACTATTTCCGTATATTTTTGGGTTTTGTTTGTTTCTAAAGGTTTGATACAGTCTTAGGCAGGATCCTGGTTAAGACATGCGTAATACAACCGTACCTAATATGCCAGCAGGCAAAATTTTTGAATATGCATTTTAAATTAAAGAAAACAAAAGTATAGATTACTTGATTGTGAAGAAGGTCTAAATATGGTTTGACTTGTTCAAGCAAAAATAATATAATCATCCCTGCCATGTAGCTGTGTAGACACATCCTTCATCGTAAGAGCTGTGTTTCCCTATCCATTAGTTCAAATAAGTTCATTTTTCGTCCTGGAAAAGAGCTCTTGTTGAAAGTGATTTGCTTACCTGAGGTCCCTAGACAAAGAAGAGGGTCTATGGCTTGATTTAGTTGTGTTGGAATGCAGATCTTTGGGAACAGTCTGAGGGAAGGTTGCCTCATGATGTGCTTAGATCTTTAACTTTTTAAATTGGAACAGGTTATGTTGGAGGGCTCAGACCACATTCAAATCCATATATACAACAAGTCTAAGCCAAGTTCCACATTTACTCTGCTCAGGGAAGTAGGTCCTGCTGTTATGCCAGCTTTCACGGACTTCATCTTTTGCAGAGCCCTACTACTATGAGAGCGTTCAGAGCTCTCCTTCCTTGTCTTCTGTCTCTTACTAGGACGTTCCACCCCTCATCCCCTTGTCCTTCTCCTTGCTCTCTTTCCCTCTTAAATTTATATTCTCTTATAATTCACTGCATAATATTATTACGTAAAACCGCTAATTCCTCTTTTAAAATTTTTTTGTAACATTCTCAAAAACACTTTCTTAAAGATGTCCTGAGAAGGCACAGTTTTGCTTCATGGGCATCACAATATTTTCCTCTGTAATACTGTAGTCATCTTAGGCTGTTTTTCAAAAAGATACTTTAAGTTTTTATCTGAAGTAGGGCTAATTAATCTCTTGTAAACATTTACTAAGGTTATAGGTTACTTTAATAAAGCAGTATTGTTCTTTTGAATGTAGTTTTTTCACCACTGGTGTAGTATGCCATTATATCTTGAGAACTTTGCCTTCAAACCATCAGTCAGTTTCTGCCATGTTCCATTTGTTACTATATCTTTGATATGGACTCTGCCTTCAGTTTACTAGATTAGTAATTCCACTGTTAAAGCTTTGTACGTGTATTTTGTAGGCTGTAAATCCAAGTTGGGTGCAAAATATGTATCCCTGAAGTTATGAATTTTCTGTTTTGATTTGGAAAGATTGTGGTTTCAATGTAAAGGAATAATTAATTAGCTTCTCCTTTTACATTTGCCCTCTGTTGGAAGAAAAGGGTCAAAAGTGGAAGAATGGCGAGGAGGATAGTAAATTTGCTCAAGTGACTTTGCTGCTGGGAATGCTAAGAATACCAGGGTGGGAAAACTCCATTTCTTATGCCTAGTGCTGTTCATCCTCTGCCTGCTTTGAGAAGTAGAATTCCCGTGTAGAGATAACACACTCTAACAGACGTGCCCAAGCCTCCTGCTGGAACAGTGAGAACAAAAGGTCAGATCATAGAAGCTCAGCCTTGTGATAAACTACACATGCATGAAGCTCTTTGGTATACTGGGGCTGGAAGTGGCCCCTCCTGCTGTCTGCTGAGCTGAGCCTAACAGAGCCTGTGTGTCTGGGCGTCTCTGCCACCCAGCATTGGTAGTGAGGGAATGAAATGAATCTACTCTTTGCATTTTGGCTGTGGTTTGGTGGTTGCCCTGGTTACTTGTATGTGTTGATTCATATCCCTGTATTATAAAGAACCACTTCTTGTTTTGAAGCATTTATTTTTGATTTTATGACATGTTTTAGTAGCTTTTATACTGAATATGGCTGAGTACTGTTCATCTGAGTCTGTTGCCTTTTCAGCATTTACTACAACCTGTTTGGCTTAAAAAAACCAGCTCCCTTTATACACATGAGGAAACGACTATGTTGTTATTAGTTACGTATCAGTAATTATAATGATTAGATCTTATGTTACCATAATATTAACATAACCTTCATGTACATTTCTGAGCCCCCGGTAGTGATATTTCTGGTGGATGATACAATACATGGTCTTGAAATGTCATTAGGTCATGTTTAGGAAAGTGACCTTTAGGAAGCCCCTTCTCTTCTTTCTTGAAATGATGCAATTAACTTAATGAAGCAGGGGCAGTTGGGAATGGATTCCTGCTCATAGCATTCCCAGGTGCTGCCAAAGTCTTGGTCTATGCAAGGAAAAATGCGGTTATGTTCTTAATGCCGGTCAATGTCTACTGTACCAAGGTGTCGAATTGACGTCTCCCCCTCGGCACATGACATTTGAAAGAGCTGTTATGAGTGTGCAAACATGTCACCTTCAGAAAAGAGAGCAATATGCAAGGTCTGGTAAATTTTTGCATTTCAAAACAAACACCAAAGAGAAGCATGCACAGGTGCCTGCATATTTGAACTCAAAGTTTAATGGATGAAATTAATCTAGGATTAGTCCTGATAGCATTTATAGTTTCTCATCTCTTCTGAGGCAATTTTTAAATGCTGAAATACATACCATACAGTGACCGTTCTTAATAAATAGGTGGCAAATGGTTTAAAAATTTTTATCCATTTTCTTACTGATTCTTTTTAGTCTGGATTTTGACATACGAAGTTTCTTAAAGGAAACTTGCATAAAATTAAGTTTACTGCTTTTTCTGGTTGATTAAAATATTTTTAACATCTGTATGACTACCATGAAATTCTCTGGATGCTAATGCCTTCTAAACAGTACTCAGAGAAAGTAATATTAGTTGAGTTTTAAAATTTGTTAAAATCAGTTTAAATAAGCAAGTTAATCACAGTAGTGTTCATTCTACACTTCTCTTTGTCAAGTGTTTTTAGGATTCACCTGTGATCTAAGCAGTTACAGCAAAAAAGAAATAGAAAAATCCTATATGGCTATAGTAAATGTGACATAGCATAATATATAACTGGTAAGAAACTTTGATATACTAACTATAATTGATTCCAGCGATTTGTCTGTTAAAGCCAATGCAAATAATTGTAACATCTGTCAAAAACCAACCACTAGCATGAAAACCTTTTAACATTTTGCACTTAATAAACTATTTTATACATAAACTACCTTATTGTTTATATTAAAAACTAAAAAATATTCGGTCTGTTCCAGCCATTCTAACAAAAACTTTAATAAGTAGACATTGCATTAAAATGACACAATCCAGCAGTTATTTGGTAAGGCCAGCATAATCATAAATTTACCATCCATGCTTTTCCAAAAATACTAACCCATATTGTTCTCTCTGGACCTGTTGCAGGGATGACTAATCCAGCTGCTGAGGTCTCCCTTTATGTGTTTGATGGAACACTTGGCTTGCTAGACTACAGCTGTGTGTTTATGTGCAGTGCACACCTGCAGGGGCCTGACAAATAGCTGTAGTATGCGGAGTATACAAAATTACCCTGGCAGTGCTGCAAATAAGGAAGTTTCTGTTTTGAAGTCCATATGTGTGTGAGCTTGAGATGCCAGCTGGGGTATTTATGTTGCATTGCACAGATGTAAAACTGCCAACTGATTTTATACCAAATAAAGGCTAATCTTTTTATACATACTTGGTGTCAGAGTTATGAAGTGGTACATAAGAATGTTCTCACGACTTAGCTCTTTTAAAATAAAAGCTGACATTAAAAATGCTTGAACGCACAATACTCATAGATGCTAAAGATAAAAATATGCTGTATTTACTTAGATATCTGCTGTAGCATGGTGTTTTAAAGGTTTTATTGTTGCTGATGTATAGTTTTTAGCTGCACATAATCAGGACTTGATTTATTGTATGCACATACACTATGCTATATATTCTTTTTTCCAGGAAGTCACTTCAGCTCTGTGGTGAATCCAGTTTATGGGTTCTGAAATGTGAAAGCTCAGTTTATATAGCCACCTAACTTGCAAGCTTTGCTTTGCTTTCCTATTTTCAAATGTTGTTGAGCACAGTGATAATTTTTCATCAAATGTAATATGTATTTTGAAAATTGTTATCATTGTTAGTAAACTTTGTTTGTGAAGATACTTTTAAAGGTAATACTTGTTTCCAAATACTAAATAAATTAAAATGGAAGCACTAATTTCATTTGCTAAAGCTAACAAATAGCACAGATACGAGTTCTGATATTTTGATGATTTCAGTCAGTAGCTTGGCTTTTGGTATGAAGTGGTTGTAAAGACAACAAGGTGAAATTAATAGTTTGTTTTGGGTACTTTAGTAGTGCATGCTTAATCCTTTTTAAATGCCTACAATGAAGGCTTAGGGCGGGAGAGAGGGTTAATGTGCAGATGTGAAAGTGGACAATTTTTGTGCTTTTGACTACTCACTGGAAGTTCTCTAAGCACTTAGCTACTTTTTTAGGCTTAACACACTTTTCCTTCAATTAGTTTTTTCCGCATTACTGTGTGAAGCAATTTTAGTAACATTTTTAATTTGTTGTTTATTCTGGGCTTCTAAAACATTTGAAGATGTGCAGGATTCTGCTTTGCCTTACTCTGTCACAATGTATACTTGAAACGCATTTATGCTATGTGTGTAAGAATGAAGGAAAAGGGAACAACGTTAAATTATATCACTATAGAATGTGTCCCAAAGGACTTAGGAATTTATTTTGCTAAATGTAGTGAACAGCTTAGAACTGGCTAGCCATCACACACAGTTCACCAGGCTGGTGGGGTTTTTTTAAAGCAAGAGAATTTCATACATATGCACATATGCATGCACATGCTCACCCCAAGAGCACGGTCTTGGGCTTCTTGTGCTTAAAATGAACATCTGCAAGTATCCCCTAGAAGCTCAAACATTATCCAGCTTCACGTGGTTTAGAAGCAGAGCTTTTTGATGACTGAATTTTAGAGCAGAAACCTCAGGCATTACTATTACTTAGCTGAAGAGTTGAGCTGTACCCCCATAATACTGCCAAGGCATGTCCTCCTGGCTAGCGTAATAAGGGTGCCTGTGAGATGCTTAAACTAGCATTAACTGCTGAGAACTAGTGAGCAGAGAGGGCTGGGAAACAGCGCAGAATGCCAGATCTCAGTGAAAAATGGAAACACTTCAAAAGAAGTTACTTCTGCTAGATGAGTATAGGAAGTCTTAATTGTTGTTATATGCTCTATTTAGGATGCATATTCAAGACCAAAAGAGCAGAATTCTCTTGTTGGGTGAAGAAATATGTTGCAAAGATGGTTCAGTTATTTTGTGGCAGGACCAGCTCTGTTATAGAAGGATATCACTTCAAACAGATTGCCGCCACTGCAGGTTGCAAACACACAACTGAAGGCTTCTAGTTCTCAGCCCATGCACAGATGTCTTTCAATAAGTTTAGCCAGTAATTTCTTCAAATTGCTCAGTTTATCAGCAGCACATGTCATCAATCCTGGAGTGGTTGCTCAAGTCAAACTACAGAATCCTTAGCTTACAGACACAGCTGCAAACAGGTGAACAGGCAGAAAGTAATTTGTGCAGCTTGGTGGCTGTCAGACAAAAGACAGACAATCTGTGTTTAAAACAGATTGCAGGCCTTGCATGAGCCAGACAAAAGGGATTTCTACAACTGCAAATAATTCCAAGGTTAACATATTTTCCTTTCTGCCATTAGGTGATTTGTTAAAATTGGAAACAATGAGCATTATAAATCTACACAGAAACTAGAGATAAGATGAAAGAGAAAAACAGATCGCTAAATAAGTTTACATCCTTCTGTTGAAAAGCATACAACTGGTATTCATATAGCACTCCTTTTTATAAACTAACCCGAGTTATAATACCTATGAGGACATTTAATACAGATTTTTAGTTATGCTAAGGAAGTCTAATTGGGTAAAGAAACAGCCTTGTAAAAACAGTAAGTTGGTAGTATTGTTTCTCTGTCTTAAAAATTTGTCTTTTCAGAATCTCCTTTGGTTATCACTCAAAGATAATGTGAAGATTTATCAGGATTTAATTTTAACTTTGAAGTCCTCTCTATCTCAGATATTTTAATATTGGGTAGATTTGTCAAGATTTACTGTACCAAGCATATTGGAGTGAGAAATTTGTAGCAAACAAGTGTACTGTAGTGGTAAACTAATTACAATAAATTAGAAAATATGCAATTGCCCAATTGCAGATATTACCTCAGATGTGTGACCATAGAATATCTATTCCTTCCACTTCTCAGGGGTTCAGTAAACTTGCCTTGACCTCAAAACTTGTGCAGCCTTCCATGAGGTACTAATCAAGCTAATGTAATGTAGCCCTTCTTCCTGTTTAGTTCAGTAAGTACTTACGTGCAATAACATTGATGGGTAATTCTATGCCTAGTTTAAGTTCTGGCAAATTTATTTTCCGTGTTACTTAAAACTTACCAGCAGAGAGAGATTGTGTATGGAAGAAGATGCAAAAAGTAACTGTCTACTCTAAAGTAGCGTCTGCTTTTATGATATTATGATTCTGTGCATAGGTGTAAATCATTCTGCTTTGAAATACGTGGAAATCAATGTACTTTGTGTTCAGTATAGTGATATGTATTATGATGAATTCATGACTACAGGGGATAATCATGCAAAAGTGTTTACAAAACTTTTGTCCCATCAAAAGCCACTGTTGTTTTCTTAATGAAAAAATTAAAATATGTTCTTTTTTTTGCAATCATGCCTATATTACCTACTTAAATCCAGTGTTAAGTATTGTCGTTGTTGAAGACTACTGTTGTATGGCTATTTCAGGTTCATAGTATTATTGAAATGGAGTACTAAATAATGCAGAGAAACCTGATGCTGAGGCTGAATTGAAAAATTCTTTAAATTTCTCAGCTATGAGGATATCACAAGCATGTGCTATAATCTATAGCATGGAAATACCATTTTTTATGTTTTTGGACAAAATGCAAATTCAAACATAAAGTTGTGTCTTTAGTATGTGCTGTGTTATGGGACTCTTTGCATTTGGATTTTCTTCTATTTTTTGTGCCTTAATAGACCACAAGGTTTTTAGCATTTCAAAAAATTAATCACAGTAATTGAGATTTTCTATTTTTTCATCCAGGAAAGATTATATAATATGTTCTTTCTTTGTCATGCTGACAGTGTATGTATTGCTTGTTGATCGTGCAGGGTGTATGCTGCAGATTGCAGCCTGACATTGCTATGGTGCTCCATGCAAGGGCTTGATGTATTCACTGTAAAGGTGAGATCATCATCTTTAAAGGATGGTTTTAATTTGTGTTGGTGAATCAAGTGGATACTGTATTTAAGGAAGGCGGAAAAAAATGTATTCATGCAGGTTGCTGTCTGCAGTCCAAATTGCTGATCAGAGAGCCTTTATACACATCCGTAATGTGCTGTGCAATATAAGCTGAAATATATTCCACAAGGGAGGAAAACGGAATAGGTTACATACGCTGTTCCTAAGTGCAATGAATATAAAACTCCATTACTCACTTTAAGCAGGTGCTTTTTATATGAGGCTTTAAAGAAATATAAAACTGCTGGTGAAATGATTGGTTTGTACAGACACGACTTAACTTCCAGTACTTTGACCAGATAAAGAGGTTAAAAATATTTCTGCAAACATTTCTTTAATGATTTCAAGGATTAAAGGTTAATATCATCCTAGCGTAAGAAACTGTCATTCCAGACACTAAATGTACTGTTTTCTTTAAGTCCTCAGGAGTTGCATAGGCCATTTAAAAGAAAATACAAACATGTTTGTTAAAATTAGAGCATTGTGTTTTTAAGTGGATATCCTAAATAGTCTATATTAAATCTTTGGAAGGAGTACAGTGATATAAAGAAATGCAGTGTGATATAGAAAATTGTGAATAAGAATGATACTCGAGTTAGAAAAAACTCTTAACTTTAATGAAAGTGAAATTTTGTCATCTATGTGCATAGAAAATCACTGGTAAAGGGGTAAACTCAGACCTTTTATTTAAAGCAGCATATACTGTCTGGGAAAGAGAATCATGGGAAGACTGTTCATAATAATACTGATATACTGTATTTTAATCTTTCAGTTTAATTTCTATCATATTTTACTTCCCTACCCTGTCTGAATTACTGTTTTCCTGCCATTCCCAACTCCTTTACAGTCAGTGATTGTAGCAGCAATCTCTGTAGTCCATCTTTTAATTGTGTGACTCTGGGCTTCTTCCACTTCCCAACTGAGGGATGTTAACATTCTCTTTTGCTTCCTCCCCCATGCCTAGCAGCTCAGGAAATTATATATTAATGATTGTACTTTAGATGTTCTTTATTTCTGATGATACCATTACTGAATGCATCTGACCTTTTTTGTTAAATTTTTATGAACATTTGAAATTTCTTTACTGCTTAAAAATTACTATGTCCATCCTCTAGAATCCTCATCTTGTTTACCTTTTTACTGGTCCATCACTGTGGTGTCCTATATTCAATAAACTACTCCCAACTGACCCTGTGAGAGATTTCAGCCATTGGATATTGTGTTTGACAGCAAGCTGGTGACCAGGTGTCATGTGTGTTACAGGGAAGCTCAATCATGTGTAGGTCCAGGTGATACCTGGCACTTCTTGTCTTTAGCACAGCAGGTACGTTACATAGCACTATAAGGTTTGGATCTGTTCTGATGAAGGAGGCTTTTTAAAGGCAATACAAACTCATAGGAAATGTTTATTATTTTGATAGTTGCCAAATAGTTTATTTGAGAGGATGTGCCTTAGAGAAAGGAGCTCCACAGGTGCAACAGAAGGTGATCAGGTCTGAGATAAGCTCTGATTTGTCTGAGATTTGTTCTCATTTGCTCTGATTTGCTCTGATTTGTTCTTTCATCCTACAGTTTGCTGTACTGGAAAGCTTCTCTTTAGTTGCTACCCAGCTTTTTACTAAAAGAAGAGTTGTAAAACGTAGACTTTAATCCAGAGTCTGAGATAAATTGCACTTTTTGCTTTATGTGTTTTAAGATAAGCCCTTTGAGCTAGTACCGGATTGGACTTGAAATAGACTAGATAGAAAATGTATTTCAGATTTTTTTGAGATCCTGTTTATTAATGAGTGAAAGTGTTTTCCTATGTTTTACATGTTGACATTTGGCATGAGCTATTACTATCCTGAGATACAGCAAAACTACTGTGTTGGAAATGGATAGAAGGGTTGTACAACTGAGATGGAAGCAACCAATTGCAAGTGCATGACTTCCAACCAAAGGGCGTCTTACTGAGGATGGGAATTGTGAGCTCTTTCCTCCATCTGTCTGTCTTCATCTTTTTCAGGATCTTGCCTCAAATACTTTACTGTGCAGGTTTCTCAAGTTCATATTTATCTGTATCCTGGAAGCATTTGTATCCATGTCACTTTTAGCATTTGTCTACTGACAACACGTAGGTATGAGGATTGATAGGATATGCTTTTCTAGAGTTACAATTCAGATTTTGATAGGTTTTTTTGCATTTTCTTGGAAGAAAAAAGTTATTTTAATGCATCAACTTTGGCTTCTACCATTTGTCTCAAATGATACAGAATATCTGAAATGCAGCTGTTGAATTGAGCAGAAAGGAAATTCAGTCCTTTTCTTTTTGAACATCTGTTTACAGCAGTGGGAAGAGTAGCACTAAAGCTACTTTAATCCTGTGTCCTGACCAGTGTCATATTGCCAAATCTAAAATAATGGCTTCAGTTAGGCGTGCTTATAATTGGCGATGCCTAAATAGCTGGAATGTTAGCAATAATGAGGTTAATAATAATAAATTGCCCAAAACTATACTTTTCACGGTAAAGTTCCAGAGCTGTTCAATACTATCTATGTTTAAAGGTAGAAAATGGTATTCTTTTTCTAAGTGTTGGCTGTTTAGATCAAAAAGATCTGCAGTCCAGCAGGCAGCAGGAGAAGTCTGGTGGTGTGGGATGAGGTCAAGGTTGCTCATGGCAGAGGGGTTTGTATTGTCTGCATTGCCCATGCCTGGCCTCCTCTGACATGTGACATGCCAGAGGACAGCTGCTTGCCACTCCCTAGCCCCACCTTGGCTTGCAGGTCTACAACTTGTTGTCTGAGCTGCCCTGGTTTTTCCCTACAGCTGCTGAGGTGGAGCTGTTCCCACCTTGTTCCCCTGCTCTCACAGCACTCAGGCCCAGCTTTGAGCCTCTGCCAACTCCAGTGACGTTTTCATGACAGATTTCTCTCACAGAGCGATTGCTACTAATGGGATTCACATCTTCCCCCGCATGTTTTCTATCCTGAAAAATCCTAGCAAATACTACATAGTAGTAAATTGAATAAATATTACTAATCACAAGTGACGCTTAGCAGTCAGTGTGCAACACTTGCAAATTGTTGTCCAGCTGTGCTCCAGTCAGTGCTAGGTACCATGGCAGGTGGAAACAGTGCACTGAAAGTCATGGTAGGTCCATAAGGGAATGTTTCTATTACTAGAAAGGAGGCATGGTTAAAATTTTCACCCGTATCTTCACTAACATCACCTCCAGCTGCACTGTAAAAAGCACCTGGAGGAGGGTGTTTGGTCATCCGATAACTTCTTTTGGTGAACTTGGCAGTGTTGAGTTTGCAGTTGGACTTGATGATGTTAAAGGCCTTCTCCAGTGCAAAAAAATCAGTGATTCTGTGCATTTCAGTGGTGGCTGTTAAGTTCTCGTATGAGCATTCAAAATTAAAATCACATTTTACCTTACTGGATAATCACTTAAAGCAGATCATCTATGAGGAATATTTAGAGTTTCTTCTTACCTAGAATGCCTTAAGCGTATTATTGCAAATGTTCTATGTTTTCTTCAATATTGGTTTTCAGTTTTTGAACCACAGGTTTCTTATTTACCTCTCCATTTGAAGCAGGATTTTAGAAAAATCGAGAGGCTTTTGGGTTAGGGCAAATGGGGACCTGTATGAAGGCCATAGTGTGGGGAATCTTGAAACAGAAATGTAGCAATAGGATTTTGTCTTTTTTAAATGACTCTCCCTATAGATGAAATGCTGCTATTTTTTAACAAGCTGGGAAATATTTTGCAATATGTAAATCTCTGTTTAAAATGATGATCCTGCATCTTGTTTAGTATTTAGGCAATGGAGAAACCTTAGTTAGTTTACAGGCAGTTTAAGGATTGAAGTGATTAGAGAGATTTTAACATGTGCCTCTTGCAGTTTACGTTCTGATGAGGAGAATGATGCATACTTACATGAAAAAATACTTTCTTTGTTGCCCAAGAACAAAGCCGATTATAAGCTTGACCTTCTTTAGGGAGTATTTCAGTCTGTCACTAAATTTCACCCCTTCACGTGTTTACTTTTTCTTTTAGTACCATGGTTGAAGAGAGAATAAAATCAGAGCTATGTTTTAGAACAGGGGTTGCTTATGTGTGGAGCTCTGGCACAGAAGCTCAAGTCAGTAGAAAATCTGTCCAGTTCACAATGTGTTAAAGGCAGGACAAGTCTACCATAATCCTGTTGTGAGTGCCCTGTTGAATCTTGGGAGCTGGTGGGGATGAAATAATTTCTTACAATAGTGATCTACAGACTAAAAACTGGTTGCACAGTTACATGAAAATTAACTGTGATAATCAGAATAGAAACTGTGATGTTAAATAAAGTTGAGTTGGACAAAACACCTAAACAATTTTACCTTGACAGTTCCTTAAAATAAGCTGTCTGAATTACTGTTTTGAAGAAGTAGTACCCTGAGTGTGTACTATAGGGTTGCAAAATATGATCTGTAGACTACAAGTGAAGATGCTTGAGGTGCTTCATTGCACAGATTTGATTTTACTGTGGAAGGCCACAGAAAATACTTATACTCCAGCTCCTATATTTTAGGAAAGCCTCTCTTTTTCTCTGTTTTTCCAGTTAAAAGAAGGAAGGGTGGGAGTGTGGGCGGTGGCAGAGGGAACCTCAAACACAATACCCCGGTGTTTTCAGGTGATGTGGATGAGGAAGCAGAATAATTGAAAGAGATGTTGAAGTTCCTATGTTGCTGCTGTTTTACTGCAAGTAAGAATGTGAAAGCTTTATGCTCTCCCAATGCTTTGAACGTGAGAAGTAGGCTGGTGCCAGTTAGAGCTGGTCTTTGTGGCTTCTGTTATGTTTTTCTGAAAGGAGGAAGGAATTAAGTTTGGTTTTATCTTGGAGTTCCTCAGAAGCGCCATCTCTCTTCCAGAAGTTCTCACTGAGCACTGCCTAAGCAGAGACTGAACACAGATGAGTATCTCTCAGGAAAGAAATGAGGTTTCTCTTATGCTTCAATTTGTTTACTAGATTTTCTGTTTTAGTCATGTAAAACCTAAATATATGTTTGTGTGAAAATAATTTGACATTTTTTGTCATGATTCCAGTAAGACTTATGCTCCAATGTTTTTCATTTAGTTAATAGTGCCTTACTTTTATTCATGAATTGATCTTTTTACTGTTTGAAATAATTTTTGACAAGTGTGTGACAGTCTTTTACTATATCATGTTGCCAAACCATAGTTTATTGGTACTTAATGCTTTAAATATTGAAATTTTTACATCTGAGGCCACAGACTAAATGTGGGGACAATTCATGTGGAGTTGCTTCTAAAAGTTTGTCATGCCTTACTCATTTCCTATTTCATATTTTGCAGTTCTTTTATGATCTTTCTAAAGAATTATTGTATTTCAGGGATTTGGCGGCACACAGTCCTGACTGTTGTCTTCTGAATCAGTAACATACTGATTTTCTGGTTTTCTGTGCATGTTATTGATCAGTTTAGATTTTGTTTCTTGGTTTGCCAGTAATCATTGCAAATTCACCTTACAGCAAATAGATTGGTAAAAGATGTTCACTGGGAAAATCACTAATTAGGTAGTGTTTTAAACAGGCCTTAAATTAAATGAGTGCTTGGATTTCTAGGCTTGTTAGAAGAAATCCTGAGCTGATCTGTAAAGACATACTTGTGACCTGCCTTTAGCTATTTGTTTCCAAATAGCTGCTTGCTCATGGAATGATGCTGAGTGCAGGAACTTGGTGTAAACTGTATGGTTGGTTTATGTACATGGAACAGACCAAGGCTACATCTGGAAAGTTGGAGGAAGGATGTGAATACCTGTTTCAAAGTGTGGGAAAACTTTTCTTGACAGCACAATATTTCTGTGCATGTACCTGGAACACAATGGTCTTCCAGCTTGGAGTTTTAATTAAAGTGAGTTAGTGTGTGCAAGGTGTAAATTGCCAAGATGTAGTAGATTTTAAGTTAGAAAATACTTTTCTGCCTATTTTTGGGTTCTACTGTATGGAGAGAACAGATTTTAAATCTTTGGTGATGTGATGTATTCTATGTGCCTGAATCAAGTGAAACAGGCTATTCTTGATCACTGGGTGTACACGTATTGGGAAGGGAACACTGGATTTTAATGCAAATCATTCTACAATGGGCAAGATGTTTCCAGAAAAAAACCACAGACATCTAGAAAATTTATCTAGAAGGAGCCATAAGTTACATTTGATGGTGACTGGTGTATGTATCTCTTTCTCCATAAAGTCTTTTATTCCCATGTTCCTGGTGAAAATAATAAATTAACTGAAGAAAATTTGATTTGTACTAAAAAAAAAAAGCAGTGCCCTAATCTGACTCCGCTGAGCAACAAAGTCAAGTAAATCCAAGTTGTGCTTTTGCGAGTGAGATTCCAGAAGAATGAGTACAGCACAAGTTCTGCTCTCTTGTCTTGCACCTTGGAAATAAGCCTTTCTTATACTTCATTTGCAGGATGTTGAATTTGCATAATTGTGGTTGGCAATGACTGGTTTTCCTAGTGCCTGTTCAAATTCATGCTCAGTATCTTAATTAAAATGTTGTGGTCTGTTTAACTCCGTACAAAATTTCAGTTAGTACATGGAGGCATGGAACTTTTCATATTTAGGAGTTTGAATGTCTTCATGCTCAATCAATCCCTTAAAACACTACTTGAAAAAAGTTCATAAACATTGAGTGGAGGGAAGGAAGCTCTAGTGTTCGCTTGCTTAAGCATTTGTTTGCTGAAATAGGTGTTTAAGGAGTATTTTAGTTATTTGAACAACTGTTGAGACTTTGATTTTATAATGCTATCACAATGAAAGAAATAAGGGAGACTATTTGGGATGAACTAAAATTACAGGGATGGAAATTACAGATAGAGGCATATGAAGGAAACAAGCCTTCTTTCTTCTTTGTAGAGCAGCTTGCCAATTTGACACGTTTATGACAGATGGTTCATAATTTCCAAAAATTTTCGGGGACTGAAGAAAATGGCCTCCTATTTTAAACCAATTCATTAGATATAGTTCACTAAAAGTCTCTAAACTTTCTGTGCTTTGAAAAAGGTTTGTAACTTGGCAAGGGCAGTCACCTTAAATTTAGGTGATTTTTGTCTTTGTGATGAAAGTCTAGTTAGACATTCTAAGTTTCTTACTGTGTTCTCTGTATAGGATTTCAGTAATTAATAAATAGATTATTAGAGTATCCATCAGTCCAGAGCTGTGAAACCCAAGTGGAATTTGTTATGGCAACTTCTCCTGTGGAGTGCTGGGAGTTACCAGGTGTTGAAGTTGAAAGCAGGTTGCTTTTTGACACCAAAGCAACATAGAAAAGGAAGGGCATGAGAATGCTATGTTTTCCCATACTTTCCTTTCTATTTTCTGTTCACATAGTTGAAAACAATGGATGAAGTGTTTACCCTAACCCTGTAAAAGGAAAAAAAAAACAAACAACCAAACAGCTTATTACTGCTGCCAGTTACTTCTTCATATGCATTAAAATATGATTTTTAATATGATTTTTAATTTTCAATTTATGACCATGTATTAAGTGTTTGTGGGTTTCTTTAAGGCCAAGGCATTACGCTTTCCTGGCTTCCCATCATGGTCCTTAACTGCTGGCTAGGTGAAAAGCAATTCATTGGTTTGTTTGAGCAATGCTTTGCTGACTGTCATGCATATGATGACTGTCAGTTAAACAGGGAAAATACACTCATGTTTTCATGAAGGTTGTAGAAAATAAGGGTCTTGGATAATGCTGTTGCATCTTGCTGAAATTCAGTAACTCCAGAAGTTACTTGGTGAGGGACTAGGAGCAAGCAGAAACGAATAGTGAACATGATCACACTAAACTTGATTGCTTTTTTTCAGATAGGATACTAAACTAAAATGTAAGTTCTGCATGTAAGTAACATGAACAGTTTTAGTTTCAATGGAAAGAAGTTGTCCAGGATAATGGATCTAAAAGTGAACTCTGTTATGAAAATGATTTCGTTTTAAAACTTCTTAGTCTTCCATTGTGAAGTGAGAGAAATGTATTGGGCATCACACCTTTTATTTTGATTTTTAAAAGAATTGCTGGAAAATGAAAACAGCAAGAAACAACCAGTTTTACGAGGGCTTAAAGACGGTCAAATTGTGATCTCAGTTTGATTTGCTTTAACTCTAATATTGGCTGCTACCAGTTTAATAATCTTTGGTTTGGAATTGGCAGAGGATGGAGAAAACGAATTTTTTTTTTTATCTTAAATTAGTTGAATGCAATGGCCTCTATTTTGCACAAATTTATAGGAACTATGAGGAGGCAGAAATGCCTACAGATATCCTTGTTTCTTTGGACAAATTCATGAAATGCGTCAGATACCATGCCTTAGGTCAAAGGGGGGTTTCAGCTTTAAAGGAGGCTTAACCTGGACAAAAACAGGACTGAGGATCTGTTCACAAGATAAACTGGTAGTTGATCTTTCAGACTGAGGACCGATGGGGTGTTGCAATGGAAGGCACACAAATTAGTTTCAGTGAGTATTCTTTGAGCCTGAGGCCTTCCTGGATCACAAATTAGGAAAAGTCTGGGCATACCTCAGGGACAGAAGGCCAATTAAAGTTTGATAAGAAAGTATACCTGGAATGTGGAACCTACTTTCAGATTCAGTCTGCTTTACCACGTGCTGTGTGTCCCTTCATATGTTTCTTCTTGCTTTCTCTTTTGGAGAGTACTTTTTATTCAAAAATTATTTTATTGTCTTACTAGAAAAAAACTTGAATATATATCAAGAAGACTGCTTGCTAAATGATTTTATATGCACCACGAAATATTCTTCAATCTTTAGGATCTGGAATGGGCACAATGAACTAAGCATAATTACCAAGTTTAATCTGAAATCTTCTGTTCCCTACAATTTTTTTTAGGATATTTTTCCTTACTAGTTAATATATTTTAGTATATTTATATATACTAGTTAGTACATTTGTTCTTTGGGTTAAGTCTTTGAGAGATTTTGCAAAAAACGTAATTAATTCTGCAGATAATTACATTTCTTTAATGTGTTTAATAACCTTGAAATACATATAAAAATGCTTTTTTACCTGATATTCCACAATTCTTTCCTTACCTAATTATGGATTTTGGAACAAATTCTATGTTACCTACATGAGGAAATGGTTTCGTAATTATACTAATGTTTGCATAATTAACAAGCTGCTTGCCAATTTTAACTGACAAATTCCAAGTTGCTTCTGCACGAGGGGAAAAAAACGCCATAAAAAGGCAACTTCTGTTAGTTTTTCCTTTCATACTTCTTACAGGTGTTGAAACTATTTATTTCTAATTTGCAAGTGAATTTATGTGGGTTTTTTTCTGATAGGCAGTGCTGTACAGATTTGGAGAGCTGGCTTCCTCCACCTATGCTCTGGGGCTCTCTTGGGGGGCTGCCCTCAAGATCTGCCAACTTATCTCAGTCCTGGCATGTGCAATCCCCTGCTGCTTCTGCTGCAGCTCTAGGCAGCTCTTCAGAAGTGACTGCCAATAGCGCTGACTTCTTCCAAGTGGTGCAGGACTTTTCTGGTGCTCACAAATGGGGGCTGAGGAAAGACCACCAAAACTTATTTCCACTTGTGACCCAAGGCTAGGTTTGAACTCCAGTTTCCGCTGAAAAATGGCAAGCGTGCCTTTGGCCTTCTGTACAGCTCAGCTGCATGGATTTAATGCTTTACTAGCTACTGAGTAAAATGTTGTTGTCTAAATAAAAGCTGAAAACACTTAGTCATTTTAAGATCCTGAAATTAAATGCTGGTAATAAAAACATGAAGGAGAATAGTTGACGTGGCACTTATGAACTGAAAACAAAAGTGTATCTATGTATATATATGCATATTTGGTTTTTTAATTTTAGGTGGTCTTGTGTGTTTTCCCCACAGTATCTCTATATATTTCATGCATAACTGTTTGTGTTAAAAAATCCATATGCAGCATTCTTTCGCTTCCATTTAAAACCTGTGAATCACAACAAAAATGCTATAAGAACATCTAAGGTAGATAATTAAAATATAATTAAGTTTAAATGCCTTGGTGAAGGAATATAAAAATATTTAAATTCAACAGGCTAGTACATTTGCAGTTTTCTTTTATTAGGTGTGAAATCTAAGAATCCCCTGCCAACTCTTGAGGGCTCAATCCAGAATGTTGAATTGAAGTACTGCGGCACATCATTGGTCAAATGTGCCTCTGGGACCGTGGGATCAATAAAAATTTGTGCCAAAGCCCCAGGTATGTGCAGCTGGACCATGTAAAACTTTATTGCCTGTATAGGAGAATTGGCCTTGCTTTTTACAAGGGGAGTTACTGAAACAAGAATTTACTCATTGTTCCTATGAATCAGAGAGGGGTTTTTGTATTCTGTTTTGGGGGTTTTTTGTTATTAGTAAGTATGTTGTGATGATCCAGTCTTGCCTCAGCATAGTCAAATTTTACACTGAATTAAAAAAAATAGATTTTTTTTTTTCTGCTGAGACAAATAGCAGTTTAGAAGCACTCAAGAAATAGGAGAAATACAGAATACTTTCACCTAGCTTTGTCATTAGCATAATTTTTGATTGTTTATTGCCTCATTTTCCATTGATGATAGGTATTTTGCTTATAAAGTTTTTGAGGACTCTGATTTATTTTTTTTTTACTTCTTTAATAAAATTTTTCCTGAGGAGCATGTGGGGTTTATCAATGTCTATGATGTCTTTATGGACAAAAGCAGCTAAGGTCAAGAACATTAAAAATTGAGTGTCTTTAAATTGAGTTCATGGTGATGTTTAAATAGATTATTTTATAAAATTGGGAACGAATTTACTGTTTTAAAGATAATCAATTACTTTATTTGAAATCCTCCTGGATATCAAGGCATTTACAGGATAAACATTAAGTAGGTTGTTCAGTAGTTTTGTGATGCTGATCTTTCTGTTTGCTCTTTTAATTCCATGTTCACAATGTTAATTATTAGATATTCTCTTTGGATTAGTGAATGTTTGTATTGAAAATTTATCTTTTACTTTAGGTGATGGTGGAAAAGAGAAACTGATTCCTTTAATTCAAGGCCCTTCTGACACCAGAGACTTACACAGCAGTAAATGGCTCAATGAGAGTAGAAAGCCAGAATCTCTCTTAGCTCCAGATTTGGTAGCCTTTACAATCCAAATTCCACAGTATATGGACTACTGCCATAATTCTGGTAAGTACAAAACTCTTGTTAAGCTGGTATCACATTACATTTCTCCTATCCAAGGTAATTTTCAAAAGAGGGGCTTGATATAAAGTGTGCCAAATGTCAAAGTATCTTCTACACTGCTCACATTATAGCTTTAGCTCACTGTGAGACAAAAGAACTAAAAGTTGCATTTTGATGTATGTCTTTTTCAATAAGGAGTGCTTCATTAACTCTGGTTGCCTTTCAAAACAATTATATGAAACTTTTGTAAACTGTAGGCAGGGGAAGGGGGAAGATGCAGGATCCATGTTGAAAGTATTGGTTCTATTCTCTCTTGCTGATACTGGGTTGGCCTTCTCATACAGAAGTTGACATTCTAAATGGTTCATATAACTTTACAGCATAATTTATTATTAAGAATTTGTTTATCATAAAATTTGTTAACAGTAAAAAATAATTTTAAAAATTCTGCAGGGCACACATCTGACCTCATCAAATTTGGTGTTGCGGTGGCCTTAAATGAGAAGTTAATAATTTGTGAGAGTTGTTTGGCTAGATTTAAGAGTGTTGTTGACCTTGTGGGCATAAATACTTTTACCTGACATTCTTATGGTTTCTGTGATCTTTAAACAAAACATTGATCTGTTTTAAGCAACACTGACAATTTTGAAATGTGTCTAGTTTAAAATAACTCATGTAGTTTGTGAAATACACCTGGAACTAAGTTATGCTGTCAGTGTGGCGCTTCTTAAAACATTCTTTCATGTTTTTCAAAGCTTCTTCTATTGCCATGCTAGGCATGGAATGAAATGTGGGAAAAAACAGTCCAAAAAAGAATCTAGGTTAAGGAAAGGAAAATAATTACCCGATGCAAATATTATGAAACACAGAAGTAACTTGAATGCCTCAAGTGTGCTTTTTTTCTCTATTTTTTCCTGTGTAACGGTTCTTGAATGTCATTTGTCTGGAAAGCAACAATGAATTTATTACTGTCATTGCAATTTTTATGTGTATGTGTAAGCAACATTTGATTCTTATGTAGAGTAAATATTTGTAAGCACTATACACTTCAGCAGTTGTTAGGTTATTTTTTCAGTAATTGTACTTCTGTGTTTCTTGGAGAGTGTTTTCATGTTGAAAATGTTTACAGCAATGTTTTTATAATAATCTTCAGTTCCTGCTCCTAAAACATTGCCAAAAAGCAGCTCATGGTTCAGTAATATCTGAAGCACTCAGATCCATTTTTAAACAGAAGCTAAGATCTGTTACACCTGTTGATTCACTGAAGTATCTTTTAAATGTTCATAACAACGTTTATTACTATGATTAATTGTTGTATTTCTAAACTTTTTTTGAGGATTTTTTTGAGTCAATTTTCTGATTTTTGTCTTAGTCTCTTAGTTATATTTTAAAGGCTGTGTGGATACCTCTACTGTACATTTACTGCTTTTGTTACAGGTAATAAGGACCACACACATTTTTGCTCATCAGTATTATAGATGGACCAGTTAGGTGGTTGGAGTCCTTGATGGGTTGTGACAGAAGGTGCTTATGAGAATTAAGGCACTGACAAATGAAGTGCAGGCCGGACTCACATTCAGATATTTTGAGATAGAAAACATTTTTTTGTAATAGACGATTGTCTGTGGTTCCTGTTTTGTAGGTGAATGGACGTACATTAAAAATGTTAAGATTTTTGAGTTGAAAATGTCCTGGACAGCTCACCTACCCCTCAGTGTCGCAGGAAAGTTGTAGTGATTCCGTGTGCACAGTGGCAGTCGCTAAGCTGCACGTTCAGATTTTAGCTCTGCTCCTCTAGATGTGTAAGGTGGCACCTGTGAGGGTGACAAACGAGAGGAAAAAGCTGAGTGATTTGCTAAGGCTTTGGTCTCAGTCCACAGGAAGAATGGCAAATCGCAAATGATTTTAACTTTTTTAACATAAATTAAAACAGGAATAATTAATGTTTCAAGTGTCTCAGGTTCTATGCAAAGGATCAGCAAAGCAAAAGACTTTGCTTTCAAATACTTGCTGAAGAAACTGGGGCAATTTAATACAGGAGATATGGCTATCATTTTCATGATGACTGTGAAAATTACATGTAGGGAAAACATGAAGTGCTTTGAGAGCATAAAAGCTGTCAGTTGCAGTCACTTCTGGGAGTTTAATAAGCTATACTGGATAATTTCACAGAAAAAACTCATCCCTTGGGAGTAAAAGGGTTTTTTAAAGCTGTACTACTGGAGGTGATTGTGCAGTGCTGAAGTTGTGCTGTTTGTGAATTTTTTCCTAATGATGTTGCTTATAATGTTCTGCAGTAGGAATTTGGACTAATTAATTCGTGAAATTGAATGGAAAACAACTTGATCAAAAATCAAAGCAGTTGTTTGGATATAAAATGCTAAGGAGGAGGTTGTGCAAATGGCATGAGATTCTTGAATCAGGGCATATTCACCCAGAAAACAGAGTTCCTTTTCCTCTCCTTGTTGCATCAGCAACTGTCTACTGTCTTGTGTCACTTGACTCATATGATCCAGGGTGAGCAGGATGGTTGTGCAATTTCCTTTTACTGCTTGCCTGTATATGGCCCTGCATAGAGGATGTATTTACAGTCTGAGGGATAGAGCATTTCACACTAGTATCTTCCTTTTTGCTATTTCATTTGCGTTGAGAGGAAGAGGAAAAAGAATACGGTTCTAGCCATACCATACTGCATTGAGTACAACCATCAAAGGAAAAAGCTCTAACGTGTACTTTCAAAAAGGGCAGCGTTTAGAGCATATGATGTGTAGCATGTACAATGTATAACAAGCATAAAACAAGTGCAAATACTTATGTCAGGAGTGATTTAATGTTTGATGCGTAAAGTGTCATTATCACACGGAAAACTGATCCACCTATGGAAAAGGAAGTATTTAGGGACAAAGAATGTAAATATGGTTTTTAGTCCTTAAATACAAGTCTGAATGCTGTGATTTTAATTTAGATCAGTTGTACTAAAAACCGTCCCAGGTATCTCCATGCATAGTTGGAAAAATCAGTGAATATCCTCTTCAATCTTTAAACTGCAGGATATAAAATAAGTACAAGAGAAGAGATTATTCCATTACCCCAGGGCTTGGGAAGGTCTTCATACTCTTTCTCTGAAATAACCCTGGCTTTATTAACCCTGGGAGCAAGCTGCAGACCTTGTTTGTTTCACCTGGCCTTTGAGAGACGAGGGAGATTTCAAAATGAATGCTGGTGTTAGTGGTTAATTATGAACAGCTGCTGAATAGATGAGGTGAGCTGATTATGCTCTATTTGGTTTGCCATACTGAATAATTGGGAGTGCATGCACAGCCAGTGTATGGACAGCTTTATTACAAATAAATCAAGAGGAACAAAAAAACCCCAAAAAACAATTAATAAAGTTTTCTATGAGATCAGCTTAGTCAATAATGCAGCAGTGAAATAAGGGAATAAACAAAAGTACTTGTATTAATATCATGCTCATATGTGTTAGATTTATGCACTCAGTGGAGCAAAGCAAGAGTGGGAAGGCTTCTCTAATTTGTCGAGGCTGCATAAAGGCTGAAGAGCAAACATTCAACCTTATAAAAGTTGGTATTTCTTGTTTAAGCGATATGTTTCTCAAAGTTCCAAAAACTTTAGAATTTTTTTCCTCTATCAGTATTTTGATTTAGACGGGATCACTCCATTCACCTCTTTCCCATGCCAAAAAGAAAAAATAGCTGAAGAAACAATATCTTCACATATGAAAAAATTGCCATAGAAGTTGTACCAGCAGGAACATAAACTTTATTATTGTAAACTATATGATTTTTATCTGTTAGAACTTAATAGAAAGGAGGTGAGAGATTAGAGATTTATTTGGTTTTATGCATATACACCTACATATGCCCTCCATCTTCCTCTTTTTGCAGTTAAAAAAGCATGTCGTTGACATATTTTTAAATTTAATTTTGACTGCTAGCACTAGGGATATTAGTCTGAATTTTAAAGCTGGAACAATTACATTTTTTAATTTCCAATTTAACTGAGTCCTTGTGGTAGTAAGTAAATAAGTTAAAAAAATCCTAGTAAAAGAGAATTCATAGTCTAATTTGAAGTATTTTGGAAAGATTTAACACAATGAATGAATAAAAATGGTTAGTATATTGGAGTAATTAAAGACAATTCACATTTGTGGTTTGGACATAAATGTGTAAAAATTATACCCATCTATCTTATTACATTTCCTTTTCTCTCCCTGAGGATTTCACTATGTACTTTATCTGTAATTGTTGCCAGTTTTCTATCAAGTTCCCACTGGGCTTCTGGTGCAAAAAATCTTATCCTATCGATGACAGAGCTTGCCTGAATGATTTCATGCTCTTAGCATTTTTGTTCACGGGAATTAGGGGGAGAATGTAACTGCAGCTGAACATAGCATCTATTTTTGTAATTTTGAAGTTTAGACCCTGTTATTGGAACTAAATGAAGAGATGCAGGTGTTCTCCAGTTCAAGTCCTTTGGGATTTTTTGATGGTAGATGCTTGAAAAGCAAATGCATGTGTTTCCAGAGTCAAACAGCAGCTGTGGACAAGGATTTATGTTTTTCTCAGAACTTTGGGATTTCGAAATGTTACATTTAATCACATGCACAGAAAGGAGAGCAAATGTTAAAGATGTTACATATAAAACCAGGAGACTGATCTTTTTACCATACCAACTAGTTGTGGGAATAGAGGAACAAAGTGATCTTTAATCTTAATATGCACAATTTCAAAAGGATTATGATAGTTGCCAGTACTCTGGTCTTTTGAGAACTGTGCTCAGGCAGTGCACAGCATTTATATCTTCTAAATTGCTTTTAAAATCTGGTTTATTCTTATATTTCTTCTTGGAAAAATATGAATGTTAATAGTATGAGTTACTGAAAACACAGTATTCATGTAGGCTTATTTTGGAGGGTGGATTTAAATTCGGTAAGTATACATGTTTAGAAAAAAAAATTCTGGCAACATCCTGTAGTTTTCAAAATTTGATTTAAAATAGCAGTTCAACTGCCTGAACTGAAAGGCTATATTTGGAAGTTTTCTTTCTGACAGAATTTGTGAGCAAAAGTATTTAGTGGTAATGCAGTTTCTCCCTCCCTTTCTCTCTGGTGATTTTTCAATTAGTTGATTGTAGAAAACAAATGACATCTTAAGTTTAGCTGAAATTCAGGCAAGAGCAGCAGATGTTAGTACTGCTGAGCAATTCAGGAAGGGACAGTGGTGTGGGGAGGAGCAGGTTGGTAACAGTGGTAAATGCCAAGTTAATTAATACCAAAGAAGAGAAAGTAAAAGCCTCTTTTAACATTCACCAGTTTGCGTGTGCTCCATCCTCTGCCATTACCCTCACAACCTCACTGTGTTGTGCACTACAACCATGTTAAAGATCAAATATTTTTCCAGGCTTGAATCACCATTGCATCTACTGTCTCATGAAGATCCAGCACTTAGTACTTTCTCTAAGAGAGAAGTAAACTTGTCCTCAAGTGCAGTCTGTTCCCCTGCTGGCCGCAGTTGTGGATTTCATGTCCTTAGGAGTAGCAGCAGGGAGGGCTGTACTGTACTGTGCTAACTAGATTAAGAGACTACTACCAGTGAGTTGCATGAATCTGGCAACTGCCAGTAAGTTATGGTTATAGAAAGGTAATCGCACAATGCAGGAATAAGACAGCTTGTTCAACCTTCCCTCAAGTAATTCTGCAAATCCTCTTGGGGAAGAGGTGTTTTCATCTCTCCGCTTACGTTGTGGTCAGTTTCTCTCAGTATGCCATAAATCCTTCAGCAGCACATGTGTTCTAGAATTCTGAGATTGTGATTAAATAGGATTCTGAGTTTCGTAAACTCTTATCTCAAAAATTGTTTTTTAAAGAAAGAGTAAAAAGGAAAAAACTTACACTGTCATACAAGTTGTTAGGAAGTTAGCCTCTATAGTTGAGTTACCTGAACTCTTTCAATCCTGACTGATCTTGAGATGTGCTGTTCACCTGCACTGTGGAAGTTGGGTAATTTCTTTAGTCAAAGAAGCACTTTTGCTTTTTTTCCAATTATTTTTTTTCTTAATAAAATCACTCAAGATTAATAGTTTGGGCAAAATAAGAACAAAGCACTGTGAAGATGGGGATGCAACTCCAAATGACAGGAGCTTTAGACATTGTACTGGGAAATATGTGACTGAGGGAACTGGAAAGCCTGCATCTCATCTGGATTTATATATTTTTTTGTAAAAACGCATTGTCTGACTCTTCTCTTTTAACTTAGGATAACAGTGTTCTGCCTGTAGATAATGTAGTTGATCTTGCAGTTCTGTGGGTAGGACTTCAGTATTGGCAGTTAAAGATTTGAGCTCTTGAATGCTGGGTAGTAGGAGTATGTATTTCCTTTGCATAAAGGAAATCTCTCCACCTTCTCTTGAAACAGCTCCTGACCTAGAAAATTCTGTAAAAGTCACTAAAAAAGAGTCATTGAAAAACCCTTTTTTTTTTTTTTTAAACTTTTAACTCATTTAATGTGTAGAAGTTAGGGAATGGCATGTGAGATTATTTCTGCTACCTTTATTTTGTGTTTGTGTGCATGTGTGTTCCACTGGATGTCTGTTCACTTTAAAATCTGGCAGTATCAAAGTGTTCCATATGGCCACCAAAGTCATATTTAACACTTCTGTTATTGGGAAAAAAAAATCTACATGTGGGTTCAAATTATAATTTCTATTTTCATAATGGTAGAGGCTGATGTATCTGTTCTTCCTTTCTTCATGAAAATGCATTTACCTTTCCCACTTATGGCATCTGGAAAAGCATTATTCAGCAAGGTGACCAGATACTTATTGTTGGTTTGGAGTGTTTTGAAAACGTGACAGGTATAGGCTCTCAGCAATTGCTGTTGGACATTGAAATCTGTTTTTAATTGAGAAAATATATGTTGGCCAGCATATTGGGATAGTTCCCTCCCATTTTGAAAAAATGCCATGGGATCTTTAACTTCCATTTGGACACTTCCCAGACATGGGCATAAGGGACTGTAACTGTTTATTTTCAAATAGCGTTTTAACTATTTCCAGGTTTTATAATTGAATTATATTGCTCTCACTGCCTCTTTAGTGATGTAAATGATTCATATAAGATGGCTACATTTTGTAATGAAATGCTAAATAGATATGAGTGAAAATGAGAAGACTCTTGGTGGTAAATTGTAAATGCACTTTGACTAGGTCAACCTCTGGGGCTTTTTTTAAATTTTAGTAACAAGTAATTAAATAACATCATAGCACACTTCATAATAACAGCACTAAATTAACTATCTTATTTTTAGTGCAGAAATTATTATATATATAAATATATTTGTTCTTAATATAATTTTTTTTTTAGTAATTTTCATGGTTCAGCTCTGTTGCAGTTCAAAAAAATGCTACAGGTCACTCCCAAAATTCCAATGCTGTAGTTATAATACAAACTTACTGATAGTCTCATTTTTCTGATTTAGGATGTAGTCAGAGTGAATATTCAACCATATTGTCCCTTTCTGTTGGAACATTACTGTTCAGAAGTTCCTACAGAAATTCCTTCCTATGATGTTATGAATAGCCAGTTGTGGTCAACAATTAAAGTTGGGCCATTTCAAAGTGACTGAAGAGCTGGTTTTATGCAAAAAACCACATTTCACAGTCAGGATAAGCAAAGCAGGATAGAATTTTAATTTTGTTGTTGTTGTTGTTTTTGTTTTTGTTTTGTTTTTTAATTCAACTAGATAACCTCTGTGATGACTCCCAATCTAGGACAGACTTCTATAGCTGACCAAACTGAAGTAATTTTGAACAGTAATTTTGATCTTTAAGGTGTACAAGTTTTTCATGCGCTGTGAAGCTTCTGAAGGTCAGTCACTATTGTTACCAGAAATCTGCCAGCTGTATCAAAATTAGTACTGCAGGAACTATTATTCAGTTGTAACCTTTAGACCATTTAATCACTCCTGTGCTGTATCAGCCAATTTCATTTTACCTGTGCATTCAAATAGAACTAATATGTTCAAGATACATAATATGTACTTGTGTAAGGTGGCAGAAGTACTTAAAATTGATATCAGGAAAACAGTGCACTGTGTAACTTTTCAGTTCTAGTTAACAGCTGAAATTAGCCTACCTATATTATGTGAGCCATTAATGTTGAGTATCTCTATACAACAGACTTTAAGTACTGCAAATACAAACACAGATGTGGTATATTTGAGGTTATCCTGACATTCTCAGTATCACATGGAATGCTAAATCTATTTGAGAAATGCAGTGATAGGATTAGAGTGGATACCTAGTTTAATTAAATAGCTGAATATTTTTAATTCTTAATTTTAATCTGATTTACACTCTTCAGTGGAGAAAAAGGCCTTTTGAAAAGAAAAAAAAAAAAAAAAATCTGATTTTCAGAAGTCATGTCTAAAAGAGAAGATTCTAGGTGTTGCCCTGGTCTTGGAGCCAGTTCAGTTAAGGTAAACATATGCTGGATCAAAGTAATTTGCTGACCTGACTTCTGAATTTCCATCCAGACACATTTGTGCTGCAAATTATTGGTAAGACTTGCAGCACAGCCTATTAGTGCATGCTCTGGCTTTTCAAAGTGTTTTCCTAATTTCTGATGTATTTTCAAGGTGAAGTAGACAGATCTGGAAAAAAAAAAAAAGATTTTTTTTTTCCCCCAGGAGAATTAGAAAACTGTGTATTTGCAGAATAACAAATAATTTGGGGGTTCTGCTTTCTGAACTGATGAGAACATTTCATGGTCATGCAATGAATGGGTATTCTGACAATGTGAATGGAAGAGGCACTGGGAATTCCAAACACTTCAACTCTTAAATTGTTTGCCTGCATCTACCAACTCTTACACATTTAGCCTGGGTTCACCATCTGTCACTGTAGAGCTTCTGGGGCCGCTTGCCTGGGGTTTGTGCCGAGCTGAAGAAATCTCTTTGGCTATGCTGCCTCATGTCAGGAGTGTTGGAAAAATAGACCACTGCCTTTGGGAAGGTGGATGTGAAAGGAGTCAAACTGACCAGAGTTTGAGGCATGTCTTTTTGAATTTCAGAGTTTATGACTGTCATGCCAGTGGAAAAAAGACCATGTTCTTATAATATGCTGCAAACAATACATGAAAGTAAAATTTATTCAGACATCTAATGTTAATCTTCAAATTAATAATCTGAATAACCAAGTAGCTGACTGCCTCATCTCCTGCTGCCCTCAAAAATGCCTATGACTGTTTTACTTTTGGAATAAAAATAACGAAATCCTAAACAACTATTGTGTAAATACAATATAAAATATAATATTTGAACTGGCTTGGCTATCATAGGAGTTTTCCGCATTAAAGTGGGGAAAATAATAGAAATTTTGTGAATAGAAACAATACTTTGAAGAATAAGAGAAGATATGATTGAATATAAGAATTATTAAATACAGTATCTGGCTCAACATTAGTGAGCGGGGTTATGGAGGACATATAATGATGGATCATCACTTTTAGATAGTATTCTTTTCTTTTCTGTATGTCCATGGCATAGATGTAATCAGTCAGATGTCCAGTTTACGTAAAAGCTGATAAAGCACATCTTTTGTGCATTGGGCTTTGCATGAATTATATGTACAGCATATTTCTTATTTTTAGTGTAACTGTGTTCATGTTTGGTCATGCATTCAATAGAAATAAATTAATGAAATTAGAATACGAATTCTCTTCTGTGCTTTTGAGTTCTCTTATATCCCTGCTGTCATAAAAGAAAAAGAATTTAGTATTGAGAAAAATATTCTTTTAGATTGTGACATGAAGATTTATACAAGAAAATGAAATGTGTTCAAACTGTCTTCATAGTATTTGGAAGATGTATTAGCCCAAGCCCTGGATTAATATTTTTCAAACAGTAAAATTTTTGCAAAACACTTCTTTCATACATTTTTCATAATAAATTCACTATTTAATGATAAGCTTAAAATGAACCTATTATGTTGAAAGTGTGTTTTTAAACCAACTTTTGGAAAATCTTATAGATGGAATGTAATCTGAAAACAGATGTGTATTTTTAAGGGCACATATCAGTCCTTTAAGCAGTTGCATGTCTAAAGTAATAAAATGAAACTTAAATGCAAGTTCAGGTCAGCTGATTAAATTCTTTTAAATTGCAAAATAAAATAATTAAGGCGTATTTATATTTTTCAAAACAGGCGTAAAAATATAATAATCATAATACTAATTACATTTAGTGTAAAAACTTGTAATAATTTGAAGCCAATAGTACTTCTTTTTTTCTTGACTGGTAACATAAGCAAAGTATAAGCCTGTGAAAAGGATGACTTAACACAACTGTTGATGCACTTCGACTGAAACATCTTTATCAAGTTAATACAAGAAGCAGTCATGCCCTACTTGAATTACTCATTTATAATGGCTGAGCAGCAGCCTGGATGTGGACTTTGAAATCCTGGGAAAATAAGATGCATGCATGCATCCAAATGTCTAGAGTCTTTAAAGCAGCTGTAAAATGTTGAAGTGAGATGTCTGCTACTAGCTGTTGTCTACATTTTTAGTCTGAAGGGAGGTGTGATCATTTAATTGCTAACTGAGTTTAATATTATTGTAGTCATTACATTCTCAGTTCAAAACTTTTTATTTCCTAGAGTTTTTGGAACTGAAGAATCAGAATATTTGTCTGCTTTTTTGCACCTTTTATTGGACAGATCGTTCCAACTTTTTTTGAAGATCTTATTTGCTTTGTTAAAATACATACATTTTTCTCTAACTTTTATTGTGCTTGTAATGAGGAAATAATCCCAAAGATGTGTAAAATATCAAAATAAAGCACATGTATGGGTAGCAATTCCAAAAATGCTACCTTTGTGCTCAGTAAGGATGTAAAAGTACAATAGCTGGTAAAAGCCATATATTAAAAGGATTTCTGTCTCTATGCACTATTGGGATGTTGCTGTTTGTTGAGTCTTTTGCAGATGATGGCATTGCCAGGTCTTCACAGCTTGATTTCATGTTTTCTTTGAAAAGACAGACATATAGGAAATTAACTGTTCAACTGTAATTTTTCTTCAAATTCTTGCACAATTCCAAAGGGTGTGCATCCCATTATACTTAAAACAGAGATTTTTCATTAGAAGTGCCAGATGTTTCTCTAGTATCCTCACACTTCCCAAATCACCAGTATAGAAGTAAACACTTTTCTTTTTACTGCAGGAATTGTAAAAGTTTTTGTGACAAGAAGTGGGTGAGAGTATGAACATCCAGTTTTGCATGTTGGAACATCTGTAAGGCAGCGTGAATTTCGTGTTGCACTTTGGAGACACAAAATAAAGTCCATGTTGTATCTATGCAGGGATATTCATGATCATCTCACAGCAGCTGGTGAGACTGCAAGCGTGCTTAATTAAGGATCATTCAGGAATTAGTCAAGTAGTTTTTTTCTTCTGTCTGTTACAAGTAGACTTGAGATGGCTTGTACTTTGCCTGTTTCCTGGAAAAATCGCTGTCTCAAAATCATGATGGAATAATCTGTTTTCCACACAATTGTGGCCAACTTAGGCCCCCAGCTCAGAGATTATGCCTTCCTTCCTGGTACTGGGAAAATGGAGAGGTGAGAATAATCCACATTAAAGGTAGAAATAGGATGGCTAAAAGTCTTTCATACTTTTTCCAAGGCAGCCCTAGTAGAGTTATTTGGTATAGCTCATATGAAAGAGCTTTGAAATAGATTTGAATGAGGAAAGGAATAAAACCAGGCTTACAACAAATAAACCTGGGGGCAGTATACTGCTGTCTGAGGGATGCTGTGGTAGCAAGGTCCTTTGGTCCGTGTCCTCAGTGGAGGTCGAGGATGGAAATCCATGTCACAGCAGAGACACAAGGGTTATTAAGTTTTTAGAAACCATGGAAGCACCTGAGGATAGTTACATAGGAATTAGGGCTTGTTGTCCCCAAAAGGCAGAAATTAATAGTCCAACTGAAGTGCATTTACAACAATGCATGCAGCCTGGGCATCAAGCAGGAGCGGCTGGAAGCCACGGTGCAGCAGGAAAACTATGACTGACTTGCCATGATGGCAATGTGGTGGAATGACTTGCGCAACTGGCACGCTGCAGTGGATTGCTGGAAACCCTTCACAAAGGATAGGCAATGAAGGAGAAATATTGGAGTAACTCTGGATGTTGGGGAGTGTTTTGATTGTCTAGAGCTTGATGATGGTGACATGACAGTGAGTGTTTATTTTAAGAGACGGAGAAAAGGACAGAAAGACTTTGGTGGAAGTCTGTTGTTTGTGAGCAGGGGTGGGCTGGTAGATGGTGTGGTGGGTGAAGGCTTCTTGGGCCCAGTAATCATGAAATTACAGAATTTTTGGTTCTTGAAGAAGTAAGGGGCAAGGGACAGCAGATCTGCTATTGGACTTCTAAGAGCTTACTTTGGCTGGCTTAGGAGTCTGGTTGAAAGAGTTCCCTGGGAGACAATACTGAGGCACAAAGGAGTTTAAGAAGGCTGAACATAATTTAAAAAGAAAATCTTAAAGGGATAGAAGGCTGTACCCGTATTCTTAGAAAGATGAGCTGACAGAAAAGTGTCTGACATGGCTGAACAATCATGTTGGAAATCAGGAAAAAAAGAGGAGCTCATGACCTTTGGAGGGAGGGTTGGGAAACTCACAGGGACTGCAAGGATGTTGTGAGGTAATGGAGAAAATTAGAAAGGCCAAAGCCCAATTAGAACTTAACCTCGCTACTGCCGTGAAAGACAATGAAAACTGTTTCTGTAAATACATAAGCAAGGAAATCCATCATTGAATGCATGGTGGCAAAAGATGAGGAAAAAGCTGAGGTACTTAATGTCTTAATGCCTCAGTCTTTAATGACAACACCACTTGTTCTTTGGGTACCCAGCCCCCTGACCTGGAAGACAGGCTTGGGAGCAGAATGAAGGCCCTGTAATCCACAGGGAAATGGTCAATAGCCTCCTGTACACGAGTCTGTGGAGCTAGATGGGGTTCATCCAAGGGTGCTGGGGGAGCTGGCAGAAGAGCTCACTGAGCCATCTTCAGCCCTTTACCGGTGGTTCTGGCTAGCTGGGGAAGTCCCAAGTGACTGGGATTTGGCAGTAGTAACCCCCATCTATAAGAAAGGCCAGAAGGAGGATTTAGGGAGCTACAGGCCTGCCAGCCTGATGTTGGTGCTGGGTAATGTTACACAGCAGCTCATCTTGAGTGTCATCATATGGCACATGCAGGACAGTGAGAGGGATCAGGTCCAGCCAGTGTGAGGTTAGGAGAGGCAGGTTCTGCTTGTCCAACCTGATTTCCTTCAATGACAGGGTGACCTGCCTAATGGATGAGGGAACAGCTGTGAATGTTGTCTACCTGTGTGTTAGTAAAGCCTTTGATACCATTTCACACGGCATGCTTTTGGAGACACTGGTTTTTCATGGTGTGGATGGGTTCTTTACTAGGTAGGAAACTGGCTGGTTGGCCAGGCCCTGAGAGTGGTGGTGAATGAAACTAAATCCATTTGGTAACCAGTCACTAATGGGGTTCCCCAGGGCTTAGTGTTGGGGCCAGTTCTGCTTCGTATCTTCGTCTGGATGAAGGGATTGACTGCACCCTCAGTCAGTTTGCAGAGGACATCAAGTCAGGTGGAAGTGTTGGTCTGCTGGGTGGTGGGAAGATCTGCAGAGGCATCTGGACAGGGTGGATTGATGGGCTGACACCAACAGTCATGAGGTTAGACAGTGCAAAATGGTGGGTCCTGCTCTCATGTCACAACACCACCATGCAGTGCTACAGACTTGGGCAGCCCTGTGGAAAGGGACCTGGTGGTGCTGGTCAGCAGTGTCTGGATGTGAGCCAGTGCATGCTCAAGTTGCCAGGAAGGCCAGTGGCATCCTGGCCTGTGTTAGGAATAGTGTGGCCAGCAGGACCAGGGCAATGAGTGTCCCCTCATACTGGGCACTGGTGAGGCCATACCAGCAGCCAGTGCTGTGTCCAGTTCTGGGCGCCTTGTTTCAGGAAGGACACTGAGGTGCTGCAGCAAGTCCAGAGGAGAGCGATGGAGCTGGTGAAGAGTCTAGAGGGCAAGAGTAAGTCATAGTAGGAGTGGATGGAGCAGCTGGAGTTGTTAAACCTTGAGAAGAGGAGGCTCAGGGGGGACCTTAATTTTCTCAACAACTGCCTGAATGGAGTTTGTAGCTGGGTGGGGGCTGGTCTCTTCTCACAAGTAACAAGCAATAGGACAAGAGGAATTGGCTTCAAGTTGTGCTAGAGGATATTTAAATTGGTTATTAGGAAAAATTTATTTGCTGGAAAGGTGGTCAGGCATTGGAATAGGGAAATGGTTGCATCGCTGTCCATTGACAGCATTTCAAAGATATCTAGATGTGGTATTTAGGTACATGGTTTAGTGGTGGACTTGGCAGTGCCAGGTTCATGGTTGGACTTTGACCTTAAAACATTTTCCAACCTAAACAATTTATGATTCTATTCAGCCAGGGAGGACAATATTTTATCTTATATAGTTGTGTAAAGTGAAGCATTTTGAATGGGTTCGCATTGCTGTTTTCCTCTGAGGTTCCTTGAGTTGGGCTGCTGCAAGTGTATGATGGAGGGATGTTTGCAGTAAGAATGCACCAGCCCTTGTGGCCTTTACTGTGGCTTGGCTCTGTTTGGATTTAGCTCTCACAGTTTTTCACCCCTTCTCAAATGGGAGCTGCTCAGCTAGCTCCAGTAAAAGGTTTCTCTGTTTTGAAATGTGAATTAAGTAAGTTACTCCAGAACACTTGTTCTTAAGAGTGAAGAAATTGGTAATTAAGAAGCATAGTTGTACAAAAGTAGCATGAGGTAATGCTAAGGGAACAAGATGTTTTTCATTCATTTTCTGTGAGGTCCCCTCGTAGTGAAACACTTGCAAATGAATGCTGCTATATTGGAGCCAGTACAGCTCAGATTCAGTTACCAGCAGCATTTTGGACCTGACTTTGAGGAAATAAAGCAACATCTGAGTTCCTGCCATGCTTACCAATGTGGGGCAAGTAAAGTTCTTCCACTTCTGTGTAGTAGAGGTACCTCTGCATGTTCTTTTTGTTTAATTCTCTGCTAGGGGTGGTTGTTGGCTCATACACAGCAGCCAGCATGGAGGACTGCTGTTTGTGAGTTCCTGAGCCTTGGATCCGATCTCTGTGGATAGTTGGTTGGGCTCACACCTAACAGGGCTGTGGCTCTCACCACCACTGGAACATTAGAAGCCATTCTAGGATTGTTGCTTCAGAAAAATAGAAACAGTAGTAGTAAATAGTAGTAAATAAATAATTATTTATTATTATAATAATTAACAAACAATTAACTAGAAAAAACTAGTGAAACTAATGCAGTTTGCAGTCCTACTTATTTCCATTTTTTTAAGAGAATTTTCTTTGTTTCATAAGAGACAAAGCCCTCTTTTTACCCTTCATTTCCTAAACTGGAATGCCACAATAAGAATTTGGATGGGCCAGGGTCAATTTCTTTTTTAGAGTTGGGAGAAGTGGGAATATACACTTACCAGACAGCTGGTATAATTTTCCTAAATGTTTTCATGTTTAGCTATACATGTATAAAAGTATATGGAGAGAACAAAATATCTGTTCTCATTGTATCTATGATTAGGGTAATCTGGGTATTGTTGAGATTTGGGACGAAAGGTTGGAAAAATGATGGTGTAGTCCATGGTGCGTTGTGTTACGTAGCCCTATAAATGTATTGTAGAACTGAAACTTAAGAGAAAATATCAATCTTTTTAGTTCTAGATGTTCTTGTTTCCCAGAGGATTACTAATGAGACAGGAGTACAATTTCTTTAATTCCTTTATCCATAAGTCAGTCCCTCTGGAAAATCTCCAGTTGGTTCTTCATACCTCAGGAAGAATGCTAGCCAAACACTTGTTTTTTGACAAAGTCCTACCAATTTGCTGTCAGTACCAGGGTAATGTGATTGACATTTTTTTAGGGAAATGCAGACAAACTCTCCTTAATATATGTGGGATAGAAAATACAGTGTGTATGTGTAAATATCTATATATCTATATGTGTGTGTGTACACACACACACACACACATATATATATATATATATATAAAAAAGTATATATATGTAGTGAATTTTCCCTGCTACTTTCCAGTAATTTTTCTGCATAAGATAGGATAATAATAAAATGTCTTAAAATCTCATAGTTTTTTCTTATTTCTTTTAAGGAACTCCACCTGGCCTTGTTCTGTCATGACTATTTGACATGTGCAGCACTTTTAAATGAACTTTGCATACCAAATTATCTTTTATATAATAGATCTTTTAGTTTATATTAACCAGTATCAATATTATTCTTACAACTTTGGAGAAAATCAGGTTTTTTAACATTATATGGCTTCTTTGCTAAATTCTTCTCCTACTTTTATAAATTAAATTGTCTTCCAAACAAATAGGCTCTACCTAATAAATTACATGTTATCCCACTAGAAATTCTAATCAAAAGCTATTGTATGGCAACTTGAAATATGTCCAAGTCAGCTAGCATTGCTGCTTTTAGTAGTTTCAGAATTACATTGCACCTACTTAGAACAGCAGAATTTGCCTTGCATGTTAGTGTGCCAACGCAAATAATATTCAGACTTTCTTCTATGTTTCTTCTGTGAAGCTCAGTTTAATATTTAGTTGCTGATAGTGTCCATTATTATTGTTGTGCTTTGGATCAAGGAAAAGATAAAATAGTCTGAATTACAAAGCATCCAATAGCTTGAATTTTCTGCCCAAGAAATAACAAAAAGTAGCAGACTGAAGTTCAGATTTATATGGTGAATAAGTTTGAGTAGTTTTCTGTGCCATTAGTGGAACAAATTAAACTTTTGCTGCTTGAGTGCATATACCTAAACAGTGTAGTGTGGGAGGATTATCAGCCAGTTAGTCTTATTGGTTTATTGGCAGTAGAGCAGATTTAAACGAAATTTTCCCATGGCAGGGGTACTGTATCAGTGATCCCAGAAGTTTTCCTAAGAAATTTATGAAGTGGTATGAAAGTAAATTACTGAAGAGCCATCAAAGCAAGTATGTTATTAATTGACAATTTATTGACTTCATCCTTACTGCTAGTTAAAAGGAAAAAAAAGGATTAGGATTCCCAGTACACTTTGAAAGCTGCGTGAGGTCTTTTGTACGACATTTCAGTTAACCTGTAATTAATTAACTTAATTAAACAAATATTAGTAAAAGAGTAAAAGCACACTTATTCTGATGGATCTATAAAAGTAGTCGTAAGATCAATGTAAATAAGTAATGGAAAGTGTGAATCTGGGTCTGGTTAGGGCAGAGTGTAACACCGATTATCTTTGATCTTCTGAGAAATGTAGTCCTTGCTCAAGGAAATCTCTCATAAACATCACTGACTAATTGCTAAAGTACGGCTGGGTCTTTACCCTTCAGCTTATGGTCAAAAATATATTGCTGTTTATTATACTGGACCATTTTTCTATGCTTAGCTTCAGTACACTTAATTCAAACAGATTACAACTTGATTTTGTTGGTTATTATTTTACCACTGTTAAAAGAGTAGGAGAGTGATTACAGTAGAAAGAAGGGATCTTCTCTTTATTACAATTTCTTCTATTAACTTGCTACTTCTGGGTAATTATTTAACTTCTCTGTGTGTCATTTCACCTGCAAAAATAAGTGTTAACATCCATGTGAAATGCTGTGGGAAATGCCGTAAGAATATTTTCAGACTTTTAGTTGTAAGGCATCACATGAAGACTGGAATTTTGTAGTGATAGTAGTTAGGTATTAGTTATTGAGCGTGCTGTAGGTCTTGTAAACATCTAATTTTTGAAATAGGAATTTAATTCCTACTAATATTATGTGGAAATGGAGGTCTCCTAAACTTAAAAAAAATTAAAAATCTAAAGCTGTTCTTTCCAGATCATTCATGCACATTTTACATTTATAGCTTTTAAAATTTCACTCTTAATTAAGACATATAGATTTAATGACAGGAATATTTTTGCTATTACTAATAATCCCTAAAGCCTACTCCATGTAAAACACATGAATTCTCTCCTTTTCTGCCTCTCTCTGACACGTGTGAACTTTTTCTGTTGCTTTCAGTGGCTGATAAATTGTTTGTCAGGTAGGAGGGAGAATGCTTGACTTTGACTCACAGTTTAATTTCTTGAGAAAATACTGTTCTGTGCAGTGTGTCCATAATAGAAGCTATTAGAGGATATTTTTCTTCGCTATCGCGTTTTTTGGCCAATTTACCCATGAAAGCAGTCTCCTGGAAATCTGCTTAATCAGTAATACTGTTTTGAAAACAAACATTTTGTAAAGATCTGTCCTTTTTCATTAACAGCTGCAAACATTATAAATAAATCTACACCTTTTTTTTTTTTCACTCTCTCATGATATGCTTCCCTTCTTTGATATTGTCAGTTTTACCTACTTTGTTCATGGTACTTCAACTTTGATCTGGGCTAATTGCCATTAAATTCACACCGCTCACTGACTTGGCAAGCCCGAGCAAGTTAATGCTATTCATCATCAGGAGACCAGTTACTTTCTTCTGTCCCCTCTAGGCATGTGCTTGTTTGTTTAACTGCAAAATGATTTGAGCAGTTTTACATATGCTGCTCATACATTTTCCATATGAAAGTCAATAGCACAGTCGAATTCTACAACTGAAGGTTTTAAAATATGTTTATTGCTTAAGACATAGGTATATTTAAAGTTGGTTTGGTTTTTTTTTTTGTTGCTGCTTCAGATCCTGTTTCTGTCTCGCAGCGAGGTTTCATAGGAGGTATTTGGAGCTCGTACTTGGGTCAAGGAAGGATTTTTGTCTGTTTGGTGCTTCTTAACTTTTCAGAATACAGATTACTTTTGCTTGCTAAAACTATTTAAATGCATTTAAATGGAACAAATACAGGATTTTTTTCTTGGGCTGGTTTTCCCCTCTTCAGATATCACAGACTGTCTGATGTTGAGAGAGGAAAAGACAGAATCTCCCAAGTCAATATCTGTTGTAGACTTGCTCATTGTCTTTCCTGGGCTGATATGGTAACTTCTGGGTACTGCATCATTTATCAGTGTTAATGCTAATAGGAAGGAATTAGTTTATTAAATGAACATATTTATTAATTTTAAGCATTTAAAATGTTAACATTTTATTTTAAATATTAAATAGTTCTGATGAAGCAAGTATATTGTATAAATTTCATATGTGTGAACTTGGATTTTTTTCTCCAAAAGATGGAGAGTTGTATTCAGTGGAACATGGGACAGTGGTTATTTTTAAACTCATAGTCCAATACTACCATCAAGAATCATCTATTGACCAGTAATGGTTCCTCTTCTCAGAGAATGTAATGAATTGAGGCAAGATGTAACATCTAACACATTAATAATAAGATAAGAAAAAATAAAAACCACAAAGTAGTTTTTTATAATATATGGTGTTAAATTGACTCAGTTTGAAACTGATAAAAAACTTGTTCAACAGCATTATTGCTAAATCTTCCTGAAGGCAGCTTGGGAGATAATAATAGTAGTTCAAGCCTTTGCTGGTATGTTTCTTGAATCCTTCATAACTTTTTGACCTTCATTAATAGTAAGCTTTCTGCACCTTGTAAAGAATTGTTTTGATATAATCATCTCTGTTTGGGGGGGGGGGGGGAAGAGGGGGATGTGCATTTGAAAATTCAGAAGGTATTTTTGATTGTAGAAAAAAATGTAGCAATGCTGCTTACTGTTCCCCTCCCATCAAATTGAAATTTCTGATTTGATCAAAATTATTTGAGGGTCTGGGTTTTTTTTAATGTTCATCTGTTCTTTGAGGTTTTTGTTTGTTTGCTTGTTTGTTTGTTTTGTGGGGTTTTTTTTGTTGTTACTTATTGTTCATTATTTCCAATTACTTGTACCATTTAGTGTTTCTAGTGTTTTTCAGTGTCTGCCTTAAGTCTGGAAAATAAATGTTACTGAAATATTCTTTGAATTTTTATGTGCTTAGGCTGCAGGGAATGCTTACATCATCATGTGAAACAATTGAAATACCTACTGAAAAGTTTTATGAATTTTGATAATAAAGATAATTAAATTATCTTTCAAATATAAGTAATGAATAATATGGAAAGGGGAAAAAAGTAACCACTGGTGTGATAGGAAAATGAAGGATAAAACTGAATTTGCAATAGGGCCAAGCAAAAGCGATTGGACAAGAATTCCCAATCGGGAAGTACTGAAAAGCAACAATGTTGTTGGGAGCTGCATCAAGCTGCAGTGATGTCATTCTCTGTGGGATGAATGTGAGGGTTTGGTACCTGGTCCACTTTTGTGTTCTGGATAGCAACAATCTTAGGAATCAGTTTTTACAGAAATGCTTCATGGTGCCATCATTGTTCAAACAAGTTCACACTAGAACAGATAGCCTGTCAAGCGCAGGGTGACGGTCAAAGCAGAGCTCGGCCAGGTGCCAGAAGAAATGTAGCCAACTGTGGGAGGATCGACCTCACCTGCACTGACTCGCTCTCTTCCTTCTTACATCCCACACTTAAAAGAGAAAAATGATGCTCACAACAGTTCTGCCAGGTGGATATGTTGGAAATTGTGTGAGAGCATGAATAGTAGCATTAATGTTTAAATATTTCAAACTACTGTGCAGATGTTGTGTTCAGGATTGTTTTGGGTCCTTAGGGTCCTTCATCTCATTTTGGAATGATGTAGTATAAAAGCTTGTTGTTTGTTTGGTTTGGTTTTGTGATACAGTTTTCCCATAAGACTCGTATGAATGTTCAGGAAGCAAGATTTAAGTAAGAGACTGTTTCTTGTTTTAGAAAAGTTTGAATTCTTTCTCCAGAAGAATAAAATGTGTTGTGAGACAGTTAAATACAGTAAAATCTGAAATAAGCTGTCCAAGCTGAACTCACTGGACCACCCAGGTCTTGGACCACCCAAGGGACCCAGAACAAGCAATTGCCTGAAAGAGGTGGCCTTTTACTGGAGGTCGAACAAGTTGTGTTGCAGACCTTGGATATATTTGGTAGTGATTTCTTAATTCAGTTGGCTGCCTACTGGAGATAGTCCTTAAGTTCCCAAAGTTCCCACTGTATCAGTAATGTCTAATGTCCCTGTAAAAATGGCATTTCTTATTTACTTCTGACCTTAACCTTTTTTTTTTTTTTTTTTTTTTTTTTTTTTTTTTTTTTTTTTTTTTTGTCTTTTTAGGACAAAAGTAAAATTAGCATCTTAGCAATGTGCAGCTACTAAGTAGAGATTTTGAGTTACTATAGGGTTGTGTAGTGTCACATATAAATAAGATTTTTGAATGGGGGGATATTTGATATTGCTGGTGGGGTTTGCTATGAGAATTAAATTGGAAGCACTCATGTAAATAATTCTTCACTATGCTTTTGTTCATGAGAAATGGTACAATATGAAACCAGCTAATTCAGCACTAGAATTGCTCTGTTCCTAAGCTTAAATGGCCATTGAAAAATGTAGAAAATCTTAGTTAGAAGTTATTCCAAGTGGCAGTTTTTGTCCTTAAATCCACAGTAAAATGATGTATATGAGTGTGTAAATATTTTCTGTTAAAAATAGACATTGAATTGAAATTTCCTGTGGCAGTCATAATTTCAAGATGGTTTCTCATTCTGTTATTTTTAAAAATTGTTAGATAAAGCGTAAATCATCTAACTTAACCACCCCAAATCAACATTTTTATGTAGACACTTTTGCAGTAATAGTTTTATTCTAGTGATGGTAATTTAAAGACAGAAAGGATCCAAGGAGGGTTTGCTGACATGTAATTAACTGTTATGTGAGTTAAAAATGCCTCCATCATGTATCAATAAAATCTTCTATTCCTATAATCTTGTTTTAGATAGAGAAAACATTTAAAAGAAAACAGCTGTATCTTGTGCAAACCTTCTCTTAAGTATAAGGCTTTATTTCTTTAGCGTTCTTTTCCATTGTAAGTTGTATTTAGCATCTAATTTTATGTGGGGGTTTTTTTTTTTTCATTCTTTCTTAAAAACAAAATAAAGATAGCATCTATTTTTTTCCCTTTTTGCAAGGTGGGTGAAGCACTGGCTAATTAATTTAACTCCTATTGGAGGACTGAATTTTTTTAATACCCATAAATCCATGTATTTTTGTCACAGCTTTTCAGTCTAAAATGAATGCAAACATTGTTTGATTGTCCTGATGAAGACACAAAAACTCCTGTATCTTTGCAGGATAGGAAGAACCATTTGAATAGAGGACTTCAATTAAAGCCCTGTAGGCAGGGCTAAGTGTTGTACTTGTGTGTTATTGTGGGTGCATATATGTGTTTACACTAATTTTAATCTATGCATTAATAATAGTTTAATTATAAAATTAATATTATGCTTACCTAAGTTTCGCAACTACTACATTGACGTTCCCTAGAATGGTTTGGGCTGGAAGGGACATTAGAAATCATCAGGTTCCACCTTCCACTAAACCAGTTTGCTCAAAGCCCCACCCAGTCTGCCCTTTCATGTATGTGGAGTATGAGAATATGGATGAACTTGAGCCATCCACGTCGTGAAATTAATTGCAGGTGCCAATGTAGTAATAATTTTAAGTTAAAACAGTTGATAAAACATCAGTTCACATGTCCTACAAGCCATAAAGCTTTTTCCTTTTGCCACCTTATAGCCAACTGAGCAAACCAAACAAGTTCTGAGATAAAATAGTATATTAATTGTTTTAAATTTAATTTAATAAGCAATATGATGAAATAATGATGAAGAAAGTGGTCGATATTATTTATAGGTATAGAGGTAAGTCTTGTATTCTAATTGCCAGCCTTTCTGATTTTTCTTCAGTTCTCTGATGCTAATAAGTCATTGCAAATCCATGTAAACAGACTCCCAAACAGTTTTACTGAGGGGAATGTTCTCGGCAGGGCTTTGTTAACCTGATGTTCTGTGGTTTTGCCTCGTAAAACTAGCAAAGGGCTCTCTGCATGGAATGTTAATGGGGTGAAGTAATGAATGCAGGATGGGATGTAAGATTCAAACATGCATAAAGCTGGGGGTTTGGAGGAGATCCTTGCAGACAGTAGCGAAGATAAAAGCACTGGAATTTTTTTTTGTTTGTTTTAAGCCAACAGTTGGATCTCTGCTGGAAATCTGGCTTTGAAGTAAGAACGTAAGAAAGGAATTAGAAGTTAAGCTACATAAATTTCTTTTAATTTGGTCTTGGTGAAAGAAACATAGTCGAGGATCATCCCTGTGGTTTTAACACAGTTTTAAAAATTATTCCTATTTCAGAACATTCTTATAAATTATGTACATTTTAGTTCTGCATCAAGAAATTTTCTCTTAAAAGGAAGGTTTCTTGTGCCGTACCTTTGCTTTCTTTGCAAAAGTATGCTTTGAGAAACATGCAACTGAGCTAATTTCAGTTTCTGGGATTTGCAATCGCTTTTGTGGGGAAAATGTATTCAATACTTTGTTGTTCCTGTGGAATCAAGCAGTTGAAATTTTTATACGTGCAGTGCTAATTAGTTACATTGTTCAGGCATGACGTTATCTTGAATTTGTTGTCCAGGGAATGGCTATATCTATGGATGATCTGTTTCTTGCTCTGTGTGATTGATGTTTGTTGGTTGAGGGCCCGGATCAGGTCTGGTGAGGCAGGTGTATTTATTTTTGTTACAGTAAAGCCCACCCATATCTGTCAATCTGAGGATGTTGATCAGATCACCTCCCCTTAATGACTTGGTCACTTCATCTTCTCACTGCTCCATGTGCCAGTTCTGCTACATCAGAATGGCTGACCTGAAGGGCTTTAAGCTTTACCTGTAAATTTATTAGAAATGTAACAGCAAGAAAAGATGTGCAACTGTGTTTTGAAACAGATCATCCCCCTTTTTTTTTAGGGAGGGCGTGTGTACTTTTTTTTCCACAAGACAATTTTTGTATTTCTTATTTAAATATAAACAGGTCAGCTGCATAAGATTTCACAGTATGGAATAACAAGTAGTGACACTGCAGAGAATGGATGCAGCTTGTTTTGGGAAAAACTACTGCTCCAAATTTGAGGGAATAGAAATGTCTGCTAAACACTGAAAATAGAGGGTATGATAAACTAAGCACCGTGAAAACTGCATACCTAGGTAGTTTTAAAAGTGGATAATCTTAGATGTTTGATAGCAGACAAGACCAGGTCAAATTCAAATTTATCTATTTGCTGGCATTTACATTCACACATTTGCACCTAAGCTAAATGAAAGAATGAGGGTAGATCAAGAATGAGGGATTATTACTCTCAATTTTTACCAAGTTTTGAGAAAACAATTTTGTAGCACTGGAAAAAATACAGGTGTTGGGTTTTTCTAGGGGTAGGAGCTAAAGAAGATGAAGGGTTGAAAGAGAAACAGTATAGTTTTTGTAGTACTAGCATTGCTGACTGATACCAGTTAGAGATAAATGATGGAATATATGTATGGAATACAATAAAAATGGTTGTGAGAGAAAGTGGAATGTGAGATGCTTACCTCTGTCAGTCAAATGTTGTTAGAATGAACAGTAGCACAATAAATATCATGTTGCAATGATTTACATGGACTTGTGTAATTTACCTGTTTTAAATAATGACGTGTCTTGGCTTATTGTTAAAAAAGTTGTTAAGAGATAGCTTTATAAACTGTGTATATGCATAAAGGAACAGGCTTTTGAAGCTTTTCAGAATCTAACAGGATCGAATGGTAATTACAGAACAATTCAAACTCAAGAGATGTCTATTGTAATTATCAGATCAATTTATGAAGAGTGATCAATGTATTCTCCAATACTGGTAATGATAAAACCAGATGGGGGCTTTTCCAGAAGTTATGCGCAAGTACAGCCATGTTTGAAGTCAAATTCAGGGAAGTTCTGCCACTTGCTTTTCAGTAGAATTAATTAATTAAGTGGATGGATCTTGACTCATTGCTGTCTCTCACTTAGTACATGGTACTAAAAGATTTCTATTGCAGAAATCACATCTGTTAAGTTAGGAAATACTGAGCCATTACTACTGGTGCTCAGTTTTTTGCTAACTTCTTGATCTGTAGAGTTCTGTAGTACTTGCTGTGAAGAAAAAACTATAAGAGTAATATGCAACTTAATGCTGATGATTGTCTTGGATGTTGTTTGACATATTAAATACAAGATATGTAGTGAAGACTTAAATTGCAACTGGCCCTGCTCTTGTAGGCATTTAGTTGTGCTTTCAGTAGGATGCACAATGCTTGTTTCTGGTCATTCAGGTTACTTCAAAAGGATGGGACATTTTTCTCCCATTTGATAGCAAAAGTTAGAATATGTTTTTTAAATAGAGGTTTGAAATATTTGAATTTTAACCATCTGTCGAATATGTTGTGTATTGGTTCAAAGACCATTGATTGCATTGCAGTGATGGTGCCCAGCTGCATCTGTCTCCATTGATAAGTGCATTTGTCAGTGCTTAACAGAAATAGAGAATTTGGATGAGAAGTTGGCTGAAAGCCAGACAAGATGAGTTGGTGGCAGTGGTTTGAGAGAAAGAGCTTGGAGGAAGCCTCTGAGGTTGTGTTATTCTTTGGTGGAATGCAATCAACATTGCTTCTTGGAGCACAGAAAGTTTACTGACTAGGTGCTCATTAGGACAAAGTAGTTTATTTTTTGTTATTTCCTCCGCCAAAAAAAGGGGAAAGCCAGTTTATGGAACAACTTTTTGCTGACAGTTATGTAAGAGCATTATGGTTTTGGAAATTAAGAGTGTGTATTGGCAACCCCAATTTTGTACAGCCAGGTCTCAGAATCGCAAGCTAAAAATCACAATATTCTCATTGTTATTCAGTTTTTCTTTAGTTGAAAAGGAAGTTTTATATTTTAAATATAAATGTTAATATTTTAAATATAAATGTTTATATTTTAAATATAAACAAATTCTCAGTCATTGAAGTGTGGAATGAGTTTAATCAAGTTCACTTTTACTTTGTGATTATAAAATGTAGGACACTGAACCTCTTTTTCACTTCCAGTATAGTGGGCATCAAGTGTCTGTTGAAGGTCTTAGTTTACAAGATTGCTTAATTAGAATATTTTTATTACTAATGATAATTTATCTGCATAATTGTCTTTTAATGTAATTTTAAGTAAAATTTTAGTTACTCTTAAATGACAGTTAAGGATGGAGGAAGCAGATATGTATCATGCATTTTGCCATCTCTTTTGAAGAATTGCCTCACACGCTGCTTGAAGAAAGGCAAAGAATAATGATTACAAGTGAAACTTTTGAGAGGTTGTGCTTCACATTTTTTAGAAAGGTTTATTTATTGTTTGAATTATGCCAAACCATAAGAAAAAGGTAAATTGTGTAACATAAATCTTGTGTCAGAGGGTAAATGATATTTCAGTTTTTCTAAACAGAATCATAGAGTATAAGTTGATGCATGAATAAGACACAAGCAGACAATATTTACTTTATATATTTACTTCTACCTTACTGGAATGAAGAAAGCTGCTTTTGACTGGTACAACATACAAACCTTCAGCTAATATGACTTTTTAATGCCTGTCCGGGATTGAAAGTTGTGTAGTCTGGTTAAAACTGCATAATAAATCTTGTTGTGAGAATGGAAGCCTGGAAGCAGAAGTCAGCAAAAAGTTGATTAATGGCCAATAGTCACATTTATTTCAGTTCTAAGTGTGGTATTTACTAATAAATCCACTTTGGTAAATCTTCAGTGATTTGAGGTAAAAGTTTAACTCACATGAAATTTAATAGGTCATTTGCATCATTTGTGAAAAGAGCATAGGTTGCATCATTTCTGAAAAGAGCAGCTTATAAGTCTGTTCCATTTGGAAAAGAAAACCCCAAAACATATAACTTGATTCTTAAGCAGTGTAACAATGCCTCCACTCTATCAAGATTAGGGTTCCTGGTTCACAATCTCTATTGCCATTAGCACATGTTTGACCCTCAACAAAGTCGTGGGAAGCTTTTAGAAGTCTTAGAGCTCGCACACTATCCTGAGCACTAGGACTTGGAGATGACCCAGAGAGCCTCTACGTATGCACTCCAAGACTCAGGAATTATTTTACTAAAAACTAAACATTGGTTCTTCAGCTGTTCATAGCAAGAGCCTTTCTTTAATATTTTTAAACTTTTCAACATCATAATTTATGCCAATACTAGTAAAACTTATATTTGTTTGTTGAAAAGGTCATGAACCCGGTAGGATTTGGGGTTAGAACAGAGCATAGGAAGTCTAATGATAGTAAGGGTTGGATGGTTAGCCCAACAAAAGCCATGTTTTTCTGCACGTGATGCCAGAAACCTCATAAAAGGAATATTTTCAGTATTTTACCTTTTTCTACTGTGTTGTCCTCTTCTGCTCCTTTAAGCTCAGTGACCATGATATTTTTACCTGATGGTTGTCACGTATACCTTTTAAAAAGAAAATGAATGCATTAGAAGGTCTTAGAAAGACCTTCTAATTTGTGCTAGCAAGAAACTTGGAGAAACTGTCAAATTATATTAGCTTTGAAGTGTAGGAAGCAAACACTGAAAATTAATCATCTGAATCTTTTTTATTCTAACTTGTGGAGTTAGAACAAAGTTGGGACAAATATTTCATGTTGTGACTGACATTTGAAGAACTTAATGTATTTAGATTATTTATACAGCTCTGTTTCAATGTTTTGTTTAAAAAGCATGAGTGGAAGGCATTTGCTATTTAATCACATGAACTATGACTGTGATATCATAGGAGCAAAATTATCATTCTTCCATAAATATTTAATCTTAAAATGTGGATTAAAATAATTGCTCAGCTGCTTTCTTTATCCTTTTAGTGAAGCGGGGATTCCATGAAATGTCTTTCAAAATTATGTTTTATTTTTTCTTGTTTTGTTTTTAGCTAGCTGCAAAGGAAATGATGCAGGAAATGAACTGAAACAATTATTTTTTTAGACTGTTAGGATTCAGGGACTCCTCTCACATCATGTTTGACAGAGAATTTGAGTTAAAGCTTAGACCTAATGCACTGATTTGTAGGTTCATTTTCCTATAAATTTATTGGAAAAATCCTAAATGCTTCTTAAGATAGAGAGTACTTCTCTATCACAATCTCATAATTCAAGTATTACGTGCTCGGGTTCTGTGAAGCTGTTATCACTGTTAATAGCGTGTGGCTGCTGCTGAAAAGGTCAACTAGGTTGGTTTGCTCTTTCTGGCTTCTTCATTTGATGGCCTGAATCAGACTAATTCTACTTCCTTAAAATGTCAGAGACTTTGATCTGTCTTCACCTGATAAAGAACAGGCATTAGGGCTTTAGAACTGTCGCTGCAGTCTCATTGGGTATGCTGCTAATTTGTAATTTGTCTGTGGCACAGCTCCTTGACAGCTGTGTCCTTTGTTAACACCTTTCTTATCAAGCTTTGCTTTCTCTGTTGCTTATTCATTTGTTTCTTCTTCTGTGAGGTCTAGCAAGGAGAAAGTACTTGGCTTTCTGTTGAAGTGTGGAGGAGTACAATCAGTAGCTGCAGTGATAGCAATTAGCAGGGTTGGGGCGGTGCTTTAAATTGTGACAGGAGAGTGAGTTTTGGATAGAGTGAGAAGTTTGTCATATTTTGCCAAAATTATAAAGTGATTGCATCCTCCTGAGCCCAACATTAGACATTATTGTCTTGAGAGGTCTCCTCAGGAATCGTTTTGTTGGTTAATTTGAACAGTTTGTTACTTTAGGCTGCCTGTGCTCTTGCAGGACTGTGATGGAGAGAATCTTAAGTATATGTGGTAAAGAAGATAGAGAGTGCAAAGAGAATTATCTAAAAATAAATTAAGTTCTCTAGGAACAATCTTACTGTCATATGGAGAAATTTTGGAAAAGGGAAGAAAAAGGATATTGTATTTAGCTGTTTGGGAATCCAGTGATAAAATTAATGTGTGTATTAGAAATGCAGAATGTAGGGCAAGCTTCTTCCAGTGTTTTAGCAGTATTGGAAAATGACAATCATAGAGTGGTTTGATTTGGAAGAGACATTAGAGATCATCTCGTTCCAGCCCCCCTGCCATGGGCAGAGACACCTTGCACTTGACCAAGTTGCTCAGAGCCCCATCCAGCCTGGCCTTGAATCCTTCCTGGGATGGGCCATGCACAACTTCTCTGGGCGACCTGTGCCAGTGCCTCACCACACTCAGAGCCAAGAGTTCCTTTCTTGTACTTAATCTGAACCTACTCTTTTTTAATTTCAATCCATTGCCCCCTTATCCTGTCGCTACATGCTCTTGTAGAAAGTGCTACTACATGTTCCTTGTAGGCTTCTTTCAGGAACTGGAGGACTACAATTAGGTCACCTCAAAGCCTTCTCTTCTCCAGGCTGAACAAACCCAATTCTCTCTGCATTTCCTCATATGAGAAGTGTTCCATCCCTCTAATCATCTTGGTGTCACTCCTCTGGACTTGTTCCAACAGGTCCATGTCCATCCTGTGCTGTGGACCCCAGAACTGGATGCACTGTAGCAGGTGGGGTCTCACCAGAGCAGAGGAGCAGAATCCCCTCCCTCACCCTGCTGCCCACACTGCTTTTGGTGCAGCCCAGGACATGTTTGGCTTTCTGGGCTGCAGGTGCATGTTGCTGGGTCGTATCCAGCAGCATCTCCAAGTCCTTCTTGGCAGGGCTGCTCTCGTTATGTTCATCCCCAGCCTGTTGATATTGGGGGTTGCCCTGACCCAGGTGCAGTGCCAGGTCTTATTAAATGTCAGGAGATTTCCATGGACCAACTTCCCAAGCTTGTCCGGGTCCCTCTGGATGGCATCCCCTCCTTCAGGTGTGTCAACAACACCACTCAGCTTGGTGTCATCTGCAAATTTGCTGAGGCTGCACTCAATCACTTAATTTACATCATTAATGGGGATATTGAATAACACTGGTCCCAGTGCCACTTGGACTCAGACCCATTGACCACTACCCTCTCAATGCAACTGTCAATCCGCCTTCTTACCCATCTAACAGTTCACTCATCAAATCCTTCTCTCTCTAGTTTAGAGAGGAGGATGTCAAAGGCTTTACAGAAGTCCAGATGAATGATACCTGTAGCCCTTCCAATGTCCATTGATGTATTCACTCCATCATAGAAGATGACTAAGTTGGCCAGGCAGGGCTTGCCCTTGGTGCAGCCATGTTGAGTGTCCCAAATCACCTCCCTGTTCTCTGCGTGCCTTAGCACAGCTTCCAGGAGGATCTGTCCCTTTATCTTCCCAGGCACAGAGGCCAGTTTGACAGGTCGGTAGTTCCCAGGGGTCCTCCTTTCTACCCCTCCTAAAGCTGGGTACAATGCTTCCCTTTTTCTGGTCAACTAGGACTTCACTTGACTGCTATGAATTGTTGAATATCATGAGAACGGCTTGGCAGCTCCATCTGCCAGTTCCCTCAAGACTCTGGGATGCATCTCATCAGGTCCCATACTTATGTACATTCAGGTTATAATTACTTACAGGATTTTGTTTACTAGATTTATAGTAAAATATGTAAAACCTGATTACATTAATGCAGCAGGCTGCACATTCCCTGACCACAGCTTTTATTGGAAAATAATGGAGATGCTGAACATAACTTCCTGTAAAATTTTAATTTGGTTGCTGGAAGTATAAACCCTCACCCTGCTTTGTCTTAAGAAGCAAAGAAAACAGATTCTTAATTATAATAGTATTATTGAAAAGCACTGTTACTACATGCAAGGGGATTTTTAAACTTCCCATCCATTATTTTGCTGAATTGCTCTGAAATTAATTGTGATAATAGAAAACTCAACAATTATTATCTTTCCATATATATATAAACCTCTACATGTTTTCCAGCCAAAAATTATTTCACAAGACTGCAACTAGTAATATTTTTTTGATAGTAATAGTATTTGAAAGATATGCTTTGGTTTATCTGCTGCCAAGAAGATGTTCAAATGGCAAAAAGAGATTGTTTTCTTTGAATTGGCAAAAACCGGCCAATCTCCTGTCCTTTGTTTTCAATCCTTTCTTTATTCATCTTATATTGTCACTGTGCATTGCAATTCCTCATCTCTCTTGAAACTCCTCCTCAAAGACTCTTCTTTTGTGAGTCTATCAGCTATCACAGAAGCAAGAATTGGAAAAGGGTTTGTTAGGTCACGCAGTTAGGTTTGCTGCTGGTGTAGTGAGGAGAGGTCAGCGAACAGGGGTGGTTTAGTCTCCTCTGATACCTTTTGAAGTAACTCCTGCTACAATCAGAGTAAAGCCCAGCAGTCACCTATGTTTTCTGCTAAGTACTAATGGACTTGGTCCAGGTAATTGTGGGGTTTCAAACATCACATTATGAAAAAGCTTTGGTTTTTATTACTGAGTCTGAGATCTTTGAAAGAAATGAAATGTTGATAGTAAGAAGCCAGTATCGTGCGTGAAGATGTAGATAATGTATATATAGTGTATGCATGTGTTCCTGTTGCTAAGGCAGGAAAGCCTCTTGTCCAAACTGGTATTTGAAGAGGCAGGAGTAGTGTCTTACAGCTGCTTGCTTGATACCTAAGATAATAGCCAACCTTAAAAAAAAAAAAGGGGGGGGGGGGGGGGCACCAATCTGGGGTGCCCAGAAGGACAATCAAGCCTAAATAAATAAATTATATGATACATAATTATCTGACGTGAGTAATGAATTTCATCTGTAAAACTGAAGCCTGTAAAGTCTCTGCTCTTACAGAACTCTGCTCTACAGATAAAAGGTAATGCAATCTGAACTGGTAGTTTGATGCAAGTGAAATCTTTTCATGTCTTTTAGGATATATGTAATTGTTTAACTATGTAATAAAAAACAGGTGGATGCTAGACTGATTTAATGGGGGGTGATGAAGAAGAAGAGACAAAAAGTTTGACCAAGTACAGGTATGCCCATATGCGAGTGTGTGTATAAATATGTATATACAGATGCTATTTTCTTTCTATCACAAACTTTATATTGGATATTTCATTTGAAGAGACTAGTCAGGTCAGTATACCATAGCTTTGTTGTTAGGCTTAGCTGATTTAACTAGTCAGTGAAAAGGTGATGCTCTCATTACTCTGAATATTGTAGGTGCTTGTGGTTATGAGCACACAAGTCAGTTACATCCACTGTCAGTGTCAGAACAGTCAAACTGGTCAAACTAAATGCATATGCGACCTGATTGGGTAATTAGTAAAATTAAAGCTAGTTTGATCCTATCCCTTTGAAAGAGTGGAAACCCATCATGTCTTCTAGAATAAATAGCAATGTCTGACAAGGATCAGAGACAAAAAAACTCATGCTATGTTCCACTCAGTTTAGGCTGTAAATTTTATAATAGCCTGATTTATGGCCTGTGGAGTTCAGGATTGATTTATTTCCTGCAGTGTGCTTACAATTGTTGTTAAACTCTGACTATGCTGTCATTTAGGTAACAGCAAGCTTTTCAACCCAGTAGGGAAAAATGGATAACGTGTGTTAGTTTCTTGTAGTCAGGGAACTAGATTCAATGACTTAAAAAATACAAGTGCTAAAGTATTTTATTTTTACCTTTTCTTTTTTCTCCATATTTATTTTTTCTTTTTCTATCTTAGTCCTGGCAACAGCTTCTAATAGAAACTCAAGAAGAGTGCTTGGAAACTGTTTCTACGTTGCTCTGTTACTTAACGAGAACACAGTGTCTTCTTGATTTAGGTGGAGAACTTAGTGCCCCTGAGGTTTTACCACGAACCTCAAATGTGCACAAAGATTAGTATATATTGAGATTTCCTTCTTTCAGGATGGATTTATGCACCAGGGATGTTTCATGCTTGGTTTTCAATACCAAAACCTTTCAGCGTGTCTTTTCATAAGTAGAATTAGAATTGCTAGTCAAATCCAAAATGTTTATCTGAGAAATCATGATTGAATAGGACAAACAAATGTCCGGGGAAAGATTTTATCTGATACAGTAGCTCTGTAGTCTAGATCTCTGTGGGTATTCTGGTCAGAAGTGCAATTAAGACAGTTGTTAGCATTCTCTGTCTTTGTAAAGGTTCTTAGCATTAACAACCAAGATCTTTCTCAAATGGCCAGAAAAATCCATCTGCCTTAAGAGGAAACTCCCTGTTAGTTCCAAATTATGAAGAAAGCTGATATCTCTGCAGCCATAAAGTCAGCTTCAAGTGTAATGCACCCACAATTCCCCCAGCTGTCGGCTGGCATGATAGCTATCAACATAATCACTAGACATGCTCTGTGGCTCTGACCCTTTCCTGCCCTTTGTATAGGAAAGTGCCTGTTCCATGAGCTAATGATCAGACACAGATAATAAGGCTTTCCTTACCCCAGAAAACTATTTCAAGGGTCTCTTTAGTCCTAATACAGCCCCTGCTTTCTTCAAAACTAACAGAGCCTTGAAGCTTTGCTGCTGCTTTAAAAACCAAAAGTCGAGCATTGTTTGACCAGTTACTCCAGAAGTGACCCCAGTCTATTGAACCTTCAAAATTACTGTCTGACTCCAGTATACTTATAGTAATATTCAGAGCCTTCTCTCATCCTGTTCTAACTTTTCATTTCTTCTAACTTGTGAAAGGGTTATGCATTACAGTCATTGGATAACATGGCCAGTTGTAGTTATTTCCATAGTACAGTAAGAAACAATGTAATTTTCTGCTATTTTTCTTTTAATTTATTATAGAAATCACAGACATTCTGATAAGGCCTTAAGGAAAAAAAAAAAAAAAAAAGGCAAATATAAGCTATCACTGTCATCAAATATGAATTCACTTTCTCTGGGGATTGAATTACATCTAAGAAGTTGTGGTACTGCATGTTATTTTGCAGACCTCATTAGAATTTTTCAAAGCTGGGTTTCAAACTTCGGCTTCTGAATTCTTTTATAGGGGAGTAAATTATTCTCATTTTCAAGGTTGCTGGGAGCTCAAGCAGACACATCGTGTTGATCTGCAGTTGCTTCAGATTTGTAGCAAATACTGTATTGCTTTGTAGACTAGGTCTGCATGTTTTCCAGTGTAGTGGGACTTCTTCAGTGGTGTTTGGGATTTTGAGTCCTGATATGAAATTAATACTTACAAATAACTGTGATTTTCTTTCACAGAATCATCCTTTATCTCAGACTTTTATTTTTTATTTTACATTCAAGTACTCTTATTGTCAGTTACTTTCCTGTTTCCTTCTGCTCTATTGATTTTGTGTGAATAAACAGAAGTAAATCTGTGAATAAATGTTTGTGAGATGTTTATGAACACTGGCTGGATGAGCTGCAGGAGAGGATGGAGTTGATTGTGAAGAGATGAGAAAGTTGGCCTTGGGAAATTCAGAGTGAGGGAGAAATAGGTTTGCCTTCATTGAAGGGTCACGGGAACGGCTGTTTTCATCCTGAAATGTATATGCACAGTTGGAGGCAAGGAGACTTCCAGTCAGTTTTGCAGAATTAGATGCAGATGCCATAGCCTTTGCACCTTAAATGATGGTGTTTAGGATATGTGGGCTTTGTGGTAATCATATGATTCTTGTTGAATAGACTCAAAATGTTACACCACCTTGGATGATGACATTTGGAGCCAACTAAATATCACTGTTATCATTTTATGGCCTGGTTGTGTAATCTCCATTTCCAAGTAGCTGTTGATATGATTAACCTAATTTCTGATTTTTTTTTTCCTGTTATTAAGTAGTTGTTGTTGAATCTTCAACACAAAAGAAACTTTGTGTTTATTTCTTTTGATTGCTCTGTGACATTACAGTGCATTACAACTTGTGTTAACTTCTGGATTTTCAAACTTGTGAGTGCTGTGAAATCAGCTGGGGTCTGTTTTCACACAGATGCATCCCCAACCCTTTTACCACAAAAGATTGAAAGCTGTTGTGTTGGGAAAGTCAGAAGGCTCTTCAGGGGGACTGTAATGGGAAGTTTTATCCAGGGGAACAGGATAATGATGTTTGGCATGTTTCCTGGGTTTTGATTTTTTGGGGGGTGATTTTCCATGGAACATGGTAAACATCTATGCTTCCATACCTCATCCTGCTCCCTCTCATCTAATAAATTATGGAGCTGTTTGCTGTGTTCCTATAGCCTTTCACCTAACACCAAATGACTTATTCCCTGTAAATTACCAGTATATTCGGGAAGCCATTGAATAATTGGTGGTGCTTTAATCTAGTTTTATGGAAAGGCTGGGAAAGAAGTGCAGAGGCACTGATGATGATGGGTTTTTGTAGCTAGTTTAGGAAGGTCTGCCTGAGGGGTGCAGATTGAAGGTTGAAAGGAGATTTATCTGTGAGTCTGACACAGCCCCTGATTCAGGCCAACTTCAATTCAAGGCAGGAGCTGCTGCTCTGAATGTGCAGGCAGAGGTTGTCCCACCAGGATTGCAGCTGCTCCATGGAGGTGGATGGAAGCTGTCCTTGTAGAATAATTTACATTGAGGTAAAAGTCTAATCCAGGAAGTGTTACTCTGGTGAGAATCCATAATAACTGTTGTAGCATTTTGTGTCTTCAAACATCATGGACAAGTGAGTTCCCATCTGCTGCTCACCTTTGGCCGGGACTGCTGTAGGTATTGCTTTAGATTGAGTAACTACAATGTGCAAAAAGTAGCAGATTGTTGATAATGTGGGTGATTTAAAACACCAACAAGTAGATTCAGAGTCTGGATGAGATTTTTAGAATCGTATTGAGAACCTAATGTTTAAGGAATTGGCTGTGAACAGATTAATTAAGGTGACTGCTTTAAGGTGTTTTATTTTCTTTAACATTACTGCCCCCATATGGATATAGTCAGAACACACAGTGGAGGTAGGGAAGGCATTTTGTATAATAAAGCAGGTTTTTTGTTTGTTTGTTTGTTTTGGGTTGGGTTTGGTTTTTTTTTTTTTTTTGGTCAGCTCTGAGTTCTTAGAGTTCAACTTGCTTTTTACTTGCTTGGTACTCGAACAAAATAATTTCTGGCAAGGTAGGTGCTGATGCCCTTAAAAAATTTGAAAAGAAATGTGCTTTCATAGTAATTATAACTCATCATTTTGCAAATGCACCTGTAGTCAGCAGGTTTTCTGGAAATTCATCTTACTGCCAAATAGAAATTCAACACTTAAATTTTATTTGTAAGTGAACTCTTATGTAAGTGTAGCTGCAAACTTTTAAAACCCATTTGAATATTTTAAAAATAAAGTTCAGCATGTTTCCTCCAATTTTTGAAAAAAGTCATGTAGCTGGTACATGCAGCTAAATTAAAGGTGATTTTTGTTAAAGCTCAGCATGGTAATCTGGAAGAAATACATGTTCTCATTTAACTTATATAACTGTCATTAAGTTAACTTTATTGCTAGAGTTCACTGGTTTCTGTGAGCAAGTACTAGGGGAAAAAAAAAAAAAAAGGAACTCATCTTATTTTTCCATAATTTTGTGTGGTTCACTGTAAAGTACTAAATTCTCAGTCCTGAACTGGTTGGATTGAAAGTTTATTTTTAACAAGCCCCACACAGTAAAATCCAAAAATAAGGAATTAATAAAGGTTTGCTCTTGCCACAGCAGCATTTTTTAAATGGCCATTTCCAGGCAACTAGGGGAACAGTTAAAACTTTTTTTAATCAGCTGAAGTGTTACAGTGTTGAGTGTTCTTTATTTATTCCAAGTAGCTCATTCAGTAAATTCTTTGAATGTCCCAAAGGGCTCTGTGTGGAAAGGATGTTTACAAGTACAAAGTCAGTGTTATAGTTACACTATATGCTTGCTTAACGCCAGTTTGGTTTAAACACGCTGATAACAGGTTAGCATTTGCAACATTAACTTTGTTAAGCACAGTGACAACACTTTGTAATCTTTAAAATATAGCCACTAGTGGTTTGATTTCTTTTGTTTTGATGAAAAAAATGTTTTCTGATTTCTTCCGTATTTTGGGACCATTAAAATGGTACTGAACAACAATTTTTGCTGCATATACTATTGTCTTCCCCTTTGACATCAAGAAAATCTTTCATTCTCTTCAGCTGTATGTGTGTAATCTCATAAAACTCGTTTTTCTAATGAAAAATATGACCTTGTCTCTGAAGTGTGAATTTATTTTGGATAGTGTTTGTTCATTGTCTATAGGAGAAAAATTGGAGAAATGTAGGCATTTACAAACTTTTATATCTACAATAGCCCTTTGTAAATACTACCGAATTATCATTTCAGTAACTCGTTAATTTTTTAGATCTATCATAAGACTGAGGCTTTCATTTGCAATATTGGAATTAAACTAACCCAAAATAACATAAAGGACCAAATGAAAAAAGGAATTACAGATGTCCCCTTATTGTAAAAGTAGCAAGCTCTGCATGACTATCTGTTAGCAACACAAGTGTTTGTTCTGTTCTAATTTTTAGCAATTTGCCTTTCAAACAGGCAGTGCTGCAAAGCGGCGCAAAGATCAACAAGTCGTGTGCGTGACAGCGTACACTGCTGTTCACTGTGAGGAACAGGAGAAGAATGGAAACATTTTAAGCTATGGGAAATGAAACAGAAACTCAGCAACATATCAATCATGCCCTAATAAACTATTGATAATTAGGATATAATATGGTTTAGCAGGAGTGATAGTATTTTAGGAAAGAAATTAGGTTAAACGAATGTTTGCTTCTGACCCCACTTTGCAGCCAGATAAGAATTAAAGTCATGCTCGGTGGTAATGCATCTGCTGCTCTTCTGTGCCATTTTAGGGCAGATGTAAAAGTCAATTGCACAGAAGATAGTGGTAAAATGACTACAGAGAAAAATTAGCTGACATAGATCGGAGTGGAAGAACAGCTGTTGAAGTGGAGCTGAGTGACACGCTCTGTGTCTTGTGCCTTATTTTCCATAAGGGAAAAAGCAAGATCCACATGGTCTGAGTTAACTGATTGTTCTGCAGCATCATTCCAGTTAATTTCTGAAGTGAGAATAAAAAAGTACGTAGAAGACTCTTGTTCTATTACATTAATATTTATTGAAATTAAAAAACCAACCAGCAACAACAAAATACTATCTTAAAGTTTTGTTCAGTTTCCCTTTGCTGCTGCTGAATTTCTTTTTATTTATGTTTTAGTTAAAACTGTTCAACTGAAGAATGCATTTGAAATGCTATTTTCACATTTGACTTACAGCATCAAAATGTATGCAAGACATCAAATCTGCTTCATTGGTAATTTTTGTCTAAATTAGAAATAGAAATAATGCTGACATAGTAGGAAGTTTATAGATTATAATTATTTGCTATACGAGACATATATTTAGTGATTGCCATAAAACTTCGTGTTGCCAAAATTGAGTTACAAATCAGATTACTCTAAAGTATTTGTCACACTGTAAAAGTATATGGTACCTTCAAAAACTTAATTGTGTTACAGGTTCAGAAACTCAGCATAGTCAAGAAACAAAACCAAAAGGGCAAGTGTAGGACATGTCTGGAAGAGTATGGGGTATGTTGATGGGTCAAAAGTGAAAATATTACATGTCTTGAGGGCTACGTTTGAAGAAAAAAAGATGACAATGAGACTTGCAGAAGAACTTGAGATATGAAAGGAAGCTCTTGAATAACAGAATGGATGGAAGAAAGATTAAAACTCACAGTAACGTTGGTTAGAATTAGAGACATGTGAAACACAAATAATTATATCAGTATATAAAGAACATAAATTAGTTATGCCTTAAGAGCTTATTTTTAAGCTTTGATTTGGGGAATCCAACCTGTAGATGTGGCCATACAGTTAAATATTTTGGGTGGGTTTTGAATACTTTTTCCACTATGACCAGCAGTGTTGCCAGATTTCTTATGCTAAAATTTTCCACTGATTCTCCCAAACTTAACCAAAGGACCAGAAGATAGTGCCAGGCTGCTCCATTTATTTCATGTCAGTCTTACTGCTCTATCACGTTCTTGTGGGGAATCTCTTATAAAATTTTGGAAGAAAAAAGAAAGGCCTCCAAGCAAGCAAGAAATCTCATGCCTCTTCTGTTGTTTCATCCTCTGAAACTGCTGTATTTAGTACTGTCTTCTTCAGTGTCACCAAAGGACTGACAGCTTGCAACAAGACACGATGTATTGGTGCTTTTCATCCCCAAATACAAATAAAATTTTTATTCTTTCCAACAAAGTAAATGTTGTAGCAGAAATTTTGCAGCACATTACAAATATATGGGGATTGAATGTGTTCCTTTGTAATTCTCCAGCAGAGGTGACAGAGTCCTCTTCCTTTATCTGGAGCTTTGATAGGGCACCATAAAGGTCCCATAAAGGTCCATTTTTCTGTCCATGTAGCACCACTAAATTTGACCTGGATCACCAGAGGGCACTGCTGGGTCTCTTTAGGGGCCCTTGGTGTCTGTGCCTGGGAGAGAGTTGATGGTTATAAAGGAAGCTATATTTCTCATAGCCTATTCTCTGATAATACCTTTTTTCCTTCTTGACTCAATAAAAGATCTAGGAAGAAAATGATAGAAGATGCACCTACTGAGTTTTGGTGTGAATTTGTTTCTTCCTCCTCTCCCTTCCATTTTACCATGGCAGCATGTCTCATGCCTTCCTTCTTCAGGGACCTAAAGTATATTTCATGGGCTGTCACTTAGGATCCACAGTATCCTCATTAATCCTACGTGATTAACCAGTATTCATGGAATTCCATTTGTCAGCTCGGTGCTTCCATTGGACAATATGAAAACTGTGGTGCCTGTAAAAAAATATTTGTAAAGGGAGACTGTATTGAAAATCTAATTTATCAAGTTTCACTATATGCTCATTTTGTAATGACAAAATAAAGACAGAAGGGTTCTTCAAAAACCACCATCTGTTTGAGTCTTCAGCTTAAAGAACATTTACAAACATTTTGCAGTAATGGAAAATACTTTAAAGACATTCAGAACTGTAGGTTGTTTCTGAATGTTGGCAGTAGTGACAGAAAAATAAACTTTGATGTAATACTCATGTACATTACATTTGAACTTTATCATTTGACTCTGCTATACTAAAGCTTTAGTACCATGAAGTTCCTTCCCTTCAAACAGCTCTCTGGAGGTAGGGCTGATTTGTCGTAATCTGCCATAGGCACTTTGCAGGCGCCCTATCAGTTATGTGTGTGTCAGCATGAGACAGCTGCTGGTGCTCGAGAGGGAAGGATCCTGCACAATTGGTCTGTGCCAGCATTCCCTGGTGCAGCTGGGGGCTTGGGAGCTGAGGGCATAGCCAGACCAATCCAGGACGGTGGGCTACTCCTGCTGGAAAATGCTGGGAGCTGTGTATTGGTTCTTCAGGTGGCATCCATGGGGGATTGTCATCCCTTCCCTGAATGTGATGATCTCTTGTGACAAGAGTCTTTGCTAAGGCTCTTTGCATATTCTGTCAGAATGGGGATATATATATAATTTTGGAGGAGTGTTAGATAGAGTTATCTCTTCAGTTAAAAAACCCAAAAAAATCAAAAAGAAATCTCGGCATTTCTAGATATTACAGCAATACTGGTATCTGTTACATTAAAAACCTGTCTGTAGAATATGTTAGAGAAGTTGGTGCTGAGTGGTTTTGTGATACTGGGAAGAAACTGTTGTTCTTCTATAGGGTAATACAAGACTGAATTAATTTGTGAATTTTTATTAGTAAATGGTTATCCATTTGTAAATAAGGTATGGATTGTCCCCATAGTGTTATTATAATAATCACAGTGTTTTATTGTACAAAATGTGCTGCATGTGAAATACCTGTTGTTTAAAACATCAGCTTTAAAATACTTTTTTTCAGTACCTGTAAATACTTCACTGGCCACTACAGCTGGAGAGTGTAAGATATGGGCAAAACTACAAAAAGTCAGATTAGATTCACAGATGATCTATTCATTAATTTGCTTTACTCTTCTTAGGTGAACAAGTCATATCTAATAAAAAAGTGCACAGTTTATTCTTTGATGTTAAAAATGCTCATCTTTCATGTTTGAGAACCTTTTTTTACCTTGATTTTTAAGCACAACTAGTATTCATTACATTGAGGTCTGACAAAAAATACGTGTTTAAAACAGATTATTTTTAATCTGATGCATTACCTTTCTACTGTACTTTTGAGGCAGGATAATACATTAAGTCTTTAATACATTATCGGTTTCATATTTACAAATATTTGACTTGATTGTAGCTTATGAATACATATCTAGGACAGATACAGAAAAATCACAGTTTAAGTGAGGTTATAACATCTTGCCATCCACATTTACTTTAAATTGTCATCTTTTGAAAGTGGACACATTTGCTCTCTCACAACTCAGTTTCATTCACATTTAAATCCTGCTTTTGTGGTTTCTTTCATTCTGTGCTTCTGTGATTGAGTTACAACTATCGTAGTATTTGTATTTATAATTTTTAGAATTATTTCAGATATGGAGCATCTTTTTTCTCAGTGTCTGGGAGTTTTAATAAAATTCAGGTTTAGCCTGTTTTAATCATAAGCATCCACTGAAATCTGTTATCTTGCTCTTCTGTGGCTGAATGTATTGGCACATGAAAAGAACTAGACTATTTAAAAATACAAATCCTTTAGACTATTAAATAATCTTTCTCGTAAGTTTGTAAACACACTACCAATTGTTAAAGCAGAAAATTATAATTCAGGTTGTGATAAAGATTTGGTGCTGTGCAGGAAGATGTTCTGAATTATGTGAAAAGGATTAATGGAGAATTTGGCATAAAATCATCTGCGTTCGAATACATATGGGGCTTAGGAGCAGGTGCTTTTAATGAAATAACTGGGGACGCTGTTGGGTCTTCTGAGGTTTGACAGATGCAGACACTAATGTCAACATGCTCTCGTGACCACCAAGCTGCACGATGAGGTGCTTGCTTACTTAGTGTACTTTGCCTATTTCGTGGCAATCCAGACAGGAGCATTCCAGCTGACAGTACGAGAATTTAGAGCAAATTCTGTTAAATAATGTGCTTCCAATATGTCTGTAACTGTAGCAGTTGTGAGTCTCCCTAAAGGCATGCTGCAAGCACAACTGGATTGATATGAGTAGAAATTGTTTTCCATAAATTAAGGAGGTACTCAAGTTAGTGTGTAAAAACAACTTGAATGTTCCTAGCTGTCAAGGATATGTAATTAGTTTTCGACAAATTCTCTGGATTGTTAGAGAAGATGAAAATTCTTTTCTTTACATATATCTGCAAAATAAGAACATGAAATCAAAAACTTCAAAGGTTGTGATATTCACTATTCATCTGCTTTTCTCTTGGACTGGAAAGAGCTAAATAAACAGAGTTATTTTGAGCTATCTTGTCACGTTCTTCAATCGGACGCTGTTTAGCATGTAGCTTGTCATTCCAGAGATAGCTGAGCGTGGACTAATATCCACTGAAAATCTGTGTGTTTTTAATAGCCTTTGGATTTGGTATAAATTTACGTAAAAGGAGAATGCAGCTACGCAGCAGCAGCATCAAAGCAGATAAAGTTTATTCTACGTGAAATCCATGATGTGGTAAGGAGGAAGCAACTGAAAGGCATCAGGTATGGTATTGCTGTTTTTGTTAGCAGTGTTTGTCAAGTGGTGTTCTCCTAAACCCATGACTTTATGAAGCTTTAAAATTACTTAGTGCATGAACTAGGAGTTTTGTTTGAATGACAACTGCATACTTGAAATGCATATACTTCAGGCACTTTTTAAATGGCCTTTAAATGTTCTCACAATTCTCCCCCACTCAAAATCCCAACCATAATGCAAGTATCCACTTAGTATCACAAAGTATAAAGCTGTAAATAGGCACAGGACTTTATAAACATCTGTATTTTATTCCAGAATTCTGGTTTTTACATGCAGTGTTATAGTCGTAATAAAGGACTATGAGGTTAATGAGCGAGGGAAGAAGCAGCTGGTCAGAATTATTTCCCTTAATCACTAGAAAAGATGAGGTAAAATCCTCTAGCTTTCTTTTCTCTTGCAGGTACAGAAACACCCTAGTACGCTTGTTGTTATGTTCACCTCTTGGTTTGAGAACTGGCACCTCTCCAGCCCCAGCACAGAGATACAGCTCTGACATATCTGGATTAGCAAATGATTTGTTTAGATAGTGCTATGGTTACATGGTAGGGACCCCATAGGGCCCCAACATGTGGTGTCAGGCAGAAAATTTAAAATTGCAGGGCGTTATCTGAAGCATGGCTATAAGTAAGTTCCTTTTAATGTTTCATTGCTTAGAACCCTCTTCACTTACTTTCTTACGGATTGAATTTCTTTTTTATTAGATGTAATAGTCTGACTTGTGCACTAAAAAATGCAGGAAAACTTCATCTAAATAGTTTTTACAGGTATGTTTTTTGCTGATCTGTAAAATATGACGCAAGAGCACATACCACTCTTTTGGAGCACATCCCCAAAAGATCTGCTTAGAAAATTAGTATTCTGAAGACAACATGATATATTGCCAGCCATCTGCAGTAATATTTGCTTTGTAAATAAATTGAGTGTTCTTATAATGCCTGTGCAGATGTTTTATACAGTTTACTTAACACTTCTTTTGCTAAAAATCTTAAGTGAGGTTTGCAAAATCATAAAGCTGCAGTGTGGAGCTTACTGCCAAAATTATACGAAAGGTTACATGTTTCTGTTTATTTGTAACATCTCTTGCAGAAGACACTGTAAAAATGTGAAAGCTGGTTTCACTTAAAAACCAGTTTTTCAAGACAACATATTTAAAAACTCCCACTGTGACCTAAATGTATGACAGCAGCTTTCTGCACTTCTACTAGTTAAGAGATGCAGTTTTGTAATTTTCCTTACCTGTGAGTTTCTAGTGTCCGTACTGAGAAGTTTATGTACTTTTTAAACAGAACAATTTTTTTTTTTTAAATAATAACCATCTAGACAGTGGTGTTGATATTTTGAGTAAAGAGAATCATTCACACAGGCCCCAAAGTGAAAGTAAAATTCCTATTCTCCATCTAGTTAAGCAGGGTTTTAAACCACTGACTTAATTAAACAACATTTTTGATTTATTAATCAAAATGTATGTAATCAATTAAAATTTAACTTCATTATTTTTAAAAAGCTTAGCAGTGGTGGAAGAGGTTAAAAATTGATTTGAAAATAGCTGTGCTTACATAATACAGTGAATGCTTTAATATAAATTAAACGTAGTTAATAAAATGCAGATTTTCTATAATTCAGAAATATTAGTTAACCTCTCTTAGATCCACATCATTGGGAAAATACCATTCATAAGTCTCAACACCCTGTAAGAATGTATATTTAAGCTTAAAGGAAAATGAAGTTATTGTACTAGGTGTTTCCTTTTTTGCATGCATCGTGTTTAGCAGGAATCTTTATAAACACTTAACAGCTGACTTTAATTATATGTTCCAAATGCACAAACGTGATGGTATTGAGAGGAATAGCTTCTGTGTCAACTAAATGATGATTGTGTAAAAATAATAAATGTTAGATACCCATCTCCCTGTTCACTGCTGGTAGAAATGAACTGCACATACTTTGTCTTTGTTTGCAGTTTTGTGCATTAATTTCTGATGCAAAAAAACGAAGTTACTTTTTCTGCTGTCTGTGTTGGAGGTTCACAGCACTGTTTGAAAATAAAAAAGCAATTTTTATAATATACTAGTTTGGCAATCTGGGTATCTCTTCAGATATTCTGAGCATTGTCTTTCATTGATTTTTTTTTTTTTTTTTTTAATGATACTTCATGAATTTATACTGTACTGTGAAGATTTAAACATCACCTTTAACTTAATTCCTTGATTTTTTTTGCCCTTTGTATGGACTATAAGGACATTATTGTCTTCTTCTTATTGTCATTATTTGTGTGTTGCTGATCATGGTGACATTCATTATATTATTGAGAAAATTCAGAATTTTTATTGCATTTACCTGGAAATCTCAATAAATTTAAAGATTATTTCAACATATGAAAATACTTTAAAGTACTCCAAAAAACCCTCAGTCATAAAGGCAGGATGATCAACAGCCTCCTCCAGTATTACTTGTATTGGTGCTTTGTGTTGGTTCCTTTCTTTTCTGACGTTTTTGAAATTAATTGCTTAATCTCTGTAAAAAAGCTGTGGTGAGCTTTCCTCTGCCCAACTAAGATTCTTCTTTAATCTGTACCTGCAACATTCATAGTGACCATCACCATTGTCTATAAAGTCTGAATTACTGTATATTTCTAGCAATAGAAACACTAGTTTAGGAAATTACCAAATAATTAGAGGATTTCTGATATAAATTCTTCATTGTAAATATGATGGTGTTCTAGAAGGGGATAAAATTGATACCAGTAAAGGCACAATTTTTAATTTAATGTAGACATGACTGAATCTGGGATTAATAAATAATTGTGTATTTTTAGATTTTGTTTATTTAGCAGAAGATTATACAAAAAAAAGCTATTTATTCTGATGAGTTTACTAGCATCCCAGATGAACTTTAGAGAATTAACAGAAAAAACTGAAATTGAGAAATGCAGATTGTGCTCTGTGGATTGAATATGCTCATAGGTAAATTCAATCAGAATTTAGTGAATTTCACAATGTGCAGTAACAGGGCATTTTTTTTTTTCTTGGTATTCATGCTGTGTGGGCATTTTTCAATTAATAGTACCCTGTATATCTTGAAAATAACCTCCAGTATGTCATGCAATTACCTTGAAATCTTCTTTCTGAAACTACAATACATTCCCAAGACTTTCTGAAGATGGCTCCCCTGTCCTAGGTGTAAATTGAATTATTTATATGTTTGAGATGTTAGTTCTTGCCTGATTGTGTCTTGGTACAACCATTTCAGTGTGTGTGGAGATACTCATCTATCCTCTCTCCTTTCTTACATATAGGTTTCATAAGTTGATTAAGGCTTTTTGGCTTTACGTAAGATGTGTAACTCTATCGAAGTGGTACTGTAAATCTCAAATTATCTTTAATGAGCTTGTGGCATTTCTTTCAAATTTGGAATTAAGTCAATATGATATTAATAAATATACCTCTAAAATGTAAATGGTCTTATTTTTGTAAACTGAGTACACATTTGATGAAATAGATTTTTGATGTGTGTCTACTGTAATTCACAAATGCTTTAAAAAGCATTGCCTATGCAGATAGCAACTGCAGAAAGGACCAGGATTGACTGTCCTTCAGAAAATTTGGCCATTTTATGTTCATAGTACCTAAGACTTGCATATATTTCCCACCAAGTAACCAAGTACCACAAATTTCATATTTTTCAAAGTTGTTGTTTGCTTTAAAGAAGACATTTGCTTTCAACTTGAGCCCTGTGTATCAAGTTTCTGTTGGTTTCTGTTGAAGTGCACATATTAAGAAAAGGAAAAAAGGAAAAGTTAATGGCTGAACTGCCTGTGTAACTTTACCTACCTTGCAGTGTTGTGACTTCAGCAGAATAACACACTGTGGCTATTTTTATTCAGGCTCATTGTTTGGCATTTATATGCTATTTATTTCAGCCTTGAATCACTGGTATAGAGCTTGAAGTTTTAAGCAATAGAAAGGAATACATTAATTAATTCGGACTTCCTATTTAGAAGATATATATAGTTTTTTTGTTGTTCCTTTACTTACATTACTGCTACAGAAAAGCATAACCTTATGTGGAGTTTCTACTGTAGATCTTGCATGCCTTTCTAAGTTACTTTCATTTTCCTCAGCCTCTGTGCCTGTGGGTGCATTGTTTCTATTGAGCACCTCAGAAATTATGTGAAATCATCTATGTGTTTTCTGTTGCCTCTGAGAAGCTGTAATGTTTAAGAAAAAAAGAAAATAGAAACCACAGCTGTGTATTATTCAAATTACTTTTAAAAGGAGGTACACGAGGCATCTACTGCTGAAAAGATTTCAGCTTTAGAACTTAAAGTGCAAGACCAGTTGGTATCCATAGTCAAAACACTACAAATGTTCAACTGCTAAAGAAGGAATGAAAATAGCTCCCTTGGTGCCCTGTTGCCATAGGGGAAGAATCTTGTTGCAATTCCCAAAAGCATACTGCAGTAAGAAATTGCAAAATACAGTTTTGGCAGATGATACTGAGGTGTTTATAAATGCAGAAGCTGAACTGTATTAGGAAACTTCTTGGCAGTTTTCAGAGAATTTGCTAGTTTTAGTTTAAAATCCATATTTTAAATAACTATAACTGAATGTTCTATTCAAAATCACTTAGAAGGAGACATATTGAGGCATTACTTATTTTAACTAGATCATTAGCTCCTAATCCTTTTAAAATGTGTGTCACAGTCGAAGAAAAGGTGTGGTAGCATTCTACCAATCCAGTCACAGAGAGAGGGAGGATGCAATTCTGTTACCAGTGTGGTAGCATATATTGTGGTGCACAGTTAACTGTCATAGAACTAATAATTTGTAAATTTAGTAAGCTTTGCTCTGCTGTTTTTCATAGTAGAAAACTTGATAGATATTACTAGGCATTCTCGCAGCTTAGTTAGGAGTAATGCATTTGGATCATGACTGATATTATTCTCTGCATTAATAGAGGTGATGGTATGTGGTCCTCTCTTCCCTGCTGGCTCATGGGTGATATTTCAGCAAATATCTATTTCCCATGATTTCAGAGCCTTGGAGCATACCTCAGCTATTTTCTGCCTGTCTATAATCTTTATATAGAATGGTTCTATACGACTAATTCAGTCAAACCCAGCCTATTTAAGATAGCTTTGAGACTTCTGCTCTGTCAAAATATTATTCCCCTTACTGACATGCAAAAGGTCTTTTTGCATTGACAGGTGTTTTCTCAGTGGCCTTTTGGCCTTTAGCAGAAGCTCTCTGTGCGGAAGTTTGCATGGACTTTGGAGGGTTTTTTAATCAACTGTTCTGCAGAATTGTCTACAGTGATTAGAAATTGTTTGTGGCATGTGTGGAGACTCTGGTATCTTCATCAGTAACATCAGTGTAAATAGCCTGTAAAGTGCAGCTTCTGGTGGTACTTACAGAATTACATTCACACTTACCTGGAATAATGCAGTGATAAAAAACTACAAATAATATTGCCTTTAGAAGAGGTTCTGACATTGCAGCTTTTCTCTGAGGTCCACATCCAGGTGGTTTGGACCTGGAGGTTTTCAAAACCCATTTGCTTTGGAGTTGGCTATAGTAAGTAGGCAATCATTTAAAAATGATGAAAAGAAAATAGTTTAACCAGTATGTGTGTATAATTTTTTATTTCTGTGCTTTCTGCTCTGGGATTTGGAGAATGTATAATCATTTGGCATGGAGCATGGAGTGAATCAGGGAGGATAAACACTGAATAAATGGTGTTGTGAAACACAAGTTTTCAGGTTTGAATACTTAAAACCGACCCGAGTGTTCTGAGTATCTGTGTACACAATGCATTTATGCAGTGGCATAGTTGATATTTTCTGTTTAATTGCTTGTTCCTTCCTTTCTTCCTACGGAACATTGACATAATGCCTTTCTAGAATAAACAGAAATATTGTTTTCTTAGGCAAAGTAGTCAGCTCAGTTATCATTTACATGTGAAGTTAAAATACGAGGCAACAGTACCAGTAGGAGAAGTGTGTTTATCTGTATTGAATCAGGTGGGATATTTGGGAGTTCCTGGGTCAGTACCGTTCATGGTCACTCTGGATAACTCAGCAGACCTGGCCACCACGTTGATGTTCTGTAATGGCTTGGGCAGCTCAGGTCCCTGCAGGGCCCTGCCTTGTTCCATAGTGAGAATTACCATGTTTGCCTATGACTGTTTCTTTTCTCCTAAAGAATTTGCCCTATCTCAGACCAGGGACAGGACTTGAGGACATGGAATAAGCTGAGGCAGGGGAGGTTTAGGTTGGATAGCAGGAAGATGTGGGCATGGAGCAGGCTCCCCAGGGAAATGGGCACACAACAAGCCTGGCAGAGTTCAAGAAGTGTCTGGACAGCAGTCTCACGCACATGGTGTGGTTCTTGGGGTGTCCTGTGCCAAGCCAGGAGTTGGATTTGAGGATCCTTGTGGGTCCCTTCCAGCTCAGCATATTCTGTGATTTATCTATATAATTTTCTCTCTTATACCTTCTAGGTAGCCTAGTTTATTTAAAAACATGTGATTAAACAACTTGTGGAATTTGTGTAGGGAATTCCAGTAGACTACATAACTAAATTTGCTTTGTACTTTTTGATTCTCTAGGAGAACACCAGGTTTGAGCCATAGTATTTCTTTAACACTAAATTTTACACCTTTTTTTTTATTATTATTTTTGCGGAATAGAATATCATCCAAAATTAATACTAGAGATTAAATGGAAGAAAGGATTTGTTGCCCAGCTCCTCTAATTTCTAGTTTCAGTGCATTAAATAAAGGAATTAGCAAAATTCTTGATAAATAAAAAACATTTATATGATGATTTTGTTTCTAATCTTCTTGATGACATCTGTTTTCAGTAGTTCCATTCCTTAGGATTACTGTATTTTACATGTGACACTAAAAATCTCTGTAACATGAAAAAATAGCCACAACAGCCTTTAAAGTGGGACTGAGGAAGTCTCAGGTAGAGCAAACAAAAAGTTAGGCAATTGACTCATAGTTTCTTCAGAGCTCCAAAAACTTCTTTCTTTAATGGAATATAGTCTCCTCTTGATCCATAAGAGTAACTGTAAGTGGTACTGGTTCCATACAGAAAATAGAAAGAGACAACCTTGATGTTGCAACATGTATCTTCATTTTTCAGAGGGCTAAACAAGCTAAAATTCTTAAGCCTTTATAGCATTTTGAAAACCTGTTCAGGAATGATCAAGTCTAAGAACTGAGAGTCAGACTGATGATCAGATTTATAATAGTGACTGTTAAATAGTTTTCTAGTGGGACTTCAGGAGGAAAAGATAAAAAAATAAGATTTTGGTAGAAATCTTTGTAAACTGCTAGTTTGTGTTCCTGAGTTTCTGACCACCTGCTTTCATAGCAATGTGTCCATTAACAGCCTCTGCTTTGAGTCAGTTTGGGCCACCCTGCAGTGCCTGACTGGAAACACAGCTCTCTGAGTGACTCAAATGTTGTATTCTTTTATGAATAGAACAAAGTCTTCTAAAAACTTCATGTTTTTGAAAGCATTCAAAATTTCCTTACTCGCTGACAATATGGTTTTGAAGTCCTTATCCTTCCTTTGTGTTTAGTCCTTTCTGTCAGTTGAATTTAGAGTTCCTCATTTTCCTTTTATTTACAGAATAGTAAGTATGATGGTTAAATATATAAACAACCTAAAAGTGAACAGGAGGAAATGATACTCGACTGAGATATTCTTGCAATAAAAACAGAATTAAAGAAGAGGTGCTATGCAGCTCAGCATAGGAATATTGCCATTACCTTTTTATAGAGATGATTCAGTAATCATTTAAATAAAGCTGACTTTTCTGTCAGCTTTATTTCTGCTTACCCATTTTCTTTTTTTCTTGGTCTTTACTGCCTATTAAACTGTTTCCCTGAACCCACATCACCATATTGTCTAAGGGAAATTAAAATTTTGATCAAATGATTTTGGAAAAAAAGCAGCCTTTAAAGATAATTTGGTTTTTGTTTCAAAAACATGCAGCACACAAGTTAAATATGAATAATGTAGCATTTTTGTGAAAACTTCCAACTCAGCATGTCACAAAGTTTCTCCTCAGTCAGAAAGACAAAATGCTAAAGGGACTAAGTTCCATTCTTAACATCAGAGATGATGTGAAATAATTTCCATACCTTGATTTGATATGGCATGCTGCAGGTTGTTTGCAGAAATGTGACATCTTGTACACTGAAAAATGATGCCTTACATACAGCACTTTGTGTTGGACAGAGTATCCAGCAGTTTTGGTTTTGCCTCATGATGTTACATCTTTGATTATACTTCTATGCCATAATTCTGTAATTCAGCATTTGTGAGCATTTGGGTATGTATATTGATAAAGACTGGGAATTTTTTCTTTAAAAAAATGATGGTGACTTATCAGAACATTTTATTGAAATTAGGCCTGTCTGATTAGTTATGATTAGCACAGGACTCGTACGTTGAATTTTTTCTATTAGCTATAGTAGGCTAATATCTATATGCCACTTAGTTGTGGCATATAACTTCAACATCTGAATTCTATCTCTGGGTCCTGCAGTGTGATTTAATAACAACAGATCTCTGCCTCACTTTCTCTATTTTTTAAATAAAAATAAGGATATTGGTGACTCCCCCCCCCCCCCTTTTTTTTAAATGGTTTCTGCTATAAACATCAATAGGAATTAGAAAGTCGTGATAGCAGTAGAAGTATGTTCATAGTAAATGTTTCTGAATATAAAAAGCTTTCTTAATTAAAAAAAAAAAATGAAAAAAAAGAATGGTGTTAAAATCTTGTGGGGTATGTATTCTTGGGCAAAGAATAACTTGTATGAGGAAACTGTATTTGTTATTACAGACCGAGGTACCTTAGTTAATAGGAAATTGTTACTACTTCTGTTTTAGTGAAATATTCTAATATTAGTCTAAGCAACTAAACTAATTGATCTCAGAGTTATTTTAAGCACTTAGTGAATTAAAATTCTATGCAAGTACAGTAGACTTGGAGTTTTTTTTCTGAGATAAAATTGGGATAATGTTTGCATCTGTAGGCATTCAAGTCAACCTTGAATAGAGAGACATGCAGACATATATTTCAGTAGTTAGACAAAATTTATTAACCTACTGTGGCAGCTATAATGTAAAAATATTTTTTCACAATCACGTAAACTTTGATGTGGCTTGAAGTATCTGCTTCCCTTGGCTTACTCAGCAGTTCAGGATGAAATGGAGGATGGTGTCTCTTAGATAAGCTGATTATTTTGCAAAATAGTCATACTGGCTTTGTCCTTGATATTCCAAAGTAGACCAAAGTTGTATGATTAATTTTTTATGCAGTGTAACTGCAATTTTTAACTCTTCAACTCTCATTCTTCCTTGTGGGATGTTACTGAAAATGGCTGTGGTGCCACAGGATAACTGATTGGTAAAGCCTGTTTGGAATGTGGGTAAGTGAGCCGTACTGGCAGTAAGCAGAGTAGTAAAGAGGAGTCTTTTTCCCTTAGTTGACTCCCAGGCTAAAATTAAACCGACTTAGATATTTCTACACTTAGGGATTTACAATGCATCTGCTTTGAGTCAGCCAGCAGAAATCTACTTTTATAAAACAGAACTCTTCACTTGCATGTAATATGTAGATCTGCATTTTTTTATAGTATGCTTTAGTAAAAATGCCCTTCAAAACAGTAAGGAAAAAAAAGTAAAAAAAATATTTCTTCTCTCAGGTATCATTTTAAATAATTGGATACTAAATTAATGATGCTAACTCAACCTGTTAGCATCTATGTATCATTCATGTGTCCTGAGATATCTAGGAGTCATGAGTGCTCAAAGCCAAAATAATTCATGGTGCAGTTTATATAGCAAGATGGTGCAATATTTTTAAAGTTAGTTACTGGAAATATACAAGGCTTGTCAGAATTAGGTCTTATTATAAGTAATTCCATTTGTTCATATTTGTGATCCCTCCCTTATAGTAAATGTATGTCAACTCAAAGTTCAGTTTACTGTAGAGGTTTTTCAGTTCATTTTACTGGAAATAGCATTAAGGTGTGTTTGGATACTGCATACACGTAGAGCAGAATTTGGAAAAAATTCTGCTAGGCTGGTCCTTTACTGTTGCAAAAATTCATTTTCAGGTGCATAAATCACAAGATCATTTGTTCTTCCTAGTAATTTTTTTTTTTTTCTCCAGATTGTTGGGAGAAACAGTAATGCAGTTTACTCATTCACAAAGTTTGTGAATCTCCAAAAAGTGGGGTTTTTTGCCAAGGGTTGCCGCCTCTCTTCTCCTTCCCAAAGTGCTCATTCACTTCCACATTCCTCTTCCACCGTCCTGCTTCCTTCATCCTTTGCTCGTGTCTTTGATATCTGAGGCTCTTTCCTGTCCTGATGACTGAACATTCCTCAGCTCCACAGCTCTTCTGCTGGACTCAGCCATATTTCACTCATCCTGCCTTTCCCTCTGGCCTCTGTTCTTTGCAGCTGTGTCCCCCAGGGTGGGTGTCCTCTTCCACTTCACCAGAAGTGAAGCACGTTCCCTTTTCTCCCTTTTTGCCCTGAGTTTCTATGGAAGGAGCCCCAGGGTAGTGACCCTTCTCCTCCCTGCTTCTCCAGCAGCCTGTGCTCAGCACTCCAGGTGGGAGGAGGTGGCAGATATCTTCTGCAGACCCCCTGTCCCTTGGGAATAAAAGTGCTGTTGTTGCAGCTGTCATCATCCAGGGAGACTTGTCAGGAAGCTCATCCGCAGGATGAGAGTGCCAAGCATCGCTGTGCTCTGCTGCCTTCCGTTCGTCATCCTTCTCTGCCTGACTGCAGCCTCCTCATCCTCTATTCCTTCAGTAGAGAATGGGAATTCATGGAGGAAGGAAATTATTTGCCCAGGCTGAGCCTGGCAAATGACACCATGACTCAGGAAATTCTCAAACATTTAAGATTACTCGGTGTTGGGTCCAATACATATTTTTCGAATCTGTTACTAGATAGATGTAACAGATGACTCTGGCCAGAACTGAGATCTGGAGAGGAAACCCTGGTGTGCTATGGGACTAAGGTCTGCTTTTTTTCTGAAATGTAAATTTAATTAAAAGGAGAAAAAGGGAGGGGAAGAAACGAAAGTTCTCCACAATCTTAATGAAATCCAGGGCACTTGAGCATTGCATTTTGATGGAGACAGAATAGCAATTAATTTTTTTTTTGTTAAGCGTGTGAGGAGTCTGCTGCCAGCTTCGAGCTTGATCCTCAAATTACTGAGAACTTCCTTAAAAACTGTGAAGAATTCTTATTTCTTGACATGAAAACAGGAGGCAAATCTGAGAAACTTTTTTTGCTAGATAATGATTTTGAAGAAAGCTGTTACACAGAAAACAACTTTACATAGGTGATGAAACTGCCCTTAAATATAGTGGCTAAGTAGCAAACACAGTAGTAAATTTCAGTAATTTAGCGTGACAGAAGTGGCTTAGTAGGAAGCCAAAGTTACCTGACAGTCAAATTGAAAGCAAATAATGTAACTGCTTATCTGAGTACTTCTAACAGGGGTTTTTTTTGTTGTTTGTTTGTTTGCTTGTTTTATTTTTTTAATATCTCAGGCACAATCTATCAAAGACAACAGGAAATATGTCAGTATTTGTGCTGCCTTTCTGTGGAATTTTATGGGATTGTGCTAGTGTTGACCTAATTGAAGGAAGAGTTTCAGTTCAAATTTGGTTGACTTAATTGTATTGACCTTCTTAGTTGTAGCTATTTTTTTCAGTAATCAAGAACCTATGTGAAGTTACTAGAATGATGTGCTGCAGTAACACCGTATTTTTCTTTTCAGGAATCTGCTAGAAATGTGGGATTTTCTATTGACTTTGCCTGTAGGCTGCCTTTATGCTGCGCTCATTGGGAGGTCTGTCTCCCACTTTTCACATCACATGGATATTAAACCTTTCATTAAGTCTTGCTGACAACAGGCAGTGTCTCTTAAAGATGCAGGATTCTTTTACATTGGCATATAAATATCTTATAAAAGATAATGATTGTAGCATATGTTTTATCAATCCTCTGTTACCTTTTGCTTCCTTTTTCTAGTTTCCTGCACATCCTGCCACAAGGCATATTCACTGCTCTTCCTTGCATCTTGCCCCTTTATGCTTGAACGTTGGCTTTTCCTTTAAATGCAGATTTATTTCTAAGGTTTATTGCTGACATTTAAAACTTTCAGCTCACATGGGCTAGTCTGTGTATAGGAGTTCCTCACAGTGTGTGTTCCAACTCCAAGCCTGGGCTAGGCGGATGATTTATCTTTGTGTATTTCTTGACTGCCATTTTCCCATTGTGCTCATCAGGCTTTGCTTGTGTCACCCCAGGTTGGTGGGTCTTCTGCCATTTGGAATTCAGCTGGTCTTAAAATTTTGTTATATACAATAAACTCATAACTTATATTTTTTTAATTAATTTCCCATTTACAGTTTTGCTGATGTGTCTTTTGAGGCACATGTTTTACTGTTTTTTGGAAAGTACATTGAATTGTCTGTCAAGCTTTCTGAATGTATTTGAATTTATTATTAAATTCAGATTGCTGCATAATTACATTGTATACCAGAGAGTAAATGTAGTATATATTGCTTTAGGAACCATGATTCTTAGTATTATAGAACTACTGTAATTCTGTGGAATTTGGTGCTGGGATCCTCCAGTAACCAGGATTTCTGTTTTAAATTTATTTTGTTATTTATTTCATTATTTCATATATTAATTTGTAGTAAAACTGCAAAGCTTATGTGAAAGTATAACTGCCTACTACTTACTATACTTTTTCAGTATAGTTGATACCTTTGTATTCCATTAAGCCACTTGCTTTTGAATTGTACAGCTCTGTAATTACGTTCTGCTGCAATAGATACATTATCTGTACTATTAGAAAAAAACCCTCACCAATGTATGATCAGATTTTTAATGCAGGTTTAATGGAGATAGTGCTTCATAAATGGGGTTTTAGTGTGCATGGTCTGATGTACATGCTAACGTTTCTGGGTACTGATGTAGTTTTTCTCCTATTTTGAGCCTTAACATTTTCCATGTAAGGTTCTCTTCACAAACATAAGAAAACTAGAAGCTTACTTTTAAGAAGTAAAGTTGCCCTATCTTGTAATCCTAGGTCCTAGAAAGTGAGATTTGAAGAGAATAAGATATATTGTAAAGCTTAGGAAAATCCTAAGAGCTCACAGTACGGAGGCTGCCAGTTGTTGTCTGTCAAAAATTTTGCCTTATTTGCCTAACCCATCCTCTAAAGAATATTCATGACCATATTTACATGAAAAATGTTTGTCTTGAGCTTTGGGCAGAGCTAGTGTAAAGCAGGCCAGTCTTTATTAAAAGAACTCACTGTCCTAGACCATGGGGCTATTTTTAATTGAGGTTGTGGGGAATCATGCATTATATTCTTCCCTTTTTGTCAAGGGTTTTACTGACTTATTTTTTGCAATGTTAATGTTTGCTGAAAATTTGAGGGAAGGTGTTGTGAGTATTCAGTTACACAAGCAATTTTGTGAAAACAAGCATTTTTCTTGACAAAAGGTCGTAATAGGCAAAATCAAAATGCAAGTTGCTGCATTTTTTTAGGTGTGCATATCCCTAACACTGGTAGTTCTGGTAAGTTTCTCACTTTGAATATGTCATTGAAGTTTATTCTTTAAGTATTGCTATTTATTACATATTTAGTCCAAGCCTAACAAAAGTCTACATCAAAGATGATTTGTGTGCAAGAAAACTGCATCAAGGAGATTCTTGAGCAGATAGTTTACATTTTTTCTCTCTTCTATGGTGTGCAGGTGCTGTCCTCTTGTCCAGTGTACAAGGATTAGCAATTAATGTTGATCCAGTCCTGTATACGTGGCTTACCTACCAACCTCAGAAACGAGTTAGTAGACACATTCAGCAGGTATGTGCTTTTGTGGGAAAGGGATGGGAAGAAGGAAAGCTTTCGCTTCTATATGTGCCAGTAGTGCATTTTTCCAAGTATTTGTAGTTTGTTACTGCTTCCTTGTAGTTTGTTGCATGTACTGTTGATCTTATTTTGGATTGTTTAAAATGTTAAGTCGGAATATTAAAATTTTAATTTCACAACATTTTAATTTTTAATTAAAAAACAAAGAATTTGGATTTGTGATCACCCTACAGGATCATTATTTTGCAACTAATTTTAACTACTGAGACCTCATAAGCCTCGAGTCTGAATAGTACACCATATTTTAAAATTTTGGATGGTCTATGAAATAATTGCATAACTGGTTATGAAGGCAGCACTCTTACTAAACCCCATTTTAATAGGAGATGAACCATATAGCTCATAACTTGACAGAAGTGAAGGCTGTAACAGATTCTGTATATCATGTCAAAATGGGTATTTGCATACAATGTGCTTGAAAAAGAAGCAGGTGAGGTTGTGGGTCTGTGTGGTGCAATGGTTTCCTTGACATATTCTTAACCCTAATTTTCATATTCCTGGCCTGAAAAGAGCACCAGTTTAGTCTTAGATCAAACTTACTTTTATCTATTGTTTGGCCGAATTTCCTAGAGCTTAGATTTGCTATACTTGATCAAACTGTTTTTTTATGTCACCAGTGATGGTCTGTCTCACTTATAAGTGGTCAGTTATTAAGTAATTTTACGAATGTAAAATTATTTCAATGTTAATCTCATAACTATAGAACACTGCACATCAGAGAAGTTTCATTCTGGTCCCCTGGAGTGGGAGCATAAACATGACTTGTAAACATTTGTTTCTTGTGTCCAAATTACCTTGTTAGGTAGTAATTGTCAAACAGTAATTTGAGTCCCATCAAGCTCATTCTGCATCTGAAAAACTTCACTATGACAGTGAAGCTTTATTATTGTTTTAATGAATTTACTCAGTTTTAAAATGTATTAAGTTATTCTTCATTCCTGCATCATAACTGGAGCAGCAATTTCTTGGCGTATGTTTTTTGCAAAACAAACCATTTATCTACTTTTTACTGTTACGTAGCCTTCCAAAATGTAATCAATACTGTTTATCCTGCTTATTTCAAGTGTTTGTATAAAAGTCTGTCTTTAACATCAGCGTACTTAATCAGTTGTTAGTCAGCGCTTTCTCTTTTGATGCTGGGTGACTAGATGGGTTAAGTAACTACATTAGGAAACTTGTTTGTCCCTGGTTTTGATCATCAGCGGCAAAATTTTTAGCCAAATTTTGTTTATTTTGTAACTCCTGTTACCTCATACAGCCTTCAAAATTTTTTCATCATCTATTTGAGATTAAAATTACTGTATCACAAGTCTAATGTTATTAGCATTTAAAATGTCTTAGCAATTTGAAATTATTTTAAATATGAGTTTATAAACTCAACTGTCAATGTCATACCATTTTCATTGTTAACATGACGGTGGTAATGGACCGTATGTAATAATACGAATTAAAGTGTCTGTAGAAGTCATGAAGAAACTTTATTTGGAAACTGTACCTGTAATAAATTATGCTTAGCCACAGACTTTTTTCTTTATGTAATACTGTAATTATACTAGAATAAGGATTCTAGTCAAAGTTAGGCCTTGTGCCTTATCTTTTGGAAAAATTCAGCTTGTTACCATAGTCTAACTAGTATAACGGAACAAAAATGCTCTATAAAATCTTCCTAATTTTTGAACATTTAACAGCCATGAGATACAATTCTTTCAAGAGTTATGATCAAAATGTTTTTGGTTGGTAAAGCTCTTATCTTCCTCTATTCTGTCAGTCTTATACAATTGCAAAAGAAAAAAAAAAAAAAGAAAATACTTTCTTTAGAAGTTCTTTGTATGATTCAGAGATCTTAATTATTAAGAGATTTTAAGTTTTAATGTCTACTTAATACAATGCTTTTGCTCTGTAATTTTGAGTAAGTCAGTTGTGACTTCTATCTGAAAACACAGTTAGAAAACCTTTCAGTAAATTTGGCCCTGTGTACACATTAAACTCAGAATGTTAGCACTTGATAAAATAAGTTAAATTAAAGTATTAACTTATTTCAGTGCAACTATAGTCATGTAAACTTCTGCTTGCATACAGGATGGGGCTGGGACTGTCTGGCTCCTCACAGGGATGGGACACCTATACATATGAATGTCTTCTTTTTTTTTCTTTTTTTTTTTTGCCTTTTAACTATTTTTCTGGGATTTTAGGCTTAGGTTTATAACGCCAGTTTGGTGGTACATGCATTTTATATTTACTGAAATATTCACCATGTCTGTTTTAACTAGTTTTAACTGAAAGCATGACAAGTTAGAGAAACGGAACATAATAAGCTGCATTTTTACAAAACTCCTAACATTTCAGTGTCTCTTTGGCCTCACTGCCATTTTATTCAGCTGGAGCAGAACAGTGACTGACTGCCGTGCTGGGGTGTGGGGGTACGTGTGAGCCCAGTGAGCATCACCCCTCTTTGTCGCAGTGTCCCAAAAGTGCTTACCAGCGTAGCCGCAGGCTAGCTCAGCGGGTTTCCCACTGCGGCAACGTGGAAGGTCGGAGCGGCAGGCTGGGCAAGCCACTTCCTCCCTGCGGGGACTTGGATCCCCCACACCAGCGACGGGCACGATGATGGTACAGCAACCACGGCAACCAAATAAAAGGCCGACTCCTCTGAGCAGGGTTAACGGGGGTTTATTGATGGAGAGGGAGCACGGAGCTCTGCACTGTCAGACCTGCTGCCCAGGAGAGCACTGAGAGCAGGCGTGCAGCAGCTTATAAGGAGGGGTGGAAACAGGGGTGGCGACAACTGGTCAGCGAATCACAAAACTCAGGGGTGTAACTGGGGGGTGTAAACCATGAAACAGGGGACCAACCACAAAAAGCCAGGTGGGGATTTCCAGGGCCCCAGCCTATCACTCGACGCCCTCCCTGGAGCTTTCCAGAAGCCAGGGAAGGGTCCTGGAGTGATAGACAGGGCGCCCAAGGGGAGAGAGAGGGGATTGACAACTCGGTATAAGGGGGAAGGGATGATTGACAGAAAACGAACTGTGGGCACTTTGTGATAAACAAGTTGAAACCATTAACGAAATAGGGGGGGGTACAAGGAACAAACCATTACATAAAACATGTATAAATTTACATAAAACAATTAAAACAAATTGCTCACCACCACACCTCTTCATTTATTACTGCTGGACTATTGCTAGACAAAGCTCTCTCTGCACCTTGCTGCCTTATATCTTCTGCTTTCAGAGCCCTCTTAAAACTGCTGGCAGAATGCTTTCAGTTGGTGAAAACGAGGGGTTTCTTGGCTGACATCAGTCCATCACATAAGTTTGATTACAGCTGGTCAGTTATCAGTCTTTTATCTCAGCAGAGCACTTCTCCAATACCTAAAGCGCTTACCTGAAGCAGTCAGGGAATTTCATCTGAATTAGCAAGTTCACCTGCCAGGAAAGACGGTGATTTTGTGCACCCCAGGGGTTAAGCAAGTCTTATTATTCAGCAGTTAATTTTAATTAATGCAATTTTATTAATTAATTTAATTTTAATTGGGAACTAGGGCTAATGCCTTGGTTTGTTTGAACTCTCTGAAACAGTTTAGGTGTACTAGTAATCTTAGACATCAAAACAATTAGATGTAACTCAGTAGTCAAGCAGTGATTGCATTTTCATGTCATTAGAACTTGTAACTCAGTAGTCAAGCAGTGATTGCATTTTCATGTCATTAGAACTTGTTGCAAGGTAGACAGGGTAGATCATCCTTGATGTCACAGCTCATTCTGGTGCAGTTCAGACTGTCTTGTAAGTAAATGTAAATATTCTCTGAGTTAGATAGTGATTGCATGACAGTGATCTTAGATGTTCAATAAACACCATGTCTTGAGCAGAAATGCCATCTGTCCCCAATCCAAAGACTTGGTTGTTTTTTCTTCCTGCTTGCTGGTTGCGAGCTACTGCACAAGTAAGCATCAGTCTGTGCACATGCGGCATCCACCGTGTGAGATAACGGGGTTTAGTACCATCTCAAGGACAGCAGCTCATATCTGGACTCAAGCTTTTGAATTTGACATTTCACAAGGCAGTGGTAATGTTTTAGGTTCCTATCTTGGAATATTCTTTTGCCTTTGGTTTGTTATCAGGGAGGTGACTGTATAGGCATCCCCTGAATGAAAGTTTTTCGTCTGCTCGGTTGTTCAAGTTTTCTGTAAAACTCATTTCTCATGCTCCCAGATCTGCCTACAGTCTCTTCAGCCTCACATTTGTGGGAAAATACAATTCAGAAATAAAATATTTAAGTACAAAAAATCCCAAGGAAAATAAAATATTAATTCACCTATGGAAAATTAGTCCTCCTCATAGATACTTTAGCTTTAGTTACTTGGCATGTCTCCACATAAATCAGGAAATACTTGGCTCGTTGTATTTTTGGCAAGCTGTTTTTTAGCTATTATTTTTCCGAGCCTTTCTCTGATTTTAGATCTTTATAATTTCCAAAGTCATGTTGACCACATAGTATGAAGTAAAAAAAAAAAAATTAATAATCGGTATCTGTTGATCTATTTGCATACTTAAATGGCATATACGTGTGTGTGTTTTTATGTATACATACTTAACATGGCATGTAATGTGTCAGATTATTTGTGCCAATAAAAATTAAATTTAGAAAAAGATTGCTCTTCTGTAGTTTTTCAGCCACTGCTTAAAAACCTAATTGTAATAATTATATTTGAAAAGTAGTAACCTTTCTTATTTTGAATTCTGTGAATTGTTACTAATTTAATATTATGTATATAATTGCCACAAAACATTATTGCACTGATAAAACTGTCAGTATTCTAGAACAGAATCTGACTTTGACATTGTGTCAACAAAACAGTCACATATAAAGGCTGCTGTAGTTCCAGAAGTTTGTTACGTGTTCTTTATCTTCTATAACACTGACAATTCGTAACCATAAAGCTTAATCCCAAGTAGGTGTATTTAGGCTTTACTACATCCTATTTTATAGCTGGCTTTTTGGATTCTTGTGATGAAATGCTTATGATAACACTAGCATGCAATGTCTCCTTTCCCATCAGATTCATCTTCTCCTACAGCTGTGGGGCTCTTGTCATCTGCTCTTTCCCAAGCCACAATTTCCTCATCAGTTTGTGGCTAAACCCCAAATCTTGATGATCCTTTTCCATCTACTTCAACACTGATCTTTCATCTTCTGGATTCTTTTAACCAGAAATCTTTTGCCAAAAACCTGACAAGATTGTACTGGGCGTCAGCAGCAGCAGCATCAGACTAGATTTCAGTGAGCAAAGATAAAACATCTGTTTCATTGTCCAGATCAGCACTCAATATTTGGTCATAATTTTTTCCAGCTTTATCTGGCTGTGATAGCCTTGATGTTTTTCACTTTTTGACTAGTAGTGCAACTTATTATATTTTGCTGATCCATTTCTTCAGTGGTTCAGAAATAGATAAGGCTTCTTCAGGCAGTATTTCCATCCTATTGTCTTTTGTGCTGTCCTGTATTGTCTGCATTCATTCTTCAGAAATTCTTGCTTCACTTTGGCAAGTCAGTGTTCTTGCAGTGTTACATGCAGAATTGCCAAATCATGGCTCAACAGTGGCTATCATAAGAAAGCTGCAGATGGCTATGCCTTATGAAAGTTGTATCAGATAAATGGCAAGGTTTTGAAAATAAGTGATGTAAAACGTCTGATGAAAGTTTACAAAATTTCAGATCCTCTCCCTGTATACAAGCGGGGAAGTATTTCTGTGGTGTAAACGTTGTCTTTTCAAAGCTGATGGGGATTTTTGTTGTTGTTACAACTAGAGGGTATGCCAAGGTGGCATGTTACTGTATTCCACAAAAACTTTTTAGTGCTTTTGGAGACAAAGCTAATGACTGTACATTCAGAGGGAGGGGGAGAGATGAGAGTTCTGTTTGTCACTGGAATTAGCATTTTTCTATTAACTTTGCGTACCACTGGATATATAAATTGATTGTTTTCACTGGAGTAGGATTAAATAGTTGATTGTCTTATTTTAATTTACTTTTATAGTGGAAAATGGCGAAGGCGTTTGGAAGCCATTCCCCTTCAGTTAAATGATTTTTCTGTTTGTTTTGGGGTTTTGTATGTGTGCACATATTGCACACTGCTTGATTCAGTGATCTGTTTTCTATTGGAGAAAATTTACAAGCACATTGCCCGCCTCACACGAATTTGTTTCCCACAGAGATTCCTAATGCAATGTGTGAGGTTTCTCATTACGCAGTTATATGGATTACATTTTCACTCCAATACGAACAAAATTAAATTACACAAAAATTAAGATGCGTGTAATCCTAATGTCTGATCTCTAGAAAAAAAACTTTGTCATCTTTAAATGATAACCGTCTGCAAAATCAGTGGTAGAAATATTCTGCTTTTGTCAACTGGGATACATCTGCAATTTACATTGCAGCTAATGTTGCAGCAAAACGTTAAGAGCCAACTGTATAGCAACACTGAGGATCAAATTGTTCTTAATAAATTTGTCTTTTCTTGCTTGCATTAATAAAAAAGGAGTAACAAAGCCAATAGACTATTCATTTGTTCCAGAATCCATATGGATTAATACACATCACTCTTTTCTAATCTTAAAATAAGGATGCAGTCCTTCAAACTTTTTTCATGCCTACAGTTTTGTATTTTTGTGTATGTCAGCAGTTTCACATTTTGAGCAGTTTCTCATTTATTGATATGCTTGAAAGTCACAACAGTTCAAAATCAATAGCAGTCAGTTAAATCTTACATTTAAAATGTTAGGAAGAAGCACAATAATGTAGAAATATCAATACGTCCTATATTTTGAAATTTAATGACGGTTAATAAATGTCCTTGGGTCTTCATATCTGGGTAAATTTTTCAATTTTCCATTAAACATTTAGATAATTATTTTACTTTAGTCATCAGCCAGGTTTATTCCTATGGGTTTTGGGTGGCCAACAACCATGGTACTCTAAGTTAGTTTTATTTCACATTTTTGTTTTCACAGAGCTTTTCCTCAGTCTAACAGGACTGAGATAAAGAATTACAAGTGCAAATCTGAATGTGACATTTTGTTTCAATTTGTTTTCAAAATATTTGTGCTCCAATCTGTGTTTCAAGTTGTCTTCTGTACATTTCCAAATATGTAGTTTAAAACATGTTTCTCATGGCAGTGCCATAATTCTGCATTAATGTGTTTTGAGTTTCAGTGGTTCACAAGGTGTTTCTTTTTCCAGCAGTCTGTAGGAGCTGTTCCGCTTGGTGTGTCAGTAACTCGAAAGAAAGAGGATGAAGCATCAGTTGGAAGTGCACCTTTGGCAAGGCAGCAGTCAAATCAAGCCTCTGAGTATGCCAGCAGTCCTGTCAAAACAAAAACAGTAACAGGTATATATATCACTTCATTGCAACTATCCATTCTGCATCTGCAACCTCCCTCACTAACATGCTGCCACAACAGAACAGCATCAGCTGTGCAAGTACTATGGCACAACTTTCAGCTTTAGAGAAATTAAAACTGTTAAAATGAAAAAGAATCAAAAGTATTGTTTTCGAATACATGTTTATTTTTATTCTCATTTTTGTTTAATGCTGTCTTTGGGGCCCTGAAGTCTAATGTAACATATTTGTAAAACGAGATAAAGGAGATCTGCTTTCAATAGAATATCTGCTGTTCACCTTGATATTTAGTCCATTATTTTGTCAGACTTCACACTGTGATTAATCTCTAATTTCAGTCAGTCTGTTTACATTGCTTAAAGTCTGGCATCTGTGGAAGTCAAGATTTGTGCATAAACAGTTAAAAATTACTGTTGTCAAAATCTCTCACCCATAGAAAGTGCATTTGTTGGCACTTCCGCCTATGGAGTTCAAGAAATTATTTATTTTAGGAGTATTTTCTGTCCACTTAAGTGTCTAAAGTGAAACTTCATTACCACTAATCAAGATAATATGGTTTTCTTGGAATTTCTAGTGTATTTATTCATATGGTACTGTCTGTGAGTAGTAAAGTAGGTGATCACCCAAAAAAAATTACTGTCCAGCTGAGACTTTTAGTGATCCTTCTGAAATACACTGAATAAATTCTCTTTTCCTTTGCATTGATGTTTATTTCCAGATTATCATCAAGCACTTCAAGATGTTGTCTGCTGGTACTAAGATTACAGTCTTGTTCATTAATGGTAGTTAAATGCTATTTTGTGATTAAATGTGACTAAGCCAGAAAATCCCTTTGCTGAATATTAGTGGGTTGACATGTTATCACTGGTAGTAAGACAACAGATTAATTTTGAGGACTTCCATTTTATTCATTAATATCCTCTTTTTATATTTTTTTTAACATTTATCCATTTATTTTTACAATTCATTTATGGATTTCCTTCATTTTTGCCTGTGATGAAATGACTGTACCAAGCATATTCTTCTTTTAACTTTGTCATTTGTTCTGCTTTATCAGCATCATAAATGGTGATTTGTTTCTTCTTGACGTTAATTCTGCCTGAGCCTGCAGAGAGCAAAGGTGTATTTCATTAGAAAAAGCTTTCGTTATTTCCAATATTTGACATTCAAATCCAGCTATTTGCATGAATAGATTCTAGATTAGTTTTTCTTCATTTATTTAACCAGTTTATAAAAAGTAGGCATGTAGTTTGCAGAAATAGCTTTGTACTTGGATTTTGAAAACTGGTGTCCCAGTCTGGTACCTGCTCAGCATAGTAACCCTTTTAGTTCTTCAGTGTTTGTTATTCTTCACTTTGACTATTATCTTTTCTGATCACACCAGAATATTCTACTAAAAGAAAACATTATTCAAAATCTACAAATGCCATGGATGCCAGTTTTGCTTTTTTGTTGGGGTTTTGTGTATGAAAAATAATAAAATGAAATTATAAAGTATAAAAAATGTCATAAGGGCAAAAGTGGGGTTTCTGTGCATCTCAACTTCTTCAACCTTTTTAGTTTGAAGTCAATATCAAGATCTGTTTTCAGTTACACATTGCTGCAAAAATGAAAAGTTCATTTATAGATTTCATTTGTCATCTGCCTCTTACTTTACTCATTCAGTTTATCTAGTAAGTTTAGCTTAGATGCTGAGGATTTTTTGAAATTAAGTAGATATTTGTCTTCTCTATAAACAGTTTTGCAGCATAGATTTTGATACTATGAAATGAGAGGTAGTGGTGCTAATTCTCTCAAGAGATTACAGACTAGGAATATTCTTTTTATTTTATTAGAAGCAGTATTGTAAGGAAGATACTATTGAATTTGGTTCCATTGATTTTCAACTGTTAAAATTTTTGAAAGATGCTACTTTTTTTTTTCAAGTGAAGCTACATATACATATCAGAGGGTCTACCTGGGTTTATTTTTAAGAGGCAATGTACCTGACTCTACTGGGTTGAAGAACAACTTGTTGTCAGGTCATAACCCCAGGCAGAAGAGCAGCCACTCACTTATTTCCCCAGTAACAGGATAGTGGAGAGACTTGTAAGGGTAAAAGGTAGAAAACTAATGGGCTGAGATAAATACAGTTTAATAGGGAAAGCAATAGTCATGCACACAGGCAAAGCAAAACAAGGAATTAATTCAGTTTCCCATGGGCAGGAAGGTGTTCAGCCATCTCCAGGACAGCAGGGCCCCATCAGGTAACTTGGGAAGATGAACTCCATCACTCCAAACATCCCCCTCCCACCTTCCTCCTACTTCCCTCAACTTTATTTTCTGAGCACGATGTCACATGGTCTGGAATATCCCTTTGGTCAGTTTGGGTCACCTGTCCCAGCTCAGGACAGGTGTTGAGTCTCCTCCTAACCTCCCCTGCACCCCCAGCTTCCTCACCAGGGTGGCAGTGTGAGAAGGAGAAAAAGCCTTGGCTCTGTGTAAGCCCCTCTCAGCAACAGCAAAAACATCTCTATAGTATCAAGCCTGTCTATTCAGCACAAATTCAAGACACAGCCCTGTAGCAGCCACTGAAGAAAATTTCTGTACAAAAAGTGTGAGTAAAAATATAAAATTAAGGTCTCTGATTACAAAGCCACCAGTTACAGAGGTTAGAAAAGGTTGGATGGATGCAAATTTGAAAGGTGAAATCTCATTCTCAGAGATGTTTCAGTGGATTCTTTCTTTGAAAATGTGTTTCTTTACAGCTGTATAATGTTTTGGAACATGATGAATGAGTGACCATAGTTTATTAAACTAAAAATAGATTGCCTGTGGTTCTTCTTTCCAATTTTTCTGGGTTGCTCACTCCGATCATCTTTCATTTTGTTTCCTCTTTTTAAATTTCATCTACTTTCTGTCTGAATTTTCTTCCATTATTTCTGTCGCCTTTTAATAGCGGGAATTCCACACTGATTATAGATCTAGGATGTTTAATGTTGCAAATTCTACAAAAACATTCTACGTAAAGAGACAGTGAGCCTTGTATACCTCATATTTATTAATCATCAAGGCTAGAGCTACACAACTTCTAAGCTGTCAGAAAACGGAGATCTTACATTGATAATACGTACATATGCATAGTCTTTGCACATTGAAAGAGATTTTATCTTAAAATCATGCTGTTCAGGTGGGGATTTTGAATTAATTCTCTTCAAGTCTAGCATGGTCTCAGCAGTCACTCCCTTGAGAACTGCTAGGAACCAACCCTACGTACTAAATCAGTGCAGTTTGTAATCACAGCTGTAATATGGTTTCAAGGATTGATCTTGAGTTCAGTTTATTAGTTAATGGCTGCTGACACCTTGCCAAATATGAAGCATGGGAAAAGAGCAAAATTACTATCTATATGGCATCTGTCTCTGAAAATCCAGAGTTTCTGTTCTGAAGTTTCAAATTGTAATTTATAAATCTCCTTAACCAGAGACTTCACAACCAGAATAAGATAATAGAATATATGGTTTAAATCTGACATGATGTGGCTGTGAACAAGTAAGGGGATAAAGAATATTGAAAAAAAAAAAAAAGTTATGTCCGTTTTTCTGTTCACCCACTTCTCCCATTCTCAGTAGTTCAGCAGTTCCATGTATGTTCAGTGATTCACAGACCTGTAGCTGTGCATAGAGGCAGAGCTGTCATATCTGGATAGAGGCAAAATGATTGCTATAGTTGTGTGTAATTCCGTAATATATGTAACATACTTATGCAGGAAGATTGGATGGACTACAGTAGATGAATAGGACAATCTTTGAAGGCTGTCTCGGGCACACTATTGAATAATGATTTAAGCCCAAGTGTTTGTTTCCACACATTCAAGACGTGTACTTGTTTATTACTAAAATAATCTGTAACTTTCTTTTGTATTTATAAAATCATTATAATTATTTTCACTGTGTTTGAAAAATATAGCATTTTCCATGATCAGTTATGAAATTGGGTTTGTGGGTTTGGACTCTTTACTGCCTCCTGGTGAAGTCTTTTTTTTAGCCATGACAGTGAAATATAATTTCACTAGCATCTACCACAATCCGAATTTATCAGTTTGGAAGTAACCATGATATCACAGACACAAATGAAGGTGGCCTTTAATGGAAGAACCCACTTTAAAGAGGCTGAAAGGTTATTAATTTTTGTCACTCAGAATCCTGGAAGTTTACTTTTCTCATAGCCAGAGAATGGGTAGGTAGATGGAATTTAATGTATCTTCTAAGAAGACAAGAACTTTCTGGTTGGGGTGAGCTCCATAACCTGTTATGAAAGCAGCTGAAAACAGAATGCCATGTCCCATGACTGAACATACCTGTGTAAAACAAAATTTGGTGGATCCCTGTTATGCAACAGCAAGATGTGTACTCATGGTATAGGTGGTGACTGCATTTCAGCCCTGTCATGAGTGTACATCAGGCCTGCAAAAGCAGGCAGATGTTTTTCATTGCTGTGTCTAGCACCTGACTTCTCCATTTTCTTGTCTGGTGGGCAGATTGGTAGAGCATTTGCAAAAGAGAATTAAACAGTGATGGGTTAGGGGCAACATTTTTCATAGACCAGGTCTGCACTTCACAGTCTTTTAATTCCTGTAAAAATTCAGTGTTAGTTCCAAGTTCAAAACTGAGAAGAGAATCCACCCTTGTTACCCTCTGCAGGAAGTGTGGTGTGTTGCATGAAGGTACGTGCATAAAGGGAGAAATAAAGGATATAAAAGCATTGCATTTTGGAAAAATCGCTTGTGTTTTGAAGCACTGATAGTCTGTTCTTTGGAATTATGTTCTTAAAGAGAAATAATTAAAGAGTTTGAAAGCTTTATAAATGCTGTTACACCCAGTTTACTATTTGTATTTCAAGTCGATGGAAGATGATGTCATATCAAGAAAACTGAGAACTCTTCTCTTAGATAGACTTTACGTTTTCTGTTCTGTATAAATCACCTGAATTTTAATAAGGACAGAGCTTCTTTCACCAATTTCTTGCTCATTTGCCCTGCTTACTTATTTTCCCAGAGCCTGTAGAAACATAGTACCTTTGAAATATTTACCCTTTTGAATTTGACTAGCAAATGCCTAAGGAGCAACAAGACAAGCAAATGATTTGCAGGCATATGCGGGGCATATAGGATTGCGTAAGCCTTCTTTCCATAGGAAACCAGGCAAAGAAAGATCCCCATGTCTCCTTTCAATCACTTCTAAACATTTGATAGTGTAGCTATAATAAAACTTGAATTGCTTGTTAGATATTTACTGTAACTGGAATTTCTTGGGGTTTATGGAAAGTGCTAGTAATTAAATTTTGAAAGCTTTACTGAAGGAATTCTTAAAATTCTCTCAAAGTGTATGAGATTTTTTTGAACCATTATTAAATGGCTTTAAATTTAGACACATCTCCATTTTGTTTGGAGCAACAGATGCCAGACAAATTGATGTTTGTATCTGAAGTTTTATTTTAAATTAATGAAGTTTCTGCTGAAAAGTTCCAGTGTAGTAGAATAGGACCTGTACTTGGCAAAACTGGGATGCAGTTACTCATTATTGTTAAAGTCTGACTAGAATGCATAGTTAGATCCCTGCTAAAATGAGCTGTTGGAATGCAAAAACCTGGCAAATGTGAGAGAAGTCTGGCTGGTGAGAAATCAATGGATTATCTGAAGTATTTGAATTAGTAGGTCACTATTTCTGCTCAATGAACAGAATGATTATCGTTTATTCATGCCTACTATGAAATATGTGACTGGTGATTAATTTAGGAAGATGAATGAATCTAAATAGATGCTAAATAGGTTAAGTAAAATACTTGAAGGAATAAAAAAGTCAGGAATTTAAATCTGGTGCACATTTACCTAGGCTGCCAGAAAATACTAAGATTTTTATAAATGGGCTTTAGTTCTTGGATTATTCAAAAGGAAGGTGTCCAGGCACAGGTGATTTATAGAAAGTTTTAACTGTCTGGACAGTCACATATCTATATCAAAAATGAATTTTTCCGAGTTTTGTCAGCTAGTAAAATCTTTAACATTTTTGTTATGGTGGCATGATTTCTTCAGTTCACTGTGTGGATTTCAGAAACATTAGTAACTCAAAGCCAATGTAGTATATCAGACATTCTTTCTGTATGAACAAATTCAGTGTTGAGAGAGAACAAATGGTTGTTTATTTTTAGATTATATTATGACACTAAGGAACTTTCTGTGTATTTTTAAAAAGGCAGAGTACTAGGCAGAATTCCACATTTATCAGAACCTATTGCAGATCCAGAATCTGAAGTTCTTACTTTGTGGTATAAATTGTATTTGGAATGGTAAGTGATACTAAGATAAATTCAGGCATGGACTTTAGATATGAACACACAAACATCACATTTTTGTAATTACTAATCTAGTAGCTCGGTTTGGCCTCTGAATGGCTGGTTTTGATTTGTACAAAAGCATCAGTCCTCTTTTATTTTTGTTCCCAGAACTAAATAGGTATTTTTTGCCAGAAGTAGTGCAGCAATCATTCGGAATTTGGTGGGAGAAAATGCTGACCATAGGCGTTCCCTAGCCAACACACACTTTCACACAGAGAGATCCTTTCTTGTTGCACAACATTAATATCACATTTGTCTTTGTTTATTGACATATGTTAAAAGCCTCTGTGTTTTAACACTTATTCTGCTGTTAACTCATTGGGTGAGCACACAAATTTAGTCACTACACCTCTCTGCTGCCATTTCTCTGCACATAAGGGACTCTCATGAGTTGTCAGGGACTGTGTTGCTCAATTATTATTTTGATAAAAGTAATATATTATCTGCACTATTACTAAAATAGAATGCAATAATGCTCAAAGGCCAGTAAAGAAATTATTTATGCCAAGACTATTCAGTATGCTGGCAAATATATCATGTATTTTTATAAGCTTAAAAGGACTTCCTGGCCGTTTAAGTATTGCTTTTATTCTCAGACATTCTGGCAGAGAGTGTAAATTAAAAAGTAATTAACATAGTATATTGATAGAAAATTAATAATTCAAATATCATTCATCCAGGAGTGGGAGTGTGGGGAATACCTCATCTTACAACACCTCAGAAATAAAATGTTACTATTAGTGGAAGACTTCTGAAGGGTACTGATGGTTCAGAAAATATTGATAAATGCAGGTTTGAGCTTCTTCACCTGGTTTTAGTGAGCTGCTGCTTTGATTAACTTTAAAATTGAATGGTGGGGAAAATAGTGCATTAAGGTAGGAAGTATTTTAAAAATAACTCCTTTGTGCTTTTGCAACTCCTTGTATTTGTAAAATGTTATAATATTAAATCACAGAATAAAATTGTTTAATGGGTGTGTATTATAGCAGGAACAGAATTTCTTTGGCTGTCATATATATTTACATGAAAGTGTGGATGATTTTTAATGCCTTCAGATATCTTTATAAACACATGCTTAGTTCTATTGTGTTGCAAGTATAAAAGCATAGAGACTTGTAAAGGAAATTGGAAGGCAAACCTATGGACTAACAAGCTTTTACGTAATGTGTTTCACTGAATTTTTACTTCTATATAGTATTATACACAAAACCAAAAACCTGCAGATTTACAGAAAAGTTTTTAGAACGTGGTGGCTGTTTGGGTTTAATTAGTGGGGTAATTTTAGGGATTTTTTACGTACGAAGAAAACAATTCCTCGTCCGTTAAATATGTATATATGTGTATATATATGTGTAGGCCATTTTGATTTTTTGGGAGTTGTTTAAGGTTTGAATTTCTTCCTCCACAGCATTTTGATCTCATTTCTAATCCTTTGGACCCCTTGATTGGTTCCTTAGATTGTTGCATTTGTTGCAAACACCTTAGTATTTTTGGGTTTATTTTTTCATAGAAAGACATATTTGTCATGAAACTGAATACCTGTTAAAGAAATGCCAGCGAGTACTTTGACTCCATGCAGACTGCTTCCAATTTTAGTAGAGGAAAAATCTTCCTAGAAAAAGAGCAATGTAGTAGGATAACACTTTCCTCTGAGTGCTTTTTTCCTTGAATGTGTTTTGCTGTCATGGCCTCTTGGTAACAGTGGTCAGTCTGTAGCAGCATTTTCCTCAGCTTAGCTCCTTCTGGCGTGTGAGCAGCTGTATGACAGATGATGTGATGGTGAAGGAAAGCTTACCCAGCCTGTTGAGCTCATGGGAGAGGCACATTGTGAGTGGGGTCATGAGGTGTGACAGAGGAGAGAGTCCTGCTGCCTGGCTGGCGGTGGGACCTGTCCTGAGGGAGGAGTACTCTGAGCTTTTGGGCATCGGTGAAAGTGTGGATTTTCCTGCAGCAGGAAAACCTTTTCCAGCCAGAAAGAAGCTGCTGCCTTCTTAAGGTGTGCGGGATCTGAGGCACAGGGGGACAGGAAAAATGAGTCCATCTTGTGTCAGAGAGATTGAGACCTGATAGATCTGTGCCACACAGAAATCAGGAATAAGGTAGCTCCCTTTCATTTAGCTGCTAGCTGTAAGGAGAGAGGAAAGCATGCGGCCATCAGCGCCTACAGATTATCGATGTTCTTCAACACAGTAGCGGAAGTCTCTGCTGTGTGGGTTTTTCTGCACTGAATTATTTGAGAAAATGTCCATTTGTCCCAAATTGCACCTCGGATGTTTTCTTTTCCCTTTTCTGTTTCTAAAGGCTCTGAATATTAATAGCACAGAGTAGTGTCATTTTCACAAAAGTTCCTTTTATTTTCAAAACTTACATATTTTCTGGATCAGAGTTCTAAAAAAACCTCATTTCTAGTAGGCTAAAAAACACAAAGAAGGAGATATTTTTATTTATAAGAAAGACACTTTAAATTGGAATTTATACGTATAAATCTTGCTTGGTGGCATCTCCTACAAAGTGAGTACTTTAATGATTGATTTTGCAAAACTTGGAACTCCCCCTCTGCTTTAACCACGAGTTGTGAAATGAGTTATGAAAACTGCTCATTCAGTGAGTTCTTTTTTTTTTTTTTTAAAGTTTGTTCATTACTGATGTGTTCTGAAATTGCTGTGTGGCAATTTATATGTGATTGATATGGTATATATGTGTTTGCAAAAGCACCGATTAAACAATAAGGGACTAAAAGACAAGAGTAGGAGAATTTTATGTTCCTCAACGCTGTTTTTTGTTGTATTTTGTTTGTTTGTTTGTTTATTTTTTAATTCAACTGGTATAACCTGAAGCAGTCTCCACTCTGGTGGGGTTTTTTGTTGGTTTTTTTTTTTTTTTTTTTCCCCCTTATCAATTTGGAAGTGTTTCATACAAATCATTTTTTCTGTCTAGCTATTGCTGACTGGCACCTGGGTTGAACACAAGACGGATTACATTGCCAGGAAATGTTTCAAGGTTTTCAGTTCAGTAGTACCTAAGTAGCCTAATTATTTTAGGAAATTACCTGCATAGTGAGTCAGATGAGGCTGATCCAGTGCATGTCTACTCTAGAAGACCAGCCAAACACACATGGTAGCCACACCTGAGAGTGTGTATATATATATATATATATATACACACACACACACACACACTGCTTTTTTCCTTTCTCTTCAGGAGTTACTTCTTTGCTCGTTTCTTCTTTCTACTCAAATATACTTTTTATTCCTTTTCTATTTTCAATGGTTTATGGTTGAATGGTTCCTTATCTGTCTGTTGGGTTTTGAGACTTTTTTTTTTTTTTTTTTTTTTTTGATCTCTTGGTTGAACTTGAGGTTACAGTGAAGCTGGGTTTTATTGTGGATATTCCTGGAATTTTGCAAATTTTAGTCAGACTTAAATGTAGAAAACCAGGAGATACTTCAGTCAGCTAATTTTATTTTTAATTCACAGATTGTTGTTTCTGGCTATTCTGCTAATTGAGAGAGAATTAACACTGTTTGTTTCCCTGTAAATAAAACACGGGAGATTGGAACAAAACCTAACTTTAAATCCCACTCATGATAGATGCACTTGTTAAGTGATGTAGGATGTTGATAGTCCCTGCTGAATGCATTGTAGAATATGTAGGTTTACATTGTATTTATCTACTCATCCTGAACTGTAGCATCCTACCTGTGACATTCCTGGAGTCTCAGAGTGACTTTGTGTGCCATTCTCACCATTACCCACACTTGTGTTCTACAGTCCTGTGCTTCAATGACTCCTATTTTAGTATTTCTTGGCACTCAAGCTGTTTCTGATTGTTACTCTATAGAGTGTGTGTGTAGTGTAGGGCCTGACTACACAGAAGACTGCACTGAAGATGGTGTGAATTGAGGTGGGGTAATAAGGAGAGCAGTTATTCCTTGACCAATCTCTTTGTTTTAACTTAATCCATTGCTGATGCGGATGGAAGACATCATGGCATAAATCTGTCCATGTGAGTTGTTATAAAACAGCTATTGCATGCTGCTTCTCCAGATGGACAAATTACATGTTTGTCTCTCCAGAGCAGCTGACAACAAACAATCCTGAAATGTCATGCTTTTTACACTCTCACAATCCAGTTTTCATTCCATATCCTTCTAACCTATGCATAATTGGAGCCAGTAATCTCTGAGAGGACTAAGGATACTGCAACCATAAAAATTCTCTTTTACTCTTTTGACCACCTCTCTTTCTGAACCTTTGGATTCTCCATCAGTTTAACAAAGTGAACATTTTTCTTATAAGATTATTAAAAATACTCTGTTGAGGAATTTTTTCTGATGTTATTGAGCTCTAGCCTTGATGGGGAAAATGTCACAAATTAATTCATCAAGTGACATTAACTTTGCTTTCTCTTGGCAGAGAGTGGCCACTTAGGTGTTTCAGTTTTAAATCTTTAAATCTTTGCATGTTTCATTGCATTACTGAAGAAGCGGTGATGCATATCAAGGACCATATAGTTTTGCTTTCTTTCATTCAATTGATAGCATAATTTTGTCTTAAGAATTTTTCAGGAATTTCCATGCCACAGATTTCTCCTAGCTGTAAAATTGGTGAACATGAATTGTCACACATTGATTTCAATTTAGCTTAAATTTAAGCCATGAGTCTTCATAATTTATTCCTGCAGTTTTGTCATCTCAACAACATGTAGACTGAAACTAGAAATTTTAAATAAGCTAACAGTAGTTCTGTGGGTATCCCAAAATATAAGGAGGATGTTCTGTAACATGTCAGAAGGAACTATGCGCCACTCACCGTCCTCTTCTGAAGTTGTAGTGTGCTTATATTTAATTTAACATTTCTAAAATCTTTTCATGTTATTAAATAACTAACAGTTTAAGGAAATGTCTCTTTTTATTAGAAAGCATTGAATTTTGCTGAAATATTTCATACTTTATTGCCTTAAAAATAAGAAAATAGTTTAAATTTTATGCCTTTTTGGAAGCATACTCAAATTTTTTAAGGGAATTTTTCAAAGAAAACAAATTAAATGCTGTTATTTAGTGTGGTCTGTCATTTCTTACAGTTTTATAAAGGTGAAACCTGTAGATAACAATGACAATAATGTATATGAAAACCTCTTGGATCTTAATTGCATCGTCAAATAGGTTATCACACTTTGAAAACTCTTAATTTGTTTAAATCAAACATTCTTCATAATATTTTCTTAACACTTCATGTTGAAAAAGTTGGAACATTTAATTTTATTGTGTTGTATTTCTCACAAGAATTAACTGGTGCAGTTGTATTGACAAATTTAAAACTAATACAGATGCATTATTACCATGTGCATAGTGAGATATACACAGTGAGAAAAAGACTCAGAATGTAAAGTAAGTAATTATTTTTCTTTGCTATCAGTAAGTATATTATTTACTTAGATATTCTTTTTGTAACTGACTTTTCTTGTTTGCGTTAGAATCTCGTCCTTTGTCACTCCCTGTGAAAACCGTGCTGAACTCATCTGAAAGCTGCAGAAGTCCTGAGGAAAGAATGAAAGAATTTATTGGAATAGTGTGGAATGCAGTTAAGTGCCTTACACTTCAGGTAAGATGAAAAGGAAGTGAAAAAACCCCTATGTGTTTCCACACTTTATTATACTTTTTATGCATCCTAGTGCTTTTTATTAGAGGCATTTTAAAGGAGCTCCCAAGTTTTATTGTCTTATTTCAGTAGTTTCAAAGTCTGAGAGAATAAAAAAATGAAGTAAGGTTTTGGGTAAATTAAGCAAAAAATACTTTGGTTTTAAAATATTAGGTTTCATAGTACTGTTTTGTATTTAAAGGGAAAGAGCCCTCAAAAATTATATTAATTAAAATTGCTTGTCTCACTTTTCTGTATTATAAATGCTGCAGTTAGATTTGCAGAATGCTTTCTTTTCTAAAGCTATTTGTGGAAAGAATGTATGATAAATACTTTCCTGAGGTGTATGACACAATTGCTGCTGTTACACAGTGAAGGCTCAGCAGCTTACTCACTTGTTCATGAAAGTCAAGTAGATGGCTGCTGGGATTAAAGCATGTTGGTTTATGCTGCTCTAGATTGTAGCTGCTGATCAGTAAAAGCAGATTTTTCGTGTAGCAATATAGGTGCCACGTTAGGAGTCCAATGTTGAGATTGCAGGAACAAATATTAGATGGCTTAGAAGTGCTAGAATTAGGACTATGTTGTTCCAAGTACTTCTCAAGTGCTTATTGCAAAATTATTCTTATTTAGAATTACTATAACCTGTGCCTCTTGAACCATACATTCTTTCTATGAGATCAGTATTTTATGGTACACCAGGATACAGCAGCATTTTTTTAAACTAAAAAAACCCAAAAAACTGCCAAAAAAATTAATTACAGCTTTTGGCTAGTTTTTTTTTTTTTTGGTCATTGTTACAGAAAGTAATTGTTGAACGCTTGTTCCTTCTTCCTATCAAGAAATATATTTAATAATATACAGGCTCATCCCAGAATACGTCTGTGTCGCTCCTTTTTCATGTGTCACTCCTCTTTCATGTGTCACTCCTCTTTCATGGAAAAAGTACTTAAAATTCGCAGTTTTAGAAAGTTTAAAAGTTCAGGTTTTGCCTGAGCAAGAACTTGAGACTTGTCACCTGATTGCGGAACATAATGAAGTTGAGGAGATGCTTTCCATTAAATCTATTTTAGTTTTCAGCCTTCTCTTTCATTATTGTTTCATGAGTATTTTGCTTGTTTTCCTTTCTCTGTGTTCTCTCCACTGTAGATTAAAATGTCTAGATAAGAGAGAGAATTTGTAATATGTTTGAAGGAAGCAGTGTATTTTTGTTATGTGTCTGGGTGGTACTTAGCACAGTGAGACTCCCTGTATAAATGTGGCTTACAGTTGGAGTCATAATAAAAGTAATAATATAATAATGACAACGAAGAAGAGCTGGGTCCTTTATAGAGGGGGAAAGCTGAATCAGGGCTACAATACTCTGCTCGTATGTTTTTCATGGCGTGCTTTTTGTGAGCAACCAGCAAATTGAATTTGTTTTGAGGAATGAGTAAATACCAGCCATGAAGTTTGTGTGTTACTAGATAGGTAAAAAAGGTAGTTTTTCTTTCTGTGGAGATGAAAACTGGTGACAGTGATAGGCAGGGGTTGTCTCAAAGAGTAATTCCTAAATACCTTGCTGCTCTGACCTAACATACCAGAATAAGGCTCATACTGGCAGAGAATTTTTTTGTATTGGGTACTTTTTCTGGTGCTTGATGTTCTAGATTAATTTACTTTTTACAGGGTTTTTTGTTGTTGTTATTTTGGTTTGTTTGGTTTGTTTGGTTTTTTGGTGGTGTTTTTTTGGTTTTTTGGGGGTTTTTTTTGGTTTTTTTTTTTTTTTTTTTTTTTTAGTACTCATGCTTTCTATTTTCATCATTATGACTATGAAATTATATTTTTAGTTTTTTTATCTATGTTGAAATTAAACACTCAAATGAGTTCATACAGTAGTTTACAAACTTTGTTTCATCCTTATGCTTAACTGTACTTTGTAAGATATTTGCCAGATACCTTCCCAGAAGTTTATTACATCTTATCAGAGAAACATTTTAACAGACTCCAAGGAAGCACTGCAGGAAAGTTCGAGAATGTGCTTCCACACAAATGTGCAATAGTTATTCCTTGTGAAATATGAAAGATTTATAGATGTGTTTGCTGTTCTTTTTATAACTATTAGTAGTCCCTGTGTCTAATTTATTTAAATATGGTTTTCAAGACACAAATGCCATATATGTAGCTTGTTTCTTTCAATAGCAGCCCAAATGGGAAATCTGTGCAAGACAATATATAGAGGGTAAGAAAATGAGTATCATGATTCTGTATTGCAATTCCAGTACATTATATTTATTTTATTACACGTAATGTGATAATATTAAATATATATAACTATATTTAAATGATAAGTTCGTACAGATTTTCTGTATTATAATTTGGCATGAAAAAGAGAAATTTCTAGAATAACTTGTCTGGTTAAATGCGGGAGCATTTAGATTCTGTGTCTTTTTTTTCTAAAGCTAATTTTCATGTTCCTGGATCTTCTATTTACATGATTGTAGAACAGAAAAGTCTGTAGTTGTCATCAGATAAAACTGAACTTCATAACTTAAAATCATCAAAGGATTACTCTTTTAGTGGAAGTTAGAGTAAGTAAATGTATTTGGAACCAAAGTAACTGGAAAGTTTATTTTGGATCCAAAGCTGGCACTTGCTTAGCCCTAGCCCTGGCTTGCTTGTGATAGAATATTACATGAAGGTTTTACGCATTGGAGTTGTGGTAACCTATTACTATTTAAGTGAAAAGACTTTCGTATTTAATTATAAAAGGTTGGTTTATTATTTAGTTGTTGTAGGATTTTATATGCAGCCTTGAAGTCTTTTTGGCAGTTACACTGTGTAGGAGGGTAATACTCATTTTTCACATGTCCTTCATACTAATAGTTGCTAAAATTGTGAAGCAGGATAAACACAGTAATTTTTAATTGGCTGTTAATGCTGAATTCTATTGAGAACAATGAAGGATCTGTATTAAAAGTAAATTATTTAACGAGTAATGTTGCAACAAGTGCCAACTACATAAGAATGTAATTGTTACATATAAAACTTAGGTATGCCACATGCCTTTAAATATCCCTGAATTTATTTGAAAAAAAAAAAAAAAAATCCTTTTCCTAAAACTACTGAAAATATTATTTTCTTTAACACGTATAACTTGTAAAAATTGACCAAGTGAAACATTGAAAGTTAAGAAAGGGAAAGACAGATTTGATAAGAGTTCCTGTTCTTTGAATTGTGTTGTTATCCAGGGGTCAGGAAGAGATTCTGTGACTTGTAATTTAGCAGTTACAGCTCTCAGAAGTTATTTGGCAATTATGAGATAGGATTATTTCTTAAGTTGGTTACTTACCACAAACCAACAAAAATTTTGTGGTTTTGGTAACTAAATAAAACCCTTTTAAAAAGTTTAAAAGCTTTCTTAGGAAAGAACAGGAATACTATGAAGAACAATGGCACTGTGTTCTAAGTGATCAAAGAAAATATATCTGATCCATATTACGGTCATTTTTATGTACAGGTAACCTGCCCTCTTAGTTCTTTTACTTATGTTCTGCTTTCCATTTGAAACATTCTTACTTTTGTCTACCTTCAAAACAAGAATTTCTATTCTGCCTTTTAAAGTTGTAACAAACACTGCATGTCTGGCTCAACTGCAGATGGTCTGAATGGTAGAATGAATTTGGATGTTGGAGGCTGGGCTACAGTCTTAAAATACTGAGTGCACTAGCACCCACCCATGAGATCTGTAAGCAGTGGTTCTTTGCAGCTTGGAGGTCATTGCAAGATGATATTCTGTACCCAGAAAAACACGTTACCTTTCTGCTGAGAGCATATGAGGGTTGATGACTAATTCAGAGAGAGGCAACTCCCCTGGAGAGACACCCTTATGCAAGTGTCACCTTGTAGAAAATCTTCAGTGCTTCTAATTAATTTATGTACCTGTAAAATGTGGGTTATGAAAGGGAATCTTCTAGTATTATCACTATCATGGAAGGCTGTAAAGACTTGAACAGTATGTCCCTCTTCATTGACTTTTGAGGAGTCACTTGCTTTGGTTTCTTCCCTCCAAACAACCTTCCTCAGTTAGGAGGACCTAATTTTTTGGCAGTAATTATTTCACTCTTCTCTCTAGTGAACAACATTCCTTTTTATAAAATAAGAGTTAAAAGTACTTCAGTAACTTAATACTTTTCTTTTTATACAAGAGTCATTGGACATTTTGAGGCTTATATGTTTGTAAAAGCTTAGAGCATAGAGTTATGCTTTACTTAATGTTTTAGAATTAGAAGGGAAAATACTTTTTGCTTCATTGGTTTATCATTAGTATACATTATTTAGCATGTATGGGCCTTGACATAATAGAAATGAAAATAGGGGGTGATCCTGTTTCAAGAATGTAATAATTCGTTCTCTTTAACACATGAATGTGTTCAGTATTGGCAAACGAACATGTTGCTACCAAAACTGAAATCAGATCCTTGAAACAGAAAGGATGTTGCCATGGAAAAATGAAGTAACACTCGGTGCAGCTGCGAAGCATTAATGAATAGGATATTTTTTTAAAAGATCATTTGTGTTTGGTGTGGCTTGGAGGGTCCCAACCAGATGGTTTCCATGAACAGGATCTGACCCCCAGCTTGAGGACTTCTTACTGGCAGATTACTTCATTTTCTTTCCCTTGGATTGTCAGATCCTTACATTAATGCAAGATTTACTGCTGCAGATTTATATTCAGTTACATAAATCAGTCACATCTTACATTAAATTCACAATTTTAGGCACACAGTTTAACAGTTATTTAAAAAGTGTAAAAAGATTTATATGATAGCTTTAATATATGCTATTGATGTAGTTTAATTTTAAGAATTTGGATTACATATATTTCGAAACACTTTCCGATTGGTGAAGCGATCTGTAGCACACATTCTTGCTTTTATCCAGCATATAATTCCATCATTTTAGGTGCACTCTTCCATTCCTTCACTGGAACTTGTGAGTAGGCAAATTTCCGGATTCTGTGAGTTAAATGTACACAAATTCCATTGAAGTTGATAGTTGTGAATATGTCTCCAAGAGGTTCAACAGGTGCAACTCAGTTTTGCTTCTTGGACTCTTCTGCATTCAAGTTGGGAATTTCTTGTGTGATTATAATCATTACATAATTTTTACATTCCTTTAAAATGTGGACTTTAGCCATACATTCATTGTGTTGGCCATTGAAATCCTGCAGTAATGTTTTGCAAAATTTGTTAATCATATAGAACTTTTAAATGAAACATAGCTAAGTCAACCATATATGTAAGCAATTCTGTAGTATTACATATTGTCAAGTTTTAGTGAATCCAGATTTAGGATCCTGCTGACTGCACCAATTTGTCATGAAATGAGTGATTTAGAGTGACTTAAATAATCATCATCAAAGGCATTAGCAAAGGTGATTTTAATATGAATTCATAAAGGTGCAGCTTGGTGAAGTTCAATAGCAGGGTTCACTCTATCATTTACTGCATGGTTGAAACATACAAGGGAAAACAGAATTGGAATAAATCTGGTGATATTTACATGGAGGCCAAAGATGGAAAAGGGTAAGGTAACCCAAATGCTGAGTTGAGAAATTCAGACCGGACCTCCTTGCTTGCCAAATCTTTGATGTGGCTTAGGTGCAGCTGGATCTGATCTGGACAACAGTTTGTATCTAAGAGAAGAAATACAAAGAGTAAGGAAGTCCTTCCATTGAGTCGTGAGGTTCAGAGTAGATCCCCTTGCTTTAAACTCCCGATGGAGCTTAGGTCCAATCTTAGTCTCAGACTTTGACAATAGTCTGTCTAAAGAAGTTACCTATGTGGATTTCATTAGTATTAATTTAGAGTGCTATCAGCAGCTTACTGAGGATCTATTGCAATTAAGGGATCTTTCTGCCTTGGGTTACAGAAGGAGCACTCAGCCTCAGATAAGGAATCCTAAACACTCAAAGGCATCCCAGCTCAAGGGGAGAATCACTGGTATGCATTCCAGTCACAATTTAGGGAAAGCTTGAATTGAACTCATCCAGAGAGAGACCTGTTCTTAGTAGAAAGGCCTCTCCGCCTCTCGGAACAACCTTGAAAGGTGTCCCAGCCCTAGGGGAGATCACTGCTGGGCAGCCATCCTGCCTGGCAGGGAGAGCCCAAGGGCAGTTCACTTAGGCTGACATTGGCTTATAGTCAAATTGCATGCAATGGGAAGGGTGTGCAAGAGACTCCTTGTACCCACAGCTTTCTTTGTTCCTTGGTACCTGAGTCTTGGAAAAAACACATTCAGGTGTTATTCACGTGATCAGACATGATGCTCATTGGGCCAGTCTGCTCTTTGTGGGTTTCCTGGAGTTCTTGACCTGGCTACAGCTCAAGCCTTTACCTGATTTGGAGCTTGTACTGAGCTACTGCTGGTCTGGTTAAGGGAGCTGAGTGTATCCATTACACATATGGAGGCCTGATGCTACCATTTAAAGCCCACCAAAATTCGTGGTCCAACTCTCATTCAGTTGTTTGAAAATTAACAACAAAGAGCTTGTGTAAAAAAGGAATTTCCATCAGGAATTTAAAAGGGTGGAACTGTTGTGATTCGACTTCAGTATTCTTGATACAGCAAAGTAAAATAAACCAAATGTGACTGGAAGAACTTTTTTTCAGTACAAAGCTGTACGGAACTGTAAAATGAAGTGCAAAAACTCTACTAAAGTATTGAGATCTCTTCTTGAGAATGCTTTGTAAAACATGTCCTATAGATCCTGCTGCTGGTAATGTGATGAAGTATAGTATTTTCCTCAAGTTGGTGGAATTTTTGGATTATTATTACCACATGTGTTGTATATCCAGGCAGCATTTGATGTTAATTGTCATAGATGTGTATATATATATATATGTGTGTGTGTATGAAGAATGGGTGATTTTTTATAAACTGTTTAGTCAGCAAATGCACAGATAAAACAATAGTTATATTGATCATAAGTTCTTTTGTCATCTATTTATCATTATCCCACAATGGCTTGACCTGCAACCTATCACTAATAGACCAGAAAAATGTTCTAACGCGTCACTGTAAAAATCTTTGCAAATTGACACAAAGACTAATTTGCAATTGAAAAAAAATCCCAATCTGTTACATCTGTAACAATACACCCTAGCTTTTCATTCAGTATAAATAAAATACACTCTGCAACCTTGGATCAATAAACTACTTATCAAAGATGTAATTAGCTTCATTTTACAACTCAAACAGTTCTAAATCCAGAAACAAACACGGACTTCATGAACCAATGTATTTATTTTTGCAAAATTCTACTTATATTTTTCTGCAGTGAATTCTTGTCAGTTTGTCTAAGCAAAAGGGTACAAAAATGCTGAAATAAAGATGAATATCTGTGTACTCACTAGGCTGGCAAGGTACTTACAGTGCTGTGGAATTCCAGCTCTATTACATATCACTGTTGTGGTCTTAAAGGCCAAATACCCTTCAGGGCAGAGTATGAAGTACAAATACTTTCCCCTGGTTATTGCTTTTAAGCTGTGCTGTCTTGTGCGTTGTCAAATCAAAAGAGTGTTACGTAAGTTTGCAGCAAACAAATGTTTTTATCACAGTTACAAATAATATCTTGTCCAACAATTTGTATGCTAGGCTTTTGCAAGCAATGTGAAGAAATAAACTGAATCATGGCTTGTATTTGCTTAACAAAGCATTCAAGTGTGCAGGCTGTTGGAGCCTTTTGATATCCAGGTGCCAGAATGGTATTTGTGAGAGCCAGGGAAGACTAACAGTCCACAGCTTACATCACCTCTGAGTTAACAAGTTGTGATGAGTTAAGTTCTTGGTTTAGGCTTGCTTGGCTTCTCCAGAAGCTCCTAAGAAGATGGCAAAATGGTTGAACATGTTCCAGGGTAACAGCATTGAAAATAAAGAACAAAAAATGTTATTTCATATGAAGCCATAAGTGTTGCTTCTGATTTGCATTGAAAAGTGAGTTAAAGCTGGATAAACTTTGTCAGCTTTATTACTATCTCTTTCTCTTTGTTTATGTATAAACCTTTCTATTTGTTTAAAACTCCGTTTTTCTCTTAAATTTTGTGCTTGTCCTAGATTTTCTAATAATTACCTTTTTTGTACATGCTCATTATGTTGCTTATTAAGTAAAGGCAAAATTTTCCCTGAAACAGTTCTTTGTAGAAAGTAACAGCATGTAAAATGTTGGCTAGTTCTAGAGACTTAGCTCTTGCTAACAACTCTAATGAATGGCAAAAAGTGGAGGGCTTTCTCATTCAGAATGTTTTGTGACTCAATTGCACTTGTAAAAAGCTGTTGAAATGTGTGTGTGTGTGTGTATATATATATATATATATATGTGGGTTCACTTTACATGGCATCACCTTTCTGTTGAATTTACACAGCAAAAGCATCCTTCTTCTTTCTCCCCTCTCATAATCATAATTTATGAGCATATATTATTTTCCAGCATTTTTCATTGTCTTTTCTCTTAATTCAACTAAAAGTTAAGACTATTTTCAGTCAGTTGTGATGGATGAATAACTTCAGGTTTTGTACCAATATGAATACTCCACAGTGAGGGGGGAAATAATCTGTTTCTGAGAATCCTTCTTCACTTTGTTTTTTCAGCTTGAAGTGCAGTCTTGTTGTGTATTCCTTCCGAATGACAGCCTGCCTTCTCCAAGTACTATTGTGTCAGGTGACATTCCCGGGACTGTGCGAAACTGGTACCATGGGCAGGCCAGTATGCCTGGCACACTTGTTGTCTGCTTGCCCCAGATAAAAATTATGAGTGCTGGACACAAACACATGGAACCTTTGCAAGAAATCCCATTTGTTGTCCTGAGACCCATCCTGGAAGAAGGTAATGTGATAAACTCAAAAAACCTTACTCTTTAGTTTCCATTTCTAACTGTCATGAAAGTGATCTTCATTTTATATTGAAAACTTCTGATTTTGTACAGCTTTTTTAGCAGAATATTGTTATATATTATTGATGTCTAGAACGACTACTTACAAGGTTGGCCCCGTGGAAATCAACATGGAACTCATCATCAAAACGCTAGTTCTGTGATGTTTTGTGTATTTGAAATGAAAATAATTTTTTACCTTCATTGGTTTTGTTATTCAAGTTATTTTGTAGCCAATCATCTTGACACAACAGGAAGTGATGGTAAATTGGAAATTCCATGACAGAATGATGACAGGTTAGGAAAAACTTCTCATCCCACCAAGGTCTTGTAACATTCAGACAGAACATCAGTTAAACATTCTTTACTGTGAGGGTGGTTGGTCGCTGGAACGAGCTGCACAGGAAAGTCTTCATGGCACTAAGCCTGTCAGAATTCTGGATGTATCTATACAATTTTAGTCATAGATTTAGTCTTAGGGAGTCCTGCAAGGAGCAGGGAGTTGCACTCAGTGATCCTTATGGACCCCTCCCAACTTGAGATATTCTGTGATTCAATATAAAATGAGAAAAGAAATTCCAAAGTATAGCAAACTAGTATAGTGAAAAGAGAAGAATGGAAGAATGAGACTTTTATGGCCATCCTGATAGGCAACTGTTGGGTTCTGTGTTGTGACTTAGGAATTGTAGCAACCACTTTGTAGAGATTTGACGAAAAAAATTGTAAAGGTTGAGGAAAACTCTACTGTAGTTCTTATTTGAAAAGCTAATATTTGATTGGGGTTTGAATTTCAGACCAGCCTGAGGAAAGAATCAGCTTTTAATATTCTGCAACTGATTGCGAAATGAATGGAGGAGATAAGCTGAAAAAGGACCTAGCAAGTTGCTTATGTTCAATATATTTTATTGTGTTTTGGGGTTTTTTAATAGAGCCCTTAGAAATGAACAGAATAAATAGTAAATGGACCTGCATCAGTGTTCTGAAGAAATACTTATGTAAAAATCTTGTTCCATATATATATAGATATTGAAAATTTGTGTACTGGAAATAGGCACGCAAATATTCTGAGCCATCTTAGGAGGCCTTGGGTTCCACGTTTATTGTAATGACTTCCATGAGAGCTAGGCTCCCAACCAAGTTTGGGATTCCATGGAATGGAAATGCCTGTATTTGTGGTTTAACTCCAGCCAGCAGCTCTGGCTGCATGCAGCCCCTCACTCCTCCGTCCTGGTGGAATGGAGAAGAGAATCAAGAGGTCAAAAGTGGGAAAGCTTAGGGGTTGAGATAAAGACAGCTTAAAAGATAAAGTAAAAGCTACAGGTGCAGGCAATGCAAAATAACAAATTGATTTGCTACTTCCTGTCAGTAGGCAGGTGTTCCAGCCTTTCTGTTTGGTGGGTTTCATGGGTTATTTGTGGTCAGATGACCAGGCTGTCTCCCTTCCCAGCTCCCTGTGCACCCCTAGTTTACTTGCTGGTGGAGCAGTGTGAGAAACAGGAAATACTTTAAGCACCGTTCAGCAATAATTAGAACATAACCATATTATCCACAGTTTTAAGCACAAATCTGAACAGCACCATCCCAACTACTATGAAGAAAATTAAGTCTATTCCAGACAAAACCAGGGCATTGGTGTACAGTTAGTTCATTGTTGTTTTCTCAAACTATATTATTTAGAAAAAAAATTGCTGGTTTGTGTATTTATTCTAAGAGAGGGAGATGCAGCAATTATTCCACTGCTTTTGTTACAGCATTTTCTGAGAAAATTATTCTGTTTTCTGCGTACTCACTGCTGAAATACAAACAATTTAAAGGGTATGAAAAATTAGGACGAAATCACATTCAAGAGCTAGTCCTTCTCCTCCCATCTGAAATTTGTTTGCATTTACAACATTGTGTTTTGTCTCCCTTTGATCTGCCACTTATATTGGACTCTGCTCCTTTCTGTATTTTACCTTAACTCATGGCAACAGAAATAAAATTGTAGTTTTTAGCATTGAAAGTCGTATTAGAGATGCTGCCAAATGAAAAGGAAAAAAAAGGTGGAAAGAAAGAGAGAAAGGTCTATGTCTTTTTTCTAATAACTTTCAGTAGGAATGATCTTATTTGCTAATCATAGTGACAGATAGAAGATAAATTTAACGGAAGTCTTTTGTTTGTTTTAAACTGATGATGTAATTTAAACCATTTATGAAAGTAAGAAGTCATTTTAGTTTTGTCAGACCCAGATTTGAAGGAAAGAGCCTAGTGAGAGAAAAGAATCCCTGGTTGGGATAAAGCCTATGGTAAGGAATTTATTTGTGTGTGGCTTTCTGCTCTGGGAATAATGCCAAACAGAATTTCTCACAATCTTGATATTTTTTGATTCACTAGTGGAGCCATTGCCTTCTCCCATGCTAAGACTCCCTCTTAAAGAGATTATTTCAAAGTTTTTTCACAGCTTTAAAGTCACCTTCTTTGTTTCTTCCCCTGTAGAGGTAAATAATTTTTATGGACTTGTATTGTGAAAATCTCTTAATTTACTTCTGTCTTTGAACAAGACTTCAGGGGCAGTCTAACATTCTTCAGACATGTTACCATCTCTCAGAAATTATATTTAGTCAACAATGCTTTTCCTGGTTACTGTTTTTTGGGTCATTCCTTCTTTTGCAAAGAAGATATAAGTAAAGGGCTTTTCCACAAGGATGTGTCGATACTTTTAAGAAAGCTGTGTGCTCACTGATATATTTTTCTTATTGCATGATAAACTAAAAGAGGACAAAAAGGGAACATATTCCTACTGTCTTTTGGGAATATTTCAGCCTACTCAGATACTAACTGACCTCAGGATGTCAACATACTGTAAAAATAGCTTATACACCATCCCACAATCAGGTCTTTCCATTTGTTTACAGAGTTTTGCTGCATCTCTGAGGTAATTTTAGTTTATAAGAATGCATAAGAAAACATTTTAAATACTTTTATTCAGGAACATAATGTAGCTCAGTCATACTAAATAACTAAGTAATCCATAAATGGTTTTATCTGTGTAAAGAATGAAATATTCCTCCGAACTTTTGTGGGAAAAAAAAATATAAAGTATTGAATTGCATTAAGTATTATCTTAAGAGTACAAATTATTCAGACAGCTATCTATGAGGTAATATTTATTGAAGATGTTAAAGTAGAATCACAGAGCCTGGAAGGTCAGGTTGGAAATGACCTTGAGTGATCCCCTGGTCCACACCTGCATGGCAAAGGGACCCAAGATGACATTTTCCAACACCCTGCTTGTTTGCTCCTGAAAGCCTGCACATCTCTAAGGAGGCTGCTCCAGTTAATGATTGTTCTTACTGTAAAAACTTCCTTATGTCAATATTAAATCTCTCCCTGTTCAACTTGTACCTGTTGCCCCTTGTCTTCTCTGTTTTGACACCTTCTGAAGAGGCGGACCTCTATCCTATTTGTAGCTTTATGTAAAATAGTTACTAAGAAGACAGTAAATAGTTAGAAACTCAGTTTGAGCAAAACTGAAATGTTTAGAGCAGTGCTTAGAGCGCATTATGACTTTCCGTGCACATCTAATTTCAAATATTTGATAATTCAGCTGTATAATCTCCAAGGTCCAACCTACAGCAATAGGCTAAAATGTGATAAATATAGGTGGACAACATATACTGTTATGGTCAGAACTTCAAGACTGCTAAGTGGTCTTCCAAAAATCCAAACTCTGATAACAGGAAAACAGGTTGATGACATTAAGGGAACTTTTGCATAGGTAAAGCACTGTTTTAGAGTAGTAATGAAAATTTTTATTATTTATTTAATCCTCCTGTTTTTAGACGTTTACATTTTGAATTATTTTAGTTACTGATTTTTAAAATAATATTAATTATTAATATAATGTTCTTTGGGTTCATAGTAAATTTTATTAATTCATCTTTGTAAAAATGTTTGTTTATGTCAGATACAGTAAGATACAGATCTTTAGGTAAGACACAGTAAAATACTTTTAGAAAGAAGTGTTCAAAATATCTTAAAATTGTTGTTGATATTGCTGCTAATCATATTCACATTGTCAGGTGGATAGCCATATACTGTCGGTCAGTGAATCACTGTATTCCAAATATTTAAATTTGAAAGATGGCTTTTGTTTGCGAAGTAAGACAGATTATGTATCTTCACAGAATTTTGTAACATGTTGAAACTCAATAATCTGTCAATAAGTGACTTGCAGAGAAATAGGAAATTAGTGCCATATAGGCTTCCACCTGAAAACAGTGGTTAAGTGTTTAAAGTAGAACAGCAGTATGTTGGCCTTCTTACAAGTTATCATCTTGCATTAGATTTTTGAAAATGTTTACCTTTAAATTTACAGAAATAATTTTTCAGTTATTATATTTAAGATAAGTATTTGACATTAAAATAGTGTGCTGTTTCATAGAGGGATTTGTGTGTGACCTTAAAGATCATCTATTTCCAACCCCTCTGCCAAGGGCAGGGACACTTTTCACTAGACCAGGTTGCTCAGAGCCCTTTCCAGCCTGGCTGTGATCACTTCCAGGGATGGGGCATCCACAGCTTCTGTTTGCAGCCTGTTCCAGTGTCTTGCTGCTCTCAAAATGAATAATTTCTTCTTTACATCTAATCTAAATCTACCTTATTTTGGTTTATTTGGGCTTATACTCAATGTCACTATCTGTAATAGTAATTACTGTATTTAATTTACTTGTTATGGGAATGGCTTGTAAAATTTAGTTCTCACATTTGAGAAGCTGGGGTTATGCAGACATAGAACTACTTTCCTGTTGCACGACTTGGAGGAAGTACAAGTGAAGTAACATGTAGTGACTGCAGTATCTTTTTTTTTAAACATTGCATGTCCCATCAGAATGAGGGCTTTAGAAATCCATGTAAAGACCCTACAGCGTGGGTACAGAAAGGGAAATAAAGACAGCAACCTGATTCCAAGGGATACAACTGGTAAGCCTGGGAATGGATCCCAGAGCACATGCATGATAAAGCTTTCATGATCTCGTTCCTACCATTACTAATTTTGAACAAACAGAAATTCTCTTTTGTAGGTTTGTCAGCATCATATACACAACATTGTGTACAAATACCACAATTGCAATCTGTTTTTTAAAATAAAGATAAGTATTTCATAAAAATGAGAGCAAACATAACAATTATTGGTAGTTAAGTACATTTATCAATACTGTGTGTCATGCATATGGGAAGTCTTATTATGAGCATTAGTGATTTAACTGTAGCAAAGCAGCAACGTGCATCCGTAAGTACCAGAGAAAGGGCTTCTCCATACCATTTTTTTATTTATATATTGGAAAAATAATTCAAAAATTCTGTAGGAAGTTAGTCTTTCTAAACTATTGCAAGTAGCAGATAAATGATAAATGCCAGTTCTTTAAAAATTGTCTGATGGTTGGGTCGGTCAACTGCCAAATACCTGAAAGTGGTATTTATAAATTTAAGAAGTTATCAAAGCAGTTGAAATAGTTTAATTAATAAATTTTCAAATACAAATCAGTGTTGTTGTTCTATGAAATTAAAAATAAGTGTTTAGTATAGTAGTAGATCAGGAATTAACCAGAATCTTCAATCACAGTAGGGGGTCTTTCTTGTGTATATTTTAAAATCTTACCATAATAGATGTTGGGTGGGCTGTAGTTCCCCTGAAGACAATTCCATTTTTCCCAATTTACTTAAAATATTTCAGAATTTCATCAATTAGGCGGCAAAATAATAGTATACATAGATGGGAAGGTTAGATGTAGATGGCACTGACTTTTCTACCTGATTCTAAAGAAATCATTCTGTAAATGATGGGAAAATCTATAAGCAATGTTGCTTTTGATCCTTAGACACTTTGAATTTTTTTTAATAGTTTCATAAAATAAATTTGCAAATGAATGAAGGTACTTTTTTTTTTTTTTTAAACAAAGGAGACACAGGTACAAGGATTTATCAGGTGAACAGTCTAGTAAAGTGTTTAGAACAGGCACATACTGTATATGGAGCTGAAGAAGAGGTAATTGATGACATTGGGGGAATTTTATAGCTGTAAACTCATTGTATCTTTACTACAGTATTTTTTCAACGTACTGTGGTTTCTGTAAACTGATAAAATTTTATGATTGTTTTCCTTTTAAGTTAGATATTGTGTGCAGTCTAGTAGAGCTACTACTGATTTTTTTCCTTAGATATTATATCTTTCTTTTCTATGAAATATGTTAATTTATATTAATTTGTTTTAATTTCTGTGGTTAATTTTTTATGTTAATTTACTGTGGTGGTCAAAGAGAAAAACAAAGTTCCTATGTTATAATTAGAAACATGTAATTGGAGTTGACTTTGCATTTGAACTTTTTCCATCTATTGCAATCATTTTTTTGTATTTCTTGGCTGACTGAATCTGGAAAAAAAAAACCCACAAATTAACTGCTTCAAAACTTTTAATATGCAAACCTTTTGAAAATATTTTCAAGTCATTTTGAACTGAATTCTTCAGTATGTAATAGCTTCAAAATAAACTATTGAAGTTTTCACTTTATTCTTTGGATGAAACACAAGAGTTTTCTGATACATGCTTTTGACCATGTAAATGTATTGCTGAAGCCACCTGTGGAAGAAAAAATAGGAGTCTTACTAAAATAATATGGTAAAAAGATGTTGGAATGAAGCTTTCTTTTAATTTCAAAACCCTTCTAATTTCTTTAAATGATCACAGTTAACAGTTGGTGCTATTTCTTAGTGTTGTGATTTCTCTGCAGGACGCTATTGCCTGTAGGTCCCACCAGACAGCAAACACGCGTTTCAAATATTATTTAAAAACGCTGATTTGGATTTTTTATTGTCCCATCTGACCCCAAGGGGCCCAGCCAGAAAGTGTCTACCATTTTCTCCTCTGATTCTCAAGACTGGCTCCCATGCTTCTGGGGTATTAGGTTAATTTGGACTATTTTTATCTATATCCAAAATTTTGAAAAATAGAACTTCATACCAGATAACTTTCTGAATTCTCCTATGAAAGGAGAACTTTTCTCCTTCTCTTTCTCCTTCTCTTTCTCCTTCTCTTTCTCCTTCTCTGTTCTTCCTGCAAAGGTGAAGATGTTTCAGGCATGGCTGAGGTTTGTGGATGCTCACCAGCCTGCTGTGTGTGAATCTAGCACTGAATCCAGATGCTTTTATGTTGCTTCATCTTGGGACAGGTAGTTCTCTTGGTGGATTGAAAATTCACGTGCTGGGCACAGACTGGATGTTGTTCAAGTTGTCACAAAAGGGCCCAACTTCCTCAGCAGGGAATCTGACAAATGGGATGAAGACTTTCTTTAAAGAAAACAAAACCAAACAAAAGAAACCCCAAAGCCCTCCTGAAATATTGTTGTGTTCTTATACCTCTGAAGAGCAAAACCCCATATCTATTTCATGTAAAATTAGAATTATCCATGTATCTTTCAGTGCCTTATTTTCCTCACTTCTTTTGAGCATTCTTAAGAGTTTTGGTTCAGTATTTCTCCCAGAGCCTAATTTTTTTTCTCTGGGACCTGGCTATTATATGTGAGATTGTATTTGGTTTACATGGCAAGGTTTTGGTGGTGGGGTGGACTGCAGGGCTGATGTCTTTGAGAACATTCCAGAAGCTTTCCTCATGTCCAACAAAGCCAGTTCCAACTGGCTCCAGGTGGACTTTCCCAAGCCGAGTCTGTTCTGCCCATGAACAGTAACAGGTGAATTATTTCTCCCTATCTTCCAGCCTTTTGTTGTATTTGCTCTGCTAGTCCAGCTGAGTAAGGGGGGTGATAGCAGCTGTAGTGGGTTCCTGATGCTCAGCCAGGGTCAACCTACCACAGGGAGTCTGTTTGAAGTCCTATAATCTGTGTGCTCCTCTAGCTGGTAGAGCTGTTGAAAATTTTCCTTCACCAAAAGGAGTTCCTGTTGGCCCTTTAAAGAACTACCTGAATAGTTCTGTGATCCTGCTTTGGAAACTTTTATCTTTCATCTATTGACAACCCAAAGAAAACTGACTGTATGGAAGCTGTAGGCATTTTACTGTTCAGCTGTGCATTGCCAATTCCCTCACTGACTATTCCTGATAATAATTCCTGGTAGGATGCCAGGAACTTCTCTGGTTAGGCTTCCTCATAAATCTAGGAAATGAAGCGATAAGTGTATGTCCAAAATAATTTAATAATTTGGTTTTGGAAAATCCATCACCATTCTGTCCTAGGAAGTTTAAGTGAGGCGGTGGAAAGAGCTGTGCTATGAGTATTGGAATAGGCTTCACTATGCAACACCACTGTGTTGAGATACAACCTGTAGACTTTTAAAGGAAAGAATTCACTTTTTTAGTATTAAAACCTGTACATAGATTTAAGTATATTAATAGAAGGAGCTGCCTCTGAATTGCACCCATATGCTAAAAAAAGTGGGGAGTGTTTTCTGAGTATTCCTCAGTTTGAGGAAAGCTATATAAAGTAGGAAGATTTCCTTAAAGACTATGTTGTATATGTTTGTTCATAGTTTGGAGTTAAAATTCCCAGTGGATTTCATTTTTTAGAAGTTGTAAAAAAATCATTGCTTCTGTTTAGATTTTGAAGTATAGCATGGAAATGATGGTTGAATTATATTTATCACAGTTTGGGATCAATTTAATGGTTGTTGATTGCAATTGCTGACTTCTAAGGTGGTTTAGAATAAGGCTTTTGCTAATTTTGTGAAATTAATATCCCACTTTTTACTAAGCAATTGTTTAACTATTTCCCCTTCTTTTTAATCACTAGGTGATGCTTTTCCATGGACAATTAGTCTGCATCATTTCAGTATATATACTCTTCTTGGACAACAAATGACACTTAATTTGGTAGAACCAATGGGCTGTACTTCTACTTTAGCTGTGACTTCACAGAAACTGCTTCCTTCAGGGCCAGAATCCAGACACTCGTTTGTTGTCTGCCTCCATGTCGACCTTGAATCCCTTGAAATAAAATGCTCCAACCCCCAGGTTGGTACATTTAATTGCTTTATGAAAGGAAATTAAAAATAACTTGATTTAAGTATGATTGATCTGCATGTTCGTGAAGAGGGTCTCTGTCTTAATTTTTTTTTAACTGAGTCGTCAAGATCAAGGTGCTTAGATTGAGATTTGCTTTGAAGCTCTCTCAACTTCTGTAATTTAAACTCTTCTCCAAATGTAATAGCTGTAGTATGAATGCATCTTTTGGCTGATGGAGTGAAATGAATTGCAGATGTACCATTAAATGCTATGATACTGTTCTGCTGTCACTGTAGATTCTTATATTGAAGTGGTTTAATGTAATTTTTTTGCTACATTTTCATCGAACTTTCTTTGAACATAAAATGTTTTTTAGGCAAGCAATGGTATCCTACAGTAGAGGGAAGAAAATCCAGATGAGTGCATGTAAACAAAAGTTACCACCTCATTTGTGTTTATTAAAAGGAAAAGGTGTTCTTAGATTTTCCAGAAAGTACACCTTGTGTTTTAATGACTTGTACCTAGTTAGTTTCAAATACAGTAGGTGTTTGATAATATTAAAAGTAGAATGACATTGTTATAAGTGCAATAAGTTACCTAGATGTGAGTTGAGAACTAAAATGAAAACAACAAAATATTTTTCAAGCATTCCTATTAAAGTGTAATTCATTCAGCAAACTGTAAGAAAATATTTCCGCTAAAAAAATGAAACTCTAAGCTCCATATAAATCATATTATAAGCATAGTCTAATGTTAAAATGAAGTTGTAGCCTGGAATATTAGATCAAATGTTATTGTCTTAGAGGGTGTCCTTGTACACTGTGATGTTATTAATTTACTGAAGTATTCTAATGACTGAAGGGATTATTTGAGTTTACTAAAAGTTCTTGAACTGTCTTTTCTCCTTTACATGTGCCTTACTTGTCCTTAAGGGAAGAAAAAAAGGCAATCAGTCTTCTTTAACCAGATGTTGAAGGATAGAAGATGAAATATACTGTTCCATAAACAGCATTTGATATAAATTCACAGTGTGAAATTTGATTCCTTACAATGACAGGCTGTATTTTTTCTAGAGATGACAGCCTTAAACTAGGTGAAATTTGGTGAATTTGTTAAATGGTAGCAAAGGTGAAGTATTATATGACTATTATGATTTAATATGAAACCATGTTCTGATGGTCGTAAAGTCAGTAGTGCACTTCCAGTGTGCGTGATTGCCACGATGTTGTCTTTGGTTATAGTTTTCAGTTTTGTAGTAATGTGTTATTTTTAAAATATAAAATGCTGTAAATTACTGAGCTTTACAGATTTTGCCAAGTAGTCAGTAGGGTCTTATTGAGTTATGTCTGTTTTTCCTGACGAGGGAGTAGAAGCAGTGAGAGGGGGAAGACTTTTTAAAGTAATACTGGCAGCTGTCCTTTTTGTCCTACCATTTTTCTTCTCTTAAATAGTGTGTTGTAAAATAATTATTATATGTGCTCAGAAATACTTAGAAAGGAGAGAGGCCTTACATTTACACTAGAACTTCTCGTATAATCAGAAATGTATTTTTAAAATATTGAGACTATGCATTTGAAAACATGCAACCAACAAGAGAAAAAGGAATCCTACTATTTCAATCAGTACCAACCAATGGAATGAAATAAGATGCATTGAAAACAACCAAAGATGTGACTTTATCTGAAGTTTTGAAATTTTATTTACATGTAAACACGTGCCATCTTTTTTGTTTTAATGAGGCTTTATTGTGAGGCTTTTTTGTATTTTTCACCTTTTAATATAACTCCATGAAAATCATCTCCCTCTAATGAAAGTGTTTCTTTTTGTTTGCTGAACTTATTTTGTCCCTAGTTTCAGAGAGAGATAGAGTATTTTGATCATCCTACTTGGTTGGCTGGTTGCTGGTGATATTCAGAGACACAGCTACTGCTGTCTGAAATAGCCACTGTTTCAGAGTGGCTGGAAAGATTCTAGCCTGAGCAATTAAAAAAAAGTTTCCCTGACAAGATAAGTAATTAGTAGCTTTAATGATTATGACTACTGCAACCCCAGTAAAATTTAAACCTTTTGGTGTTGGATTAACTGATGACAAACCTCTTCACTTGTGTGAGCATAGGGTAAACACAAGTTCCTTCTTTTGCATTACTTTGTGCCATTAGGAACAGTAGCATAAATAATTTTCTGAAACCCCTGCTTCATTAAAACAAAATTAGCTTTAGTTCTCCTTTGGTTTCTTGGAAAAAAAAATGGGACATGGGGAAATTGCAAGCATGTATGATTTGGATATCTGCCGGTATCCTATTAAATTTCTAGGGATACTTTTGCCAGCAAAGTGTCAACACCAGTTAATGTTACATTAGTCAATCAATTGGGTGGATGTTACATTAGTTACTTACATTAGGACATTAGTTGAGCTTCCTGCATTACATGGAAAAAACTCGGGAAAACTTAGAAATTTGAATTTGGTAATTTAAAGATTACCAGTGCTTATCAGAGTGCTACAGGCACAAAATACTTTAGAGCATAACTGAAAGAGCTCTTCATCACAGGCAGAGTTGTTTGGCCGTAGATTGCTCTGTGTATGAAAGAAAAAAATGTACTGTGAAGTTTATCTCCTCTGAGGAAAATTCTGTCAAAAGATTAAATGACCTGCTCTGTGTAAACCTTGAAACTTCAAAAGAAAATCCAAGATGAATTAAGGAGGTTTTTATAAAATTCCAGCATTTCACCTCTTAAGAAAGGACTGCATCATGTACTTTGAGACTTCATCACACATTCTCACGCACAAAATCAAGCACTGTTTTATATCAAATATAGATTGACAGCAGTGTTTTTCTGCATCTGTTCTGCCCACATTAGAAGCCAGCTTCATGGAGCAGAAGTGTCCTGAGGCTTTAAGTTCTTATAAATATGAGAATTTCAATTTTTTATAATGGCAAGTTGGGTATGGTATCCAGCTGTGAATCTGCTTATATATTATTTTCAATTTTCACTGACCTTTTTTTATACAGTATGTTCCAATATGTTGTCATACAAATTCCATGATTAATGCTTATTTACATAAACTTGTGTAAATATCTTAGAACTGAGTCAAACAATGTGCAAGTTAAACAGTGTGTTTCCGAATATTGGAATGACATATGCCAGGAGACTAGTTTGGTAGTGAGTATTCTTCCAAAGCTGGATCAGTTTCACATGCTGCATGGGATTATTATTTTAATACAATTTGAATGATTAATTTTGCATTGTTAATATTTTATAAAGTTTACATTTGCCTTTTCCTAGAGGCTGTGTCTATACATATGAAGTACATGATAAATTACCTTTGCTTAATTGTTAAAATTTATGCTAGTAAAAGTTTTACAAGACCGTGTTATTGCTTATGTTTCTGAGCTGTCATATGTTTACACAAAGCACAGATTATCTTTATCAAAGTCACTATGCTGTAACTGATGCTAATTATTTTATTTGCAATGTAGTTACTTATTAGAACATTATAAATGGTGAGAAGTTCAGTTCTGCGATATTGTAAGTCTCGGTGGAAGACTTTGATTTTTCCTTCACCTCATTAAGAGAAGCTTCATCCTAAAACTAAGTTTTATTTTTTCCTTTAGGTGCAGCTTCTGTATGAACTGGCTGAGATCACAAGTAAAGTTTGGAATAAAATTCAGAGGAAAGGAGTTCTATATCAATCTGTATCTTCTGTCTATACTGAAACCATGACAGGACCTGCTCCTCCTAGTTCTCCTGTTAAGAGTAGTGTTGGTACCATTCCACCAGATACCAGCACATACAGCCCATCTGCTGACATTGGAACCACTACAGAGGTATTTTTATTTCTTAAAATAAAAGAAGTGTCAGTTCTGACCTACAAAATGTAGTGGTGTGCAGTCAAGGAAGAATCAGAAAAATCAAAAAGAGTAGTAGAGTCCAGGTGGAAAGTAACTTTGCCTCAATAAACTAATGAAGAATACTTTATTACTCATTTTGGTGGAACAAAATAGAGAAAAAAAAATTTGCTATATTGCACCTATATTTGCTATTTGTTTATACTGTTTCTCTTTGAAGTGAGTTCATATTATCTTGTGTCAGAAAGCTGTGGTTAGTGTGTTTGGGAAGCATAAGCCATTCTTCGAGTCCAGAATTAGTAGAATAGTAAGTGTTGTTTTGAAGATACCTGTGCTGTTTGTGAGCCATTCCAAGCAGTCAGCCAGTCACTCATGCCTGGCTCGGTAGAGAGCTGCTGTGTGTAAATTGCATTGGCAACCAGGAGAGGTGCTGGGCTGTGAAGGTTGGCATTGCGCCCGGCTGTGTGCTCACTGCACCTCCATCCAGCCACGGCTGAACCACTGTGTTGAACCATCTATGAACTACTCCTGAAGCTCAGTCCATTCCCCTGTCTCAGCTGGCTGTGTCTCAGAGTGCTCTTGTAGCTGTGTCATGTGAGCATTTGGGTATGCATCTTCAGATATAAGCTTGGATGTTTTATGTATTTCTGCTTCCTTAATTTATAACACTGTGTAACTGCCTGGAGCAATCTGGTACCTGATCATAATGTCTGTGTTTACCTGAGACTGTAAAATATTCGGGGAGGGGGAGGAGTCTGCACCGTACTGAGGAAAGCAGGCTAATTCTTTTATCACCATGAATGCTGTTAAACTTCACCCATGAGTATTATTAGCTGTAAGTCACCAGGTAGCTGGTATAGAGTAGAGTGGGGGGTCACAGGAAGCTGTGCAACTGCACAGCCGTAGGATTTGTGGTTTTCTTAGCTCCCCTGTAAGGTTTACAAGTTAGAATAGTGAGTTGACCTTGTTCATCCTCCAAGAGAGAGTCAAAAATGCATCAGCTGAGTTTAAGGTATACCAAGGTATCACGTGTATGCCGTGCTTTGTTTTTAACATAAATCTATTAGAATGTAGCGAGACTTTTCTGAATGACTGGCTTTCAGTCTCAGGACACATCAACTTTAGGGACACTTCATAGAGCAATTCTGGAACACAAGCAGATATACAATAATTTGGATTCTGGGTGCAATACATACTCAACATTTGGCCAGGATTGATTTAGCCTTGTGTATAGTTTATATTCATTCCCAGGTTTGGAGAAAATGAAATGGTGATTGCTAGTGCCTACTTTTTATATGCAACATACGCACACACACCCCAAGGAGGCAGCTGATATTAAAAGGTGTTTGAGTTAGAGTTTCAGTTCTTAAGTTGTTTCACTAAAATGTTTCTAGATTATTTGAGTAGCCTTGGTTTTGGTGTATATCTCTGTGTACATGATTTCAATTGTGAAAAATATTGCATGGATACAAAATTGAAGGTAAGTAATAAGAGTAAGAAAACAATATGGTCACAAAAATAGTGGTTTTCCCCCTACTCACATCCAATTAATTTCTCATTACAATCAGAAACCACCAGCTTTATAAATAACAATTTGGTTTTGATAATTTATATAGACAGCAGTATTTGGAGTACATGCTGTACTTGGAGCCTTCATTGAAACTACTCAGTAATTGTTTTAATCCATATGTTACCAAGATTATTTTGGTAATATGGGTCCAAGTTCAGTGTTCATATCCTACCCTTTCCCAAAATGTTCTTCATCATTTATTTAATTTTCTTTGTATTCTCAACAAATGTTATACACTAGCTAGAAAACTTCTTCTCCTAAAAATTCTAAAATATCTAAATGAAATTTAGTGAATTAGTGAACAGGGAACAATATTAGAGTAATTAATTAATAATATATATTTCTGTAGGTTTGATTTGGAGAGATGTTTGAGGAGTTTGTTTTTTATCAGACTCTGTATTTTGTTAATATTTCTGTAGTTTTGAGCCTTGAAATCTTGAAATCTGTCAAACATAAACAGCTTTGCTGCTGTAGCTGTGGGATTTTTTAAATTTTGAGATTTTATAGTTACTGTGTTTTGCTCTGTGGGAGACACATGATTATTTTTAAAGCTTCTTTCAGCTGCAACAGACTTGCTATAAAAGAAGAAAGCAAACTTGCACAACTATTTATATCAAATAGCAAAAAAAAAGGTAATTTGTTTATGTGATCTGTGAATTATTTATATTTTAAGCTGTGTCTAATTCTTTTCTTGCTGACAACTTGATGTGAGCACCACAATCTGCTGTGGATAAAGCTACCTAGGCTTGCTGACTTTTAGCCTGGGTGGTGGTAGGACGGGAAGCATGAGTGAGAGGCTCAAATATTGGAGGCTGCAAACAGTTAATCATTTTTACCATCCCTGCCTTGGAAAAGGTAAGGTAGTACAGACTACAACAGGCCACTTGTTACTGTTTACTTAAGTACAAACAGTGGTAGAAGTGTTTAGTCCTTGGGGAAACTCGGTGATTGAGCAAGAACGCAGAAGTTATTTTGATAAGGCATAGCATTAGTGTGGCCAAACTGTGATCATCCCTGAGCTTTACGCAGGCCAGGGATGAAGGCCTCGCATGTTTGGATCTTCCTGATGAACAAAGATAAATTCTGGTAAGAAAATAAACAAAGTATATCGGTCAATTTGCAACAATTGGTAAAAGAATTTAAATTGTATATTTTAGGACTTGGCATGAGAAGTTGTGGGAAAATAGTTCAGGGTTTCTGACTCTGGCTTGATTTTTCAGTAGATCTGGAAACAGCGCAAAAAAGTAATGCATAAACATATTTAACAATAACATGCTGGGTGCTGAAAATCCAAAATGAAAATTGCAAGTCCATGAGAAACAAGAGCAAGGCCTTTCTTCTCACTTCAGTCTTTAGTCTTTCATTGCAAAAAACGTCCTGTGAAACTGGGCTTATTTGGGGACAAAAAAAACCCCCAAACATCAGCTACTGCAGACCAGTTTTTCAGGCCCTTTGACTCTGCCTAATGGTTGTGGTTACAGTACCATGAACGGAAGGCTAAGAAGAAATGCAATCTCTTCCATTTTTTGCCTCCCAAAGGAGGCATACATACATACATACATGCAACATCTTATATATTTCTTCAGAGAAGCATCTGTCACTGACAAAGAGAATGGGGCAATTCAGCTGTTTACACGTTTTCATTGCAGAAAAAGTGTAGGTAGTATGTTGAAGTTAGACTGTTGAAGTAGGCAGAGGCAGCACCTCTGACAGGGGCGGGGTGTTGAGCAGCTGGAGGTGTCTCTTGGCAAGCTCTGAGGCTGCTGTGGCTGCCATCCATAGATCATCGCTGAATGCCACAGCCGAACCCAGTTTTAGCTACGCTGACCTGCTGCCAGTCCTAGGGGGAGTACGGGCGAGTGACCTGGAATACTGGGTGGAGTGCAGGAGCCCAAGTACGGAATTGTTGGGTGAGGTGAAGTTAGTTGAGGCCCTTGCTAGGATTTTCAGGCTCTGTGGTAGAATGAGATCCAAACCCTGGCAATTGCAGGTCCAGTTTCTAATGATACATCTGGGTGGGTATCTCTAGGGTAAATGCAGTTCTTCAGAAATCACACAAATACTGTTTTAAGGAACCTTGTGCCAAAATTATCAAATGACTGATTCTCAGAGAGGCGTTGTACATAATTTAATATCTTCATAAAAGTAATCCTAAAGAAGTGTGGGAAAATTATAGCGTGACTTCTCTTCAGAGTAAAGTTATCTTTGTACTCAAACCACTAAATAAAAATAGCTCTCTGTGGAAAAAAAATCCTAACAAAATGTATGAAACAGCTGAAAACATTAAATTACAGAAATAAAATAACCCAATTATAAAATTCAAAAATTACCATGGTGGCAATATGTATTTACTGTTAAGTGTACCCCTTTAAGTTTAATCAGCTATTGTTTTCTTCTTTTTCAACTATCAGAAATGTAGAGACTTGCCAAAATTTTAGAACAAAGTTGATTTCCATTCAAAATCCATTTTGGAACATGTTCAGTGGAGGAGTGGGGGAGTGTGTGGAAGACGAGGAGACTGTCTCTCATTCTCACCCATTCCATCACACTTTGTAAGTCATGGTTTGGCAAAATGGAGTGTGTTTATAGTACAAACAGAACTTGAAAAAAAATCTTAAGATTTAAAAAAAAATAAAAATTGTATTTTATACAATACAAGGAATAGAGAGCCACAAATGGGTCCACAGAACATCAGCATTGTCGAGAGCATTGGCTTGAACTGTAAATAAACATGTAAGTATCGTTTTTCCCTTTCCTTACCTTAATTGTCTTTTATTTCTTGATACTTTGAAATCCATCTGAAGATCTTAGTGCAAGGAAATTCTCTTTGGCTGGCTCCTTCTTTCAGATCTGCCCTGCTGAAGGGATCTGCCCAAAGTACTGTTGACTCCACCATCTTTTTGGAGCATGTGAGGTGTGATGAGAAGGGTCATCTCAGACACAGTGAAACTCCAACACTGAAGCGTCATCTTTTAGGGCAATCATTCAAAGGCAAATTACAAAGGTGTGGGAAGTTATTGAAAGGCAGAGTGTCAAAGGAGCTATGTGGATGTTATACAAAAAATAAAAAAAGAAAGGCGTGTATTGTCAGAAATTGAAAGGATCAGTACTAATGCCATTCTCATGGCGTGAAATCTCAAGTCATGAAATAGGTTGAGGCTTCTCTAATGTCCTCCAAGAATGAGGACTTTGCAAATAAAGACTCATCAAAACAGGAGATAGGATTCTCAAAGCATTGTGACTTTGGAAGGATACATTTTTCACTCCTACCTTCCATTGCTTTACACGTGAGCAGAGTAGTTGAAGGAAGGCAGGCTAGTGTTTGCAGAGGGTTGACCAGGATAGTCAAGGACAGCCAAATGGCTGGGTTATGTCACTGTTTTATTACTGTAGCCTGCCATTTCTGGAGAAGCAAGAAGGACTAACAATGGTTAGCACTGGAGAAGTAGCTGCCCTGCCTACATCCTTTCAGATGCTTGGGAGCTTCCAGGCCTGACACTCTGCAAGGCTGCTTTCCCCATACATTCCCATTCCAAGGACAGGTGCTGGCATCCCTGAAGAAAACTGTATTTTGTTTACAGAGTTGAAAAGATATTTACTCTCATGTCACTGTCAGTTAGTGCCGCTTTGTAGGATAATTAAGTGGCACTGGAGAGAGAAGATCTCTTTATAGAGACAGTAGGAAATATCTTGCAAGGACATGGTTAGCAAAGAGTATGAAGAGATGGGAAATCTGGACAAAAAAGTCAAAAGGCAGGAAGGATTTTGCTGAAGAAGCAAATAGGAAATACAAGTCACAGTTTGTGAGAAAGGATTTAAACCTCTGCCCTGAACAGGTTATTTAGCAGGTTCTACCACACTGGTTTTTTAACTTGTTTTGTTGGGTGGCATATGTTCAATGTGCCACTCTGACTTGGGAGCTAGACATGAGCTATCTGAGGTTTCTCCAGTGAGATGTCCTGCTGTGGTAGGCATTAAATATTATTAGATACACAGCAGGAGACAGGCCCTGCTATGTTCAATAATTAAATTTGCAGACAGTGTAAGAGTAAAACAGAAGACAAAGAGTAAGCAAACACTGAAAGCAAGAGGGTCATGCTAGGTCCGTGACCCTCCATGGAGAGAGATTTCAGGTGGGATTGTGTAAGCAAGTTAGCTCACTTAGAATGTGATAGGGAGCAAATGCTTTTTGGACCTCTGGAATCTAACAGTTTTTCAAAAAATGGTCACCTATGGTCTCCAGGTAATGTTCAGAGCTGTAAGCAATAATGCCTTATTTAAGAAATATAAAAACAAATAGAAATGTACTTGTTTTCTTTCATGCATTTTGATTAACACAAAGTCACTGTCACTACAGATGATTGAAGGTAAACTGGATCTTAATTTTCATTGCAATACTTACTGTTACATCTGTTGAGCTGGTCCAGATATTATAGTCTCATGTTTAGGTGTTATTTTCTAGAAACATACCTTGGTTAGTTGGATAACCTTTCCCTTCCTCATACAAATGAGGAAGGGAATCTGGAATGCTAAGTTCTCTGTGTCAGCTATTGACAACGTAGATGGTTTCTCCCAATTGTAGTAAGTATCATTGAGCTTTTTAGGGGTAAAGGTTTCTGCACGCAGATAAAGAACCTTTGCTGTTTCTCTCTGCATCCCCTTATAGTTTAGAAAGCCTATAATTAAATTGTAGCCCTGAGTTGAATGAAAATGTGATTTGTCAACATAAATGCTTCCATATGAGTTAGGTCATTAGGTTTGGGCTAGGTCCTACCCATCCAGAAAACAGATTGCTAACAGAACTTCCATACTTGCATCTTCCAGTCTTGGATTGCAGAATGAGACAAGTACTGTCAGATTTTAATTTTGCTACTGAAAGCAAGCTTTCCTGGGACATCTGAAGTTGGAACGAGTGCATTCTGAATCTTGCCTGACAGGTTAAAATGGTTTCAGTCCAGTTGTAGTGCTTTCTGTGTAGATCTGCCTTCTGGGATGTCTTCCATAGAAATAATCTTGGCTTTTAATTAGCTAAATCTCAAACATGTTGTTCGTCATAATTTACAATGCCTATTCCCACAAACCTTCAATGAAAGATAAGACTTGGGGTGTTTATTGGTCTGTTAGTCTTAGAAACAACTTAGTCTAAGTGGATCAAAGCGCCTAAACCTTTTTCTTTTCTTTGTGCTTGAATGAAGGAAACTTGCAACACATGTTGGAGTTGCAAGTGGAGATACTCCTGGATATTCAGTGGCTTCTGGATGACATTAGTGACTTATGTGTCCCTTGCATTCAGTTTAATAGGCTGTAAACACTGTGGGCTGATGAGCAGTTATATGTTTGCATCTTTCTTTCCCTATCTGGAAGACCCAGCAAAGGAGCGGGATGAGGTCCTTTGGCTGGTAAATATTATCAGAACATGCCCGCATTGCTCCAATAAGCCCATGTAACAGAATTTTCAGTATAGCTTTAATTTGTCAGCATTTTCTCCTAAAAACATTAATCTTTGTGTCTTCTTTGTTGAGCCCTTAAAATTTTAGGGAATGAACAGAGATTATTGATGACATAGAAGCTTCTACAGGCTCATTTGTCAACGTTTCATACATTGAAGAATATTACAAGTGACAATCATTTTTTTAACAACAGAAATATTTAGAAAGTGGCAAATAAAATATCTCCAATTCTTACAAAAAGCTATTATTTTCTGAAATATTTTTTTCCGAGAAGTTACAGGGATGCACATACAAGAGGGAAAAGAATTACTCAAACACAGTGTGTATATAGCATAGGTGTTACGGCTTTACTGGGTGGCTCTTCATTTGGTACTTCCAATGACCCTTCCTTTCGGATATGGGCAAGCCTCATACCCCTTTTCCTATTGCATCTCCAAATATTCCTATTAGCCTTTGTTTTAAATTGATGGAAGTGTTTCCATACTGTAGTGTTCATAAGGCAAGTGTGCTATGCCAAGGAGACCTGTCATAAGACCTTAGAGTTTTACTATTTTGTCTTTGCCAAAGTCTGTTATCTCTACGAAAGTTAAGGGGAAAATACTTTGTTTATCTTTTCCTGGTGTTACAAATGACTTAATTCAAATATACTCTTTGGGAATTTGTATTTCTGTAGTTTCTGCATCCATATCGGTTGAGATAGAAAAAGAACCCAGAAGTGGTGAAAAGCAATACTTTTTTTCCCCCCTCAGCTATTGCTTTTGTTTCATAGGGTGATTCTCTTCAGGGTGGTGATGATTCCCCCTTCTCAGACTCCATTACATTGGAACAAACAACAAGTAATATCGGAGTCTCAAGTGGACGTGTCAGCCTTTGGATGCAGTGGATGTTGCCAAAAATTACTGTAAAATTGTTTGCTCCTGATCCTAGAAATAATGGCACAGGTATTCTGCATTTTTCTGCCTAATGTACTGTTTTAAATTCCAAGCAGCATAGCCTATTTTACAGCACAGTATTAGCTATTCAACATTACTGAGCTCTATAACACAGAAATAATGGGTTGGAGCTGAATTTTAAATAACAGCAACAACCTGTAATTAGTTACTGCATGCAAATTAGAATTCAGTGTTGTTTTTGGCATAAACTTCCCCTCCATGTGGACAGATGATTAAGTTAAATTGGAAATAAGTTGGTTAATTGACATAGAGTGCAACATTTATTTCCTTAGAAACAATCATGTTTCATTCTGATATTATTTAGTCATGTATTTTGTGTATGTACATTTAATATTGATAATGTCAAATTTCAATTTAATATAATCACCATAATTTAATCATTGAAGTCAAAGGAAGTTTAATACAAGGTTCAGAGGAGAAGTTTCAACTTCTGTGTTGAAACGTAAAGTATGTGTTGTGCACAGCTAATCTTTTTTTCTCTTTGAGATATAGTTGAATTATCATCCAACAGCAATTGTTTGAAAGAAACTCAGATTCCATAAACTGCAGGACTTCAATTTTTTTTCTATTAACATTGTTGCCCATAGAAATGTGAAAAATCAAATGACTAATTCTTAAGGGTAATTTTCGAGAAGTGTACTTGAACCTTTGATTTTAAATAATTATAAAAGAGAAAACTGCTGTAATTAGTGTAAATATCTTGGCAAATTTTTTTTCCATTTTTCTTACCCTAGGAATTATGCTATAAATACCTAAACTAGAAACCCCATGTATATGTTTTTCAATATATTTGTATAAAAAGGTTTGGATTCTAGTGTGACACTTGAATCAAAAAGTGCTTTATGAGAAAACTCTGAGTAGAAGTAGCATCATCCTATTTACAAAATGTAGTGTCTGAGCTATATTTCTTGCTTAAAATACTTCAAGTTTCAGATTAATAACTAATAATTTTTATTTTCTTTGACTGTTGCAGAAGTCTGTATTGTCAGTGAATTAGAGGATCTCAGTGCCTCAGTGGATATGCAGGATGTCTATACCAAAATCAAATGTAAAATAGAAAGCTTCAATATTGACCATTACAGAAACAGGTAATTCCTGTGAGTTGTGATGCTCTTATTTCAGGCTGAAAGATAAACGCAAGTGGTGGTTTGTTTTTTTTTTCTTCTTGAGTCTTAACTTAATTTAAGGTAGATACTCAATTTCAGTTAAATTATTTTAATCTTTTGAGTAATAAAAATCACAATTATGTTTCCTCAGAATTAGAGCTAATTCCATAGAAATACATAGATATCATTGCAAATTTGGGAGAGTGGTTTTTTTACATTTACTGCTGTCTTGATCCATTAGACCAAAATAATTCATTTTAGCTGAACTTTAGAATGGGAAATTCCCGAAATATTGATTCATGATATGTTAGTGAGTGCCATTATTTTATGATTTATGCTACTCTTAGCATATGATTTATGCTAATCTATTATGATTTATATTACTCTTACATGCTGAAGAGAAACAACTCAGTTTTTCAGAAACATCTGTTGCTGAGGCAAAGCAGCAGTTAACGTAATGAAGAGAGCAAAGCTGATGATCTCTGTTGTGTCACATGGCACAGTGTTGTGCAGACCCCTGTGTCGCTAGAGGACACGAGTAAATACTCACAGGTCTGACTTCAAGAGATGAAGGTTGAAGAAGGAGAACTAGAAGAACTTTATTATTTACAAAGACCTTGCATTTATAGGTTTTGAAGAATGACCAGGGATTGGAGAACAAGGTTACCACCTCTCCATCCCACTGGCCAGGTTAGAAGTCTATCAGCTGACTATTATCAGAAAGGAATGTTGAAACATGATGTTTACAGTACAGACTGGGAAATTCAGTTACAGAGCTATAAACATCTCATAAAAGCTCACATAATACGGCAACACACCTGAGTAAAACTTCAGTAATTAATCCCAAGTAGTAAATCATCAATGATGTGTGTATTCAGGGTAGGTAGCTAGGTCTCGTCTGCCTTCCCACTGTTCAAGCCCTCTTGTCTGGATGGTCTGCTACACCAACATGACTGTGACACTTAACACCCAGGCACAGGGTTCTGTAGACAGATTGCATGTGCCATCTTCTAGTTTGTACTGGCCATGAACACACCAGTCTTGACAGAGAGTCTATGTACTCTTTGATCAGCTAGGGTAGTATTTACCATTACAGGTCAACAAATTCCATTATGAATTAAAAGATTAAAGGAAAAATAGAATAGTTGTGTTGCTCCTCGAGAGGAAAAACAGTTAAAAGCTTCAGCAGGGCTGTTGACATTGAAAATAACTAAAATATTTAGGAGCACAAATCATTTTGACTTGGAAACCAATGTCTGCAAGGTCTTATAGAATGCTTATTGTTCCCTGTGTACAATAGGAAGAAGATTTAGTAGCAACATTACCATAATTTCTTTATGATTTTATTCCTGATGAGCTGTCTTGAAAATTGTTTCAATTCCTGTCTTTTTACCTAAGTTACAAAGGCAGTTATTGTTTGTTTATAATATAGTATAATACAATATTTACTAATTAACAATTGTACTTTTAAAAAAAATCTTTTAAAGTCATGTCACAATGCAAAAGTGCTGAGCATGTCCTGGGATGCATCAGGCACAGCATCATCAGCTGGGCAAGGGAGAGAGTTGTTCTGCTCTGCACTTGGGCAGCCTCACCTCGAATATTGTGTGAAGTTTTGGGCACCACAATATAAGACAGTTATTAAACTGCTAGAGAGCATCCAAAGGAGGGCAACAAAGAACGTGAAGGGCCTTGAAGGGAAGCCATGTGAGCAGGGTCTGAGATTACTTGCTCTGTTCAGCCTGGAGACCTGGCTCCAGCTGAGGAGACCTCATTGCTGTCTCCAGCTTCCTCACGAGGTGGAGAGGAGGAATTTGTATCAAGGAAAGTTTAGGTTGGATTGTTTGAAAAAGGTTTTCACCCAGAGGTTGGTTGGGCACTGGAACAGCTCCCCAGGGAAGTGGTCACAGCATCAGCCTGAGAGAGTTGAAAAGGCATTTGGACAATGCTCTAAAGCACATGGTGTGACTCCTGGGGATGGTGCTGAGCAGGGCCAGGAGACTGACTTGATGATCCTTGTGAGTCCCTTCCAACCCAAGATATTCTGTGATTCTGTGAAATCCCACTAGCAAGCTCCTCTTAACACACTTCGGGGGAAAAAAACAAAAACTGCACAAAAAACCCCCAACAAACTCAGAACTTACTCCATTGCCAAAATTGTACTGTTCTCATTTATATTTTCTAATCTATTTGGAGTACCTTTCCTATGTGTAAATCTCTGTGGACTAAAACCAAAAGCAGAGACAAGGTGAACTTTCTGTCTTCCAGGCCAGGGGGAGATTGGCAGTCAGGACATTTTGAAGGAATTTTTCTACAATGCAGAGAAAAACTTTTGGTGAGATTTCTATAGTAAACTGAGGTGCTTACCTGAATAACTCTTCTTAAACAAATTACTTCACTTTATTCTCCTATATGTCAAAAAGAATGGTTACAAGAACTGTAGTGCAAGGCACATTTTAACTCTTAAAAGCTAACTTTTTCTAAATAATACTGATTTTGTAACATATGAATACAGCTTTACATTCACAGTGTCTTTGTTCTTGTAATCATCCTCCTCCTTGTCCTGTTAAAGCTATCTGCTGAAAATCCAGGGTAAGAGTCTTTTCTACACACAGGATTTTACTATACTTTTATTGTCATTTGTCTTCACCTCTTGCTGTAGGTTGTCCTTTCACATAAAATTTTACATTTACCTTTTTTAATCTCTTTTTTTGTTTGATCCGATTGAATTTCAGCCTTTTAGGAAAAGGTATGCCATGGGTTTATCTTGCAGTTACATCGAAACATGCAAGTTAAATGTAAACAAATTTTTTTTTTTTTTTGCTTATAGCAACTTTTTTTGTTTATTTTTTTCTTCTCTTCCTATCTTCCTTGCCTTGTTCATTACCTCAAGCCTTGGGGAAGATTCTTGGTCTCTGGGGCAATACGGAGGTGTGTTCCTTTCCTGTACTGACAAGCTGAACAGACGCACCTTGTTGGTTCGACCTATCAGCAAGCAGGATCCTTTCAGCAGCTTCTCTGGCTTCTTTCCCTCTGTAAGAATCTTTTTAAAATTTTTGAATACAGAACTTTCACTAATAAATGCTAGCAGAAAAAGAAAAAAAACCCCGACCCTTAAATTAATTTCTTGTCATCTAGTTGCTTTTTGTACTGAATATATTTCTTGCTTATATTGATTATGTAACTTGTGTTATTTCCACCTTATCCTTTAATAATAGTTCTCAATTTTTAGTAGATAAGGGAATGAGAGTTGATGGTTCACAACCTTGTACATAACAACAGACCACTGAGGTAATTGAGATTAATTTATATTAGAAGTGAGCACGCACAGTATATGTTTGAAGGCCAAATATGTAAAAGCCAGTACTAGATGCTGCATTTTTTAGTGTAATTCTGATATCTACTTAGGGATTTAGGTACTTGGTATTTCTGCAGTATACCTTTATGCAGCCTTATAAAATTGTTTTTCTAATTCTGATAATGCAACAATTAATAATTCCATATTTGAATCTTTCTTTTAAATGCTTGGAAGATTACTTGCTGATTCAGAATATCTCAGTGTGAGATATTTAAGCCATTTTCTTCTTGCCTCTTTATCCTTGAAGAGCTTCATGTGTTATGACATTGGCTTCTTTATGTGTGGTCTATGGAATTATTTTATGTTAGCGAAAGTTCTGGATGGTCTGATTTATTTTCGTCATGAAAATTGATTGGGAGTACTTTTCTATTATTCTATTTGTTTCAGTTCTTACAGTAAATTAATCTACCAGTTTGTTTTCATTAATTTAATTTTAAAAGCTTCCAGTTTTCCACCATTTAAACTATGTATCCTGCTTATTTAAGAAAGAGATGTTGTTCTTCTGCTAACAGCGTTTAAATTATATTAAAATATAGACTCCTGAATAACCAGAAATATGGTAATTGATTAATGTTGCATGTAGATTTTTGTAGCAGTTTATTTATTTATTTGTTTCTCCTTGAAACAGACAACTGCAAAACTTTTAGATGGTTCACACCAACAACATGGATTTCTTTCTCTCACTTACACCAAAGCCGTGACCAAAAATGTCCGGCACAAACTGATATCAAGAAATGAGCGAAGAACATTCCATAAGCTGTCAGAAGGTCACACTGATGGTTCTCCTCATTTTCTCCATGAGATCCTTCTTTCTGCTCAGGCCTTTGATGTGGTCCTTTGTTTTCCTTTGCTGAATGCAATTGCAAGCATTTTTCAAGCCAGATTGCCAAGGAGTCAGAAGGAGAAAAGGAAGTCACCAGGCCAGCCAATGAGGTCTCATGCTCTGACGTCCCGCAATTTGCCTCTGATTTACATCAACACGGGCGTAATAAGAGTCTTCTTTCCCAAAAACGAGGAAGATCATCATATTGGAGAAGGTACAGTATTTTATGTTAGAGATTTTCTGCTGTTCAGTGTTGTAGACAAATACTTCTAGTTAAATCACTGACAGTTGCTTCACTTTTAAAGGTCAGAGTTAGGAAACATCCAACATTCATGCTACTTCTCTGCACATTTGCTCAAAATTTCCTTTAGCTGTTTATTTGGTCCATGCTTTGGTACCTATAGAGTTTGCATTTAAAATGTGGTTATAAAGAATGGTCAAAAATTGTGGAAAGAGAACCCAGTTCTGCAGTGGTGATTCTGTGTCAGCTTTCGTTACGCTGGTATCAGTGCAGTGTTCCATAGACACCTGTTCCAGCAGTGGAATGAAAGTGGGGAGCCTTAGCTCTTGTGGACAGTGACACCTGGAAAGCCATGTGGTAGTAAAGCAACTAGATTGTTTAGTTTGTAAAATATTATTAAAATGTACTTTAAGGATGATGCCCAACAGATGATACAGTTTAGCATTTTAGCTGGAACTATTCCAGCTCTCTTGTGCAGAAGACCTTCAAGTATTTACAGAGTTTTGGTAGTGTAAAATGTTCATAAATAGCTGGATAATACTTGTTCTGTAAGACACTGTTTTCCCTTTGTATGTAAAAATATATTTCCATCCCTATTAAGATCTTTATATAAATAGAGATGCTGGTGTTAAAATTAGACCGTGTAACAGCTAACAGGAGTACATCTACTTCTCACAGTTCTTCTGGAGATTAAGAAAAAGTAGTGTTTTACTAATATCATGATACATTTATGTAACTTCTGTAGGTATAGAGCATTTTTTTACCATTATGTACAATACACAATATAATCCTAAGAGTATAGTCTTTAGATTTTTCTCATAACCTAACTGCAAGAAGTGCACGCAGTGAATTTACATAGATCATTTTTTTGCCAGCATCCTCTACAGTTTTCCAACTGGGATTGCTGAAAACACAGGAAGATAAAATTAGACTGGCTGTCTTGGCAAGGAAGAATTATGATTCTACTTGGAAGGGAGTTCTAGGGCATGCTGTCAAGGAAATCTTTGAGTATGTTTTTGTAGCTCTGTAGCTGTATACTTCATTAAAAAGAAATTATAAAAAATACTTCATATTTTTGCTGTTTCTTGCTTAAGAATGCCTGCAAGGAACAGAGTTGCCATGATTAAGCAGTCAATGTAGGAAGAAAAAGTGTATGCTTTTGAAGCAAAACGCTAAAGATTATCCTAATTAATAAGAAAGCCTGCTACACTCTTGCACTGGAAAACTCTGAAATAGCATCACTTTGAAAATTGGTAGTATTCTTTCATTTCTTCTTTCACCCCAGATTTTCCCAAAGTCTCATTTGTTTATGAATCTGGAATGAATTTTCTCTCTTCACCTGCTTATTGTCATCAAGAACAATAGAAATTAGAAATAATAAGGAGCAAGAGTTGAGTAAGACCCACATCTCTGTTGTGTTAGGTCAGAAGTGTGTTATATCAATGTGTTATATCTTCTGTAAATATGGCTTCATAAGATCCTCATTCATCATTTATTGTCTAGGAGAGATTTTCAATCCACTAAGACTTGTGTGTTCCAATTTGCGATCATTTCAGTAAAAGCAGAAGAATTATTTTAGTTTCTCTTCTAGTCAGTTCTCTTCTGTGCATGCTGATAGCTACAAAAACTATCCTTCTCCCAAACTCCACAAGTAATTGTGACTTTACATGTATAGTTAAAAAAAACAAAACCCAAATCTGTTGTTTACTCACAACTCCTTCAATGAGCCGTGGTAGACAAACACTGAAATGATCAAAATCACGTTTCTTCTCCTGAGGAATTTGCATACATGCATGCATGACTGCACCCACACAGTTTTATAGTATTTTAGTTTCATGGTTTTTGCAGCAGCACCAATTACCATTTCTTTTTGTGGTATATTTGAGGGCAGTGTTCTATCCTTGGCAATAAGCAACGCTGCTTTCTCAGAGTTTGATTTGTTAATACATCAGGTGCTGTTTCGAGCTCTGGCCAACAACCCACACTTGCTCAGCGATGAAGTAAAGGTAACTAAATATATGAAAGCAAAATATAACAAGTAGGAAAAAGAATTATTGTACAGCAGAAGATTATAAGTAAAAATTGTAAATCGCAAAAAACTGAAAAGAACTTGTAAAGACAGAAAAAATCCACATCTGGCTGGTTTGAGGATAATAGCAACTCTTTTTGCAGGTACTAAGAGCAAAATATCAGGAATCACTATAAAGGACATGATAAATTTGTTGATAGTGAAAAAGAAAAGGCAGCACACTGAATAAATGTATGTCCTGCATTTGTAGAAGTGATATATTCTTGTCACGTGAGCATGACTCTCTACTTTGAAGTCTGTCATAACATATGGTCTGTAACATCCTGCTCACTTACTGTTAAAGTTTCAAATCAGTCAGGCTGACTAAGTTGTGCTCAGGGATCTTGGTCTTCTGAGGCTAATTTTTAACACACCTTGGAAGAACAGATTTTAGACAGCTGAAGGTTTATCTAGTAAGATGAAAAGTGTAATGTTCAAATAAAATTAGGACAGGTAGTTTTATTGTTCTCCCTCAGAGAACATAAAGAAAAAATATTACAGGATTCAGTTAATAAAAAATTACATATTTGTTACATGATAATAAATATGTTTTTATGGAAAATTAGACTTTTAAAAACCATCTGATTTCCATTCTTCATTGTGGTTTCAATTCTTAGTTGATAAAATGTTTGCAAAGATTTGATATGCTTAGACTTTTCTAGGGAGTTTGACATTTTATCTCATGGTATTTATTTTAAATACATCTCCATACTATCTCTGTGGAAATGTTATATGAATTTAAAATGGCTAACCAGGAATCTTTAAAAAAAAAAAAAAAACCAACCCACAAAACCTCATCAATTGGGAATAATAAACGAAATTGGTGTTTAATTGTCTGAAAGTAAATATAAAACCGTTGCTGCTATCATCAGCAAATGTTGCAAAGAATTTCCTGAGGCCATGCATCTGGGTTTCTGTGCTTACATCACTGCTTGTAGAAAATACAGTAAATCTTCTAAAGCTAAAGTTACAAATCAAGGAAACAGTTTACACAGACTGTGTCTTCAGGACTGGAGAGACTGTGCTGGGAAACAGTGGCTGAAAACAGCTTGAGGGTCACAGAGGACTGAGGGAAAAGAAATAAGGGAGGTAGCTGTACTTCTGCATATGGCAGATGCTGGAATATCATGGCCAATTTGCTTTCTGTTGTAAAAGTGGGTATTGATAAAAGTAGAGAGGGTGCTGAAAAGTATCGAAAAATGTTAAGTTTAAAAGGAAGGATTAAAAGAGCAGAATGTATTTAGCTCAGCAAAAGGATGACTGAGATGAATGGATAAAACCAAATGAGATTGTGAACATTTGATTCTGTAATATTTTCCTAGATTGTACTTATATTGTAAGTATAAAGTAATGTATGTGCAGCATTATATTTTAAGTATACTTTAATTGTATGTTTTTAAAATGTAGCATAGGTTTTTTTTTCCCTCAAATTTTTTAATATCTGCAATGACTGTGATTGTTTATCAATGTTTATAAACATTGTTCCCATATTTTGAAAAGCATGGGTTAATGACTGGAAACATTAATTCATATGACTCTTTAGAAACCAGCTGATTATATTAATGTCTGTGATTCTTTCTGATTTAAAATTTGCTTATTTACTGACCTACAATAAACTGTACACAAAAGGCCCATGCCTTGAAAAAACCTCCTAAAATACTTACACAATAGAAACTGTTACGGGTAGTCCTGTGTTTATTTTGCTTTGCTAAGTGTCAGAGAAAAACTGAAACACTTAGCCTAAGATATATTTTATTAAGAACCACTTCCCAAGAGTAAGGCATCTGCCACCTAATTAAGTTGCAGTTATAATCAGATGTATATTTAATACCATCACTCCGTTTTCTTGTGTGAGCATTGGAAGCAAATACCCAAGACCTAAGTGCACAGTGGCAGTATTCTAGTACTTAGTACAATGCCTTACTAACTTTTGAAAATATGAGTTTAGATTTAGTAAAAAAAAATTGAGTTTTTCATCAGCTCTTGTGTGTTATTTCTAGCAACCAAACCATCTGTAAATAGTTTTGTTTTGCTTGGGGGGGGGGGCTAAAGGATTTGCCTTTACTTTGTAAGCACATGAGTTTGTTTTAAATAGATCACTTGTGTGCTAATACACTTGTGTATCAGAACTTGTGTTCCCACTTTGCCACATATTTCCTGGGGTATTTCTTGCAATAATTTGAAAAAATCATATCAGAATTTCTATGATTTCTTAGATCTGTTCAGAAATATACATCTCTTTATATGTATTTAACTGCAAAGCATGGTGTCTTTTTCACCAAGACATTACCGGGTCTGAAGAAACCATTTTTTTAAACTTACAGATTTTGCTGGTTCTTACCACACCAAGCATTTCACACCTCAGTAAATTATTTAAACTGTCTCCTACTGGAATCTTATTTTCAGAACTCATAGATGAGAGTCTCGCAGAACTTCCTTGGATGTAGCAGCAGGTGTGATGTTATTCCATCTCACACAGGTGTTGCAGTGAGACCTTTCCCTTCAGCTGATGAACTCTTTGAACTTGCATCACATGTGCTCCGGTGTTTCCTAGTTAATATGGAGCCTTCTAAACACAACCTTACCCAAGTGCTCTGTCTGTGCCTGCTGACAGAGTTAGCTTTCTACAAAAAATATGGTGCTATTCTATTTCTGGGCAGAAGTTTGGTTTTCTGCCCAATATGACCACTGCTGTTAAAGCTAAGAAACTTTACATGTGGCTGAAATTTGAAAATTATGGAGGTAAGTGGAAAGCAGAGGTTTTTCTCCTTGGAATAATTTTGTTATTGATGTGAAATTTACTGTCCAGTATAACATCTTGTTCTTTGTATATGTGTCAGATTTCAGATTCTCTTGTTTCAGTCCTTGTGTTTGAACTTTTCATGTGTGTTGCAGCCGATTCCAAATGCTACCAGGATGGTTATACTGTGATATCCTGTAATGTTTTACATCTAAAGATATAGGCCCATAATAAAAAGGGTGCACAATTCAGAGTGGTTAACATGCTGATATTTCAGCAAATAGTTATTGGAGAAACAAACAGATCACAAAGAATCTGTGATAAAATGTCTGAAGTAATTTTGGAATAAAAACCCCCACAAAAAGTGTCAGAGAGAATGAGAAGTCACAGACCAGGATTCAGTGGTGTGATAAAACTCTGGGGAAATCAAATTACAATAGTTTTGTCTTTATGTATCACAGCAGGGCTATTGATTTTATGTTGCTCCTGTGCAAAATCGAATCCTTAGCAAATATTCTTATGTACATTATTTAAAGAAATAGCTTTTCAGTGTTCCTGCTATGTGCATTTGACTTTTAATCAAACACACATTTTCTCTTCTCCTAACTACAGCTAATCCATCAATTAAAGAAGACACTTTGGTTCTCAAGATTGGATCTGTCTCTATGGCTCCTCAGGCTGACAACCCTCTTAGCAGAGCTGTGCTCAGAAAAGACATTTATCAGTAAGTGTCAGGGGAGGGGTTTGGCTTTTCATATATGGTCTCAGAAAAATTCATTCTGGGAGAAGTTAATTGATCAATAAAACGGGTACGTGCAGCCTGTAAAAATACTTTTCACATACAACCTTTTGATATTGAAAACCAGGTTTTTCTGATTCTCTTCACTTGTGGGCTTTCAAATCCATTTAGACAAATCAAGTTCTGCTGTGAAGTGCTGATGAATAACAGAATTTAAATGTCAAATCATTATGAAGTTTAAACTCACAGATGAGAACATTTTAAGAGGCTTTCTTTTATTCAGCTACTACTAGGTTCACCTTAGAGGAAAGGAAATTTTTTGTGACTTCCAAAGTGTTCAGTAGCCATATAGTGAGAAGGAGATATATCTTAATAATATAAATGGTAAACATATATTCAAACTGTAGAATTCTTGATGTCATGTAGATCAAAGCTTAAAGGAATGCAAACTTCTAAGGAGCTCTTTCCCAGTAAACACATTTTCTGTGAAAATGTCGTGCTCTGGATTATGTCACTAAGTATGTGCAAACCACACTAATCATATATAGGCAGCAAAACTGGTGAACATATGTAATCAACATGATAAAAGTAATATATGATCCTTAGTAGAGTTGGCACTGTTGCCAGACATGAAAGTAGGGTTGCAAATAATATCAAGTGAGAAAAGTCACAGAAATACAGATGAACAAGTGTCTTATACTTCCCGTTGGTCTGTTTTTCAGATGTGGCAATATTTTTAACTACTTCATAGTGCTCTTCAATAGAAATTACAAACATCAAAATCTTTTCCCAGCAGTAAAACATTTACTGCCTAGAAAATGACAGCAAGTTTTACTTTTGTCAAGACTTGGATTTTTAGGAGACCATGAAATATCTCCAATTTCACTTCTGATCACTTAGAAGTTGTAAGGGAGTCTTTTTCTTCATATTTCCATGTGGAAACATTTAAATTAATGGGTTTGCTTGTATGTTTGGTTATAGTAGTTTAGCCTTTCTTTTTTTTCCCCCCTTTTGTTTTTAAATGAGCATTTTATCTTTTGTATTACGGAGCTTACATGGAAGAAGTCTTAGAGCCTGGCACTTGCAGTGGCTTTGGATGGCAGGGTCTGATCCAGCTCTCCATGTGCTCATAGATGAAAGAGATCTTCCAAGCATTTGTACAGGCTCTTCCTACTTCTACCCTTTCTGTCTGAGGAGACTCCCGTCTGATACCTGCTTTAAGAGTCAGAGACCCAAATGTAGATTCCACTTTCCTCATAGCAACAAAAACTTTACCGGAGAAACACCTGATCATAAAGTGGGATCTGCAATTACCGGCTTCTGTAAGGCCATTTCAGTAATTTCGGGGACCTGTGTGATGTTCCTTCTATGCACATTACAAACCAGTGAGTAAGCAACTCATTTACAGCTGAAATCAATGAAACCATGCTAGTTAACGTTTCTGAGTGTGTATCTTTGCCCATGTGGCTTTACCTGAAATGCTGAAATCCAGTGCTTTTCAAATCACTCATTTTCTCAAAGGTTCTGATGCTATTTTGTATTATGGTCCCGTGGGTCTTATATACATAAATGTTCCAGACGAGATTTGTGCAGTGTATATTTGGTTTTCATAGTTTTAAAGCAGTTACAGTATGCTCCAGTCCTCCTTTAGAGATCAGGACACCAAATGACTAATGTAGAAATAAGCTCTGGGCCAGAGATTTCTCTCGTCTGACTGCTACTGGCATTTCGTGACCAGTCTCCCAACATCACGCTTCCTGTGTCCTTTTCTGAGTTTCCTGACATTTTAAGTGAGTTCCTCAGCTTCAGTGACCACTCCCCTAATTTCTCATCAACTGTCAAATGATTTGGCCTTCTCTTTCCTTCTTTAATCATCCAATTATATTAGCTTTACTGTTTCTAAAACAAATCAGAGCAGAGCATCATTTTGCAGTGTTTTATAGGACAATATTGAAGTTGATAGTGGGTGGTCTTTTGGTTTTGGGAAGAAGGTGACTAAATCTGTTTAAGCAAGTTTCAAGATTTTCAAAGAATAAAAGTTAATACTTTTTAGATTAAAAATATTAAGATTCCTGTTGGGCGTTGACCTAGATCCATTTTCTAATTACAAATTTTTTTATCTAGAACGAAGTGTACTTACAGAAGCGTTGTTGCAGATATCTCTTCATTGTCTTACGTGGCATTCACTGCTGTTAAACTGCTGGAGTTCTAAGTGAAGTTAATTTCACCATTTTTCAATTGTTTTTTTAATAAAATAGTACAAAGGGTTTTGTATTGTTGGGCAAGACGTACAGTCTGTAACAAGGGGAAAAAAAAAACCAGTGGGATATTATTAACACATGATGTTAGGTCTAATACTAGTATTTGTTTTTCCAAATATGAGAGTTCTTCTTACAAAGTATTTGCCCTTTTTAACGTGCCCATGGTACTAGATAAAAAACCTTAATATAATACAGAATGCTCTTAAAATTGAGTAGTAAAATGAACAAACCCACACAACGTGTAGCTCATGTATTTAGGTGAAAGATTTCTTAGTAAAAATTAACAGAGGTGCAAGGAGTACAATATCCAGTGTATGAAATGCTATAAAATTAAATTACAGAAGTCTGTTGGTTACTGAAGAATTAGCTTCCACAATATTCTAATAATCCCAACATGTAATCTTCTTTTTCCCAACCCCTCTTCTCTAATTTGATGCTGCTGCTTTTAATAGAATAAAAGAAAATAAATTGTTGTCTGAACCACTGTCTTTACAGTGTTTCTGGAGTGGGGATACAGACTTAATTTGTGGTGTCACTTTGCTTTAAAGAGTCTTCTGTTTAGGCCTGCACTACAACCACATGCAATTAATGTCACTTTTGTAGTGCTTCGTGAGAAAGAAGAATTTTTGCTTCTCATTTAGAAACTGTTCTTTTAGGAAAGACTGAGAAACATTTTGATGGCTAGAGGCTGAATAGTATTTCCAAACATCTTTTGAATTTGTCCCATAAATTTATACATGAAAAGCTGAATGTGCTCATATATCATTAGTAGAATGCCAGTGCATGAAAGGTAAGTTTGGTACAGCTGCAGGTCATACTAAATAAACCAGACCACTTTTGGCCTGTAGGCTGAAGTGACTCCATCTATTATGTCCTAGGAAAAAGAGCTTACATGCTAACTTAGAGAGAGAATTAAATAGAAAAAGGAATGTTGGAAAAACAATGTGCCTCAAATATTGGGGCACAAATATAGTTTCAGGTAATTACTGGGAGCTGGAAAGAAATGTATTGACATTGTAACTTAGATTTTCCTATACTGTATAAAAATGAGAGTATTTCCTCCATTAGAAAATGGACTAATTTAGTTTTGATATTAATGCGCAGTAAAGAAAGATACATGCACCATAACAGCGATTTTAGGGCTCCTGAAAGAAGTATGGTGACACATTTCTCTCTGGTCACAGTAAGAAACAATGTCTCCTTTTCAATTTTTTTTTCTCCTAAATTATAGGAGTTGGTTTGTTGGTTTTAATGATTTTTTGTGGTTCTCTGATTCTTAAACTTCAGCTCCAGCTGTATTTGTGTTCCACACATATTACCAGAATTGTGCATTGCCATCAAGAAAGTGCCAGTTCTGTTGATTGGAAGATTATCAGATTATCAGAAAGCCTTGGAATGGGGTCAGGGAGCAGGATAAAGGAGGGTTTGGATAAGAATGCAGGTAAGGCAGTTCCCTAGGCTGGCTAAACGGAGGGAAAAACAGTTAACTGAAACTGTTTGTGAAGGGGTCAGTCAGAGTAAATGAAGTTTCTGCTTAAGCAATGAAGGAGAGAACTGTATTTTTGTGGGCTTTAACTACTGATGAATTTTTAAGAAGTGTGTATGCTGGGGCTATGAGCAGTGAATAGCACTAGTTGTGCTAAGCTACCCGCAGAAATGGGCACTATCAATAGGAAATGGTTGAGAAAACTTCATCACAAGACCCAGAAATTCTGGTTCTCTGACTGAAGAAAATAAGAGGAAGTAGATGCATGGATATGCTTAAGTATGAAGCTGAAATTGAGATGATGTGCAGTTCTACTTCTGTATTGGGATAAGGGCCCTGCACCAAATACTGTGCAAATGGTCTGAGCTAGGTAACTGCTGAACATCCCCAACAGGGTTGTGTTTAGCAAACTGCCATGGAACAGTAATTAATGGAGTTTTAGGGGGTATCCATGAACAGATAAAGTAAGATAATGTTGAGTTACAATATTGTTAATGCGGAAATGAAATTGCAGACAGGGAGCTCAGAGAATAGAGGCTGTTTGCAGGCTGCTGTGTAAAGGTCTTACTTAGAAAGTCAGGAATACTATTGCTAAACTATCAAGTTCTGGGAGTTTAGGTAAGCAGAATCTCCAGCTTTCCTCAGCTTGGCCAATAAAGAACCTAATTGTTGTCCATGCTCTGGATTCATCATTTTTGAGATCCAAGGATTTCATTCATGTCATATATCAAAGCTTAATAGTCCAGGTCTGAGTGTTCTATGTTCATTTTCATGTGTGGATCTTTCATAGATCAAAGCATAAAGCTGTCCCTAGACTGTTTCCAATTTGTGAATGTAAATGGAAATTCTTTAGACATGCCCCTCCCCACAAAAACATTATATGTAAAGAGTTTACTCATGAAAAGGTAGCTGTAGATTTTATTATTTTTTCACTGAACTTTTTATGAATACAAGCCTTTTCTTATTATAATTATTTTCATTTTTGTAGTTTACTGTTTGTCACTTTTTAACATTCTAACATTTGCAAATAGCAAAACAAAGCTATTTTCCTTACAGAATAGCTGCTATTCATCTTTATTTCAAGGAACTCCATCTAGAACATCCTTGTAATAATCATGTAATGCCCATGACTGGTTAACAAAAATCTGTCAGTGAAATAAAGAGTAATAAAAAATTTTCTGTGTCTGTACTGATAGTGCTGGAGTGAAAGGAGGGAAAAAATGATTCAAGGAATTTATGAAAGAAGCACATACATAGCCAGCAGTCTGTGTGGAAATCTGTTTTTTCTTCATATGTGGTTTGGAAAATCAAATGCATTTCAAAACTTTTCAACAGCACCCACATCTGTAAGCATCTTCTCTTCAGAAATATTTTGATGTGTTTATATTTGAAAAACAATACATTGAAATTATTGATCAAAAAGCCTGGATTTTCTATAACTTTATTATGTGTAAAAAAATTAATTTTTAATATTTTCCTTCTCAAACCAAATAACTGTTTTTGCATGGAAGTTAGCATTAAGATATCAAAATGTTTCCTGGAATATGGACCTAATATGCATAATTTCCTTTTAAGAGTGAATTATTTTATAAAGGTTCTATCAAGACTTATTGTCTATTTTACCTGTTTTAATTTTTAATACCTCATTGAGGCTTATCTGGTAGGCAAACAAGGCATTAGCTAATGCTGAGCAGATTTTCTTCTTTTTTGAATAAAGGCAACAAAGATAATCAGTGAAAAAAAAAAAAAATACAGATAGCTTTTTAGAGAAACGCAAGTGGCTTATTAAATTGTCCATATGTACCATAGGGAATTAGGAAAAGTATCAGCTTTAGTATATTGTAAAATCTCTATTGCAGTTTTTTGTGAATTTCAAAATTATTAAAACTGCAGGGTTATGTTATATAAGAAAAAAAAAATTAAGAGAAGAAATTCTTAGTGTTTTAAGAAGTATGTCTTTTATTCCATGTAAGTCATGGAATGGGATTGCAGTAGCATCCTTTTAAGTTCTCATCTAACTGTATTAAGGAAAAAATATTGTATCAGCAAAGATTTTGAAATTGCTCCTCTAATTTATTAACTAATCTTTTTCAGGTCTCAAACCAAAATTATTTTATTTTTGAAGATTATTTTTTTAAACAGGATTCTCTCTGCATATAATTTGAATATACAATCTTGTTTCTTTTTGCATTTAATCATTAGAATTAATCATTGTTGAATTGGGGTGTAAATCTAAATATTCATACTAAATAGAAAGTTCTAAAAATTGTTCTTTGCTATGATACTTGAAAACACATTTATTAGCATAAAGTTGTCTAAAGACTTAGGAAAACCATCTTTATCTTCTGTAAGAATCTTATACGACTCTGGAGTAGGGCTTCGAAGTAAAGTCTTTTCCTGCTTTACATTCCTCTCTTCTGTGTTTAGCAGAGAGGCAAAAAAATGTCTGCTTAGACCTTTTGCCCAGTAAAATATTCATATATATGGATAGCATTACATGCAAACACCACTCCTAATTAGCATTGGCATGTTTGAGGCTATTGCAGCAGTTATTAATTTAAAACTCTCAGTGGAAACTAATTGTAAAATAACAGCTGGAACTACCCATTTAGTTTCAGAAATGTAGCTTGTTAATTATCTAATACCAAAAGCTATTCAAAGCTAAATTTATATTTGGAATTCGGCTTTAAAAATGTTCAGCTTTAACTGTGAAACTTGTTTTTACTTGAAATTTCTTTATGAGTTCTACAGGAATCTTCAACATAACTAATTTTCCTAAATACATATATTTGAAATACATTTCCTTATAAAGTAAGAGTAAAATAAAATAAATTTTATAAGAAAAGAATTTTTACACCTTTACTATTCTCTTTAATTGATGAGTTTAATCACTCTGTTCTCAATACACATACCTACTTTATATTTTTTCTTTCACTTAGTAACACAGAACCTGATTCATACAATAAGTTTTAATTTCTTTGTGGAGTTCCGTATAGAAAGGAAATTGAAATATACTTCATAGAATCATTCCTAGCAAAGAGCAGTGGCATTATGTCATTTAAGCATCCATTTGTTGTTAATCAGGCCTGCATTTTTGGAAACCTTATTAAATATGTTAGGGGGAAAAGAAAAACAAGTACGTATCAATAAAGAGTGAATTCAAAGAAATAACCAATTATTTTAAACAGATCAAAGTTGAAGCATATAGAATTGATAAAAGTAATTTTGAATTTTAGTAAGTCTTAAACAGTGCATGTATTAGAATTATTTTAATATAAAACCTATGACCTTCCTCAATGATTTATTGTTACTTTCAACATTGTTTTGAGGACTTGATATGCGTTTTATCTGCAAAGCTTCTCCTTTCTGCTTCTAGCTTGGCTGAGGTGTTTGCACAGTTGGGTTCTTGTCACTTGCTGCATCCCAGTCCTTCTTGTGGAGGGGTGGGGAGGAGGAGTGAACTTACTTGCATGGAGATTCATAGAGATGTGTTTGTGTGGCTAAAAGCCCTGTTTTAGAGGCAGATGGAGATTTCAAAGAGAAGCTTGATAATTCTCTCAAAACTGTTCAGATTTGATCTGGAAGACCGTGGGCACTTGCTCACGTGTTTGGGAGGGGCTCCAGTGTTGAGGCATGGTCAGAACCACTGACCTTGGGCACCTTGTGCCATTCTTCAGCATTGCAGGATACTGCAGTGGTCTCCCCTGGCATTGTGGACAGTTCAGTGGCAAATATGATGTGTGTGTGCAAGCCAGTCATGGTTAGTGCTTAACTGTCCTAGTTAATATGCAAAACATTTGAATTTAGTGTGGCTGAGATTGTTTAATTATTCAGGTATCATTCATTCATTCACCTCTGTGTGATTTAGAACTAAATTGGGAATGGGTTTCCAGACTCCCTTTAAATTGTGTGTTCAGATCGGGGATTTCTCAGGTTGGACAGTTTAGCTGTGAATTTAAGAGCCAAGCATCAGGGATGCATCTCTTCAAAATGGAGTCTACGAAGTCTATGTACTTTATATGATTTATTGTACCATGTACTCCATTTCTTTGACTTATTATGATGCCATCATTAAACAGGTCAGAAGTAAATAGCAGTTTTACTATAAAACTTCCACAAGGGCATTGCTGTCTGCTTTGCTTGTGTGCTATACTTTGTTCTATAAAGACTTCTCAGCTGTGTGTGATGTTATCTACTGCATCTTCTGCAAAGTCAAGGTTGAGTTAGAGAAGCACAGCAGCCTGAAGTCAGAGTTTCCTTGGTCTTCTGATACTTGTTGTTGTCTCAAATAATGTTTTAGCACAGTTAATTAGTATTTTCTGTGGTATGTACAGACCTTGCCATGTGAAATTCATACAACCTCAGTTTTGAAATCTGTAATATGTTTAGTGTGACTGAGTGGAGGAGAGATTAGGATTTCTTTCATTTGTGCTGGTTTGAGATGCTGTTTAATGTGAGGGTTTTTTTCCATTTTTTTTTTTTTTTCCCCCCAAAACCTGCAATTCTGCTGTGATAAAGCAAATAAAAATAAAATCAAACAAATTGTTTGGGGTTTTGTTTAATTCTATTCTTTTCAACTTTTTATTGCATTCTATATATGTGAATTCTCCATTTCTTGAATTTCTTGCCTTGATATTTCCTAGTCTTAAGATTCAAAATACTTGTTATGCATAGGGGTGTTTTTGTCTTGAGACCTAACATTATTGCAGTTGTTCTCATCTTCTCTCTAGGAAGCGTAATTTTTTTTTTTTCCTCTCTATGTTTACGCACTTTGAATGAGCCCTTTAGAAATTTCAAATATTTTTCTCTTTAATCAGCACTGAAATCTACCTCCTTCATTGAGATCAAGTCTGTAAATACCTGAAAATAGTTTCCAAACTGTTAATTCCTCTCTAAAGCAATTCTTGTTTTACCACAGGGGAGAGAAAACGTGTCAGATATTTGAAGAGTTCTTTGAGTAGAGAAGTCTCTCACTGTCCCACCCAAGCACGTGATGTGCAGACCAGCCATGGCCAGTGAAGGCACTAAAGGAGTAAAGTGTGGCCCTGGGCTTCCTTGGGGCAGCCCAGAGGAGTGAATGTAATGTCAGTTTTTTAACATGGCTTTATCCACAGTCGATAGGCAATGAGTTTTGTGCCCATTTAAGTTGTAAACCTAAATTTGAACTCTTTTAAGATCTGTTTCTTCATGGTGTTTCTGTTTGTACTTGTGTATAAGAAACAGGCTGAGGGACCTGAAAGAAATAAAAAAATGCTGGTGCCATCAGGCAATTGTTTCCAGCAAGGTTATTATGCTGAGCCTATTTATTTTATAGGGACACAAAGATTGGCCCTGGGAAAAAGGTGTGTTTTATCAGCCTGGGCTTGGATCAGCTTAATCTGCCATCATGGTCTGGGCTTTTGAAACAGCACAGAATTTGATGCTGTCTACTAAGATTTTTTTAAATAGTTCTCAGATTCAGCATTAATATTATTAAATAGACTGTAACAGTTTAAAAAGGTAAACAAGAAAAGGCACAGAGACAAAGCAAAAACGCATTTAATACTACTTAAAAATCCCAGAATACCTTTCACAGTTTATGTACTTAGCAATAATGAAATGAAAAATTTTTCAGATAAAGCTGGGAAATAAAAGGTAATCTGAAAGATGGAGTTGTTTTTTTATATGAGTTGTGTTTTGTGTTTCATGTTTTATGTTATAAAGCAACGTTATTGAAGGTTTTACATTTCTTCAAGTTACATTCCTTTAATCTTTTTCCTGAACAAGTGGCTTTATATTGTGCCTGTTATTGTAAAATACAAGGGGCAATGAGGAGAGGTGTTTGGGTTTATGTTACCATGGGAGAAAATAATTAGCTGGTTCTTAGAAATTAATGCCGCATTAAGAGCTGGAGTGGTTCCTCTGTATGAATTACTTAAGTAATATTCCTTTACTTTACACAAACTCCTTACAGCTTCTTCCCAGACTTTACTTTGCTGATTCTTAAAATATATTATTGAATTCATATATCAAGGTTGCTTTTCTGTCTTATATACTGAAAATTAGCATCTAAAGTCTCAGCTGCAGTAACTAAGTTATTCTGAAAGAACTGAGGAGATCTTTTAAAACTCTTTATTCTATACACTTTTCTTCTTAACTGTTCTTGAGTAAATATAATTTCCATCAGAACTGATTTCAACAAATGCTTTTTGGTGAAAAGTATTTTCCAGTATTATATAAAGCAGATTTCTTTTCTTCATAGCATTTTTGATTCTAGCAGGATCTCAAGGTAACTATAATGCAAGTCGTGTGCTTCTGTTACTGAGAAAAGCATATCCCGTTTGTAATGAAACATTTGTTAACTTCTGTATACAGATTGCGGTTCATTCCATAAATATTTGTGGGTTCTCTGATGTCCCTCACAGGGTTTTATCTATGACAAATTCATACCACAGTTCTTAAACTACATTTTGGATAGAAGTTCTCTTTCTTTTGCAAAACTGTTTGCCAGTGTCTTTCATTTAATGCTTGTAAGAATTTCAACTTTGGTTTTCAATTATTTAACAAAAGGGATTATCAGAAATATACAGAATGGTAACATGTTATTTTAGCATATTTCTCTATGGGATACTCTTCCAAGCTCCCATGGCAAAATTAATTCCATGTTACTGTTATCCGGAGCAACTCAAATTTTACTGTTTAAGTGAGCATGGTTCCTAGCTCTTAACTGACTTTTCCAATATAGTTTAACTTAGCTCAACCACCTTAAGTACGGTCAAAAGTCGTATTTAATGTTTGTTATGTTTAAGGTCTTACTGTGCTATTAAACCTGATTACACTGTAATAAAGGAGAAAAAAGAAATTAAAAAGCCATGTACAGAGGGTTTGTCTTGGATTTCAGAAGCTATTCTTCCCTTTTTTATTTTTTGCTTAAGAGCAAAAAAATCCATCGCTTTTTCTTAAGGATTGGGTTGTAATCTTATGGGCTTTATTAGTTGTTGGACACAAAGATGAATGTACCATTCTTCAGCCTCTCAAAACATTTTTCATGCCCACTGATATTTTTGTTGCTAGGGTTTTGGGTTTTTTTCTGTGAGAAGGCAATGGCCAGCACTGGTATGTTAATGGCTAACACAAGTGCACGTTGAGGGTAATAAAATACAGAGATAGAATCAGGCATCTCTGTTAACTTCAGTGTAAATGATTGGCATAAATCACAGCTACTCCAGTTTTCTGGAGTTTCTGGTATTGTGTGTTCTTGAGCACCCAAAAATAAGCGAGTGTGGAGGTGGTACAAATAGAACATAGGACTATGTACAAATAGATATGCCCTGTACTTGCAGGGTAGGAACAGAAGATGTTTGATCTCTTTCTGATAACCAAAATTATGTAAACATTGAACGGTATTATTTAATCTTTGTATGTGACAGTTTTTCAAGAGACAGAAAGAAACTTGTAGATTAGCAAATCGAGCTGTGAAGCAAATTTTAAACTTTTTAAGGTTGGAAGTATATACATATGTACTTATATGTATTCAAGAAAAATACAGAGGAATGCAATTCTCTGACATTTCTTTTTGGACCCACTGTATTTAGTCAGCTTCATTGGTTGATATTTCTATGGTTTTGGCATAGTAAAAAAAAAAAAAAAAAAAAGCCTGATCTATTGTGTAACTACAAATGTTACTGAAGTTGTTTTCTAGAAATAATTTTTAAAATCTATGTGTTGTGTTTTTCACACATTGCAGCTCATAAAAGTGTATCCAATTATATTTACTAAACTAGACTCAAGCTACAGATGGTGGAATTTGCTCTTTCCCAGATAGGCATTGTGTTTGTTTGTGTGTTTGTATCTGTGCGGTGTCCTTGCAATTGTTTTTCTTAGCTCCAGGCAGAAAAATGAAACTCTTAAGTTTTCTTAATAACCACCACCATTTAAATATTTGTGCTGCATCATGGAGTCACTGAACTACCTGACACTGGAATATGTAGTCTTCGTGGTCAATATTGTGATACACAGGGATATTTTGAGTAGATTTGCATCTTTTTTGTTTCTCTCTTTGCCCTCCTTCAAATGTGAATTGAGAAGTAAAACTTCCCTTCAATATATTTTGTTAGGCATAGATTCATACTGACTTAGGAAGTGTCAGTAGTCAGTTAACAATAGTCCAATGGGGTTTTAAGGACGAAAAAATACTGGCTTTAACATGACAGGTAATATCTTTCGTAATTACGATGGAATGAGGTTTTATATCAGGAGAGTTTTCAAAGGATATTGAAATAGACAAAGTAGTGCCATAACTTCAAGAAAGAAGAATTAAAGGAAGGTTATTTTTTATAGTGTGTTATTGACATCTTTTACAATATAAACAGTGTTTCAAAAATAGTTCCAGCTTCCCATTATGAATATGATGATTCTATAAGAAGAAGAAAATACAAGTGGTGTCTTGAGAAACTAATGTAATCGGTGCCAAAGATAAATGTGAATTGACTTGGAAAGTTAAATACTCTGATTTTAGAGTAGTTTCTTATATTATCCATGCTATAAACATTATCTATTGCAATAGACATGCTGAGAGTATGCAATAATACACATTGTTTAATATAAAGGAAAAGCTGGTATTTTTTTATTTGTAATGTTCTTTTCTGCTTCAGATAAAATTTGATTGATGTCCAGGTATGATTTTGATATACAGACACAGCAGCAAAAAGAAATCCTGTCCCCCATCAGCTTATGAAACACACTGAGGACTGTTTGCCTTCCAGCCTGTTCCTTATACCAGGTTGTACTGCGCTATTTAGTGAAATTCCATGCATCAAATGTGAGGGCTGTGTTCAGTGAAACTTCACCTAGGTATTTCCAGGTGAATTTATAGAACATCTGGAAAGACTGATGTATTGTACCCCTAGATTAATCAATTAAAGCAAAGTGAAATGCTGGCTGAAAACAGTGAGGAAATCACTAGATAATTTATCTTAGTCATATGGCAAAGCAAGTAGACACAAAGTATTTAAAAATTTGAAATGAAAGATCCTTTGAGTGCCAGACAGCATTAAGTTTTGAGATAAAATTATTTCTACCACAGAACAAAAGCATTAAAGTCTTTGGGTTATATTGTATTTTGCCTTTTTTACTAGTCCCCTCCTCAAACTTCGACTGTTTAGAAAAACTATATTCCACTTGGTTTTTTTCAAGGAACATTTGGCATCCAAAAATATCATACAGACCTTCCATTGGAATTGTGCATACTTATCATTTATACAGTCTGTCAAATGTATATTTATACAGTGCTCCCTGAATTTGGGTGAATGTTTCAAAAGTATAAAGAGATTCCTCAAACTGTCTGAACGTTAAGCAGTATAAAAATGAAAAACTGATTTTTAAAAGTTCAAACTTGCTCATGCTGTTATTTTTGTTGAGGAATTTAAACAATAAAATCATAGAAGTAATTAAACAGATGATATCTAAATGCACAGCTGCAGACTTCAACTTTGTTTCATCTTACACTTTTTTTGAGAGCCCAAAATTACTTCATAGTTTACTAATACCCTACCTTCTGGTCACAGGGTCTTTGATACTGTGTTCCAGAGACAGCTCTAGAAGACAAGTGCACTGCAGAAGTTCTTCAGCTTCTTTGCAGGCAATTACTGTAGCACAGCCCTTGTGGCAAGGGACTACTTTTGAATGTCTGTCACCTCACAGGATTTGTACAGCATTTCCTGCCATGGGACTGAGAAGGGAAGAAAAGGGCCAATTTTTTTGATGGATGTGATCTACTGTAATTCCTTTCATGTGTTTAGCAGCTTTTGTATGATCAGTGCACTGCTACCAGTCCTGACCTTGGTGTGGCCCAGTTCACTAAAATCCGGCCTTCCTGAATGGATAGCAAATGCAATTATGGTAGCACCCACCTGGCACCACCACTCTAATTAATGAGCGTGAGGGGGTATTGTTTTGCTTTTTTCCTTCTGTATAGGTACCTCGTGGGTTTCAAAATAAAAATACTTAAGTAGTCGCGTAAATAGAATAAATAAATAAGTAGTGTATAAATTAAAGAATTGGCGTCGTTAATTTTTATCCATATTTTATAACTTTGCATTCTCAGAATACTCTCAAAATGTTTTCTATGCAATTAGTTATATTCACAAAATCATTTTGGCTTAATGCCCACAGTATAAATTAGTAGACTGTAGAGGAGGTCGAATTTGTTGTTTAGAGATAAGTTCTAGGCAAGTTTTGAGAGAAGAGGAATGAAGCCGGCCTCTCCTATGTTCCTTTGCCATGTTCCAGCCTTGCAAAGAGGGAAGCATGTCCTGCAGGCCCATGGCAGGCCAGCCAAAGGGCTCTGCCGAGCCCCCAACGTTCTGGTGTTCAACAGATGGAGACCTGGCAGACCCTGCTCTCCTGCACATCCTTGCATCCACTTAGACTCGTCCCCTCAAGTTCTAACTGAGACCATTTTCTGCTCCTTTTGAGAAGGTGTCAGCCACACATGCAAAACAGGCACAAACCATTGACTTCCATTTGCCAGAATTCTTCTGTGTTCAAAACCAAATCTCTCTTTTCTTGCATTATGATAGCTCAATGAATGTCAGTCCTTTTATAAAACAGTTTGAGATTCAATAAACACCTGTATGACTCAGTAGTTGCAGTTGATGGAACTGTTTGAATAGAGGACACATAATAGTAGTTTCTCTAATAGTAGTTAGAGAAATGTGATTGTAATTTTACATTTTTTTCATCTCTGAGCAATTTGTTTAAGAACGGAGAGTTTTTTTCTGTATTTTCTGTTTCTAAGAAAAAGCTACAAAGCAATTATAAGGGAAGACCTGTCTGCTTTATCTTGGCAAGAAAAAGCTGTGCTGAAAAATATTAGTAAATGAAAATAGTATATTTGGATATTAAAAAAAAAAATTTGGTTATTGCTATCATTTTCTGTAGAAGAGTTATTGCTGCACAAGTAGAGAAGTCTTGAAGGAGATGGGAGATAACTCTGTGTTTCTAACTATCCCATCTACCTGTCTCAAATGTGGGTATTTAATACCTAGCTTGGACCTATTTAGGGGAAACACGTGCAGGTAGAGGACTGTGATGGCTTTGTTGAAGATCCTGAATACCTTCTCTTAATGTCATTCTCTGTCAGGAGCCACAATTGTCACAGTAGTAGATTCTGTACTGTGCTTAAATTATCTAAAGAGTCATCAGAGTGAATTCAAATAGCAGAATTCAAACACCTTTTTCAAGCTTTAATTTTCTAAACATGTATTGCAGACTCTGACAATAGAGGAGACTAAAAGACATGTTAACACCAACTAAAATCTTAGTGCTGTTTTATGTGATTAACTGTTCTACATGAGTGTAGATGATTTGTTCTATACATCCAGGTTGAGTTTTTTTGTTTGGTTGGTTTTTTTACCAGGCACTTTGGCACTCATGTATTGAATCCTGGGCATTTAGGGCATGCTTATCCATAATGGAATAATCTTTTTTGTGATTTGAAAGTACTGGAGGTTCCCACGTGGAATTCATTGTATTCCTTAATGATCTTCATAGCTATTTGTTGTCTTATCCTCTGCTTTAGCTTTTTTTAACACTTTGCCATTTCTTCTCTTCTCAGGGATATTTACCTCTGTAGGTATGAAGAGCAAAAAAGGGACCAGTGCCCAAGAGATAGAAGTCAGACATTTATCCAACATTAATTTGAAAAAGAGTTTCTTGTTACTCTTGTATTTTTGCATCCCTGTAGCAATTGTTTGAAGTACTCTAGTGCAATCAGAAGAAAATTTTGCATGTGTTTCAGTTACTGGCCTTTTTTCCCCCAACATACTAAATGTACAAGTAATCTACCTCTCAGCTGATGTATGCCTATGCACAAAAATGATTAACACTACAAATCGTTATAAAGTCAGAACTTATGAGTGATGTTGACTGCAAGACCTATTCCGTTAGAATGCAATTAACAACTTTTTCCTTTGTATTAGGATGTGATGTATTTGTCCACTGTGTAGATGTTAAGAAGTGGTCAGTCATTTTTATTTTGCTCACAGAGCATCACTGATGTGTTTTTTTTTTTTTTTTACAAGTGTCCTACACATATGAAGATGAACCCGGGTACCTTAACCAGTCTGACTTATAGGACATGTGCCAACTTCTGTAGATAATGTTGATGTATCTGGCTGTGCGGATCACAACACTAGGGCCAATCAGCCAGAATGGAATTTTCATTGTTAAACAGATTCCTGTAATCAATAGTATCACTTGCTAATCAAAAAAGCATTAAGCAAAGTAGCCTTACCGTACTCAGTTTATATTTTCATTGAATAAAACATTGGTGGTACCCAATCCAGAGTATGCTGCCAGCAGTCATGGAGCTGGGACAGTAGTTGTGTAATTCTGAGGCTGAGCTGGAGAGGAGAGAAGGAGCAGCTGCCAATAAAGCCAATCATCTGTGGCAGAGTTCCATAGGGGAAAAGAGACAGAAACAGTGGGAAATGGAGTTTACTGCTGATGGCATTTGAAAGGCTGCTCTACTAATCCAGACTAAAATAAATCGTTTCCAACAGCCTGGCAGTCATAAAACACTGTTTGTTACACCACAAGTAAGTCTCCCTAAGGACAGATTGCAGAGTGGGAAAGCAAAGGTGAGGTTACCCTTGTCCTGGAAGGCATGTGTATCACCCAGTATGGCGGAGTATGTACCCATGATCATGTGAGGACCTCTTCTTCTTGGCTAGGGATGTCTCCTTCTCTCTTCTTGCAACATTAGAATGGTATTACCTGCTTTTCTTTGATTTCAGCCCTAGTGCCCCAATCCCATAATTCTTTCTCTTGCTCAGTGTGCTCTCCTTTTCTTTCTGCTTAACTTCTCATTCTTCTTTCCCTCTTCCTCACAAATAAGTGTTTTTAATATCTGAAAATAGGACTTCCATCATGAGAAGCCATGCTATAGGATTTTTTTTATGCTAGTACTAAGATCATGTCTCTATATGTTGTGTGATGTTGGGGAAATTCTATTTCTCTCCCAAGGGCTCAAGTGTTAACTTGACACTGTGTCAAAAAGACATCTGTGACAAAAAGACATCTATTATACCATATATGTGGTATAATTTAAAAAGTAGTTGCCTTTGAAAAGCTGATTCCTGTCTTGAGGTTTTACTTATATAAGCTTAGCATTCTCAAAGGCCAATTGTTTCATAGATTCTCTCAGTTTATCACGTTTTTGTTGTGTCCTTCTTAACATCAATAGCATCTTATTCCAGATGGGATCCATTGTGTCTCTAAGAAACACTTGCTTCAATTTCCCTGTTTGGTACAATGCATTCAATAGCTTTGTCAAGGACAAAACTATTTAGTTGAATTGGGGAAAAGGCAGTGAAGGTGCATTAGGTCAGTGGTAAATCCTGCTGTGATTTCTAGGGTATTCAATCACATCTCATGCATAGGTGAGGGACTTTCAGACTGCATCTAGCCTGGGACTTCACAAGCTTAAGCAAAAGAGTCAGGAGTCCTTTTACATTTGTACCATAGGTTTTACCCCTATGAAATAGGGACATATAGTTATCCAAGCTTGCTGTCTCTTTCCTTTTCAAATTAGGATGTTTTACCACCGGACAAAACCTTTAATAATTGAATTTTGGGTAGATAGGTATGTTATCTCTGTACCTGGAAGCAATCAGTGCTCACAGAGATCCGTTAAGTGCTAATAAAAATTAGCTGTTGTGTGTAAAGTCTGCAAATATTTCTTAATTCTTACATAATGTATAGTCTTTAACTGCCATTTTCCTGGCTTGTTTAGCTTTTTGTGGGTCTCAGATGAGCTGTAAGTGAATAAATTTAACTTTTTTACTGTGGGTCTCAGAATTATGCTTATTCAGCAGCATGCAGTAACTGGTTCAACATAAGCTGCTTCTTAAATAAATGTACAAAAAGCCAAAAAGCCTGACCAGACTAAATCAATTTAAAAAAAGAAAAACTTTAAACCTGTGTTTCCTGTTACATGCTTATGGTTGGCTTTGGTTGCTTGTGATCTTACTGTATTGATGACCAACTGTTGTGTTCTGCACCACCTGCCAAACAATTCACATGAGATAGTGAAGTTGTTTTCAGAAAAGGGAAGCAATTAAAATCGTAACCCCTACAGTACATTTCAGCTGATAAAACATCACTTATGCTGGAGATAAAGAAGTCATGAATTTGGCTTACTCTGTTTTCCTGAATTTATTTGCTGCAAGGATTCCAAAGGGTTCAGAGTTCTTAAAAAGCATGTGTATTAATTAAGATTAGGCCAGGTTTGCTGTGGTTTAATGTACCTTCATCCTTCTAGGAAGTCTACAACTAATAAATTGGAGGCATACTTAGGAAAATTGTTGATATGGAAAACCAGAAATGAAGTCTTATGTAAAGCCCTGTATGTAAATTGTTGATATGGGAAATTAGAAATGAGGGTTTGTGTAAATGCCTCTACATACATTACTTATTTGAGAAAAGGCTATATTTTTATCCTTGTGTAAAAGTGGTATGATGCACTTTCTGAAAGCCATAATGTGCTTCATCAAAACATCAAGGCATTAATTACTTATCCTTGTATTTTACATGTATGTGTAAAATATGTGTTTCTTGAAATGGATTATCTATAGAAACACAGTTTGTTTGTATTTCAAAAGTGTATCTGAAGGATCAGAAGAGTTTTGTATTATATATAGGACCTTGTTAACAGTAGGAACAAAATGTGAATGTGAACTTTTATATCAGCATGAAAATATTGAAGAATTGGGCTGTAATATCCCAAAGTACATTAAAAAACAATGCAGTGGACAAATGTTATACCAGCAACTCAATACACGAGTACCTTGTGTTTAAATAATACCGTTGTGTATTTTGCTGCACCTAAAAATTTTTGCCAAAGAGTGATTTTGTTGTGGTTTAGGTTTAAATAAGTAAATTTGTGAGGGTAAGAAAGCCATTGGCACAATGGGGAGTTTCAGATTAGTGCATACAGATACATTGTGCTCGAGGAATTTGGTTCACAAGGTCATGGTTATGCTGAGTGAGTCTAAGGAATATCTAGGTGAGCCTATTACAAGTTATCAAGCTGCTCATAAAAGAAGAAATGAAAAATGCTCACTCTGAAGTACAGGGGAGAACAATCCATTATGCATATGAAATTAGTATCATATTCTGTTTTATATACATCAGCAGATTTCTAAAAAGACATTATTTGGTGCTTTATTTTAAGTAATATCTCACAAAATAAATGTTCCAGTATTTACTTGTATTAGACAAAGTGTGAAAATAGACGTTGGATCATACAATAATCTACTGTGGTGTTTTTTGTTTTTTTTTTTTTTTTTAATGCATTCATATTGATGAAATAATGCCTTAAAAAGAATAATAAAAGGCACAGTGGTTGTGGTTAGGTCTCTGTGTGTGGAAAGTTGACAAACACATTCTTAAGTTTTAAGAAACCACAATTAATTTTGAAATACCACTACTGACATAACAGATTTTCAGTGTGTTTCTACTAAAACTTAAGAAAGTTATAGGGACTACTGAACAATGCCATCACACTGCCTCACCAGGAATGACTTGATCAAAATGGCTTTCCTGTCATCCACATGCCTCTGTGGGTACATATGATTAATTACTTCATTTTCCTAATTGCTAACATACTCCATTGATGACAATGGCAGTGTATTAGCAGTTTGAACTCTTATTTGGATTTGGGCTGCACTGGGATTGCACTCAAAAGCAGCTTGCGTACCTATAGTTTCCATACTTGTGCTCTGAGTTTGCGGTTTGGGATGTGCTACTTTAATAGTTACTTATGTTTAGATTATTGGCATCAAATTCACACAAATTGCAGAATTATTAACTTCTCTGTGAAGACAGCAGCTGTATACTAAATCATTTTGGTCCAAGGCAACAACATTGAACAGAACAATAAATTGAATGTCATATGCAAATAAGAAACTTAAGCTTCAATGCAAATGTATGAAATCAATAAAAATAGACTACAGTTTGTGATCATAGATTGAAGGAAGAAAAGTTAAGATCCCCTTACTCTCTTATTTTGAAAAACAGTGATAATATAGTGGTGGATTTTTATTATAAAATCAAATGAGCAGTGCACAGAAGGCTGTATTGTTCCCAGTATAGAAAGGGCAAGATAATTTTTTTTTTTAATATTTCCCAGTGCTCATTAGCAGAAGACGAATGGCAATAGGAGACTCCTCTGTTACCGCTCACAGGTAAAATTGAATGGTCTCAGCAGCCCCCACTGATTTAATAGCTCTTGAAGGTTTTGTTGAAGTTGAGTCTGACTGTTTCCGAAACTCAGCTCAAGACTGAAATACTTTGTAAAACCTAATGTAGAAGACTTGAAAGGAATCCACAAGGAATTTAATTCACTCAAAAATGCTTTTTTCTCGCTTGTTAGAAGAATTTTATTTAAAAAGCTCTGTGCTGAAATACAGTGGTAAAAGGATTGAATTGTTTTTCCATCATCTTGGAATATTCTTTTTAATTTTTATTCTTTGATGAATTTGAGCAGTGAGACAATTGGTTATACTGATGTGTAGCTGTTCTTTTTTGAGGACTTTAATATAACACCTTTTATCCATTCAGTAGATGTGGATCAGTCCTACTTCCCCACAAGGCTGCTCATATGGATCTGACTGGAAGTGCAATGAAGTCCATGCATTTATCTTGTATCAACTTTGGTACATCTGGCTAAATTTAGGAATATATTCGTTTGCAGATCTCCCATTGTATTCCATAGCAAAGAGGCAGATGAGTATTTTTTAAGATTTGAAATGAAAATAGTGCTTAGTGTAGATAAACATCCAAAATCGATACCTTAATTTTGTTAATGAATCTATGGATCTTAATGAATATCTGATTGGTCTGATTTTGACCCTTAGTGGATTTCTTTTCCTTTTTTATGACATTACAGAAGAGCACTAAATCTAGGAATTCTTCGAGACCCTGGATCAGAGGTTGAGGACAGACAATATCAAATAGATCTTCAATCTATCAACATCGGTACTGCTTATTGGAATCAGTTGAAACCAGAGAAGGAAAATGGAAAAGGAGGGGTTTCGACAGAGACTGAGAGAAATTCTCAAAATCCAGCACTTGAATGGAACATGGCCAGTAGGTAAGGATTTTTTAAAAAACTTACTCTTTTCTGAATTTACATAGCACAAACACTAGAGAGAGCATGCACGGTATACCTGAATCAAATGATTCAATACTGGTTTTCCTTTACATTACAAGCACATTTCCCTGGAGTTTCGGGTTGCACATTTGAAATGAATATTACTGTTGTTACACTGTAGTTACTGTTTAGTTACTGTGTACCTTTGCTTCCATTATAAGCTCTTCTCCAAGTGATTTACTTTCTGTCCATAAAAATATCTCCAGGGCTGAGACTTCAGCTTGTCAGTCTCTATAAGCAATGGGAGGTTCTGTTCTGGAGGGTTTTTTTGGTGTAGGGTGTGGGGTTTTTTGGTGGTGGTGTTGGTGTGTTTTTTACTTCTCTTCTAAACTCCTTTTGTTTGTATTTTTACAAAGCTTGAGGAAAACCAGCTTAGACATTTCTAAATTAGAGAGAGATAAAGTAGAACATTTCCTGTTGATTGTGAACCGGTTTTTGCACTTCTATAACTAAAGCCAGATGAATTTTGAGAATGAGATATTTCAGCTAAGTCTCCTTTACTGGGTCTTATTATATGTGCACACAAACCCCATCCTCTGGTTAAACAGGGTTGAAAGACAAAGCATGCATATGCTTGCCTGATCTTTTAAATTTTGAAGTTTTTAAATATAAAAATGGGGGGAGTTAATTGGTTATTTGTGAAGATCTAAAATTTTTATTTTAGTTTTAATATACTTTTTTTATGCTTAAAAATTCACACAAGTAGTTTGAAACTAAATTTTTACAGACTGTGTAACAGATTTCAGTTTTCTAACTGGCAGAAATAAGGTCTGATGGCCAAGAGCAAGTTTTCAAAAGTAATTTTTTGGCTTTGGAAACATTTCTGATAGTAAATGTCCCTTTGCCTATACATTTAGCTATTATTTCATATAAAAGTCCTTTTTATCTAATTAATGCAGGAAAAAATTCTGATTTTTATGAAAAGTGTGCATAATTTTATGTTTCCTAAGATATGATTCCTATGAATTTAGGAATGAGTTCCAAAAAGTGATGTAGAAAAACAGGCAGAATCATCTGGAAATAACTACTTTTGGTTTAATTTTCAGAAAAATGGGAGATGAGGGGAGTCACATTTTTCTGAATGTAAGGCAAGGCTGCGTGAGGATGGCACACAGACTGAGCTTTATAAGTGATGTATTGATGCAAGGCCAAGAGAGCAGATAAGCTCACTCTTCAGGAAAAACGTGATCAGTAATAAATTCCAGTTTATCATTGAAAAACAGAGAGCAGGAAAAACAGTTCTAACCAAAGAAATGATAAAATGACAAGGAGTCACAGGAGTGCAGATAAAAATTTTAATACACAGAAATAGACTCTGGTCTTCATTTATAAGATCACATGGTTCTTTCCTGTCTTTTAACAATTTATTTTTTTAACTCATGTAATTCTATAGAGGTTTTTTATTTTAAATTCCTAGCCTTAAAAAAATGTATATGACTTTCTAGTTGGGCCTTGATGTTGGACAAGTTCCCCGTGAGGTTCTTTGTCACAGAATTCCACATCCACTGGAGTATCTTGAAAAATAAGATTACATTAATTTCCAAAGGACTTGGAGCCAATTTGCAACTTAAGCTAACATAGCAAAACCAGCCACTGGGAGATTGGCTTTCCTTTTCCTTGCCAGTGGTGGCTGAAATCCTACTGCCAGCACATTCTGGGTCTGAGCCTTATGGTTATACATTCAAATAGGAAATTTGGTGGGATTCCTGAAAAGCTAATAGGACAAGGAAAGCAGCTGTTACAGACAATCTTGAGTTCTCTTTCTTTTTTTTTCTTATAATCTTGGACATGCATCCTCAGCAGACTTCCAAAATGAAGCTTTATTAGAATACAAATAAGTATGTTTGGTTTAAAATTGCTTTTGAATGAATCTTCAACTTGACTTTTAATTTAGAACAGTTGTAATTAAATATATTAGATTTTCCTTTCTGTTGTGCAATTGCAGAATTTTAATTTCAGCTTGTTTTCAAGAAAAAATGTGAATGCTTTCTTACCCTTTTGGTTTTAAATTTTACACATTTACTACAGTTTTTTCAGGATCTTTGCATTTTTGCTTTTTGGTTAGCAGTCAGTTTTGCTGTATTTGGGTTTATTTTATGACCTGCAGAAGTGATGTGCTGAGAACTGGAAGAGCCTGCACTGAACTCTGCCATCCCTACCACTGGCTGCAGAATGTTTTACATGGTGCTTACTCTTTCCAGGGTTAAGTTAATCCTAATATTTACTGCAAATACCACAAAATCTTTATGCTTTAATCTAATTTTGATAACTGTTTTGATACCTATTAATTAAATTTTAATCTATTTTGATTCAAATTTTTAGAATTCTTTAAGTTTCTTAGACATGGTTAACCTGGAACATAATGAATGATTTTTGCTGAGTTATTTTAGGGTTAATTTCTTTGTTTGGTTTTAATATACTTCTGTTTGTTTTTACAAAGTGTTATGGTATATTAGGATCACTAGGTTTAATGATTCTACTTTGAAATCTGTTTCCCTCATTTTTTTTATTACTTTAATGCTATGCGGGGCAGTATAGAATCCAATCTATATCCAGGTTTTTCATAATTACTTTACAGAAAACCTCAGCATAGATAACAGCCATTCCTTTTCCATTCCCATTTGTAAAAGCATTACCGGATTATTTCAAAATAAAATTGGAAAAATTTTGAAATCGATTATATTGTAATTTAATCTACAATTGAAGATTGGCCTGGTTTTAAAAACTTGCGTGAAAACCAAACCATTGTAAGTAGGAGATCTATGGATATCACACAAACAAGTATCTGAAGGGTTTTGACATAATTTATCGCTTAAATGCTTTTAGCAATCTTTCCTCTGAAAGCAAATCCTTTGCATTTTCACACCACTTTTTCTGGAGTTCAGTTCTTCTAGTACTTAGTATGTTAAGGAGTTGATTCCCACCCCCTCCTCTCCCCCAACGTTTACACTGCGGTTTGTAGAGCGAGCTGTCATAGTCTAAAACTAAGATGTTGAATACTTGCAGGTGGTTGGTGTAAGATTCTTCAAGAGGGGCAACAGTGAAATGCTGGTGTGATGCCTCCTGTGTCTCTGCAGGTCGCCCCAAGGAGAAGGGGGGAACTGGAACACTCTGCTAGGGTGGATGCAGTCTTGCAGAAAAAACTGTCTAGATGCTGTGCTGAGGATCAGGGATCATAACTCTTTCCATTATGAAATGTTTATACTTCAGCATAGATGTTATAAAAAGCTCCCTAATGGTGTAATATATAAAAAGAATACTGGAAACAGTCAGACAGTTCTAATAAGGTTATGTACAAATGAAACCTGTCCACATTTATTCCCTTTACCAAACAGCATGTGGGGAACTGGGAGTACTTAACCGAAAGAAGTTTTCTTGATTGAAAACTGCTTTTTCAGCTTGCAGGTCTCCTCCTCCCTCTCCCCCCACTCAATGGAAAAAACAACAGCCCTGAAGGAAATAAAGAAATATATCCTCTCTTGAGGCCTCGCCCCCATCCCTGTGCAATCCTTCTACAGCTCCCAGCAGCAACTTCTGCTTCCTGCAGCCTGAATAAACTTTGTTTAAAAAAAATAATAATTGAGCTTAAAAGCATTACTTCTCTGTGTGGTAATGAATTGAGTGTGGCAATATACTGTGTTACAGTTTTGTCCTTGGCATACCACCATCTGGAACAGCTCTCATGGAGTACATCAGGGAGCCAATGATCTGTTGTACAAAACTGAACAAAATACCACTGCAAGGATCTTCAGAAAGGTTTCCTGCAGATTTTTCTTTGAATAGTTTTCATTTTCATGCTTTTTTGGAACGTTCTTGGCAGCTTGCCAAGTTCTAATGAGAAAGACCAGAAAAAAATTGATCTGTAGATCTTTGTGTAAGGAAATAGGGGCATTCCCCTTGAGTCTTTTGGAATAAAATGCAATGCACTTTTTTTCAGTAATTTATTTTAATTGCTGTCTTTTGTGGTACCTGAAGTTGTGCTTGTATTCATACTGTACAAAGCTTTTCTCAATAAAATGTTTTATTTTTTATACTAATCCACAGCAAAAAATGCTGCACAGTGTTCTTCGTAAGATAAAAGTTAGCTTTACTGAGGTCTTAGAGTACAAAAATAGTAATTCTTTACAGCTAGGTAGTGTACACTTGTTAATTTTCTATTTTTGGTTATTAGATGGTCCTCAAAATGTTGCTATGCGATTTTACTGCCATGTGACATGTCTTTGCAACACCTCAGAGAGCTGAAAGGATGTGGATTAGTCATTAGTAGTTAGATATCCTAATACATTCCTAATACATTTGTATATCAGGGATTAGCTGATTTAAACAGCTCCATGGGAAGCCTGCAAGAGAAAATTCTTTCACAAGTCTCAAGTTAACATGCTGTCTTAAATAACATCTTTTGACGTTTTGCATGCCTCAACAGTACTAGAGAACACTTTGACTGTGTGGCCTATTTCATGCTAATATGTTTTTTCCTTTTTCACATCAGAAAATTCTCCATGAGGACTCATCTTTCTGTAGCTAGTAAAACTAGATGATGCAAATGTGCTTTTATTGTTATTCACGTATTCAATGTATACAAGCTTCTCCCTGATGTATGAATTTTTAAGTATATAAGGGCTCAAAGTCTAGATTCAATAAGGTATTATTAAGAAAAAAATTATTATTACTAATAAGGTAAAAATTTCCAAATTTCACATCTAGGTTATGTTTAGCTATTACTGGCCGTATTTTCTGTTTGTTTTGATTAGTGTTTTCCTCGTGAGAGTCATAGTAGTAGGACTTAGTCCTACTTGTGCATTTTCTCAGCTTATCCAGTCTCACATCATTGTGTCTCCTTAATTAGGGCAACATCATCTCTTTGGCAGTCCTTCCTTTTTGTGTAAACTCAACGTGCTTCTGACTGGATATGATCAAATACTGATGACTTGATTTGTTGTAATCAAATGTTGCTTCCATTGCAAAATTCTGTTCTTCACATTTTTTTCTCTCTTCTTCCCACAACATTTTTTGTCATATTAATCATTAGATGTCTTTGCTTTCATGGTACTTCCATACCCCCGGTCTATCTACTTCCCTTTTTGTGTCTTCTTTCATTTTCTTTGACACATCTACACTCCCTGCTCATCAGACCCTATTATGCCAGTTACCAAGACTGGCTCACTCAATGTTTCAAAGAGGCGCTTCCTTGCTCACGCCTCTATCTTATAAAGGTGTTTGCTGTGAATATTCGCCTTGTTACTGCAATACTTTATTTGAAATCTTCCAGAAAAAATTAATTTCTATGATACTGTAGTATAAAAACCGTAAGACAGGTTGCCACTGTATGGATATTGTTACCTGTGCTGCTGTTAGTGGTTCACTTTTACTTCCCTGTCTGTGGGTGTTTTTTTTTCTTATACTTAAATTGTAAGCCTTTGAGGATAGAGACCATTTTCATCCTGTGCTTTTGCAGGGTGGATCTGTGGTCCATAAACAGTTTATGTTATCGTGCAGATAAAGCCCAAATTCTGCACTAAGGCACCTCCAAACCTTATCACAGTTGCTTAACTGCCTTGTTCCTTTGTGTTAGCATATGGTCTTTCAAATGCACTTACTTTTAAGTGTAGATGATCAACTGCTTTAACATCTCTAAAAATACTAGCTTTTCCTTTTTTTTCCAAGACAAATATATAACAGATGCATAAATGAACTACGGAATGAATGTGCTGCAGACATAGAGCCATCATTACACTCTTCACAATCAAGTTTTTTCATAAGCTCATGTGGTGTACACCTGTGTTAAGTTAACGTTGCACTTAGGTGCAGTGTGGAAGACTCAATAATTCAAACTGGAATTTGTTTCTTTGTTCCTTTTGTGCTCTTTCTCATATCCTCTCCCTTCATTATTTACTGTGCTCTGTTTGCCTTCTGTTTGTACTTACAATTATTTTCCTAATACTTGATTTGGCTGAGGTTCAAATTCACCCACAAGAAATTCAGAAAGTTAGTAAGTAGAGCTGGCCGGGGATAGCACATAAGGATGATTTTAAAAAATAAGATAAAATGAAGCAGTAATCAATATATATTACCAAAAATGTCCTTTGAGATGCAATGTACTGGGTATCTACTAGTATAAAGTATGAAAATTTAGAAATGGGAATATACAGAAGCTGAAAAATAATTTTATCAGTGGTTGAAGAGAGCCAGTTGAGGGTTTGAGGTTCAACAAATAACTTGCTTTTACAGTTTCATATATTAAAATCATACTTACTAGCATTTCAAGAAACTTCAAGTAGAAGTTTTCTAGTATAGTTAGAAAGTACAGCTGCATATTCTTTTATAGAATTGTTCTGCTATTTAGCTCTTTCATTGTCCTGAAAAAAAAAGAAGGCATTTCTTTCTCATCCCATTGAGAAGTGGAAATAGGAACTGTGTAGAAAATAATTTGATTTAAATCTAAAATGAAGGTGATGGCAGGGAGAGAAATAATTTAGAACTCCAAAATCTAAGACCATTTTCTCAAGTTGAAGATGTTCACTAGCCTCTAACAAGTCTGATTTCTAATTTGGGGATCTAATGAGACTAACCTTGCTCTAAAAGGCATCATTAGAGATCAAGAGAGATACAGCTGACCAAAATGTTAAAGCTTTTAAGGTAAGATAGTAGTTTTCTTCACTTAGTAATTGGCTTGCTCTTAAGCAAACTGCACACTTCATATGATAATGTGCAGCCTCCTCAGCAGTGAGGGTCATTTGAGGCAAAAGTTTATTAGAGTTGTGCTCTGCCAATTTTAACTCTGTGGCATCTGTTCTTTACTTCTGTATACTGTTGTTCTAAATAAATTTTAAAATTTTAAGGCCTACCTCCACTGTATAATTTGTATTCCCTTATGGATCACCATTCTTTCTATGATTTTGAGGACACTTAAAAAAATATGTATTAGTAGAATTTGAAGCATCAAAATTGAAATAGCCTAAGCAATAAAATGAATTCTGTATCTTCTGCAGTATGAATTTTGTATCTTTTGCAGTAGTCTGAATTCCACCTCAGGATATGATATCTATTTAATTTATTTCCAGCCTAACTCTTGGCTTACAAACCATCAGCGTGTGAGATTGTTTGCTTTTCTACAGAATCCATTAGAGAGCCATTATCAGACTACACATCTCAATGCCCCTTCTTAATCAAGAGATTTCCATAACCATTTCTCATGCTGTCAAGCAATGTCTGCATAGACAGGCATATAAGCATATTGGTTAATAACACTAACATGGGTAACTCTAGGTGATGGCTGGGACCAATTCTTTATTGCATAGTTGGTGTCTGGCTCACTCGTGTGATTTATGCTGATCCCTGAACTGCCATGTCTCTATTAGAGGGGGCGAATTTAAAGGTAATACAGTGAAATGTAACTAACATGCTGATGAAGAGTTCTACATGGGTCTATTTGCTTCTTATCTAAGGCCATGTAGTTTATTTTTTAAACTTACATCATTTCATGGTTGACAATTTTCTATTTTGTAAGCACAGGAAGACTTACCTCTGACCGATAACTTTATGATGCTTTTTAGAATTATCCTTGGTGAAATGCAGGTATTTGATGTTGCTACAAACAATAATAGGTAAAAAGAATTATCAAAACCTATTTTGGTAGAGGAAGTCTCCCTGGAATTTGAAGCGTATCCTCTTTAGAGGCTGAGCACCATCTTGATCTCATTACATTTTTTTTCCCTCATCAGAGGCTCTCAGATGGCATTTTGTGGCAATAGTTTATTTGACCTGACCCAGAAGATTCTGGCCATTTGGAATGTGTTGTCATAGGCTATTAGTGATCCATTATAACAGTTGTGCTTCTAGGCTTACTGTTTGGTTAAAGGGGGGAAAGAAACCCAACAAAACCCCCAAAACTATACACCTGGCTGGAAGAGAAATGCAATTATCCAGTTTAATGACACAAATATTCTTCGTAAGTAAATGTTGATATTTAGCTGAAAAAATACTGAGAACAAGCAGTGACAGAAGGAGTGAAGGAAGACTGATATTCCTGTTTTTCAAATGGTTCTGAACATCTTGGACAATAGTTACTAATTTCATGTGAAAGCCCTAGTGTTGCATGGGATTTGCTAGTTTAATTTTTCATGTCTTTCATTTTTGTATCAGTTCTGTGACTATTTCTTTAACACAGACCTCTAATGCACAAATTCAAATACTACGTAGGCTTCAGAGCAGCCATTTATAAACTGAAGGGCATCCATAGGCAAGTTTTAAAAATACTGATAATAAAGTTCACATCTTTTTTTAAATTATTATGTATAGTGCATTAAACAGAAGAAGCGATGTCAAGCGTCAAATTTGTCTACCTAGAGATAGGTTGAAGAGTCAAATATTTAGAAATACTTTTCCTGTGAAATGGAAATAGAAATCTGCCTTCAGGATTGGAATTAATGTGATTTACAATAATGATATTTATTGATCATAAGGTAGCAATCAAATGCCAAACAAGTATTGGAGAAATTTTTTGCTGTGTGCTGGATGAATAATATGGAATTTTTTTGCCTCTCTACAATTTATAATGTAATTTAATCTTGACTTTTCTTTCTCTTTGTTTCCTAGCATAAGGCGGCACCAGGAAAGGAGAGCAATTTTAACTCCAATTTTAACAGATTTCACTGTTCGAATAACTGCAGCTCCTGCAATTATTTTTACAAAAATTGATGCTGCAGAGAATTTACACCCAGAGGTTAGTACAAAGTGTCAACAGAAATAGTGCAACTTTTAATATGTGGATAATCTGAATATTTTACCATTCCACCGTTTGAAGTGTTGAGGTGTGTTTTCAAATTGCCAGCTGGAGAAAGGTCACGAGCTGAAATGTTCTTTCTCTGATGGAGAAAGAATTTTTATATAGCATTTGATATTAAAAGCAGTCCAACCAGAGGTAAATAAACATATTTTCAGTTCCAAAAATGGGAATCCTTTAATGATTTCCAGCAATATTTTTTAAAATTTTGTGATGGAAAGGGGTTAAGAAGAGGTGCAACATTAATAAAACATTGTATTCACAAGCTTCTCATAAAGAAACCTGAAAATGCAATCTGTATACTATCTATAAGAAGAAAAGTTAAGCTGAGTTCTCTTAGCCTGATTTCCAAGATCCCAAGTTGGCTTCCCTACCTTTGCTATGAGTACTTCCAGGTACTGATATTTAACAATCTCTTTTGCTGGTGTGTTGTTCAGCAAGTTAACGATAAGTCTGTGAAGCAAGTTACGCACAAAAGGTATTGGCTCACTTTTTAGCATTTGCTTGTAGCTCAAGAACATTTTATATAGGGAAGATATCAGAAAATTTTTGTCAGCTCATAAGGATAATTTCCCTTAAAAGCAACCTCCTGGAGGGAGCAAAACTGGTGCAGGAGTGTAAAGGGTACTAGATGTGTATTGCAGCTTGCAGTGGGTGTATGTACATTGTTGGAAAATAAAAGCTAGTGGGCATAGAGAGAAAAAATCAACAGTTTCACGTTTTGTGTAAAGGGTCATCAGAAGGGCAGATGGAAAATTGTTCAACGTAAAAAAGAAATAGAAAGCCCCAGTATGTCTATGATGCATAGAAGTTATTCAAGTAAAAAAAAAGAAAAAGAAAACAAAAAAAAAAAAAAAAAAGAAACAAACTTGAGCTTGGCTAATGCTTATGCTCAAGAATTTCAGTGTTTTCTGTACGTACATTCTTGTTATCTATTCCCTGGATGACATTCCATCATGAAGGGAGAGGTCTAGTTTAGATTAGAGCTTGAGCACTGTGCAAACTTCTCATGAGACAGAGCGGTTCTTCTCCCCTTCTGTATTGGTTCTGTTTTTCATCTCTTTATTGCTTGCCAACAGTGGTGAAGGTCTTTATTTGTGCTAGACACCACCAATAAAACAGTGGCTATTCAGCTAGTGTTGCCAAGGTATTAAGAATGGCTTACAGGCAAAGAGAAATCAATTAGATTGGCTATCAGTGAGTTCCAACACATGATTTCATTATAAATCAAGCAGAGTTTGTGTTTAAATTAAAAAAAAAAAAATGTACATCTTTTTCTTGGAAGGAAAGGAGAATTGAAATCATTGCCAAGGACACTCTGACAGCCCACTGATACTAGCAAGAGATGGAAACAAGGCCTTGTGCATGAAATGCTTTTCTTGCAAAGTTTGCCTTGACAGTTGGGCTGTTGAAACCCATGTAAAAAATAAGCCACATCCTTTAGAAGCATGACACACCAGTTTCTCCTAAAAAACCCACAATTTTACTATATATAATGTTATTTATCTATGTCTTATAATGTTAAGTATTGACTATGGCAAGGAACTACAATACTGTTATATAGAAGCTGAAAATTATTTTCCCAATAACTGTTACCTAGTATTTTCCCTCAATTTCACAGGAAATTTTGGTCTGTGGTCATTCTTTGGAAGTAAATATGACAACGAATTTGGATTTCTTCCTCAATGTGGCTCAAGTGCAACTTCTTCAGCATCTGGTACAAGCTAATATGGTTGGACTGGAACCCTCCAGTAGCACCACGGAGGTAGGTTTTTCCCTGCTTTGCAACTGGATTTTTAAAAAGTCCATCTGCAAAGTACTATAACTCTGAGGAGGTGTTTGTACCATCTAGGAAGAATTGTATAGGTAAAGGAAATACGTGGTTTTTGTTGTTTGAATGGTCAATTTCAAAATGCATTCTGACACTGATTTAAGAATAGAATGAGTGTTAACAAGAATATTATTCAGTAAATGCTATTATTCATTATAGTGGTTCTGCAACATCTTATGTACAAGGAAAATTATCTTATGTAATGTGCAAGGAGGATTATGTAAATGATGAAGGAAACAAATTTTTGGGAAGTAGGTTTTTCCCGCAGAGATTATTTTGTGTTGAACTTTTATTGAATCTTTGGTATTTTCTTTTGAGTTTACATGCTAACACTGACCCTCACTAAAGCTAGTAAACTAGAGAATTTTCACTGTGCCCAGTAACCACTACTCACAATAGTTGTCTTGGGGACTCAAGTCCCCAAGATTCAGTCCACCTCTGAATATTTTGATACTTCTGTAGCAAGAAGGTTGATTGGTACATCATGAGGGATCCTTTATCTGAACGGTTAATCTCTCCTTTTTATCTGGAATATTAGTGATCAGTAGCCATCTCTTGAATTTTGTCATTCTTTATTACTGGGACTTGATACCTCAGTTTGTATTGAGAGCAAATCACTGTGACAGTTTGGTAAGTTTAAATTCCATGCTTCTGGGCTGATTTAAAAAAAAAAAAAAAAAAAAAAAAAAAAAGGAAAATTATTGCCCTAAGGAAAAAAAAGTGTATTTCTTATCTTCAAAACCTGGAATCTAGTCAGGCTGACAGCATATCTAGTCAGGCTGACAGCATCTTTAATATAGTAGGAGTTAATACATGACAAAGCACTAATTCAACTGGAATGGCTGTTGGACCAATTGAGGTACCTTCACAAATAAGAACAAGAGTTAGAGAAAGAGTTATTGAGCAAGACACAGTCAACTATTCCAAGAATCTGGCTGATGGGGGACCTGGAGAAGATTTTCTCTTTCCTTTCCTGAATTTCACAGTTTCAGCATTGCATGTGAATCTGAGTGGAAGCAAGAAATGCTCTAGAGCAGCCAAACTATTTACATTCCTCTCTCTTCACACTGTCAAAACCCCAGAAGTTGTTTGTTTGTGCTAATCTAGGCATCACATCACCCCCCATTCTTCTATCACTTTCCAAGGATAGAGAGAAATAAAGGACATTGTTTTATTAACATTGGGAAACATGAAAGATGTAGAAAAGAAATGCAGTATATTTTTCTTTTCCTTGGATACTTTACAGACACAGGGCCTCTTTTGGAGATGAATACTGCAAATTATATATAGAAATATCTTCAATAAATTATTTGTACAGTGCTGTTTTCCCATTGTCAGTGGAATGGACAGAATCAGAAGATTTGAATAGGTGCCAGGAATTTAAATTTCGAGTTTGCTTTGTGCAGAAGTGCTGCATTACTTACTTGGACTATAAAAACTTAAAAGGAATTTTCTACAAAATTTCAGAAAGCCTTTTGTTGACTACATCCTGAGATACTTATTTGCTCTTCATTGATAACTCCCTTGCATCACTGAGATCTACTGTAATGAATAATGGGGATATTTCTGGCTCAAGGTGTTTGCCTTGTCTTTAGTAAGCCATAGAACTACATCTGGATTTACTATACTGGAAATATAAATCCATTGGTTGGTTACTTTTTGTCCAGTTCTTCTTCTGTATTGTGTAGCTCTATGTGCCGAAGTGAAACCACCCCACCCTCTAATATATGCACATTTATTATTATTATGGTTCTTCTTTAGTCAGCAGAAAGAAACATAATACACTGATTGTATGCTGCTGTTTTTATCTTAGTGAATGAAATCAAAAGCCTGCACATAGCTTTTTCACACCTGCATATTATTTCATTGCGAGAATCAAAACATAATTTAGGTTCAAGACACTTCTGGAAACCATTCCTTTGCTCAATGTCCAAGCTAGATTAGGCTTTTCAGGATGTTGTTCAGTCAAATCTTTCTTTACCTCACAGGAATGACCATCTGCATAATTGTCCTGTGCTTAATTACCCTTGCTTTGGCATATTTTTGTCTTTATATCCGCTCAGAATTTTGCTTGATAAAACTTTCAATATTTGCCTCTCAGCATTTCACAATACCTTTCCAAGAACAGTCTGACTTAATCTTCTTCATAGCCCTGCTTTAAGTAAATGGAAACAGTAATTAGATGACCCTCCATCATCCTTATCTTTCTCTTTTTCTGTCTGAAAAAACCTAGCTCTCTCACCCTCTCCTTATAAATTATGTGTTTTAACCTTTTAATCCTCTTGATGATCCCTGTCCCATTCAGGTTTGTCAATTTTTTCTTCTGCTGTTGAGCTCAAAGCTAAAGACAGTACTCCAGCTGTTGGCCCACAGGTGTCTCATAATCTCACCTCTGATCCAGTGGCTGTGCTGCTGCTAATGCTTCCCAGTAAATGCTCAGGCTCCCACACTACAGGGACGGTCTCCTATCACATGTTCAGGTTGTTGGCCACCAGGACTCTTGGGTTTGTTTGTGCAGAGCTGCTCTGTAGCATCGGCCTCCAGCCAGTTTTTGATTTGGGATTTTACTGTCTCACAGATTCACTGGATCAGTTAGGTTGGAGAAGACCTTTGAGATCATCAAGTCCAGACTTTGACTGACCATTGCCTTGTCAGCTGGACAATGGCAAGTGCCACATTCAGGTCTGGGACTGTCCTTCATGAGGACTTTGTCCTTCATGAGGTTTCTGTTACACCATTTCTCCATTTTGGCCATGTGCCTTTGAATGTTTGCCCCTACCCCTCAGTGTATTAACAGCTCCCCAAGTCTGATGTCATTTTTCTTTGAATATGTTTTCTGTCCTTGCCAAGGTCTTTAATAAAGACATTAAACATGATCAAACCTTGAGGAATGTCCATCAGTAACTGCAGCTTAGCTATACTTTGGAACATTGACCATTACTTTCTGGTTTTAGTGGCCCAGTGTGGTTTTTACCCACTTCATAGTCTGTCCATTCAGTCCACACTTGAGTGTTTGAATAAAAGTCAGCTGTGGAAAACTGCTAATGGCAAAGCATGTTATCTGGTACTCTGTCCAGTACAATCATCCCATCACAGGAGGCAATCACATTGGGGTAAGGCATGACAGTCATCAAAGTAGCAACTCCTTGTTTAAACTTTAAAGGTGAGATTTCCAAATGGACTGTATTTGGTGGTTTGCAGGGCAGTGCTGTAAAGATAAGTGTAGACAAAAAAAAACCAAAAAACCCCACACTGAAAAGAAGTGATGATTTATGTGTAAATATTTTTTTCTTGAAGTGTTTTAATATTCTGTAAAAAGTTTCATGCCAGGTCTCCAGTGCTATGTTTTTACTTATTATAAGCCCTAGCTTTATACTGTTTTATGAATCTTTGATGTACAGTGGGCCTATTGTACTGATTTCTTCATAAGGTATAGTCTATTATTGCAAAGAATATTGCTTTGATCTACTTGACAGCTTTAGAGTAAGGACACATATGTGGTGTTTGACAGATTAACTGAGGGGCAAAGAATGTTGCTGCCTTTTTGTAATTATTCACTTTTTCAAAATTAATATATGCCAAATTCTTAGAAGAAGAACATATAATACCTACACGTGGAGAACAGAAACAGAAGTGCTATGAAATGAAATACAAGCATAAGAGTGAAGTGCATTAATGTCCTGATTTTGTTCAGTGATACATCTAATATTATATGTGAAATATCAATAAAAGGGCCACATTTCCTCCTTCTTAGAAAAATTTTTAATATTCTGGGAAAAGTATTTCCAGTATAAATGATAACTAGTTTTACTGCTGAGCAGTGATAAAACAGGTGAATTTTCAAGGAGTTCATTTCTTCATCTGGCTAATCTATTTCTTGACGTCCATCACTTACCACCTGGAGATTTTTGGCAAGACTTATTTGTCATACTATCATTTAGAAGCAGAAAACACAAGAACTCCGCTTTGAAAAAGAAATTAAATGCAAACCAACACACATCTTGGTCTGCTGCTGACAGTGTAGGAATGCATGAGTAACGTATCTTACTCCTGCAGTCAGTGAATGTTACACTCCTCAAATATGGCTACTGAGGTCATTACCAACTTTTACTTCCCAATAAGCTTGAGATTAAGGCTAGACTTTTGAAAAAAGGGTCGATGTATGCAAAAATAATTTCTTTAAATTTGTCATAAAGGTTGTTCCTGTCTAATAACTATCTACACTGGAGGCATTGAATGCAAAGAACAGCTACTTTGTATCTTCCTTGAAAAACAAAGAAGGTACTTAGAAATGCTTACTTTTTCTTCACAGTATCACTGTGAGGATTATGGCTCTGGATGAAGAGAAGATGATTACTTTTAAAATTCAAGGCAACTTGAAACATCTGAAATATTTTCTAGAGGATAGCCACTGAAAGCATTCACTCACTTTCTGTTCCGTAGGGTATATTTCTCCTTATCCCCTCCATCACAGAATCAGTCACAGAACGGATAAGGTTGGAAGGAACCACCGTGGATTCTCTGGACCAACCATCCTGCCCAAGCAGGGTCTTCCAGAACACACGGCATAGGATTATGTCCAGACAGTTCTTGAATAACTCCAGTGAGGGAGACCCCACACCCTCTCTGCGCAGCCTGTTTCAGTGCTCGGTCACCCACAGAGTAAAGAACTTCTTTTTTGTGTTCAGGTGGAATTTCCTGTTTATCTCTCTGCCTATTCCCTTTCGTCCTATTGCTTAGTAGCACCAGGAAAAGCCTGGCTTCATCCTCCTGAAATCTTCCCTTTAGATACTGATAGACCTTGACAAACTCCCATCTCCTCTCAAAGTCATTCTTAAACAAGCCCAGCTCCTTAGGCTTTCCTCACCCCATGAGATCCACATCTCTCACAAACTGAACAGCCCAGAACTGGACACAGAGCTCCAAGTGAGGCCTCAGCAGAGCTGAGTAGAGGGGCAGGATCGCCTTCCTGAACCTGTCTGCAATACTCTTTCTAATGCACCACTGGATACCTTTGGCATTTTTGGCCACAAGGGCCATTTCCTTGTCCACCAGGACCCCATGATCCTTCTCTGCAGAGCCGCTTCCCACCAGGTCACCTCTCAGCCTGTACTGGTCCCCGGGGTTCCTCCCCAGGTGCAGGAGCTGCATTTACCTTTGAGTTTCAGATGTTTTTTCTCTGCCCATCTCTCCAGCCTGCCCAGGTCCTTCTGAAGGGCTGCACAGCCCTCTGGGCTATCGGCTGCTCCTCCCAGCTTTGTGCCATCAGTGAACTTGCTGAGGAGGCATCTACCCCTTCATCCGAGTCAGAGATGAAAAGTTAAACAAGACTAGATCCAGTACCAAGCCTCTGGAGACACCTCTAGTTAAAAGCCTCCAACTAGACCCTGTGCCACTGATTACAACCCTCTGAGACCTGCCATTCAGCCAGTGCTCAGTTTGCCTCATCCCTGTTTCTCAGGTTACATAGTCTTGTTTGTTTATTTTCTGCTAACCCAAATGCATTTTTCCATTGTCTGCAAGTCCATAGCTATCCTATATAGTCTAAAATTCAGATAGGTACCTAATAAATATAGCATAAGATCTTTCTTGAAAAAATAGCCAAACTCATCATCTTTTCATTCAGTCATGCTTATTTGCAAGTTTTTAATTGCAAAATTGTTCTTTGCAGAGAGAAATGTAGCACTCAATGTTTCTGAAAATATGTAAATATTTTCTCACAATTTAGATAGAAATGAAAACATTGTCCCTGTTTTGGATCCCTCTCAAACCTCCCTTGCCCCTGGCTGGCATTCTTTGATTTTTGCCTAAGCAATGAGCACAACTTCCAAAGTTCTTCACTGTACTTGCTATTTTATTTATGTGTTGCTAGCCATTAGAATATAGTAGGTCCTGCACAAATTTGATGCTTAAGAAGTTACTTTCCCCAGAAAAATACATGAAAAAAAAATCTTGTTAAAGTACAAGAGCAACTGCATTTAACAACTGAGCTGATGAAGTATGGACTCAGATGTGCTGGCAGAACAGTCCCACAAAGAATGGTCTGGGACTTGAAGTGTCTGATTGGAATTTTTCTCCATAGCTGATACATATGTCAAGCATAATTTACAGTCAGAGCCAATAGGCAATTCGCACAAGCTGTCACTCACCTGGGGAACTGTTGAGCAAAATGGGGGAAACCTGGTCTGGGCACATCTTTGTTTTCTTTCAGAAATTCCAGGCATGAGCTGCTGGCTAATGTTTTCTGCTTCGTTAAAGCTTGGTTTTAGGTATTTGACTTTTGAGCACTATTCCTCGGCTGCATAAGTACTAGCTGCAGCAGTGTTTGTCACCTTGCCTGATGATATTCTGCTTCTAGACCTGGCTCATGGTCAGTCACTGAGCAAACCCCACCAGCAGGTGTGATGTGTTCCATGGGGCAAATCCCTGTGCTCTGATTAACTGCAGCAAGAACCCACCAGCTTCCTGAATAAGTGATATGAATACTATCAAAAGTTGTAGGGGAGCAAAAGTTGTTTCAACTTTGGCATTGGAGTCTAACTACTATAAATATTGGATGTTTCAAAGTGAGCAGAATGTTACTTGTATTCATCCCAAGAGTGGGCAAGGCTGGAGGAAGTACAGCTCCTATCTGCTCAGGTAAACCAAACAAGCTAAGCAAGTGCCTGAATGAGTAATAAAAAATACACCATTAAAGTGAACTAAGTAATAGCTGAGAAGCATCCAAAACGGAGAAGGTGTCGAGAACTCATCTGTGGCAGCTGATTCCTTCCTAGCCTGGCTAAGTCTGACTCTGTTGCATTTGTCACATACTGCAGGCATATATACTGCAGTAATGTTTGCAGAAGGTATAAGTCATTCCCTATTGCTGCAGATGAGGCTTAAAAAAGCTTTTTTGATAGGTTTTAAAGCCCTATAATGTGTTGGCTCAGGAAGTCTGGAAGAGTATGCTGAAGAAGTATTTCTCTGTGCTTTCTTTAATTGTGTGGTTTTGTTGTTTTTTTCCTTAAAGCATCCAATTATATCTGCTTTTAGAGAACAGGAGTCTAAGAAGATCTTTGTTCTGACTCAGTAGGACTGTTATGTTCTTTTTTTTTGTTCTTGGCAATCTCATCAACCTGTTGTTACTCTAACTTCACTGTAAGATAAAGAAAATGGTCAGCAGGATATATGTAAAAAAGTGCAGTTACAATTGCATCACACGTAAAATTTGAAGGAATGATAGCTAATGAAGTTTATAGCATTTTTTCTTGCTGATGATACTTTAGCAGAGCAAACTTTTGAGTGATAAGCAGTTTAATTACTCTTTAGTTAAGGCTATTAATTACGCATGTAAAACATAGAAAAAAATTGTTGAAAACAAGCATAAATTTGTTTTCCATTTGTATTTTGCTTAGGAAAAAAAAAACAAAACAAAACAGAAAACTGGTAAAACAAGTTCCAGATAATACTACTTAAGAAGCCAGACAGTCAAAGTGTGAAATGGCAGATCCACATGTTGCACAGATGTTGTATTGACTGGATAGGATTCTTATGGAAAGTTTTTGTAATTGAAAGTATTTTTAGTATGTTGAAACTTTAAGAAGTTGGCATTTTCATTTGCCAGTTTCTTTTGAAGAAGCTGTTTATCTTTTGTCTTTTAATTACTGAAATCTAAGGTAATCAATGTTAAAGAGCCAAAACAGTCTTGGTTTTTGTATTTTATATAAATCAGTTGAATTTAGGTGTGTCTTGATATCCTAAAATGTGTTGGCACATTAAAAAAGGTAATGCTGTGTAAAGATAACTTCCTGAGAGTTTCAAAACTTTTTGCATTGTGCATTTGGTATTTGTTGTAGTGAGTGAAAACAGAGCAAACTTAGTCTGTGGTATTAGTAATGCCCCAAAAACTGTGGGTATTGGAATGTAAACCAATGAAGTATTTATCAGAGAATTTTGTTTTTCTTGTAGCTTGCACAGTTACTGATCAGGTCTTGTGTACCTGCTCAGTTCTGCCCATGTTTTAGAGCTTTGAATTTTCATTCCAGGGAATAGCAGGTCATTCAGCATGTAGTAACTTTGATGTCCTGGGCTATGAGATGCATTCTGGTGGATCTTCAGCTCCTTAATTGAAGAATCACAAATTTATTGCATTTGGAATGAGTATATTCAGTTTTTTGATAAAATTGTTAGCAACAATCTCATGACCTGGGATTTGTGATTTTTGCATGAATATTTAGTAACTGTAGCTTCCCTTTTTTAATTATTGTACCTTTCAAAGAGTAAGCCGTTATAAAACTTCTAACTAGATTACAAAATGTAAAGTTTCTGTTACCAGAAATGAAGTAACAAAGTAAAGAGAAAGTAACAAAATTTGGATTATTTAGATTTGAAATACTTGAGAGTCTCAAGCAACTTGGCAAGGCTTAGCTTAAAATTAGGTTTGGTTATTCTCACTGTGTTGGTTTTATGGATTTGGGAGCAATGGAATATATCCAGAGAAGCATTTTCACAGTTGAGAAGGATTGCAGAAAGCTGTAGTTTCTAAGCACATACCACAACTAGATCCCCAAAGTAGCTCTAATTTGTGTCAATGGAATCAGGAAATATCTTATGCTTTTATTCTTGCACAGTGAGGCCGCTTCTGTATGCTTCAAATTGAGACTGTGCCTTGTACATCTCAGATGGATTTGTAAAAGAGAACAACTTCCATAACGTAAAAAAGCTCACAAATTTTTGATAAGGAAGAGTTGCATTTCATGTAAATCCGTGTAATGTCCTTAGAATGTGAAAAGGGAAAATTAAGAATTTCTCTCCTAGAATTACAAGGAAAAAAAGAATGTTTCAAACTGATTGTTGCAATGAAAATTGCTCTTTGAAGAGATCTTCAAGATTAGATTCTGCAAATACAAAATTTAAAAAGTGTTTATAGTCTCTCTTTGACATACATAGGAAATTTTTTATCTTAAAACTGTGTCTCTTCAATAAGCATTTGTACTTATATAGCTGAGAAAAATCAACAAGCATAAGATAGTTATTAAACTGACAAGGTAAAGAATTCTTAGTATAGTAAAACCAGACTTGAAATGACAGATTCAAAGTATATTTCCTTTTTGCTAGAAAGAAACCAGTTTTTTCCTGCTGATTTTTGATGTCCACAAGCACACAAACTATGTGGGAAAAAATATGGAAAGTTGTATTTGATAGCTGTTTAAGGTCTTCATCATTCATGACCTGTTTCGGTGACATTTTCCTTAGTGTTTTCTGTGGCCATTTAAATTAAGGTGAAAAGATGTTCTTGCATATCAAGACTTCACATGAAATATAGCTGGGGAGGAATTTACCCAATATAATAATCTACAGAGAAGTTCATAAACAACATTCTTCCAAATATTCCTTGCTTCAACACAAAAGGATTTTGTATTGTCAATGAAAGGAAAAATACAAGTATTTCGCTGGAATACTGTGAAGCTTCATATGAGTAGTGTTTAAAAACTCCCATGCTGCAACAAATCTAATGGGAAAACATCTCATAGGAGTTGTTATTTTATGGGAAAAATAAATTATAACAGCAAAATAAAAAAGTTACAGTGACACAGGAAAAAAACGAACTAAAACATTGAAATTTTGGTTTTCCTCTATGTTCTCATCAATACTAGTAAAAGACTCAAGGTTTAGGGATTTTTTTTCTTCTCTTTTCCTATTTTTCCAAATATTTTAAAATAGAGCACAATGGGATAGAAAAAAATTTACATGAGTTTTAAGTGCAAGTGGAGGTTCAGTCAACTTTTTTTTCTTTTTAGCCTACAGTTCTTGATTACCTGAACCAGACCTTCTTGTGTCTGCTCAATTAATGGTATTTATTCTCTTATACTACTCTTAGTGAAATGTTTTAAAAGACATAAACATTTAGTCCAATCTCTGTATTTCATACCCTGCCTAGCAATATTTTGAAGGTAACTTGTGAATTATTTTTATCATTATCTTCAATATCATTATGCTTTCTTATCCAAGTAAAAAAATAACTAAACGGTACATAAAGTTAATTGAGAACGTCACCATTTCTGATCATTTAATGTGTTGACCAAAATAATCTGAAGTGTTCATTACAGAAATAATAAAAATATTACCTAAAAAGGTTCAAATTTTGAACTTTTCTTTAGGTTAGAACACATGCAAGAAATCATATTGGTTCCTTTTTCGGGGGGAAAAAAATATTAGAAAACCATGAACTGTGTAAGAATTGCTATAGGTTTACCATAAACAGCAAGTTTATGGGTGTTGGCATATATGCAGGACAAAATCACTGAAGGCAGGACGGTCGCTCAAACTCAGCCTAAAGAGAAGTGTGAGAGAACACGTGCTTGGGCTTTCTCACAGTGTGGACATGGGACGTGTCACTGTGATGATTTGCTGAAGCGTCTGACGAGGAGAGGAAAGTTGCAGTGTTGGGTCACACGATGTGAGACTGAGGGTTCTGCCTTCTTTGATCTCGACTAATCTTCTCCTTTGAGTCATCTAATGCTTGTGTACAGGAGAGTTTGATGCTGTGGCAACATTACCTTTAGACAGCCCCAGTTACTGTTTCTTCCCTGCGTGGAACATCACTTGCTAGGCAGTGTGGAAAGCTTGATCCTTGACAGGAATTATAAACACGTGGATTCGCAAAATAAGATTTTTTTTTTTTTCCTTAAAGAGGAAGACGAGACATATAAAGTAAAGAATTATTTGAAGGTATAGTCAGGGGGCAATAAGCAATTTAGATTTGAAATTCCCTGTTTTCTTTATGAGAAGAATCCTCACTTTTTTTCCCCCTGGCATTCTCTCACAAGAAACAATTTTTTTTCATGCATTTTAACCTATTTTAAGAAGTAAATAAAGTTAATATAGTCACGCTGTATGTCAGTCTTCCTCAAACAGTATGTAATCTTTCATGTTCTCAGCCAAATTAGAAAGCAGAATAGAAGTCTAAATATTAATTAATTTTTTATTTGTTTTGTAAAAAAACAGGAGATGTATGATGACAAACCAAAACAGGTGTTGCCGCTGTGGGAAAGCCATTATTCAATAGCAGGCAGTATTCACTGTTCAGTCTCTTGTGATGGACCAGCTGATCACCTAGGGCTAAATATGCTGCCTGGTTTCATATTGATTTTCTTTAGGACAGAATTCCACTTCAGTACTATCCTGTTTTTTAAGCAAGGAGGCATAATTTTCTGGGTGTACTGCTGGTGGGTATATTGGCTGCCATCCTAATTTTTCAATTTTTCTGGCCATCTGTAGTCTGTTTTCAGATTCAGGTAATGTTGTATCATCTGAGACTGCAGTAGAATGATACATTCCATTATTTATGCCTGAGATTTTGTCAGGAAACAAATATGGTGCTTTTTTTCACAAACTTATTTTTCTGTTCTGTCAGAAATTCATGAGTTCTTCAAAGTGTTTGAAAAGTGACAAAAATACCTACATGAAGAAATTTTCTTTTCATTAGTATTGAGTTTAAACATAAAAGAGCATAGCCTTCTATGTATATAACATTAAATGTATCAGTGTTGTCCAGGGGGTCCAGAGTGTGTTATTGAGAGAGTTAAGTGGCTCCTGTTTCATGTGAAATTAATTTGCATGTGTCAGAGCTGCAACAGTATCCTTGTACCATTTACAAGCAGCTGTATGCTGAGCAGAATTAGCTATATTTTATACTTTAGCAATTTATAACTAAATTTATATAATTTTCAAACAAAACAAAAAAGAAATCCAATCTAAAATCAGACATTTTTATTCATTATACCTTAGTGAAAGAATGGCATCTGAATCAGTTTCATCTAAATCTGTAAATCTACGTTCTGTAGCAGCAGCTTTGTAGGATGGTGAATGTTTAATTGTAAGGTGGCATACATTTTCTATTTCTGCTATGTTAAAGGCCTGAAACCTTGACATGTCAAAGGAAGCTGTACAAATTAATCTCTCTGGTTTTTTTCAAATATATAGTAACATGAAGATGTATGAAAAAAGTTAGCACATTTAAGACACATACATGTGCTTGATGGAGAAAATTTCCACCATGCATAACTTCATTTTCTTAGTAAAGATTGTTCCACAGATTAATCTAATCCACTTAGATAGTAAGTAGGCTTACTAGATTTAATTGCTTTATGGAGTTGTTAAAATTTGTAGAATGGTGAAATCTTTTGAAATGTATATGACATTAGTCTTCTGATAATATTTACCATTAAGCTGTTCATATGTTATAAACATAATCTTGTAGCTCTGTCATGTCAGAGAGAGTGCCAAAAGTGTAACTTTTTGAGAATGCCAATAAAAACTCTTAGCTGGAATAGCTGAATAATACTTGCATCATTTTCCCGGTAGCTTTACCAGTTCTTGGGTTCCCACACAGCCACTTGTCGGATGTTTTCCTGAAAATAACAGATATTTTGGTTAGTTCAAGGCACACTATCAAAATAAAGTCCTTGCCAGTATCTTGAGTCATTGCCGTACCCTGTTTCCGTTCTTAGGAAGCTTTGTCTCATCATTTGATTTTGTTGCCAAAACCAGTGGGAAGGTATCTTTTTTGAAGGACTGTGCAGTACTTCTTGATACTTCATATGAGCAAATATTCTCATTGCACTGGATGCACTGGAAACCTGGATGCTGTTCTTATATTAGAAAAATTGAGGTGGTTTTTCTAAGAATCTTCAAAGCAGAAACTTACTTTTCAATTAAAAAAAAAAAAAAAAAAAAAGGGGAGATTTAGGGATGAAGTAAATGCACACTAAAGTAGGAAGCCTTATGAAGAAAGGTCCAGTTTGCAGACATGAGGGCAAAACACGTGAGGATTACTCAAAAGGTCATAAGCATGTATGTGGATGCACACACATGCAGAGAGGTTTCACACAGCAAAAACGTCTCGTGACAGAAGATCTGAGTTCTGTGTTAGCCTGGAATTTTTAGAAATGCATAATTTAGTTTTGCACTTCAAATCTAAGTGAGTGGTGTGTTTTAATGTTTTGAATTGCTTTGCAGTTTCGTTCATGCTCTTGCAATGCTGCACAAGTTGCACCCGTAGTCATGCTATGAGAATTTTGAGACGCTTGAAATAAAACTAGTTATTTTGAATGGAAGAGTATCATTTGAACGTTGTGCTTCAGTTGAGGATTTCATAGGTAGACAGTAGTTTCTGAATGTTAATAGCCTTCTCGTGGTCATCAATAATAATTTCTGGGATTATGTGGGCTTCTGAGCTTCTTTGAATCCCAACAATTCAGTTTTTTCTGTGTCTTGCTTGCAGGGAAGTTCACTTATATCAGTAATAATAATTGTCTTGAACATCTGAATATTGCACTGAATTTTGGTTGAGTGAGGCAGAGAAAACAGTAGTGTTTCTTCATGGACGTACGATGTTCAGAGTGGAAGGATAATGAAGAGCCTAGCTGTATTTCATTTCTTTCTAATATGCTCAATGTATTCTGCCACCTATCACAAAAGCCAATCTAGTAAAATTACAATGAACTAATTTTTAGTGGTGTCATGCTTTGATGGCAAGGCTACAAAGTACATGCATAGAGTCTGTGGCTTTGATAAGTATGATACAATCTGGTACTGTTGGTATTCCCATTTAGATAAAAGAGGTAGTTGTCACACTGACTTACATTGCAGAGTGTTTCTCGTGACTATGGAGGAGATTAAAGAGCAGGACAATACTTTCATTTTTTTACAGCTAGCTTCCCTCTGACTGAGTTACTGGTTGCTATATCAAATGGTGAAATCATAGATTATGATTGTGATAAAAGATTGGTATGAGTCATGCATATGATGCTCATAACATACACTGAATCAGATTCAGATTTGCAGCTATTTCTAATTTCTCTGAGCTTTTCTCTGCAGATAATTGTCTGCCAGTACCTTTAGAGAGAAGACATTTTAAAGTCCTCAGTTGTTTATACATAGTATGCAGCTACGGTGTTTCTGCTGTGCTTAATGGGTTTGCTTAATAATCTTGCACATTAGCACTCTTTTTCCTCAGTGCGTGCTCCTAGGCAATATTTCCAGCTCTTCATTTCACTGAGACTGTACCTTCCCCCAGATTACCTGTGACTCACTGTATGAATCAAGACGGGAAGCTTCTTTCTTGACTCATCCTAAGTAAAGGTTTCCACTAATTCTAACTTTCTCCATCAAAACATTGGAGGAATAATGACTTAATAAATATTCTCAGAAATTAGCAGTGACAATAATTTCAGACTGTTGGACAGCTGTTTGCATTAGAGAATCCCTACAACTGAAAATCTGTTAGCTTTGCTGAGCAGAGATCCTACCTCCAAGTTTGATAAAACTGGTTTTTGAAGACCAGTGATTTAGGACATTATTTTAGAAAGCTGGTAATTCTTTTCCTTCACAGAGCTACAGGAATAATTAGATTTGTGAGTTTGCATTAGTTCACCTGTTTTCTTGCAGTAGTTTGTATGTCTTTTTTGCTAGGATAGGCTATCTGGTCTCTACAGATCATCTTTTTTGGCAGAATCTTTGCCTTCCAAAACAGCAACAGGAGAGATTCAGAATCACAAATAAATAATCTGTCAAACTATTAGTTTTTCAGTGGGAGATGGGCACATAACTGTTCTACATTTTCTTGAAAAAGTTCATTATAAAGACAGTAATGGCTTCTCCACACAAGGTAACTGTTCATTACACATTGAACATCTAGAAGTTTCACCCATTGTATTTCAATTAAGTCACTGTTGTACAATGTAATTTCTGAGTAGAGTGGTCTTGGTTGAGTGGTTCATTGGGTCATTTCCCAGGTATGTCTGTGAGCAAGCCCACCACAGCAGATGAATTCATGGCTAGTTTAAAAAATCATACTTAGAATAATGCTTAGGAAAATATTTTAATAAGTATTTTAATAAAAACAAACAAACAAACAAAAACCACCAACCAAACAAAATCCAACAACAACAATAAAAAATACTAATAAGGCAGCAGTTGTTAGTGAACTAAAAGGAACTTCATGGCCCAAAATTGAAAAACATTTTTGTGAAAAAGCAGTATATGTAACCAATATCCAGTAATATATGCAGTCTTTTTGCATCTTTATTGTAGTACATCCTAGTAATACATACAGAAGCATGTAAAGGTCAGACGTGTTTTTCTTTAAGAAGTAAACTTTGTAAACTGTATCTGGGTCTGCTAATGGAATTTGGAATGTTGTTACTATCCCACAGTTTGAATGGCTCCAATGGAATCATAGCACTGTAGATAAAAGCTTTGAAAATGTCAGATTGCTGCAGGATGTGTTTCACAGTAGTTCTCCATCAATTTTCCAGTGAGGTATAAAGTCAAATCTCAGCATGATTTGAGTGCTGGGTGCTTTGGAGCAGTCTCTCAGCACCGAGACTGCGGGCGCTGGAGAACTGCCCGGCCTGATCACTCGGAGTCACCTGAAGATGCAGCTCTGTGTGTCACCCACCCTGAAGGTGCCTTGCAGAGGTCTTCTTTTGGACCTTTCATTCCTGCTCCAGTGCCATGATTCTTTTCATTGTTTTAAACAAATTCAGCAAGCACAATTTAGGATGCAATTTTGAGGCTTAAGTTAACCCAAGGTGAGCTGCCATGGTCTGTCCATTTTCTTCACTGCTTTGTATTGTACAATGAGCCAGTGGAGAAAACAGAACAAGCCAAAAAAACAAGTACTTTTTTTCTCAGTTTTTTTGGTTGGTTAGCTTGTTGTTTTTTCATCCTGGGATTATTTTTTTTGGATGCTTCAAGACCCCGAACTGGCTATTTTACTGTCATATGAGGCACAAACAAGGAGGCAGAAATTCAGTCTGGCATGGAATTGTACACCAAGGCTGAGACAAACAACTTTCTAAAAATGGGGATATTTTGTCATGTCACCAAAAAAACATATTCTGGAATTCCTAATTTTGTAGGTTTTAGTTCACGTGCCATTTAATGTGCTTTACTTCCTCAGATAGTCTTTAAAATATTCTCAACAAATTCAAACATGGTTCACTCAAAGGTCACTTTAGGTACAAGTTGATACAGGTGAGATGTAGTAACCTAGGAAAAAAAAACCTCAGTAAGGTGCAGATAGATAATTTTCCAGACGTCTAACAGCTTTAAAACCTGAGTCACTCAAGATCCCAGCACGTATTTCAGTGAACAGTAGTGTGCCAGCAGTTGGATATTTCTCACAAGAGACTCCTGCACTGTGGATTTTTCTGTTTGGGGCATGTAGTCTGACTCAATCTGACTTATATTGCTGGAAATAACATAGAATGATGTTTGTTTAGTTAGGCAACATCTGTATATGAAATCTTTTAATCTGCTGTGGGTGTAGTTATTTTAATTGCCTTTAAAATGCTTAGAATGGATGAAGTATCTAATGCATATTAAGAAAACAATTGTACCATTTGATTCTGGAAATAGTTCATTTAACTGTACAGTTGCACATTTAAAAGGCTGAAGATAGCGTCTGTATTATGAAAGTCAAGTACCAAGTTACTTTACCACATTACAAAAATGTCTTTTTATTGTTCATACATTCATTCATCCTTCCTTAGAAAATGATGCCTAAATTTGTCTTTTGAGGCTTTGTTGAATTCCACTTTGAATTATTGCCCGGTATTTGGCATTTTCTTTCTGTGTCTTTTAATTTATTTTACAGAATGCTAAATATTAGTCAATGGAAGAATATTCAAGATTACTCCCATGGGAGTAAATAACTTTGTTAAGTTTCTCATGTTTGGAAGTCATAACAATGAGTATTTCTAATATTTTCATATTTAATATAATTAAATAATTTAAAATGCATGGAAATGTGACCCAAAACTGAGACAGGTAAAATTATTCCAATACCGAAATCCTGATACTGAAATGTTAGTGAATGTCATAGAATTGTATAATCAATAAGGTAGGAAAAGACCTCCAAGGTCAAGATCATTGAGTCCAGCCTTTGACCACGCAGTATCATGGCAATTAAACCATAGTGCTAAGTGCCATGATGTCCAGTTGTTTCTTGAACACTTTCAGGGGGTGACTTCACCATTTCCCTAGGCAACGCATTCCAGTGCTTAAGCACAGTTTCAGTGGAGAAATTCTTCCTGATGTCCAAACTGAGCATCCTCTGGCATAGCTTGAGACTGTTTTCTTGCACTTCCAGTATTTGCTTAGGAGAAGAGGCTGGCCCTGACCTTGGTACAATCCCTTTAAGGCATTTATAGAGAGCAATAAGGTCTCCCCTGAGCCCCCTCTTCTCCAGACTTAACAAACCCACCTCCTTCAGTCACTCCCTGTAGGATTTACTCTCTAGACCCCTCACCAGCTCTGTTGCCCTTCCCTGGATGCACTCCAGCACCTCAGTGTCTTCTTGCAGGAGTCCAGTTAGACTGCATCAACAGCCATGACCAGGCAGGTCACTGGTCATAAAAGGAGATCACCTTGGTCAGGCAGGATCTCCTAAACCTCTTCTGGCTGGGCCTGATCCCATGGTTGTCCATGGTTGTCCTGTTTGTGCCATGTGTACGTGCACAGTATCAGGGTGAAGTTTGGACTATTGCTTTTGAAAATGTCCAAATAAAATATGCAAGAAGACTCGTGGAAAAATGCCATTTCTTGGCTTCAGAGAGAAAAAAAAAAATCCCTTCCCTCCCCCCACCAAAAAAACCCTCTCACACAGAAAACAAAAACTAAAACTAAAACAAAACAAAACAACAACAACAAAAAAACAACAACAAAAAAAAAATCAGAAAAAAGTGTGCAAAATTGAGCAAACCGTCAGTATGTCTAAAATAAATATCTGGTTTAAGCCAGTATTTTTTGTATAAAAGCAAATATATGAACTTAAAATTTGAATTTAAATTTTAGAAATAACACCAAAAAAGCTAATGTTTTTAGGAAAAATATTAATGAAAAAATGCTGTGAAATAAAGAACTCTGTCAAATTTCAGCCTGGTATTTTTAAATTGAAAGCCTTTATTTGGAAAGAAAAAAAGATTGAACACAAGTTTCTTACTGGCCTTCATAGGGTAGCAAAATAAACATATTGTTTGTATTAAGATGAAAAAAAAATTGTTGGCATTAAAAAGGATTTAGCACTTGGATATCCATGTTACAATTGGAACATTTAACACAGCTTTGATTTATGAATATTTGCATCAGTGTTTAACAGAATGTAGACTCTTACTTTACTTTTGAAGAGCTGGGAAAACATTGCACAAAGAGGCTGAGTTTGTATTGCTCCTTGCCGTCACAACTTTCATGTAATTCCTGCTGTATTGTGAAAACTAGAATTCCCATCTGAAGTAATTCTGTATGTCCAGAAGCTCATATACACAATTACACTTCAAATTGGCTTGTTTTGCAACAAATTCTGCTTTAAAAAAAAAAAAAAGAAAAAAATCATTAGAGGGGAAAAAAACATTTGATTTTATGAAATAAACTACTTCAGACATCTCTGATATTTTTGTTGCCTCATTTTGGCTTGATTTAATAGTTCACTTTTGGAGGACAGCTTTAGAATCATGTTATAAAGGACTCTTTCTGCAGTTGGATTGATACAAGTAGAAGCAATCTGTCTAGATATAATAGGACTGAAGTTTTAATTTGGACCTTTATTAGACTGGAGGACAAAATTTAATAGTCAAATATGTTTGTATGTGAGTCTAACATTTTCCACATGAAATTAATATGTCAATTTGCAAAATAACTTTGATAATGGTCAGAATTAAATTCGATCATATAACTCGTGCAAAACCTAATAAAATTGTTTTAGTTGGAGTGTTCAGTAATGAGCAATGTGGCAAACAAAGGTCCATTAGATAATAATGATATAGTAACTAAATTTCTAAACTGCTGGAAACTTCTCAATGCAATAGATTAAGTACTTAGTACAAAGGAGGAAATTATCCAATGTTATCATTGTAATTCCAGTTTAAGCACAACAGAAAGTAAAAATGGATTATATATCTTTTCTGTAACTTACTTTGTCCAATAGGCAAGATGTTTATTTCCATGTACATATTAATACTTTTTAGCAAAAGGAATAAAACTAGGTCACATACAACAGTGATGGAGCAGATGTGATTGGCACTTAGATTTTGTGGTTTCACACTTGTGAGTCTTTCCATAACTTATGTAATGTGAAGCATGAGCTCATGATTGGCTGAAGGGTTTTGATCAGAATTAAGAAATGACTGGAAATTTTACTTCAATAGTGACATTATATGACCATAATTAATATGAGAAGCTGGAAAAAATATGCAGATGTTGATGCTTTTCTCTAATGAAAGAATTACTCTGTGAAGTACCAGAAAACGAACATAAAAATGTTTATAGTGAAATTTGCACATGCTTACATTGTTATTGTTGAAAATTCTTGAGATATTAAGAAATATAATGTGGCAATTCTGCCAGTTGCTGTAAAACACTTCTCTTTGATTTGGAAAATGTATTAATTATTGGTCTAAACTATTAGGTTGTGTGTTTACCCTGATGATTTTATTCCTGCTCTTTATGGTGTGAAAACTTCGAAGACACCACTACCATCTATGTACTGAGATCAGAAATGGAAAATAGTTAAGACTTACCTGCTTGAAATTGCAGTGACTTTAGCTGGGACAATTTGCCAATGTTGAAAAGCAAATCTATTTATTGATCCTTGGTTTTATGATGTACTTATCTGTGTGTGTTCTACAGGACATGCCATTTCCATGCCCTTTCTCTTGATAGATATATGTGCCATATGCCCTAGTGAACTCAAGAGGTTAAGCTAGTCAAGTTACCTATCTCAACACATGAAAAGGAAGAATTAACCACAGTTCCCCAGCTACCAGCTTAGCTTTCAACACCTTTTCTATAGTGTGTAGTATTGACAGGATATATAACTGTGAAAGGACAAGAAAATGCACTGAAGTGATCTAAGAAGTAAACTATCATCTTGATGTGTTTTTTCTAGCTATTGAAAACCTTTCCATATTGCAACTTATTCTGACAGTGAAACTGTAGAATACCTCTGATTTAAGTACCATCTGGTTATGCTCAAAGCTTTAAAGCTATTATCTCAGCTTAAAATTTCAGCGTCCTATACTTTTTTCTTCACCAAACTATCCATTTTTAAACCACAAATATTTTTCCAGTCCTTTCAGATTTTATCTAAAAGTATATTTTAACAATATTTAAATAGTTCTTAAACAATAACAATTTATCTTGATAGATGACATGCTGTGTTTTTTCATTTTATTTTAATTAGCTATTGTGGAACTAAATTCCCTTTTGTTTTATTCCTTTGAATACTGTTTAATTATAGTTATCATGCCAAATATCTTAAAGGTTATTTTACCAATACAGTTTCATTTAACATAAGCCATGTGGAATCAATAGTCCTGTTTCCTAAATTGAATGCTTGGAAAATCTTACATTCATATGTTAAGAGTACACATCCTTTCCTCATTAGCTGGAAAGTACAGGGATTTTGGCACAGGTTCTGTGTGGAAGCATTGTGCAGCTTTTATATGGATTTTGTTTTTAGCCTTTGATGACACTGTTTAGAATAGGAAGTATCTAATAAGTAAAGCATTTTGTCTAATGTGCTGCCAGTGTGTTTAATATATGCCTGGAGGTCTGAAACATTATCTTCTCCACTATAGTAATATGCATTTAATTCTCTGAAAGCAGAAGGTCGAACTTTTAAAAGGGACTCAAAGTACATTTTCAACTAAAATAATTTGAAACACATGGGATAGGGGACCAGAGTAATGTACGGTTGGTTTTTATGGTTTAATCATGATCATGTTAATGCACACCAGTAGCTAATTAAAGAAAACTTTTATTGTTCATTTTAAATGGGTTATGTAAAGAGTAAGAGAATTGATATCATACAGCCCAATGATAAATGTTACCATTACATTTGCTAACAGCAAGATGATATTGCTGTTCTTGACATCTTTAAAGTATTCGCCCATTTATTCTGTAATACAGCAAAGAATCTTTTTAGAGTTGTTATACCGAGACTCATTCTCTCTCATCTTCTTATCCCATTAGAGGAATACCTAAATGCTTCCCAGGTTTATTACTAGGCATATCTTCCGGTTAACTTTGGAACATTGTTGGAAGGCTTGATGCTTTACTGAGGTGAAATCAATGCAAGAAGTTCCAGTGATACTTCTGCACTTTTATTTTGTGCCCAGTTGTGTTATGTACAGCTGTCTTGCAAATCATTATTCACGTGTTTCAACCTTTATAATATATGTGGTAAGACCATACATAAGTCAAAGTTTCATTGTGGAACTGGGTGGCATGGAAAACCGTAATAGGATACGGTGTCTTTCACCTTTTGGGCACTGGTTCATATTCCATCCTGCTTAATACTGAGCAGAAATTGCCTCCTGAGTGCCGTTCAGTGACCTGCATGAATTGATTTGGGGTCTCAGTAAAGTTTCTGTAGTTGAATGTCCTCATAACAGGAAACTCAGCAGTTGGGACCAATTAGCACCCTTGCAGCAGTCTGCACAGAGAACCTATAGCCTGACTGAGGATGGAGGCAGAGCTACTTTCTTACTTTCCTAGAGGTTCTTTGCATACACCAGAACATTTAATAAGAACTTAGTGATAAAAAGAGGCAAAGGAAAAGAACTAGGCTTCAACTCAGATCTGTTTAGGTGTGGGAAGAGAGGATCCATTCAGAAACTGGAAGTACTGTGATTTCTTCTTCCACTTTGTCATATACATGTGATACTTTTCTCCCTGGAAGGTTGTCATTTAATACAGTGTATTTTCATTTTCTCTGGCCAAGTCATGCATTACCTAAATGTCAGCTGCAGAAATTTCTGCTGCATAGAGGAGAACAAGAGAATTTCATGTATTAAGAGTGTCATTCACCACTAAATCATGCTTTCTGAGGACATTTTTCATCAGATTAAACTGATGTCTGTGTAGCAATTAAAAACTGCTGGGTTTAGCAGCATATGCCCTCAACTTAATTACAGGCAGCGTTTCCATTAAATGAAATGGCAACATTTTTTCTCAGCTCCATCCTTTATTTCTGCTGGCCCTTAATACATGAGCAAGGAAACCATCTGTACCAATTTTGAAAGTGCCATCAGTGCACGATATGGATGAAGTACTTTATAGTTTACCAGGCAGAGAGACTGAGGTGTAAATAGCCTAACTTTGCTAGGATATCAAGGGGAATGAGGATTTCTTGGCTCACAGTGTATGATTCATTAAAATGGTCTCTAGTTATTTTTACAGAGGCAGCATTAAAAGTGGTATCACATTTACAAGTCAGTGATATGAGTCTGCCATGGAAAACAGCCGCAAAGAATTTTATTGGTTATTTGAAAAATATGTACATGAGTGAATCTGAAAAGATTGTAACCAGAGCTGGCAAAAACCTTTTCAAAGAAAATCTCAGCTAGTTAATGGTTCTGTTTTAGGATTTCCTCTGTAATACTTTTTCTAGTATGTTCATCCCTTTAAAGAAAAGGAGAGGGTAATGCTCCCTTTGTTCCATAAAGCACAATATAAAGGAAGGTTTAAAAAACCTGCTTTTTTTTGCCTCCCTCATAACCCGATTTCTGCAGTACATGTAGAAGCTAATACATTGCTGCATAAAGACCAAAGAAATTTGAAGAAATTGAGTAATTTACTGCTATTCGTTCCTATATTTAAGCTGCTGATAAGTTATTTATTTTTAATTCATTATTCTCTTTTGAAGAGGAAGTTAAGGTACTGTTTGCCCTAGTTCACATTTCATTTTTTGAAGATTCATTTGGGTAGAGAAGATAAGAAGAAAATATTGAAATAGATCCTGCATTGAAGAAATAAAATCATTGAGTCAATATGCAGTGTCAGCCAAAAAAACCCCAACAAAATACTGGACATCTGGACGGAGATGGAGAACAAGATAGAAGGCAGCATTTCACTTTTATAGAGAACTGTTCCACTTCTTGGTTGCTTTGTAGAGTACTCAAGAAGGCCATAGTGGAGTTACAGAAGTAGAGAAGGGAGGCTAAAAAGATTGAAGGTGCTGGAGCACCTTCTTTGTGAGGAGAGACTAAAAAGGCTGGTATTTCCATGTTTGAAGAGGAGAGGGCTGAAGGGGGCTGTGATCATAGTTTACAAAGTCATAACAACACTAATAAAGCTGAATGTGGACCTGAACAATTCATACACTACAAAAGATGGGGGAAAGCAATGTCACTCAAAGGACATGGTTTTAAGCGAATTTTTTTTTTTTTTTTTTGGAACTTGTTGCCCCCAAAGATTGTGGAGAACCAACACTGTCAGTGTGTTCAGAAAGGAAGAGGATTAATTAATGGACAAGAAGCCCAGAAATGGGTACTAAAATGACCACACAAACATGTATCCCTGCTATCCTGCATGCGGCAGCTGTGGACGCCTGGGGAGGAGGAGAGGAGCAGGTTGCAGGAAGAGTTTCTGGTGTTTCTTAACAGAGTTTCCTCCTGGTGCTGTTCAAAAACAGGACTAAATAGGTTACAAATCCAACCAAGTTGGGCATTTCTTATGTTAGCTTCTGTACGGAGCAGAGCAGAAACTCTACCGCAGCAGCACATATGGAAGTGTTAGTTATGCTGTGGAAGCTATACACAGTATGACTCTAACCTGCATATGAATATATGCATACATCAATTGTTATTGAATTTTTGTATTTTTTTTTTCCCCACATGTTCAAGTATATGCTCCCCACCTTGCCCTCAAGCTTTTGATAGGTTTTCTACTTGTTTCACGAGCAGTGTTGAAAATGTTTTTCCTGAAGTACTTCTTTGTCTTGGGATATCTCTGTCTCTTGAGCTGAGACTATAAGGTCTCTGGACACAGCCTTGCACTCTTTTAGTTTGTCAGTCATGTATGTTTTCTTTTTGAAATATTTCTATATGCAATGATTTCTCATGTGAAACCCTATGAACTTCACAGCCAATACTCTGTGTGGCCTTGGTAAGCTAAGAACTCATACCCATCACCAAGATAGTCTTTAGGTAGTTCTGATGTTTCCTTTGACTTTGGTGTTTTATATAAGGCAGCTGCCTTCCATGTCTCTTAAGAAAAATACTTTTTTCTACAATGTATTTTTTATACATTTCAGTTTATACATTCAGTTTTCCATTTAGTTTTTTTTTGTGTGTAGTGGATTAATATTATATTCTATTTGATCTAATCACAGTACAAAACTTTAGTGATAAAGGTGACTTCTTGAGCATCAGTGCTCAAAACTGGAAAACAATTCTAACTAGGCTTTTATTTCCAATACATTATTTCACAGATATATGGGTTTATATTAATCCATAAATTTCTTATAAATTCTTTAGAGTTTTTTACATTAAGAGTTTAATTTTATTTATATTTTCTAAGCCTAGAAATCCTTACTGCTTGCTTTTTTTTTCTCTTTCAGATTTTTTTTTTGACTCTTCAGCTATTGAGTCATCATTTCATTGGAACACACACCTGCTGTGTTTTTATGAGTTATTACTGCGTTAAAGTTAACTTGGCAGATTTTTTTTTTTATAATTCCCTTTTTTGACATCATGTTTATGTAGTGATTTTTTGCTGTGACTGAAATGGAAATAGCTTGGATACGGATATCAGAAGTTAATATAACATTTTCCTTTGCAGGTTTCCAAGCAAGAGCAGAAGAAGATGGATGTGGCTGATGGAGGAACAGTTGAGACTTCCTCCCGTTACAGCGGGGCACAGGACAGTGGAATCGGCAGCGACAGCGTTAAGATCAGGATCATTCAGATCGAGCAGCACAGTGGCACCAGCCAGCACCGCATTGCCCGCCCTTCCCGCCAGTCTTCCATCGTGAAGAATCTTAACTTCATTCCCTTTGACATTTTTGTTACAGCGAGTCGAATCTCATTGATGACGTACTCATGCACTGCCTCACCGAAATCAAAATCAGTGCAAGATCAGAAAGATGGTGAGAAGATAAGTAAAAGCTCCTTGAACCTTCCAGAAGCAGTCTCAGGCAGCAGCCATGATCCCAAGAAGCCCAGTCAGCCATGCATCTCTTCTGTCACAGCAGAAGATCTTCTGAACAGTAACCCTCCCCCGTCCGCTGGGAGAAAACCAGGTCTTTTGTCACTGGAAAGTCTGCACGCTTCCACAAGATCATCTGCTCGACAAGCCCTGGGCATAACTATTGTACGGCAGCCGGGGCGCAGGGGGACTGGTGATGTAGAGCTGCAGCCATTTCTCTACCTGGTTGTATCACAGCCCTCTGTGCTCCTCAGCTGCCACCACAGAAAGCAAAAAGTAGAAATTTCAGTGTTTGACGCTGGCCTTAAAGGAGTCGCCTCGGACTACAAGTGTACAGGTAAGAGCATTTAACAGTCATAACAGGTAAGAGCATTTAACATCCAGTCCTGGTTATAACTGTGAAAATGATTGCACATCTCAAAGTTACAGAGGGTGGTGGAAAACAGCTGAGAGAACTTCAGGATACCTTTAAATATCAATTGCTAAATATGCATATTTATGTGATTATACCTCACAGCTGAATCAAGTTAAGTGTGTAAAATGTTTGAAATTAATTAAGATCTAGCCTTTTAGCGACCAGTTCTTCCTGTTTCTTAGTATTGCTTTCTCGTTATCAGATTGTGACAGGGATTGTTGCATTGCTGTAACTTCTCAAAGTTTTCTAAGGAAGTAAAAGCTGTAAGTCAAGGTAATTTCATAAAGAGCAATTTTTATTACCAAATGTCACAATATTTTCCTATACTAGCCTACCAATAAAATGTAAAGAGAAGCACTGTAGAAGCACCTGGTGTTTTGGATATAAACTGTAGAAAAAATAAAGTGATCTTTCAAACAGCATCAAGTGATGTCATGTATTTTAAGTTTTCATTCAATTGAGCAATAGGGTTTTGCCGCAAATTCCATCCCTTTAAAAATGCCTTTTTTTGTAAATTCCATATGCAAAGTTTATAATGAGTGATGTCAAAATGCATACAAAGTACAGGGTATAAAGATTTCATGAGATATGTCCTGGAGTGTTACCCCAAAAAGTGTATATGAGTATGCAGAGTTCCAGGTGAACATACAGCCAGAAAGATATGGGGTTTCAAATTGTTTTCTGAATGAGAGCTGTAGGTATTGCTAGTTTTTACTTGATAGTATTCCCAGCACAGCAGTTGTGCAGCTTTCCTGTGCAGCTTTACCAAATCTTTGCTGAACGAGATTGTATCTTTTGAAAATTAGCATCAATGCAAAAGACTAAAAATGCAATCTTAGCTGTTCTCAGAAATCTGAATTGTAGTGGAACCTTTAAGAGGTATTAAACAGTGAGAAAGATTAGGCAGTGGAGGAGACAATACTTAAAACAGGGAGATTTGTTTTCTGCTACATTTTATTAATCCTTCTTCTGTTTTCATCTTTCTCTGCTGTTCCTGTTCTGTCCTGCCTTGAATGAAACAACTCTGTGTCATGAATTTGATTTACTCCAGATTCTCATGTATTTCTTAAATACTATGTAAAATGTGGTCATTACAGCAATTAATGTGAAGAGAATTCACAAAGCAAAGCTTGAAGGAAGCTTAGAGTAGGTCTAAGATCACATCTTCATTAAGTTAGTGCTTTGAAAAGATGGCAGTAAGATTTCTTCATTTCTCACGTCTGAGGCATTAAAGCATGTCCTTGGTACAAGCTGCCACCACCAATGAACTGGGCAAAGTTCTGTCCATTCTGTTTCTACAATTAACTCCCGAAGTCTTTCACCATCATCATGTCTATGGCAGCAATTCTACAAATCACCAAGCTGTAATAAAGTCTTCTTATAGACAGAAAGTGCCTCAGAGGGCACAGAACCATGGCAAGAAATCTAAATAATAAAGGTAATAGGAACATACAGCCTGAGAGCTCCTCAGTCACCATAGGTTGCTCAATTGGAAGACCAGAGATTAGCCTTAAGTGGGTCTTACCCTTATTTTTGGCTTTATGTCTCCATGTCAGGCAAATGTAAAAAAGTGTGGAGGTAGGACTCAGACATTATGTGAAGGCAGAAGTCCTGGTCTCATCCTGCTGCCTCTGTGTGCAGTAAATGATCACCTTCCTCGTGTATCACACAGAATCCTGTGCTGGCTGCCAAAGCAGTCACGCTCTTTTCAAAAGAGTTTGAGAGGTGGGTGCCGAACTGCTAGTACCTAAAAAAAACATCCTAAATGTATCAGTAAGTTAATAAAATAAGGTACACTTCAAGTTATACACTAATTCACTCAGCAAAAGCAGTACAATGAAGTTTTTATTGTCTCTTGTTTAGGAAGACCTGCTGTGCTGATAATTGCATCATTTAGGATTAATGTTGTCATACTGCTATAGTAACATGTTAGTTTTGGAAATTTCTATTTTTCATTGCTAACATGTATTAGAGGGAAAATAGCCATGAACAATATGTGTTATATATATGTGTGTGGGTGTGTGTACATATTGCACACACTATATATTGCACATCACATAATACAGAACACGGAGCTCTTTTTGGCATGTTTTGTGCTGCTGTGATTGATTTCATCAATCACACCAACTTCTCTTGATATTGTGACTATTTGCTGACAGCTTTGTCTGAAAGAGATGCATCATCCATATGAACAATATAGATATTTGAAAGAACCAAGTTAGTTTCTCTTCTTCCTTACAAAACATATGCACTATATTCCTATATTTCTCTGTGTATCAAGGAATGGAGAGTGGGGAAAAAGGCATAAATGATGTTTAAATTGTAGTGAATATTACTAAACCATGTTTCCAGGTAGCCTCTCTAGAAATTGCTCTTTTGTGTATATGTATGCATGCGACTAACTCTATTATCTAACATAGAATGGGGAAGAGAACATAAGCTAAATTTAAAATATGTATTTTAGCTGGATTATGAGAACTGAGAGAGCATATTCCCCCTTGAAAACAAAACAAACAAAAAAAACCCACCAACCAAGTAATAGACCTAATGAAAATATTATCCTTTCCATCCTGTGATAGAGGTAGGCAACAGCACAGCAGCAGCTCAAAAATTTAGGCCTATAACCTTGCAAATTTTGATCACAGCCTAAAAATTGACTCTTGTCTGAGCAAAAGTGAAATTACATTGTTATACAGTTTTGTTGGTAATCCTATGGGGATGTTTTCTCATTACTTAAACTAATATGGTTAAACTTATGTAAGCTATAATGGTTAAACTAATATGGTTAAATTTAAGCTATATATGAAATATTTACATTACATTCAAAACATGCTAATAAATTCTCTCCCATTAAAATCATTCTATGTATTCTATGCATTCTACAGCATATACACTGCATAAGAGTAGTTTAGGAGTGCTTTTAAACTTTTGGAAAAATTGTTTCTATCACTTCTGGTGTGAAATTCTGAAGACTTGAATTCTGTTTGTTCAACAGCCATAGATTCGGGTCTTTGTGAAATACTGTGCCATTTCTTAGAGCTTTTATAAAAGAAAAAAAATCTACTGAAACAGTAGATTGAAACAACCCTCAATTTTGTGCAAAGCAGAAGCAAATACAGAAGTCTGTTGAGAAATTAAGAAGGTCTTATTTTTTGGTTGACATAAGTTCCACAAAAAAACTGTAGGGTAAAGAAAACCTGGGGACAGTCTGGTTCTAGCTGTCCTTTTCATCCCTTACCTACCACTAGTGTACTTCTAAGAAACACGTTGTTTAGCTGTAAGTCAACAAGGGTTTTCTAGACTTTAGAAATGCTTCTAACAGGTAATTTGATGACATTCTATTTTATGAACCTTTTTATAAAACAGGGAAATTGTCCTTTAAATTGTACCAACATGAATTTTAAAGAGAATAATAGTTAGTCTCGGGCTGGTGACAGAATTAAGGGTTACTGCTTCATGATGGCTTACTGCTTTGAGCATTGTGTAGAAATGAATATTTTATACTGTTATGAAGCCATATGTATTTTATTTGGGACAAGGGGTTTGTTATTAGTTTTGAATAGAGCATAAAATTCACAATCTCTCACATTAAACTATCGTTCCCTTTGTGAGACAGAGCATTGTACAGTGGCTGAAACACCAAATTTCATCCTAAGAGCTTGGCTCCTCCAACACTAGCTGTGTTATTCAGTTTTAGCTTAATTTCTGAAATATGAAAGAAATAAGAACTTAAGAATTAAATAGGAGGAAATGGGCTATTTAAAAGTTCAGTGTTAGTTTATTAATTAGCAGTCAGTAGCAGCGCATTTGCATCAGACCAGTTTCTGTATGTGGTAGCTAAAGACCCAATGGTTGTGCTTCCTCAGTCTTCCCTACAACCAAGTCCACTGGCAAGTCAATTTGTAGAAGCAGGAGTCTTATTAGGTTGTTGAAATGTTAGCTCGGTTTTATTATGGTTGTGCTAAACTGCTTCATTTGTGTTTTGTAATTGCGCAGCTTGATTGCAATTATGCTACTGCAAGGGACAGGAACTTGCAATCAAAGTAAATAAATTAATGGGATAAATTTTAACTCCTTAATAACCTCCCTAAAAGGACTAGTTGCTCCTTGAGTTTACTTGTGAGATTCTGTAAAAATAGACTGAAAGATATGGTAAAATGGCCGTTTTTTATTAAATGCTCATCCTATATTTAACCAAAAGGCATCTGCTTACTGTTAGTTTTTGCTAACAGAGTTTTGGCCATTTTTACTTAAATAAAAGTGGGTGCAATTGTTTTTAATGTAATCTCATAAGCTGCTTTTATAAATATTTTTTTTAAATCTTTATTTGCTTTGTTTCAGGTAATGTAATCCAGATACAAAATTGCCTCATTTCCTGACCACTGTACTCTGGGCATTCTTGAAAAATCTTTTTTCTATTTGTTTGTTTGTTTACTTTCAAAGAGGAGGTTGTGGTGCTTGCTTGTTTCAAGGGAGAGAAATTTCTCAGTAAATGTCTGTTATGCATGGAATTTCTTCCACTTCCACCAACGACTCATTTGCGAAAAACAGTCATTGTGAGGCCGTCCAGAATTATTCTTGATTTTTATTTTATTTCATTTTATTTTATTTGACACCCACGCCTTTGATGGCAGGGGGTCCATGAGGAGCAGATGCAGTAGCTAAGACCACATGTAACCTCTGATCTAATAGAAAGCCTTTCCAGGCTTTTGCATGAAAAGCAGCGCAGGCTGGCTCTGGCGGGAAGCCTGATTCACTGCCTCTCTGTCAGCCCGTGCTTCCTACACGGCAGAGAGAGGATTTAAGGCTGTTTCCTAGCACAGCACTGAGAGAGTTCTGCTGGACTGTCACCTGTTCCCCTCTGGGTATATTTATTGTCCAGTACATCTGCGGTCATGGATGGGGGGGAGCAGTGCAGCCCCCACCCTTAAAGCCAAATTGGCCTGGGAATGTGCATTCCTCAGGTTACTTTAAGTGCTCGTTTTTGAGCTTCCTGATGCAGCACTTGTGAGTATGCTAGCAGAAATGCTTTTTTCCACTTGTGTTCTTTGAATTCCAGTGGAAACCGTTTTGAAAACAAGACCAAACGTTCCGCTTCGGAGTTTCGAATGCAGAGATGATTGCAGCATCATACTGGCTTTTAAAATTGACTGCAGACCAAAATATGATTCATCGGTTGAAATGAAAGCACATTGCGGTGCTCGTTGGGGCAGGGTGCTGTTCCAGCGGAGCAGCGCCCCGCACACGCGCTCGTGGCCCTGGCCCCTGCCCGCCGCTGACGGCAGCTCTGGGTCCCTGAGCTCCCCCCAGGCTGTGCCCCCTTGGCTGGCCTGGCTGCCAGCTACAAAGAGGAACAAAGACACATTTTGGAGAATGAAAATCTTCAAGATGCGAAATTTCTCCCACCTTCCTCGTTTCCTTTCCCTTTACTGCCTGTTCTCCTCACAAGTTTGGGGTTTGCTGTCTGCTGTTAACAGAAGACCAAGGGGATAGCGGTGAAATCAAAAGCTTGCAAATTCAAATCAAGTTTAGGAAGATACTTCTTGAAGTGAAGTTTGGAGCTGAGGTTTGGATTTCAGCAAGGCTAAAAGTGGCTTTGGGTGAATTCAAAAATAGCCAGAGATTTTTTATTTTTTAATTTTTTAAATTTTATTTTAGAGGGGAGAGAGGAAGGTAAATGTGGATCTATTGAAGGCTTCATCTTTTCAGTCTTACAGATTTTAAATTACAGTTTTGTAATTTAAAGTCTTGTGAATCTATGATAGTTGTCTCACCATTTTCCTTTGCTGGCACAGACAATTTTTTCACATGATGTGAAGGATAAAATTTCTGGCCATCTTCTCTGCTCCTCTCTTCTCAATTCTTTTTTTTCTCTCTCTTGGCTTGCTGTGGAGTAATTCTAGCCTCTCCTTTTACTTATATATGCATCCCTTGGGTTTTCTCCAGCATTTTCTTTATACAAATAACTGCAAATTTAAGTGTTGATTTTTGGGAGAATCATAGAAAATGGAAATGGAAATGACCTATTATAATACATTATTCAGAACTAGTTCCCTGCTGATGCATAATTGTTCCCAATTGTATATTTTATAGTGTTCTGTCAAGTGTATTTTTAAACATTCTGAATGCCTCCATCATTTCCTTGAGAGACAAGAGTCCTTTTTCTAATAGCTGTTCTCATCATGAATTCCTCACTTCTCATTCTAAAATTCTTTTTTTTTTTGATTAAATTACTTCTGTTTCCTGTACTTTTGGCATAGGGATTGGTTGACTGATATTGCTTTATTACTTCCCTGATTCTTGATCCTATGAAAATGCACGTGCTGTTTTCTACCTTAGAAGATATTTTAATAGGGATACACATCCTTTGGTTGTTTGACCCTTGAGATATGTATTTGTCTTACCTTCATACATTTTATTTAGAAGTTCCCTCAAGTTTTTGATATACACAAGTATAGTCAATTTTGAAACCTCTGGATTTTAGCTTTCTTATCATTACATAAAAATTTAAAACTGGCATGTTTGGCTGGAGAGCCAAGTCTGTTTCCCAGGTTCCCAATTAACTCTATGCCGTGTGCTTGGAAGCACTCGAGCTGGCTCTTTGCATGGCCCTTTGATATCATTACCTCTGATGCAAAATCATCAATCCAATACTCCTGCCTCCAAAATTAGCTCGGTCTCACTTGAACTTAAAAGTGCTTGAACTCAGTAAGACCAGTGCTGAGTTAAAAGCAATGTATTTTGTTGGACTTGAGCTAATTTTGTACATTGAGGTTTCTTCAAGTTGTGTTCCTACCATGTAAATTTTGGAGTCCTTATTATGCACATATCCCAGCCCTGCAGTGCCCCAGGTGATGAAGAGATGATAGTGCTGCACACCCTGGAGACATACCAGAGCAAAACAATCTCCTGAAAGTCCCATGGTTGCTTTACTTTTTTGGTTCTGTGCTTAAGTGCTGCAGTTCCCAGTGGCCTGAGGGCAGTTTGTACAGTTAATGAAATATGTCATGCAGGGCTTTTCTGCCGTGTAAGTTCTTTTAATCAGAGATATTTTCAGCTTGAAAGAGCTACAACTTTGAAATAATTATTAGGTATTTAATAACATAAACACATCTTAGGATAATAATACTACCTGTAAGTGTATTTTACAAAACAAATGTTCAGTTGTAAATGTAGTGGATTTTCTAAAAAGCTGGTGGAAGATGTACGTTGCTTTATACTGTATGTATATCTTCCAGAAATGAGACAAAATAATGGCATATTGCAATGTTTTGTGCTATATTAGTACACCTAAATGTTTATATTAATACTTACAGAGGGACGGTAATTTAGAGATTAATTTAATCAATTCATTGATGTTCATTGAGCAAAATCCAGTCATTTTTACAATGCTTTACACTATCTATTCTGAAAAACATTAGAATGTGAACTGGTTATGATGATCTAACAGCACAAACTAAGATATTATTTTATAGATCCAAGTCAGAGATAACATCCTTGTTCAGAACAGCTACAAATCTGTGTTTTGGGAAAAAAGGTGGTAGAGGATGATGAGTAACAGTAGTAGTAGTAGTAGTAGTAGTAGTAGTAGTAGTAGTAGTAGTAGTAGTTTCAGTATACTAGAAAAATGCCAGACACAAGATATTCCCTAAAACAGTTACTATAGAAAAGGCAGTGTGCCATACCACTCTATTCTAATTAAAAGAAAATGAGTAAGATCATAAAAATGTGGAAATTCTCATGGAAAACATACAAATCTGTTGCATGCAGTGAGAGCTCTTAAATAACTATTGAGAGCTGACTTCATAAATGTGTAGCAGGAATAGAGGGAAGAAAAGGCTGTAATGTATATGCTATACAGTACAAATACTGCTGTAAAGTCATTGCCTGAAAATTGATCAAATAAAAACAAAAGAATGTGCTAACTTTTGATCTTTCCCATATAGATCTAAAGTCATGATCAATTGGTTTCAGTAGGTTCTTTGAAATCACATAAGGGTTCATATGTGCCAAGTTTTATATGAATCACATGATAAGGTCAAGAAACACAAATTCCAAAGCTGACTTTATATACCAAGTCCACATATGACTGTGATACCACAATACCATATGTTGAATATAACACTGAGTATGTAAATCCTATTCCTGGAAGGAATTAATTCAGTAAAACTCAAAGCAATTATAGCAGTTTTTAATTGACTGAAAAGGAGAGACTTCAAGAAAATCTCCTTAAGATGGATGAGACAGACATTCAATAATTAACAAAGCAGACTCGATAATGAATGATGACTGATTATTTATAATTTTTTAAATTATTTTTATTTATTTATAATTTCTGGCCATAATGCCAGAATTGAGAATACTCATTATGAAGGTCATGAGTCCCTAAGGATTAAAAACCTTTTACCCAACTGTTTTTGCTATGTGTGATACATGGAAAATGAAGACAATAGCCCTTGGATGGATTTAATTTTAATGTTCTTCTGCAGTATTTCAGACTGATCAAAGGAACACCATTGGAGATGGTACCCAAGAATAGCTACTGATAAACTATTGGGTGAAGCTCCAAAGGGAATGATACAACTGCACTGTTGTTGTGCTCTGTTCCTGAGCTCTCATAGCATCCTGGGGTTTTTGCCTTTATAATTTACCTTTCCAGTATTATTTTCTCTACTGAGCAATGACAATACAATCTAGTAGCAGGTTTTGAGCACAGATTCTCTTGCAAGGAGTCCTTAAGTGTCATTACTTAATCATTAATTAAAGCTGAAATTGTGTGCTATTTACAGTCATCTTGTTTTATTGAGGTATTTTACTCATATTTTACTTAGCATTTTTGCATGTTTTCTAAATTTTTTGTAATTAGAGCTTTGTCCTCTTGCCCATGAGTGCATGCATTATTCTATGCATGCATCTGTCTGTAGGTGCAAATGCTATGTAAACCAGTTATATTAGGTATAATATTTACCATATTACCTTTGAAACTTCTTAATTTTATTTAGTCAATTTTGTATGTAGCATTTTGTAATACATATTATTGCTGGAATATAATTAATGACTATGGTGATTATCATCTGTAGATCCTGGGAAGACTCTGCCAGAAACTCTGGATTATTGCAAGATTTGGCTGCAGACAGTAGCAGGAGAGGTAGATGCTAAAAGTGGTATTCCGCCTCCTCTTATCACTGTGCAAATTAAAGACTTCCTTAATGGACCAGGTAAGTGCTGCACTTTAAACTTTCTTTTCTAATGTAATCTGTTTATAGATAAGCACACATAGACACAGGATGAGGCCCTGAGCAACCTGGTCTAGTGGAAGGTGTCCCTTCCCATGGCAGGGGAGCTTGAAGGACATCAGTTAAGGTCCCTTTGAACCCTAATTATTCTATGACTCTATGATATCAGATGATTAGAAATGTATTGTATTCCTTGTTCATGAATGTGAACTCTTCCTCCAGCAATTACCCTGAATGAAACTGGAAGCTGGGCAATGGGCAGTCCTGGACCAGTCATTGGTTTAAAGTCTAATTATTAATTTTCTTCCCACAGTAAGTTTAGAAAAGCTGAATTTATCAAATTTCCAGCAGAATGAAGCCTACCTGCCTCTAGTCCTAGAAAACTGAAATGTTATTGCAGTTGTGATTAGAAAATACGACTTTTATAACGTTTCTGAAGATTTTTTAAGTCATCTTCTTTGAAATCTGGGTACCTGGTGCTGGAAATTCCAGTCACCCAAAATGCTGATACTGTAAAATTTAAAAGTTACTGATATTGTTTTTCTTTAGTTAATGTAAGTGGTGTAGTGTAGAGGTTTGTTAGCATTTATGTAAGATAATGTCACTTGAAGTTCCACTCCCAGAGCATCAGAAATTCCTGCAATTTGCATTCTCTATTTTGTGAAGTATGTATTTATAGCTACATTACAATGTAGAATGATTGAGGTTATAGTGAAAGTTAGAAAATACATTGTAACTATTTTCTCATATGCATATTTGTTACACTTTGTTCAATTATTTAACTTATTTATTTATCCTGAATATCCTTACTTCACACAGCACAGAGTGAGTGATAAGTCATTTATACTCTTCAGTAGTGGATTTTCCTGTTCATTCAGTTACCTGTTCATACAATCTTACAGCACACTTTCTAATCCTGGATCTGCAGCAGAATTACCTTTGCATGCATTACAGCTGTAGCATCTGAGCTACAGAAATACTAATTTACCTGCAGAACCCTCGCATGGATGTTGGAATACTATGCTCTTGCCATTTCACAGAAGACAACTGAGGCACAGGGACATTAAATGTTTTCTCATTTTATTAAGGTTATCAATTTAAAACACACAATTTAGTTTTCCAAAGTACTTGAAAACAGAATTTGATGCTAGAAACACAGCTCATATTGTCTCTGGGTGAAGCAGTAATCACTTCTGAATATCAGAGCCCAAGACATCATACTGAGTAACCAGTGAATGAGACACACATATTTGACTCGTGACTATAAATACTGTGGTTGTGTCTTGAAAAAACATTTTGCACACAGGCAGAAGTTTCAAGGAAGCAACAAAGTATGTGAACAACCTCCCTTGTTGTCCCTTTTTTTGGTTTTCCATGCTATCTAAAGACATAATTTTAGGGAAGACTTTTAAAACCACTTGACAATGCAGAGCTTTTTTAATATTAGTCCATTTTTGGGGTACATTAATAGGTCTTTGAATCTTCAGGCCTACTGCATGTTCTGCTGCCATTTGAGAAAAAAATGATGGCTTTTCATTCTAATCAGGAACAACACAAGAGGGGTTAAGATACCTACTATCAGGGACCTTTTGATCACTGCTGCCAGAATGGTTTTCTTGTATCTTTCTGCCTCCAGTTCTTATATGTCCTCTGTCCCCACGTTTGTCAGATTTCCATATTCTCAGATTTCCATATTCCCCTTCATTTGTGCATTCCACTTCTCTCAAGGTTCTCACTGTAGTTTCCTGGCACAGCCTTTATATTTAATTAATTACATGACTGAGGGTGTTTCCCTGATCCTGTCCTGTCAGTAGGACAGATTCCTAACTAAACTAACAAACATGGAAGCTGGCACCAGCTTGCAAATTATATATTCACAAATAGTAAGTGTCCACCCCAATCTCACCGGTTCAGTTGTATCTTTCATTAGTGTTAAATCTCTCCCCTCCATAGTGTTTTGCTCAAGAGGGAACTGGAAAACCATAAATTAATGCATCATAATCTTCAATCTATTTATTCTTCCAAAGCATTTGAAACTTCAGAGATTTTCTTCCAGGATCTATTCTTAGCCAAAGAATTTTTTTCTTTTTTTCATCAACTTTTTGCTGCTAATTGGAACTTTCATTACACATGACTCAACGGTAATTTCTCTGAATTTTAATGAAGTGTTTGCCAGTGTAGTATATAACAAAACAGCTCCACCGTCCCTTGCAGATTTTTCTAACCTCAGATGTTACCACTATGAGATCCTCTTCAAATAAACTAACCTTTACCAAGAAGCCTTCCTTGGGGGATGGAAGTTTCATTGGATGAGTAATGGAAGGCTCATTCTGCATGTGATTGCGTCAGAACAGCACATGCAAAGAGTTACAAGAGCCTGACAGCTCCTCAGCAGGCTACTGGAAAATGAGTTACTAACTCCCCTGCGGGACAAGAAGTCCCCTAACCGCAGCTTCTTCCAGGGTGAGGTAGCTTGGCCGTCAGCAGGCCTGGAGAAAGTGTTACACCACCAGATCCTAGCTCAGCTGGCAGTTGTTCTTTGAGGACAAGAACCTCAGCAAAACTCCCAGGAGCTCTTGCAAGGTCAACAAACAGTATGTGTGATGGGAGGCAGCTTAGCTAATAAATTGAATAAATAAAGGCACCAATGGGAGACAGCTTAGCTAATAAATTAAATAAATAGAGGCACCGCTGGAGTAGAGTTATGTTGCAGGCCTTGAAAGCTATTCTTTTTTGGTATCTGGCAAAGAATGCTGCTACTAAGTGACCTATTTTCTAATGACATAGTGTGTGTTTTCATAGTCGTTTATGTATATGCGGTTTATAACTGTAGTAAGTAAATTGCTGAAATGCATTGAATCTACTGGTAGGTGCTGCCTGTTGGTTACAGATGAAAAGTCAGCACGTTTTTGAAAGCTGCGCCTATGCAGACAAAAATATGTAGCAGTTGGGATAACTATACAGTTTTCTGTGTTGATTTTAAGTGTTCAGAGTTCAGTGGTTTAACTGTAATGCCATTTTTCTTTCAAAATACATTGTTGGTGTGCTGAGGTTGAATTTCAAATATAAGAATCAAACATACCTATATTTTATAATGCAAAATACTATCAAGCAGTTAACAGAAAAAAATCTGCAAGTGATTCCCAATGTTTGCCCTGTTAGATAGAACCAGTACTCCTTGCAAATAGTTTGTCAGCTGAAGTAGATAAGTAGATGGTGTTCCACAGAAAAATCGTATGGTTTCACCACACAGGAAACCAGGTTGTCAGTCTGTATTAGCTCGAAGATCAAAAAACTACAGCAAGTAGCTAAACTTGGAAACCACTAATTAAATGAGAATAACAGGATACATTAATGCACTTCTTGCCACATGAGTTGATTATTTTGTACATTTTTGGCAACTAAAGAAAAACTATATTTCTTCCAGATTTAAGGTAATAGGATCCTAGGAGAAATAAGCATTCATCATCAGGCCTGTGGGAACAGACCTCAACTTTAACCCCAAAACGTATTAAAAGACTATTCTTTCTCTTTTTACAGAAACTAATTATTTAAAATTTTTAAAATTCCATTTACATCACTTTACATGACCCTCTGTCTTTTATGTTCAGTCTGTTGCTGGACTGTACATCTAATTTTTGTCTAATACATAGAAGCAAACTATTTATTGCTTCAGCATTAGATATAATTCATTGTGTGAGAAACAAATTATGACCATCTTGTTTTAATAGGTTTTGAAAAATTACCATCTTTACCTTCTAGTCCTCCTTCTGGATTTTTTTTAATCACCTTTCTTACCTATAAATCTGTCTTTGATGTAGTCTTTCCGGATGCAAATGATACGAGAACATGTTTATGAGGTACAGCTTCATACAAATTGCCTTAAAATGCTTATACACGCAAATTGTAGATGCTTTATACTGAAGTCCTCTTTCTGCGGTAGTTCCTTGGGAAGGCATTGGGTTAGATGAGAAGTAATGGAGGTCCTTGATAATTCACCTTTATAAATAATTTCTGCAGAAGAAAATATCCAAATAAACTAAGAACTGTTGTGTCCCAATGAAAGATAAAGTGAGAAGTGGGGACCTGGTGGGTTTCTCTTTCATGCCAGTCCCTCCACACGTGATTTGGGGTCCAAAAGGGGCACTAGGCAGGGGATCTAGGCTTAGGTATAAAAAACAAGGATCAGAACTGCACCGTGGCACTCTCTCCAGCCTTTTTTTCCCCCTCTTGTTTGCAGAGGCAACAATTGTATCCATTACCAAGGTCAGTGGTTTGGAGAAACCTGGAAAATAGCAGCTACCAGAAACCCACTAGAATAATATCTCCAGCAGGTGATAGATTAGTTGGAACAAATTGGAACCATTGCACTTCAGCAATCCTGGTTTCTTTCAAGCTGTTTTAAAAATGTCGTCATTTTAATACACAATATCAGCCCTGCGGAACAGTCCACAGCAGGTTAATTTGAATCATATGATGTATCACTGCCCTCAGCTGACATGAGCTCCGTTCCATGTGTGAAGCCATAATAAATCCATTCCCAACCGAGGCAAATTCCCTGTGAGAAGGTGAACTAATCCAGGCCTCACACTGGCATGTTAGCCCTCCGTAATTGAAAGCAGGGCCACCTGTTCCCAGCACAGTTAGCCTATAGAGAGAAAATTAGCATTAGATCAGATACTTAATATATTGAAAAATCATTCATACTACTTGCAAGTTCAGCTGTGGGCTGCTTAGCATGACATCATATATAAACCTAGGAATGTGCCCACTTGATCCCAGTTTAACAGTTTTGTTAACCATGGTGTTTGTTAACTTTGAAAGGAGAATTTTTTGATTTAATGAGAGCTGACACGTGAGAAGGGGAACTAGCCAGGGTGCAGACTTTTCTAATTAACTCTGGGTCATTTGCAAAACTTTTGAGCTTTCTAGTAGGTTTTTTTTTCCCTTTGCTCTTTTACAAACAAGTTTTTAAAGCACTGACACTGTAGCCATGAAATTATATTTATTTGATTAAGAGGGCAAAGAGTAATATTCCAAACAGGTGTACCAGCCTGTAGGTATTGCTTTGGATTTGACACATCTATTGTCTGTAATATCAGTGTAATAATGAGTAAAATCATCAAAGTACCTCTCTAAAAACAATGTCTACAGCACTTACTTTAAATTTAGTTTCTTATACGCTTTAGTACAGAAAATGAAAACTGCATGCTGGAGCCACATGGATAGGTTGGAAAATATTTTCTAATAATCTTTTTCAGTGTATTGGCATTCTTTTAACACTTATTTCAAACATTTGCCCCATTTTCTGAAACTTCCTTTTTTTTTTCCCATGTGTGTCTTAATATAGATGTATTATTCAGCAGCTAAGCAGAAAATAGAGAGTTAGTATTTATCGATTCTCTTTTTTCCACAAACATGCTCCATGACCTGGAACAATTTATTTCGTCTCACTATATTGTGCTTCGTTTTCTCTGACTCTGTTGAGAGAGTTGATGTTTCCCTTAGCCAGGGTTTTCTTTTCAAGATAGTGCCTCCCAATGTCTCCATTACAGTTTTTGGCCTCACCACCCTGCCCTTGACACACTTCTGAGCTGTATTTGGTAGCTGCACAGTTGCTTAATTTAAGTCAGCATCTACTGAATAGCAGTAACCCTCCATTGTTTATTAATGATACCTTTGGGCTTCTTGACCTACAACAATTTATCTTGGATTACTTGTGACGGTTTAAAAAGAAGTAGAATTGCATCACTGAGCCTTGTCTGAGCTCTCAAAGCTGGGCTCTGGTTAGCTGGAGCTGTTGCTGTCTAAGTGTCACCTTCACGTAATGCCAGTGACACGCTAGGTCACGGAGGGAGGTGTTCCCGTGGGGGAGCGCCTGGCACGGCTCAGGGTGCTTAAGCTCCCTGAAGGCTCTAGTTTGCCGTATTGGCCTTGGAGAGCGGCTTCTGTGGGGCTGCAGCACACAGTCAGCAGAAGGTAGACATACTGAGCAGTGACTGCCAGTCTCCTCTAGACAAACTGGCATCTGTCTCACAGAAGCAGAATGCAAGATGGACTGCAGATGGCCTCTGAAGCCTTGTCTCAAGTTTCTTCCTCGTTTTGCCTTGATCCAAATTAGGAATGATGAATTAGAGGATAAAAACAATTCGTTTGGATTCTTCTTGCTTTTCAATTTCTTTTAATTTGTGTCTCTTTTGATGCTTGACCAGACAATTGAGAACAGTACAACTGGTCTTTTCTTTACATGTCTCTTTCCTATTTTTATAAATTTAATTTTTGCAATTCAGCCATTACCCTTTTGCTGAAGGGCCACCCTGACTCCAAATCAGAATCAGAGCTCAAGATTACCTTTACCTTCCTCGTATTTCCTCTGTTTAAAGTCCCTACATCAGGATGGGTGGCTAAGGGAGAAAGAATATCACTGCTGGTAAAATGTTTCATGCCGTTGTCTGCTCCTCTCCTGTTCAGGACTAGGAAATTAAATCATCTTAAGAGTTGAGGATAAATAGTAGTCTATTCTATAGAAGTACTGTATATATTAAGAAGTTTAGTATTTTACAGCCTTCTTGAGGAAGGGGAGAGCAAGATCCATGTCCAGCATCAAGGAGAAAGACCTGGCCTTTTCTGTATTGGCTGTGAGAAGTAAAAGATCCACTGCTGAATGAAGGCTATGGAAAATGAATAATTTCTTAGAAAATGGCCTATTTTTCTCTGTCACATTTCAACATATCTCGGTCTTTGAAAAGATCCCAGTGTTATAAATGATAGAATCATTGAGGTTGGCAAAGATCTCCAAGATCATCAAGTCCAACCTTTGACCTAGCACTACCGTGGCAACTACCGTAGCACTTAGTGCCATGTCCAGTCATTTCTTGAATACTTCAAAGGATGGTGACTCTACCACCTCTCTGGGCAGCCCATTCCAATGCCTGACCACCCTTTTGATGAAGAAAATTCTTCCTGATCTGGACTTCCCCTGGCACAGTGTGAGGCCATTTCATCTTCTCGTGTCTCTGGTTGCCTGGTAGAAGAGGCCACTCCCCACCTGGCTCCAGTTTCCTTCAGGAAGTTGTAGAGACCAATAAGGCCCCCCTGAGTCTCCTTTTCTCCAAGCTAAGCAACCCCAGCCCCCTCAGGTACTGCTCATAAGATTTACTCTCCAGACCCTTCACCATCTTCATCACCCTTCTCTGGACACTCCAGCACCTCAGTGTCCTTTGTCTGGTGAGGGGCTCAGGACTGCCCACAACACTTGAGATGTGGCCTCGCCAGTGCCCAGTACTGGGGACAGTTGCTGCCCTGCTCCTGCTGTCCACACTATTGCTGATACAGGCCAGCATGTCACTGGCCTTCTTGGCCACCTGGGCACATGATGGCTCATGTTCAGCTGCTGTCAACCAGCACCCACAGGTCCTTTTCCAAGAAGCAGCTTTCCAGACACCTTTCCCAGCCTGTAGGGCTCTATGGGATTGTTGTGACACAAGTACAGGACTCACATTTCGCCTTATCAAACCTCATAGACTTGGCCCATTGATCCAGCCTGTCCATATTCAGCTTATGACTAATTTTCATGGCATTTACCTTCTGGTGTTTAAGATTAGGAAAATACTATGGTTGTTTTTAAGTCATAGAAGTAGTAACATTGTGTACATTAACTTATGGCATATATTAGAATAAGCTCACTGAAACTTTCAGTTCCAGTAAGAGCTGGAATTTATCTGGAGCAACATGCTAGGAACTTTTGTTATTTTTTGCATTGCTTATTCATCCTTAGCCCTCTGAATAAAAAGTCATTTTGAGTAACATCATTATCCCAAGTTCACAGATGAAAATTATATCTTCCCAATACAAATTTGAATGTTATGGAGAACAAGGGTAAAATACTTATAACCCTGATTTTTTTTATCTGAAGCTCTAAGTAATAAAATGACAAAGAAAGAAATTGTTTCAGACAGAAATTTCAGAATGCAGCTCATAGGTTTTCTTTTATAGATGTTATGATTTAGTTCAAACAGGCCATATTGAATCCATTGGTTTTTTTGTAATAGATTTCAAAATACATAATAAATGTAAGTAATATGATGACTAATGGGTCAAGTGAAGTTGGAACTTTCAAAATGAGAAAATAGCTGGAAACGGTTTTCAGGAAACTATTCCAGTTGATTTTTGGTCCCCCACAAGGTGTACATTAACATAAAACTCCGTAGAATCGCCTCTGGGACCTGAATTCCCTCTCTGATTTCATTATTCCAAAGTGTTTCTTTTTCCTCCACTGTTAAGTCATCTCCTGGTGTGGTGGGAGCATATAATAAGTGTAATTTATTTATATTTATCTAATCTCTTTTTAACTCTAGTTATTTCATCATTCTGTTTCCTAGTTGCTGTTCAGAAAGTTGTGAAGGCTAATTAGAAACTAATAATTGAAATACATGTATTTACTGGGTAATCTAAAGAGAAGTAGTGAAAAAAATGATGAAGAGAAAGAGCAATTCAAATTCTACGCTCAAATGCTATACTGTAATCACAAATTGCTTTGATACTGTCTAGTTCAGTTTGCTTTAAGTATAACAGAAGTAAATCAAGGCAATCTATTTGCAAGCACAGTAATTTCTTCACTTTTTTTTTTTTCCCCCTGGAAATAGATAACACCTGACAAAATAAGTTACTGCTAATACGTCTTAAAACTAAGGAATTCGTTGCGTTATAATTTTGGTAGCCAGTCACTAGCAGGCAAAGGAGAAGCTGATAAAATTGAGGAGTTACAGGTGACATTGAGCTACCTTTTGCTCTGTCTTGATTCTGATATAATTTTAGTCAATTCAGAGTTAGTTGAGTTACAGAAAGACTGTGTTTTCCTACAGGTATAGAATCTGTGCAGTGTTAGTGCTGTTCTTCCCAAGGTGTTTAAAATAATCTAAAAAAACTGTTACACTAGGATTTTGCACCCCAAAAATTTTGTTCCAGTTGAATCTGTGCAACTCATAGATTTTAAAGCTCTTTTTAGCCCATTTTGATTGTCTGGTAAAGCTGTTGAATATCTGTCTTAATCAACTTCTATAAATAGCTGTTCATATTTCATCAGTTTTCATTGTTCTGTCCATCACTTAAATATATTTTCCTTAGAAGGAATGTTGAAGTTTCTTTTACATTGCTAAGGATAAAGTATAGAAGAGGTCAAAAGACTGAAGATTGCTCAATTGTGGGTTTTGGTTTTTTTTCTTTTTGAATGTTTTACTTAAAATACCAAAGAATCTCTTTACATAATCTTTAACCAGTTGTAAAAATAACCTATATCATTATGAGATAGTTAAAATACTTGCAGTGAAGGTTCCAAAGTTACATTTTCTGCAATTATGCTTCTGGCTGCCACCACATTTCTGTCAGGGCTGATTTACTGGATAATTATAACTTCATACAAAACTTTGTCAAGTTATCAGTCATGACAGGATTTTTCTGTGTGATGCAGAGTTTCCAAATAGAAAAGAGGCGAGTCATTTGCATTTCTCTGGTGTCCTGGTGGCCCTTTTTTAATTGTCTTCTTGGATGAGTGACCAAGAGCCATGATACAAGCACAGGCCCAGGTGCCAAGTAAGGTGCACTGAGCTGCACCAGCGCCCCATGTCCTCTCTGTCCTGGCCAAAGGAAGCCCCAAGAAGAGCTTCTGCCTCTGTGTTCATCTCCTTTTCCATCTTTCACACTCAGTTTGGGTGTGTTAAGCTTTGGGTTAAGCTCTTGACACCTGTCAAGTCAGCTTAGGTGTAAGCAGTTTTTGGGTGTCAGGAAGGTTTGTTGGTTTTTTTTTTCCTCTGGGCTATATTACCGTAGGAAAGTGCTGGCAATTAGATGTGTATTAGATAAAGGAATTAGATGTGAAAGTTGCTGCACCAAGGAGTAAGGGTCCTCCTTTACTAACTTAGAAACTTAATTATTTAGCAGAAAACAATAAATAACATCTGTTCTATTTTACTTCTTTATTACTGCATTACTAAGGGAGAAATTTAAATTGATAAGGCAGTTGTTTGGTTGATTTTTTTTAACATTTCCTATTAAAAACACTCCTTTTCATCTGAGTATTATAAATAAATTAATGTCCTAATGTCACTTGGCTCTCTACTTTCTTCTTAACTCCTTTCTCTATTTCAAGGAAGGAGAGGCCCAGTGATGTCTGCATAAAAGGCAGGCAAATCTTGGGATATTCCATGTGCCAAAAGTGTGGGGAGTTTTTCTGAAGTGTTATGACATTTTTCTTCCTATGGTTTTAATTAAAATGTCAGTACATAAGGATTTTTAAAAAGTGATCTTGTGTGGTTTTGGATGCCTGAAAATCTTCACAGGATCATTGAGGTTGGAAAAGACCTCTGAGGCCATTGAGTCCAACCTTTGATCAGCACCATGTCAACTAGACCCTGGCACTTAGGGCCATGTCCACTTGCTTCTTGAACTCTTCCAGGGATGGTGACTCCATCACCTTCCTGGGCAGCCAATTCCAGTGTTTAACAGTCCTTTCAGTCCTGTTTTCTTCTAATGCCCAGCTTCCTAGCTTTGGTACTTGCCTTCTTGCTAGGCCCACATATTAGCTAGTGTTTTGCCAGTTCCTAGTTTAGTGTGGAAGGCTTTCAGTGCAAGAGAAAGCTTTTTCAGAAAACCAGTAATTGAAATTCTAAGTTAAAAATAGCTTTTCAGTCTTAAATTTCAGTTAGCTGCAGCTTGTGGAATAGCGCAGACATTTTTCAAAGATTGTTTTGTTTTTTTTAGTTCAGCTATGACAGATCTTACCCATTCATTACTAAATTTCTCTTATCTTTGTAGAAAATGTGCCAGATATTTTTGTGGGAAGGGGATCAGAAAAGTATTTTGTCACGTGCCTGTGAGTCTCTGAAGTCAATATAAACCTGTGCTTAAAAGCAGCTCTGAAACTCTGCTCCTACAGCCCTTCACCATGGGTGTAAAAATTTACCTAAAGAATTAGAGAATCAAGTTCATTAGTTTGCATCAATGTTAAGAGTAAGATGTGATCCTGAACAACTTGAAACTAGATTTGATGAAATATTCATTAATATCTGTAAAACCTTCAACAGAAAGTGTTTCCTATATATATTTATAATGAAACTCTAAACTAAGTAGTGCTGTTTGAACATTTAATCTAGTTTAGAATATGCACAGAATTTTAATCACTTTTGGTTCATGGGGTCGGGGTGGTGGCAGTCAAACTGCAAAGAGAAAAGCACTTTTCCCCCTGAGCAGAATAGCTGTCTCATTACTGGTTAAAAACTGAATTTGAAATGAAAAACCTTAAATACTAAGTTAAAAGCTGGATTTCTGCAAGAAAATGTTATGTACTGATACTGCACCACAGAAATAAGTTTCAGCCTTCATAAAATCCTGCTTCCTATCTGTGAAATAATTTTGGCAATTCCTACATCTCAGCTACCAAGATATCACTATTAACGATGTTGTTCATATTAATTGCGATTCCTAAAAATCCTGTGAGTCTTTTAGTAGTCTGAGAAACACCAAAATCCATTTTTGTGAGGAGACAAAAAACCATTTTAAAAATAATAAAGATTTTTTAAAAAAAATTTAAAAATACATTATTCTCCCTGCAAAATGAAGAAATCTAAACATACCTCAGTTTTTGTATTTGCTTTTTATTTCCCATTTCATCTTGAAAATGCATTGAAGACTGCTGCACATGAGCTGTGTAGGAAACAACACAATACACATGTTATTCACTCATTTAAATGTGTTGAAAATGTTCACTGTTGGCTTTGGAGTTTAGTCAAATAGTTCTCCTGGATATAAAACTCAAGAGAATGTGAAGTATATTTTTATTCTGACACAAAAGAGCTAATGTATCTACCCTCCTACACACTCAAATAAAGTGTGTGTCTTTCAGATAGCTGTCGTGATCCCTGAGAAGAGACAAGATAAAATCCACATTGTGCCATGTTTCTTCCTTTAAAACTGTATATAGTGATGGTTGCTTATAGTATTTTTAATTCTATTTTATTTCTAAATTTTTTGCTAAAAATACTGTTATGTTTTAACATTGATTCAGTCCTTGTAATGAAACATGATGGGAATATGATGGAAAAGCTATTTCCACTCAATGCCTAATATTTGCACACAACTTGAATAATTGTACTGTAGCTAATCACATTTCTTTCTCCAATTCTCCCCTACAGCTGACATTAATGTGGACATATCAAAACCTTTGAAAGCAAATCTCAGTTTTGCCAGACTTGACCAAATAAACCAGTTCTTGAAGAAAATCGTAACCACAAATGAAGATATGCCCAGGAAGGAGGCTGCTTCATCAGCTGGCATTATTCCAGATGAGGATGTCACTTTGATATCCAGACACCCCAGTACAAAGGAATTCCTACCAGCAGCGCACACCAACACTGTGCAAAAGGCTTCAGTGCAAGAAAACTTGTGGCAAGCCCTTTCCTTCTTCCAGAAAATTTCCATTCACACCGTTCAAATGGTTGTTTTGATGGAAACCATCCCACACCCCAGTAAACCTTGTTTGTTAGTCTCTTTCTCAAACCTCAGTGGGAGCCTGAATATTAAAGGTGGACATAAAGCTGCAGGTAAGAGGGGTTTTTTTTTAAAGCTGGAAGAGCTACTGGTTTGTGTAAGTGGTGGTCTGGTGACAATTTCAAAGTGTGGGGCATTGCAGGTAACTGCTCCAGCCAACATCATAAATCCAAAACAGAAAATAGCAAATCCCTGATAGACTCTATTACCTGAGTTTTCCTTTCTGCGAGGGAGCACCCAAGAATGATTAATTCTGTAGTTAATATCCCCTAGCTTGTAATTACTAATTTATTGATGGAATTCTGGCTGAAATAGTGGTTATGAGAACCACTCCTCTGGTATTCTGAAAATTTAGCACATAATTCAAAGGGCAAAATTTTGACAGTTTTCACTCTGCAACTAGATTTTCTTCTTAGGACCTTTATTTCTGTCTTTAAAAAGTGTAAAAATAATTGTTCAGAGCCCTGACAGGTGCTACTATGTAAATATTGGGTCATGCTGTTATTCTCCTCCAGATTTATGAAGTTTTCAATTTTTTACATGTTTCCTCTGCACACCTGAGAGTCACACAGGGAAAACAGGCACTCTGGCCTCATTACTGAAGCACGGCAAGGAAACTTTACACCTCGGGTACAATTAGCCAGATACTAGAGACTCATTTAAAATGGAGATATTTTGAGTGTCATTGTAAATTGTTTTATTAGTATTTCAGTAAAATTAATAAGATGGTGTATTTCCATGGTGTGGAGATGAGCCAGATGTAGATAGTTGGAGGAGTAGCTTGTGAGGTAAAATAATCTCTAGCTGAAAGGAACAAGTTGTTGGCCAGTTGAGGTGGTGATTTATTTCTTTTTCATCAGAAATATGTTTCCTCAGCCCAACAAGTTTCAGTTCTTTATTGTTTGAAAAGCTAAAAATGAAAAATTTAAGATTCATAGGACATGAAAACCTGTGAAAGTGCCAGGGCCTGAAACTTTTGATTTACCCATTAATAAACAGCAGTGCAGGCAGGAACAGTGCCTCTGTTCCCACGCTTTTCCATTTGGATCCCAACTCTAGCATAGAAGGCACTGCAACTGAGTAAAAGCCTTTATAATGTGCTTTAAATAGTTTTACTTTTGTTTCTCTGTAATAATCCTCTTCCCTTCCGTCGTTCCCCTCTATCCTTTATGCGTTATCTGTCCCATGGTACTTTATGGTGTTCACATCATGCTTCGATGCATCAAAGGCGGGCTGCTCTGTCACAGTTCTATAGAGCAATTTGGCAAACTGACGCTGTATTTCACTTACCCTGGAGGTTTTCATCCTCCCAGAAGGAGGACGTACCTTGCTTTGCATGTTAGGCCTCAGAAATGTTTTCAGCTATGAAATTCTGCTTCTTAATTCTTCTGGCAGTCTGAGGAAATCAATCTTTATTTTACGTGTTATGAGCCATACATGAATCTTCAGTACGGTCATAGTCTGGCAGGCGTTGTGAAGTGGAGCAATACTGATGTCACATCTAATGAAAATGGACATTAGTTATTCTAAATAAAGAACTTCCATAACCAGACAATTAATAGACATCAACAGACGATTTTCACATTTTTTTCCAGTTAAAAATGCTTTATCTCTGCTTTATAAAAAGAAAAATACATCTGCATGAGGTTTTGCATACTGTTGTGATGGTGCAGTAAATTAAGTTTCAATTAGAACAAAAGACACACTTCCCCAAAACTGATCAAAATTGTCAAAAATCTTTTAAGAAATTGCTTGGATTTTTTTTTTTTTTTTTTTTTAATTGTTAATCTGAATTTAAAGTGCTAATAAAATCCAAAGTAGAAATTGAAACTTCAGGATAGACGATAAAATAACTCAGTGTGGGGGAAATAGTATTATAATTTAATGTTAAAAATTCTTTAGAGGAATACAATTGCTAACTAGATTTGTTTAATTATTACAAAGAAATTGTGCAAGCTAACTCAATTTTTAAAAGTTTGTAGCTGCTTCTTGAGAGGAAGGAGCATTTAAATATCTCAGTTCTTCACTACTGTTCTTTTTATAAAAGGTTTTATAGATACACCTTTTGAGCTGAACAGGGTTAATGTCAGAGATTTTTTTAAAAAATGAAACTAATATGTGAATACTTCACTGTGTCTTTGATTTTACAGTCAAATAACTATTGTGACCATCTGCAGCAGCTGCATTTTACGAATTATTTGCTGAACCAAGCTAAGCGCAATGACAAAAGTAGTCATCTCAGATGTACTGTTAAAACAGAGGAAGAAAAAGGAGCATTGCTTGCCTTTTGTACAGTATGGCCATCTGCTGTACAGATGTTATTATATAGAATGACTTCAGATACAATAATTGTAGAAAATTTTCATTAAAACCTCAACAATTTGCACTTGTTTACTTGAATCTGCATAACTCCCCAGTGAGACAACACAATACGCTTGGGGTTTCTTTGGTTCCCACTAGCTTACTCTTTGATCCTTTTTGATGTGCTGACTTTAATAAACATAGTTAAAAACACTGTTCAAAAACATCATGGAAAAAACTACAAAGGAACAATTATAGCAGTAGAAACTACTCTAATCCCTTACTTACGCAAGCTATTTTTAGTGAAATATGGTTTTTTACACGTTTTATGTGGCAGTGTTTTATAAACAGTGTAAACGACCCCTTTTCCAGATGAGTTCTAATGCAGGAGATGAAGTTGTTTTGAAAGGAATCCTATTTGCTAGGAATTATTGTGCAAAAAAAACCTTGCAAGAATATATATTGTCGGCATTTTTCCTCACTTATAGGGGAAAATAAAAGTGCATGACCTTGTGTATTGCTTTCATTTCTTTTCAGCTGAAATTAAGAAAGCTTGCTATGCAACTTTTTTTTTTTTAATTATCAGTTTTCCCTCTAGACTTTACTGGTTTAATCATGGAAACTTAAAGGCATTCTGGTTTCATTTTTCTTTTTAATTTCTTACAAAACTAAAAAGTTTTAGCTTCTGAAAAACTTCTAGCAAAATAAATTTTAAGTGTTGAACACTCATATTGCAATTGGATCAAACTAAAACACCTCTATTTCTATATATCCTGCTGTGCTGTTGTACAACCCCAAACCTTTAGTGTGTCAAGGGACTTCATTTTTTGGACATTTTTCAGGTTTTAGTACAACAGTTACTTATAACAACATGGTTACGATTTCTGTTAGAATACTTATGGTCCCCTCTGTGCTCATGGTTAAATACTCACTATTTTGGTTTTAGTAAAGTAATACTGTTGTAGACTCTGTTGCAGTGTACTGGCACAAAAAGAAAAAAAAATAAAACAAAACAAAATCCCTTTTCAAAAAAAAAAAAAGAAAAAAAAAAACAAGAAAGAAAAAAAAAAAAAAACCCAAACAAACTTTGAAAGAGATTACCATCATAGTTTTCCTGACAACCTTAAGGGTAGGACTTTGTCGTATTGATGTTCAATAGAACAATTATCTCTAGTAATTTTATTTTTTTGTGGCTTGGAGTTACAAGTTAAAACCTGTACCCATTTTTTAAATACCAAACCCTTCACTTGGCAGCTTATTTGTACTGTTGATGTAAACCCGAACTGCAAGAGCTGTTGTTAGACCTGGTTCAGTGATTTTTGTCCTCTGAAGTATGTGGCATCTTCTACAAATGCTTAGAACTCGAGTCCCGTGTATCCAGTCAGATCTGAGATCGTTTGGTGCCGTGACTGAGGTGTGTGAGTCGCTCCTTGTCACAGGGCATTAGGATTGAAGTAGGTTTTAGCAAGAAATACTAAAAAACAGAATGTGATTCTAAACATATGGCTTTCAGTTAGTTTAGGTTTGTAGTTGAAATTAGCACTACCTGCCTGCCAAAAGAGCAGATAAATTAAGAGAAGTTGAGGACCATCCTTTCCCCAAAGTGAAAGACAGCAAGAAGCCTGTAGCCTCTCAGTGGAGCCTTATTTTGCTCTGGCTGGGCACGGGAGCAAAGTCGTGCTGCTCGGTGTCTGAACTGAGAGAGTTACGGACATAAAATATTCCAAAGACTATACACAGAATTCCCCAGCCCTTTCTCCCATATGTAGAGATGATTACTTTAGCATATAAATAAGGGGGGGAAAATAAACACTAGTTGAGCCTATGATAATTGCAAGTATTTTTACTAAACCCGAAAATAATTACATACTTGAGATACTTTACAGAACTTTTAGAAATTAAATGCAGATATGAATTGGTATAGCGCAAAGACCAAACTTCATTTTGGAGTTAACTAACTCCCTCGAGAAAACTCTGCTAAGGCGTTGTCATAGCCTTTGGATGCTGCAGATATGCAAGTTAGCCCGTGGGGAAATAAAACTTTAAATTAGATATGACTACCTAAAATAATATGCGGCAGTAACAAGCCATTTACAGCACCCAGAAGGCGTTTGTTACTTTTAGAAAGAAATATAAACTCTTTCCAACACTTGAACAATAGGAAATTAATTCTCTGTCAGTAAAAGCCAGAGGACAAACTAAATATTTAAATGGCCACTGAGGACTGAGGTGGAAGTGCAGCTTGTAGACAGCTATACAAATCACTAACAAACCTTAATGAATATTGGGTGTGGGCATCAGGGTCCTGTCAGATTTGACACAGTGTCCCAAGTAGCTTAAACCCAACACTCAAGGAAAGGTGGAGACCTCATCAGGTCTCTAACATCTGGGATTTTATTTGTCATTTTGGCATATCCTGCAAGCGCAAAAGAAAGAGTAAAAGGGGATTATCCTGACAATGAAATGAGTTACTGAATCTTGTGATAATGAAAAGCAGAAGAATTCTAATTCCTTTCTATAGTCCCTGAGGTGGAGGTGCGTTTATAGTTCTGCAGGAGTATAATGTAGGAGGGAAGAACAGATGGCCTAAAATCCATGAAACAAGACACCGTCTAATCCCAGGACTGAGTACCACTATTAATCCTGCTCAGATTCCCTACTGATACTTCGTAATAGGGTTCAGAGTTGCTACTGATGAACTAGCACTTCAGAGAATAAAAAAGTGAGAAAGAAGTTCCTTGTAAGTTGTTTATTCAAGACAGCGTTCGCTAATTTTGTAGAACTGCATTTACTATCTGAGTAACTCAGCTTTGAAAGTATTTCAGATGAAAATTGATTCAGATCAAATATGTTTGGTGTTTTAATCTCTTCAGCTTTTATTGTGAAATTAATTACATATTTTTTCAGAGGGGAATTTCTTTTGATAGTGGGATCCCAGTGCTGTATGTGGCAATAATAGGTGATACAGTATTTACATGGAAGTCAATTTAATAGACTGTTTAAATTAATGAGAAAATAGATATAATACTGAAAGCTGGGTGTTTTTCTTTATACATTTTATGCTTTCTGAGATGTTCTTCATTCAGTCTTCATTTTTCAGTGTGAGGTATAGAACACAGAGGTTAGACATTATTTCCAGCCTTAGGGACCAGTTCCTTAAGCTGTTTAAATTATTGATATACTGACATGTTTCTTCTTTTTCCATGTAAAGAATATTTTTATGGGATGGAATTACCAGCTTGGTGCCCAGACAAAAGGTGCAATTTCATAGAAAATTCAGGTTATTATAGCCACACATGTCCACACACTGCCTTGTGCTAGCTCAGTTACTCAGGTAGCTGCTCATTGGGTTGAGTCAGGGCACTCATTTCTCTAAAACCTGACCCAGTAATAAATAAAAGTTTGCAACAAGATTGACTCCCTCAGCTAGTTCACTGGACAGGTACAGTTTAATGACCATGCTGGCACAAATGAGAATACAGAGAAGTATACAAAGGAAGAAGGATTGAAGGGAGAAGACTAGAAGAAGACTGGAATAAGTCTGGATCTGGACTGTCCTTGATCCTCAGGAGGCACATCCCAAGAGCATGGGGAAACCTTTTTGGTTTGTGTGGCTTGTCAAGCTTTGACTTCCACAAGCATAATTGGCTGGGTTACAGAGGCCCAAATAGAGCTCAGCTGCTGCCAGGCACTATCTTCAGGATGGTTTATTTACAAAGGAAAGTTACCCTCTAGTTCATGGACGATTTAGTTTACAAAGCAGTTAAAATTCACTGAATCAAGCGTAGAGCCAGAGGTGCAAGACATCAAAGCTATCTTAACTCTAAATCGACTTTGTGATGATTATACTGGCTTACATTTTGAGTGGAATCCACTATTCTGTAATTCTTCATTTGCTGGGCAACCATTCAGTGTCTGATTTTTCAGTTGTGCTAGGTATCTACAACTTAAAAGATCAGTGACATTTGTAGGTAGCAGCTATCTCCTGAAAATAAGCCAGTTTTCAACCAGCCAACTAAAATTAATATGTGAAAATGCATAGATCTTTTTCTAAATTGAAGAACATGTCCATGTGCAGAGCTGGACTAAGAATGTTTAGCTGATATTCTGAAATCTGGTGGTACCTAAAAATAAAATGTTTATGATAAAAGAACCAAGTACTACTCATATCAATATCGCACTCACTTTTGAAAGCTGGACTCACAGATGCAAAATGAACACTGTTTTTGTTGGTTTATATTGTGCATTTTTCTCCACCTAATTGGAATAACATAAGGCAATATGGAGCTTTACAAATATATCCTAAATTTTTGTACTCCAATGACAGCCTTGACCAAAAATTAAAATCCCTTTGGATCTAAACTTTAATATACCCTCTGTGATCAGGCATCACAAAATCCAAAATTACCAAATCACCGAGTGAATTGAGATTTTTCAGTTATTTAGTATGCAGTAGTGTAATTAACATGATGTACCTGCCCAGTTGTTCTTTAAGGGAGATGAGCTCATTTCAAATAGATAACCATCTTTGACTTCTCTTCTGATTCATCACTGACCTGAACTCCATTTGAACCTTGTTAGACACAAAACAAGCAGGATTCCTGGCCTGAGCTATAAAATATAATTAAGCCCTTTTGAAATGATGTGTAAAAGAACATAGCTTTACCCCTACTATAACTACTACCACCACCGCAACCAATAAAGTTAAATCAACCACTGCCTGTAATGGATTAAAATAATAAATGTTCCTGGATTTTAGTGTTTGAAGTACTTGAAGAAAACAGGCTCCCAACAGCCAGTACCGCTGAATGCATGGGGACATTTATTAGTGATGAATTCAAGGGTTTGGCCTGTTTAAGATCATTACTTTCTGTTTACCGTGTGTTACACATCTCATGTTTTTACAGAGCCCATATGTGTCCCAATGTAATTCTGAAAAACTCTCTTTCACTAGAGAATAGCTAATTGGTAACATGTAGGTATTGTTCTCATGGGGAGAATGAACCATCATAAGATTCAGCTCGATACTAATGAGAAATCCAGTGCGGTCAGTGGATTGTAAACTAAATCTCTCTTGGAAAATTGTTCTTAAAATTGTTCTTTACTATGCCTCACCATTTGTTTGCTACTGCTGTTTCCAGACTTGAGTAAATTGGCTAGTTCTTAAATTAACTGCAGTGTTTTCCCTGCAATTGTTTTCACAGCTTTGCTACCCTTTCTTCTCAGAAGATGGTTTGTCAGTGTTACTTGTCAACAGAGCATTGTAACTGTAGTATAACTGCTCAGTTTGCGATGTATCTACAGTTTTCTTAAGAGGAACAAATTGTGTAGATTGTGGTACCACTATATTAGATACAATGGCATGTATATTTTTTAATAGCTGTCTTAATGGCACTGACAATCTGAAAGTAGCTGCTGAAGTTAGAAATGTGAAGAGTGAATATTCAGAACTAAATACCACAGATTATCACTTTAGCAGAAGGTACTAAGGAAAACTATTTGCTAATTGATCTTCAGCAGCAAGGTTGTGTCTCTGCCACCCAGGCATGGAGGACCCATGGGAAAGCCTGGACTTCTTCCTTCAGAGGGTACCACGATCCCTTGGGTGGGAATACATTCGACAGGCTGCTGCTGGCGGTGCGACCACAGCGCTCACGTGCCTCCGAACCAGCATGGCTGGATCTGTGTGCTCTGGGATGCACTCTTGCTTCTGAGCTGCCCCAAACTCAGAAAAGCAATTTTCTTCATAGTGCTATTGTTTGTAGCAAAGCTACTGGCTTTTCAAAAGAGAGCTAACTGCCAGTTCAGTGCCATTTGCTACCTTCGTTAAAATAAATGTGTTTCCATTTTTCTAATTCTCTTGTTCCCTATTCAAGTTTGCCAATTAAAATCATGCTCTGTGTTGCATTAGATGACAGTGCAGTGAACCAAACAGCATTTGCAGCTAAGGAAGAGCAAATGCACAAAGAATAATAGAAGAAAAAAACCTCCTTCTATATTTCTGCTCATTTCATTTGGAGTTGATTCAAACATCAGCACTGAAATGTTTTTGAAAACAGAAAGTCCATAGTTTATGTCAAAACATTGTCTTTCCCTCTGATAACCAGGAAAAACAGAGCTCTTTTAATACCTGTATTTCTTAAACCCTAAGTGATCATTACTGTAAGGCAAGGATTATTTTTAAATATTTGCTGCATCTATTAAAATGGGCCAGCTCTTTCTTTTTTTTATTCATATGAATGGATTTATGCACACATAGCAGTTTAACAAGGATGAAGCCTCCTATTATTGACAAATGCAAATGCAGCTCTACTATAATTATATATAAACCTTAATCTCTGTGTAAAACCGTATAAAGGTATTCAGATTCTGTGATATGTCTTTGTAAATCTTAGCATAAATCAAATAGGTACTGACTAAAAAAAAATGTTAGAATATCAAAGTAAATGTCTTTAGGTAAAATTTTTTCACTGTTCTGTGGTAATGATCTCCACCTTTAATTTTGGAGCAAGGTAATTTCTTGTATGTGACAAGCTAGCTATTTATAAACCCTCCTACATCATTTCCAACCATATAAAAATACCTGGATATTCCTTTTGAGCGTATGTCATCATAAAGGTAATCCTTCAATAGCACACAGAAGCCTGGTCTAAGTTCTCTTTTGCTCTGTTGGTGTAGATGTGTTTTGTGGTGCTATTGTGTTTCTGGCTGGAGTCTGACAGGGGAGGGCTGGCAGCATTTTTTAAACACTGTCCAAAGCAAGTGCTTCGTATTTATTAGTCTCTTGGAGGAGTATTTTAAAAGTCATGAAACTATTTGTTCCTAAAAGTAAATTATTGCACGTACTGAAAAGTGCGTTGGTGTTCATGAGCCATAATTCAAACAGCACAAGTTAACTTCTACAATCATTTATGAAGATATATTCCTTCTTTGTGCTGCCATGTCAAGTTCACTTCAAATGGACACTTTGATTTAATCTATTTAAACTGAAGGTAGACCTCTACAATAAAGGTTTGTGAGAGATACATTGAAGGACTGACTGAAAATAGTATGTGGGAAAGCAAAAACAAGGGAAAATTATTTTTCATCTTTATTTTTCTGAGGTGATTGCTTTAGTCAGGGAAAGCACTTCGCTGAATGAACATATACTTCTAGGTTTTCCATAGAAATAGTACCCTATTGAATTTTCTCTCAGACAGAGAGATCTCTTTACTTACTATTGCGTTTTAAGGTTTGTGCATACTTGTTCTTCATTTGTTTCCTTTAAGCTTCCTCAAAGCATCACTTCATGCAAGTTTGTGTAAATGCTCTCTGTGTTGCATTTTTTAACAGTGAACAGTGTTTTTTTATACTGAGTCACTTCATCCCTGAAAGGACATGTAGATGCAACTGCTAGAGGAGGCAAGGGTGTGATTCTTGTCTACACAAGCGCAATCTGGATCACAGCAAGAAAAATAAAAATCTCTGAGTTCCTGAGCTTTTCCTGGTATTTGTAGGACACAATCCATGGATGTGTCTTGTAATATTTCATGTATTGAAAACTAACCAACACTTCCTTATTCTTAATTGTTTCTTCATTTCTCATTGTTTGCTTAGCATTTGAGAAAGGCACTGCTGATTTTGAACCAGCAGTCTTATGTGCTGAATGCTCAGTTCTGCTTCTAAGCTGCTGGATATTGTGTTTTCTTTGTACTTTGTGGAGCTGACATGACAACACAAAGAGTCTGCAAAGCATAATCCTTCCAAGTGTAATCCCAGTGAAAGAAAACATAAATAAAACCACTTGTATTCTGGCATTCCTTTTCCCCTTTTGTTATTTCTGCAACTTGGCACATATTCCAATAAAACTATAGGAAGAACATTTCTCTATATTGAAGAATTGTGCAATAGTTACCAAGAATTTATTCACTTTGAAGTCAAAATTTATATAGAATATGAAAAAAAAAAAATTATAGTTATTGTTGTGCCTCTTAAAATAACTAACCATAGCAGGATGATGGTGTGTGTTGATGCTAGTTTTCTTGATTATCACTGAAATTCAGTGTCAAAAATCACCTGGAACAGATCTGTCCCACAAGCCTGTTACCCATGAGAGCAGATGCAGGATTTCAGAAGCCAGCCTAAATAAAAAAACCCAAAGCTAGGACTCCTCTCCCAGTCCTGTTGACTGGCATGGGACAATGGTTTGTTTGAGCCCTTGATCATTCTTACTAAACTCCAGCAGCTCAAGGGAAAGATGGTTTAGGTTTGTGGTTCCTACTCAGGTTGGACCCAATTCAACGCCATGATTACTATGGGCACTGTTGGACCACCTCCCTAGTGTCTGCTGGTTTTAAAAAAAAAAATGCGCAATGTATTTCCTTCCATTACAAAAAATAGTGTTTAGTGTTATGAAACTGTAAGCCCCAGGATGCAGACACACTTCTTCCTTGGGTACTAGGAGAGATTCATAGAAGTTTTACTGCATGGATTCAAAACAGTGAGTTGTGTTTTGGGGGGATTTTTCTACCAGCAAACTTATAAAAATATAAAATGAAACTTGAAACACTTGTGTGTAAGCCTTAGGTGGTTTTTTAAAAACGTTTGCCTTTTTAAAATGTCTTTTTTCATTAGAAAAATAAACTGCGTGCATTATAAAGTAGGGTGACATCCAACATTCAGGGTGTTGAGTCCAAGTATTAGCACCAAAGGAGATAAAAGTTAAGGCAACCTCAGATGTAGTACTTTCCATGTAAATATACAAAAGAAATAGAGATATTAGGTATGGTTTATTTTATTAAACAGTGATTTGCAGTAAGTTAAATTGACAAGAGCTGGGATATTTCTAGATGATGTTTCTATCCTCAAAATGTTTGTGTCTTTAAATGAGAGTATCTAAGTTCTGTCATAAATGTAATCTGCCATTATCATTTTTAGGTTTTATGAAGCTATGTAAAGTTCAAAAGGTTAGGAGTGAAAACTTTAAACTCTTTTCTCAGGAAATGTGCATTATATATTTTGAGATAAGCATTTGTTTTGAATTATTTGAATTCAAACAGTACCCTTTTTCTCCTGGTAAGTACTCCTAAGTCTAGCAAGGTGCTATGTTATAGTAACTAACCTGGACAAAAGCAGAGAACTGTTCAAAATCACTATTTCCTATCAGTTTGAAATTTAATCAATTGAAGCAGATGTTCTTGTTCTTAATAGACTTTTGTGGGAAAAAAATCCTAGTTGAATGAAAAATGTCTTTTCTCATAAACCTTAAAATACTCAGAATGCCGAAAGTCATGTTTTGGCAAATGGTTCTTTGTAAGAAATGTGCATGAGACAGACCTGTTCTCTAACAGCAGCATGGTATAAAGCCTGGTTGATAGTGGGAAGAGGAAGTAAAAAACCAGAAAATTTAAAAAAAAAAAATTCCAGATCTTGTTGCCCAGTTGTGATGCCCTTGCTTGGAGAGAAGAGTGATTGTCCACACAAGTACTTCCAAGAAAGTCGGTGGGACTACTTGTATGAGTAGTGGCTTGCAGGCAGGGATCCCCAGGCTCATGGTAAAGTGAATTTATGAAATAAGCACAAAAATGTTGGGAGAATAGCTGCCAGTGGGATTAAATTTCTCTCTCTCATTTTAGGAATCCATGGATCATCTTTAGCCCTTGACATAAAAGATTTCTTACTTAAAACAAGTCTCAAAGAAAGAGCCAAATCTCTGATAGGCCCTTTTTGCTGCTCTGTTAATTTGGAAGCCAAGTGGTGTAAGCACAGTGGTGATCCTGGCCCGGAGCAATCTATTCCAAAAATCTACATTGATTTGAGAGGAGGACTGCTGCAGGTCTGTATAAGGTGCTTATGGTTGTGCTGTTGAGCTGGACTGGCTTTGGATGATTCAATTTTCATAAATAAACTGCATGAAGGCCTTTTCATTCTACAACTGGTCGCTAGGTTGGGGATTTTTGCTTGTTTGATTTGGGTGGTTTTTATTTTACCTTATAAATATCTACTCTTTCATGTCAACTGTTGATTATGTACAGTGTTTTGGGTTTGATTTTTTTTTTTTTTTTTTGTGATTTTAAGTAGTGCTTAAGCCCTGCATTTTAACTGTATGTGTGTGTTCCTTAAGACTACTGGATCCAATTACTAACACTTAATATCTAGGATCCTGTTCTGATGGGTATATGTTTGTCTGTCCATGATTAATGTGTCTGTAATGCCTAGGGGTAGCCTTAAGAAGTACATATCCTTTCTTTTTAAACTTACATGAATTTCTCAGGGGCGTAATTGCAAACTGTTTTTCGTAGCAATTAATACTGTTTTCCGTGCTATACCCTCCTTTTTGGAAGTGCCCACAGCTTGAAATCCGTCCAGGAAGCATGGGAGTTCTTGAAATGAAAAATAGATTCTGTGAGGCTTAAGCAAGTGGGCTTTAAGATATATCTTGTTTTAATTATTTTTATTATAGTATCTATACACACCAAATGTTTTAAAATAAATACATAAATCAAGTATATAAAGCGCAAAAATGAAATTTTGACATTTAATTATGTCATTAAGTTTTTTCCCAGAATTGGCATTAGAAGGTCTTAGAACTGGAAATAGGGTTAATCAGATAATACAAATTTAGGAAAAAAACCCATATGTTAATGAATAAAGTCCATTTGTTTCTTTGCTCCTTTTTTATTTGTTTTTCACAGGTACTTGGCTGACTACCTTTATGCGTTGGTAATAAAATGCTTCTTTTTTTTCCCCAAAATTTTGGGTTTTGACAAGTACCAAAAAAAAGTCTATAAATCTCAGAAAGCCATTTATTATTAGAGTATAATTAGGGACAATTAGCTTTTGCAGAAAATAATATGTGTTTCGTCGGGTAGAATAGATTTGAGAATTATAACAAAATCATTAGCAGTTCTGTTTCAAATTAACTTATGTCTAATGATTTTACCAGCTCTAAACGTGACCTCATCTATCACTGTTAATTTGTATTGCAGCAGAACCTTGAGAGCTTGTGTAAAATCAGTGCCTCATCTCTGAATATTGTAGTTGGAGTTCCATGGCCTGGAGTTCCCACTGCCTACAAATGAAATGAATAAAAGCGTGAGGGAGAAAAACGTTTATCTCTCCTCTCTCAGTGGGGAGCTGGGGCCTCTGGGATTGGCTTTAGGTGACAGAGAGCTCCTCTGAGGCGATGCTGGAGCCGGTGTGGGACCCCGAGATCAGAGGTACTCTAGAAACCATAGTGGAGGTGCACTAAATTCAGGGGATCACCTCTCTAGCCTGCAGTGTTTACCTCAGGACTGGCTGTGGCTGTGTTTCAAGAGGGTCTTGGTTTATTCTGCAGCCTTACTTGGTGCAGGGCAAGAAAAAATCTGCCTTCTTGGCAGCTATACCACACTCCCATCAGGCATCCTTTGATGTTTTTCACATTTGAAAATTGGTATTTCCCCACGGAAAAATTTGCACTACTCTTTATGTGCACACCTGACTTGTTTACTTTACTCACACCCTTACCACGGACTTCAAAGTTACTGTCTGGGAATTTTTATTTCATCCCACAATGGTTCAAAGGCTAATTTATTGCTAGTTGCTTCTTGTCTTCTTGCTTCAAGGCCTGCTTCCACACATGAAATCTAAAGGACTTGTCCCCATTAACACAATTCTCTCAAACAGGAGCTTGATTTGAAAAAAGCAGCAGCGCTTGTCAAAGCTGGGTGAAAGGAATGCCTTCTTGCCTCTTACTCTGCTACAAAGTGTGTGAATCTTCTGAACTTCACATGCCCAATTTTATGAGATATTTTTTCTGAACTTCTGTTTTAAACTTCAGAAAACTTTGAACTTTTTAACGTCAATCGGAGGACTTAGAGAACACCCAATTCACGTGCTTCAATTTTGTGCTTAAGATGATCTTTCATATGTTTTCTGTGTCACATTCTTTACTGTGTCACTTAGTTTTAAATGTATTCCAGAATTCCAGCTTTGGAGCACCAAGCTCTTTGAAGAGTTTAAACTTTGTATCTTTAAGAGGTTTTTGTCGTGTCTTAAACTGAGAAACCTGTGACTAGTCCTAGCATTACGTACAGTTTTGAATATAACTTTTAAAATCTGTGGTCTTGCAGGCAGCATCACTATGAATTGTTAAATGGTAGGAATTCATTAAAGAACAGATTTGACAAATGGTTTTGTAAAGATCTTTTGTTGCATCTGTTCTTTATTTTAACATTAAGAATGCTCGCAAGCAATTAAGGTGTAAGTAGAGCAGACTTGAAGCTGTATAAAGTTCCTGTTGTTTTGGGGAGGTGTTTTTCCCTTCAAAAATGACTGAATATTTGTATGTAATTTTTTCATATTTTCTCTCTCTCTCTCTCTCTCTCTCTCTTTTTTTTTCCCCCCTTTTTAAAGGTTTTCTGGGGTCAAGAGCATTTGAACTGTTTAGTTCTTCTCCAGGAGCTTCTGTGGCAGTACCTGACTGAAAAGGGCAGTGTAGAGACATTGATACCTGAACGTACACACCCCACTTGTTTTTCTGCAGAAAGGAATCAGGCCTCAAAAACTGAGCATACCTCAGATGATCTGAGAACAGGCCTGTTCCAGTATATACAAGATGCAGGTAAGAAGGATATCATTGTGGCTCTCTTTTTTTCTTTCTTTTTTTCTGGATTATAAAGAAACAGTAGTAACCTATTACACATTATTTGCCTCTTTAAATTAATAACTTTATATTTTTTGGAAAAGCAGTTGAAAAGACATCTGCTAGAATTAAATAAAATACTTTAAAAGACTTGTTTGATTTCTTTCCATTAAGCTGTAATGTTCTAAAAGTCAGGGAAATCGCTTTTTTATTTTCTCTCCTTTTGATCCTGAGGGATTTCTTTTTAATCACTTTGGTTTCATAAACCAGCATGTTTCTTTCTAGAAATTGTATAACAGATTATAGCTTTCTTTCATTTGACAGAAGCACAAAAGCTGCCCAGTGCCTATGAAGTTGTGTTTTACAATGAAACTGAGGACAGTCCAGGAATGATGCTGTGGAGATACCCAGAACCCAGAGTGCTCACTCTTGTAAGAATTAACCCTGTTCCTTTTAATACCACTGAAGATCCAGATATTAGCACTGCTGACCTTGGAGATGTTCTTCAGGTGGGTAATGAGTTTTCTACTTTCAGTAACAAATGAAAATGTCACTGCTGTAAAGTGAAAGTTTTCAAACTCAGATTTATTAAAAATGAGCACAAAACAAATGTCAGGAGCTCTATAAAACCAATATGAGGTACATTGCACAGCTTGAGCATATCTTTAGTTTCAAAACTACTTGTATAAACCTTTTACCCACTTACCTCTAAAGCTTTTATGTTGCATAATAAGCTATGGCCAAGTTTATCAGTTTTAGTTTGTGAGCATACAGTTTTTATTCTTTCTTTTTATGGTTATACCTATCAGTCTTTGCTTAAAGACTTCATTTGGTTTGAAACTGAAACATGTGAGGAAAGACCTGGACTGAAATTTCCAAAATCTAGGGAATCATTGAAGTAAAATCTCCAATCTGGCTGTTCTCTCCTGTTTCTGTGATGACAGATGGCTGCCCTGCTCCTAGTAAGATCCACAGGGCAGAGGGAAAGTTTTCTCCCATTTTACCGTGAGGGGGTTGAAGTGGATGGTGCAGTTTGACTCTGTGAGATCATGGAACTTCTCTTTGAAGGAAGGCTGAGTGCTAAAGTCTCCATGCCCCAAAAGAGACCATACTTCAAAATTACACTGATCCTTAATGTGCTGGAATTTTTGCTTTCTAGTGCATGCATTTGGGTCATTACATATTCTTCTGTCTAGTGTAATTCTTTTTAAATTCACTTATTCCTTGCATACATATTTTGATTTTAGCTCAGTTTTACTTCTGGTAATCTCCATTTCCCTTTTGTGTTACAAATTGGACCTGTAATTTTTTTTTTTTTTTTTTTTTTTTTTTTTTTTTTTTTTTTTTTTTTTTTTTTTTTTTTTTTTAATTTCAATCTGTTTGTTAATGAGAATAGTGTTGTGAGTCAAGGGAAATAAATATTTTCCAGTTCTTCCTATTTGTTCAAAACTGTTGAATTATATTTCATTATTGCTGTGATGTTAAAAATTGCTTTTAAAATTGAATTATTCACCAATATGCTTTGAGTTATGAATAAGTAGGATAATCTTCCTCAGATAAATGGTATAATGTTATTACCGTGCACGTACTGTTGGTGAGATCATGTAAATGGCCTGCCAATTTCTTTGCCCTCTAGACAGCCAAATGTCAGCTCCTTTCAGTTACATGAAAATTAAAATTAAATTGAAAAAAATCAGCTTCACTTGGCATGAGGTTTGAATCAAAGATCAAAATTGTGTTATTGCAGGCTGTCTTGATGACCCTATTAGGTTGCTATGAAAGCCAGCATTTTGCCTTCTTTCAGGCTGGTATTTTGGAGCACGGCGCACCAAGGTTTTGGTTTAATTACATTACACTCCCATTATAGATAACAGACATTGTGAACCATTATGTGTGTGCCTGTGGAATGATATGACCGTGTCCAAGGGAAATATCAGGTCTTCTTCAAGTGGGCATACACAGCTGGACTTTTAGCAGCACCAAAGTTCTGCTTTGTGCTTCCATACGACAGTGTAGAGAAGAAGAGGTCCAATTCACAATGATTGTCTCAGAGAGTGAGAAGCACTCAGCTACCAGTGACCAGGTTCTTTCAGCTTCTACTGGTGCTCATGTAATTCTTCAGATTTCTACCACAAGAGAAATTATAAAGATATCATCCAAATTAGAGGCTATCTAGTCAAAACTTCTGTTTTGGACACATGATGTGCAGAAATGCCTGTAAAGAAGATACTCGCTTTGGCTGTAATTGTTGCCTGGCTCGAGGTGGTGATTTGTCACATTTTCCAGAAATGGCCATACACCTGATGAACATCTATTTTAAACATGGACAGTGTGCATTTTTTTATTAATCTAACAGAGGTATGAGAGTGGAATAAGTAATAGAGTAAATTTTTAATTTCTTTAGGTAAAATGAATTTACCAAATACTCATGTCAAATTTCAGATTCTTATTTAAGTTAATCATGAGGCCTTTCTTTCATCAGCTCCACTGCTTCCCTGTGTGGATACATGTTAATTAATATACTGCAGATTTAGTACATATGGAAAATTCATTAAATATAAAGAGAAAAAAGAAAAAAACAACATTATTTTATTCAGTTCTTGAAATGAAACTTAAGAGAAACATCTGCAAGCCAAAGACTCCAGATTCTTTGAAAAAAAGGATCAAAATTTAAAGCAAATAATGATACCAAGCTATATTAAAATATACTTCAAAATCTTTCCCAAGACTGTGTATATGTTCAAATGCAAGGAGGACCCATAATGTCCCCAGCTGTGTTAGCGGTCTCCCTTAATCTTCTGCTTCACAAAGATAAAGTCAAAGGTGCCCTTCTGTAGTTTGTCTTGAATTCAAAGTTTTCCAGTTGCATGTTCTTTCTTTCTGAGTAAGTTGCTATGACATTTCATCCAGCTTTCTGTCTTTGTTAAACTTTTAGCATAACATTTTAATCATGACTAGGTTTTAGAACTCTCTGGTTTTATAGCTATTATTCAAATTCTTGGAACTTCCCAAAGCTTCACCATAAAGAGAATTTTTCTAAATATTGAAGGTGCGTGTTATCTGGTACAGCCAAAGGATAGAGAACAGCTTCAGATTATAAGAGTTGATATGAACTATATTGTTTCTGTTGAACCTTGCTTTGCTGCTATTTCTAAATTGCCCCAAGAGCTGTTTTTCTTTTGCTTTACTTTGTGTTGTTGCAAAGATAAGCAGTCTCACTGGTCAAGTTTCTAATACTTTGTTTTTATAGTCCAAACATTTTTGCTTTTATTTGTGGAGGGAACAGGAATAACTGATGTCTTTGCCATGGGATACCACATGGCATTTCTTTAGCAACTGAAAATAGAACTTGGATCTAATTGTTTGAAGGAAGTGAGAATCCTAGATCCAATCTCATTTGGAAATATGAAAATGAATATATGAAAATATTTCATTGCAGAGGGTGAAAATATCAGAATTTGTTGTTCTTCCTGTTTAACAAACATGGGAAACATCTTCTATTTAATCTTTAAGCCCTTATTGTCCTGTTTTCCCATGTTGCAAATATCCTTTGGCTCTGTGTGATTTACCATTCTTTCAGATAACTAGTATTTGAGGAAACACCTTTCAACGGTGTTTCATAGGCATAGAATGGTATTGATGTGAGAATCATATGTCCACCTCAGGACTAGAGGGAAGTCCAAACTTGGAAAATTTCCACCAAATTTATTCAAAAGGTAAAAAAAAAAGATGAAGTAGCAATTTCATTATTTTTAAAATATTGAAAATTGATATATTGATAATCCAAAAATAGGAGATGCTCTCTGAGACTTTTCCCATTATAACTGATGAAATTTAAATCATTGAAGTTGACTGCTGGTAAGAGGAAGTCTTGTGGTTAAAGATATGTGGATGAGCAACTTTAAAAGCCTATTTTATTCTGTGCTTAAAGAAAGACATGTATGTCTTTTGTTTATGTACACAAAACCAGAGAGAAAAAGCTCACTGATGTTGCTCCAAAAATTTAGTTACTGCTACATTTAGGTCACTCTCATGTGCAGATAATTTCTGTAATAAAAACTGTGCAGGTGTTTATAAATTTGTCTCAGTGAGTATTGACATGTGAAGACTTAAGGCATGCCACAGTTTCCCAGTTTAACATTAAACTATAATCTGTAAGGCAACCAACTCATCATTACTGGGTGAAGGCTGCCTGTTTGCTCTGTGGTGGTCTTGTGGCATGGTAGTTAAAGTTGCAATCCGTGGGCAGTGATGATTCTCATTCCTATGAAATCTGACCATGATTTTCTTTCTTCAAGAATTTTGAAGCATGGTAATAGCCTTCAAGCAGATTTGGTTTAGAATGTACGTTGAAATGTCTCCTGCAGAGATATCAGAATTGTAGAAGATACATGAGCTTCTTTAGGAACAAGAATGGGCTGGACAGTCTAAATTTCAGAGTAAGGGCTTCATAATGTCTCTCTTCATTTCCTAAATGATGAGGACATTGGCTTGGTCTGGCTACTAAGACAGTTGAAAGAGAATTTGTGGTAATTTCCTCCATCCTGATTGTTCTGGTTGCCTTGAAAGTATGGTATTAGGATGAAAGGAGTAAGAGCAATTTCTGATTTCATACAATAGTTTATTATTATGCAGATAATTCCACTATCCCGGAGCATAAATAATAATTGAAGAATCTATTCTACATCATCACAAAGGGCTGTGTTTCAGAACTGTTGTGCAATGTTAAATTCAACTGTGCTTGTACAGTTCCTTGGATCTGTCAGGTCCATATGTGAGAAAGGACAAGTCATCTTTGTTTCTGTGATATTTTTAAAATTCAAAAGAGGGAAAGCAGGAAAAATAAAGCAGGGGAAAAAATCTGTTACTTATTCAGTAGTGACTCTCAGATTGTGCAGATACAGTATGAAGCTAGCTACATTTAGATATTTAACCTCAAAGAAAGTTCTGTTGAATATTTGTGCTGCGGGGCTTAGAACTGTACTTGCTCTGTGTGTCTAGTTTCCCCAAAGTCTTCTTGTGTCTTCTTGCAGTCTTAAGAATCTCAGATTTATGTTTATCTTTGCCTGTGATGTTGTTATACTTTTCTGATGTAATCTAGGTTATATTTTTATATAATTTATCGTTGCCAAGAACAAGGTTGACAGGTTTAGGTTGGCAGGGGAGAGAGCAAAGATTGGGAGGGGCTCACCAAGGTAGGAAAACAGTTCATATGCCATCAGGGAAATATTCTGCTTTTCTGTGCAGGCAGGTGAACAGGACACACAAATTATCTCCTGTACAGCTAGAGGCCTGTTGTATCTAGTGAACCTTTTACAGAGATTCTCATTTATTGTCATTCCATTGTAGAGTTACCTCTCAATGAGGGATGTTGCTGGCACTGCCCCATATCTTAGACAAAAGCTATGTATTGTCACAAGAACATTTACCCAAATGGCATGGATTTAAAAACAGAAGAAAACCAGATTTATCTAATCAAAGTAATCATACAATGTATAATGTTCCAAATTCTGAGTTATCTGATTTATTTAAGATGCATCACTAACACAGACTTAAAATGCTTTCTCTTGGATTGTCATCCAGTGGGAGATGTTAAACAAAAGAAAGATAAACTACGGCATTTGCTCATTTTTCCATATGAAGTTAAAATAAAATATCTGCTGAACTATAATCCTGACAGGTTTTTGTATTTGAGGATGTTTCCCTTGTGTACCTGCCAGGATTCCTATTGCATGCGAGTGTAGTCAGCATTATAACAGCTGATGAAAAGATGAATGTGTGCTGAGGTCTCCTTTTTTGGCCTTTCTTCTTTATATAGTGTCCTAAGATACAGAGCACAATTTAGAAAAGTGGTGATTAAATTAACCAAATCTCAAGGTCTCCTGAAGCATATTTTAGGGCAGTGAGTATAGTTCTGAGGTTGCAAGGGCTTAACTGGGATTTAATAAGGAAAGATTACGTAAATAAAACCACCATGGTAAAATTCACACAGAGCATTTCCAAAGGTGGTGAAATCTCTTTTAGGAGAACATAAAATATTTCCAACTTCAAAAGCTAGGGATTCAAAAGTTTGTCTGTTGCATTGCTGTACATGCGTGTGCATTTGGGTATTTGAAAAAAAGCATTTTCAAGCTTGCTAGTCTGGAATCTGATTTTTTCAACACTGTCAGCCTATAAATAGTCATTTTCTAACACCTTGTGGCTGTTTAACCAGTGGCTTAAGGAAGCATGAGCTTAAGAATGACTGACATTAGACCTACTGTAAATCATTATTCCAGGAAGGATTTGACATGACAGTCAACAGGAAAAGAATTATGATCAATGTCAAAGACATTCATTTTTCCTTTTAACAGAGAATACCTCATTTTTGGCTGACTCTGCTTCCTTTTTACTTTTCATTCCCTGTTGGGGCTGCAATATTCAGCTGGGCATTTGAGAGTCTGGGAAAAGTTCTTTCTGGGAAACCACAAATTTTTGATTTATTTCTTATATTCCCAAAGCAACAACTATTTTGGAAATCCAGATGATTTGTGTCAGACAGGTTAGTGATTTAATATTATGGTGTTACTAGATAATAAGTTGTAAAGTTGAACCATGCTTCTTGATAGACCTGTTGGTTTGCAAGTTATTGAATCTACTGCCAGTTCAATACTGTCTTCAAATAATGAGACTAGATGGATGGAGAAATAATTTATCTGGCTGTTGTGAATTGCTCAGAAGGCAAATTTGGTGCTTTGTCTGCTTTTTAAAGCTTACATTTCTTGTTAATTCAACCTTTGGATGTTATTCAAAATTACTGTAATAGTCATACTACTACTACTATATAAAGATTCTGTACAGTGTTTTTATTATTTCTTGACTTCGTGAAGAGTTGCAACAAGCTTGAAAAGAAACAATTATTATTGAGCATACCTAATCATAAACTAGAAGCGTACCAAATGCCATCTTATTCTAACGTAGGGAACCTCCTTCTCAGCAGTAGATGCAGTGTTTCTGTCCATGCATGAGTACAAAAATGAGAGCAGGTCGTCACGTAAACAGCTGATCTGTGGCCTGTAGGTTTGCTTGTAGCTTGAGCCACTTAGATGATCTGCAGGCAAACAAATTTTCTGATCTGAGTTTTGCACATGTTTTCTGAACTTAAGACTCTGGCTATTAATTATAAGTCTTGTCTTCATTTTCTTGCAAGGAAGGAAATAGGGACTGAAGAAGTTGGAGTCTTAAGCGGATGTTGAAACAGAGCCTGTTCTCTCAGGGAATTCCAGTTTTAAATATTGTTTTTGAACGTCCTTGCCTGAGAGTAGGATTATCTCAGACTTTACTATTTTGTTACTGATTTGTGTGTGTATAATCTTAATTATTTTGCTGTGTGATCTTAGTGTTCCCTGCATCAAGATGAGACTGTATCATTTGTCCTAGAGTTTCTGTGCAGTCTGCGGGGAGTTAAGCGTAACTTGTTGGGAATGTTAATGGAAGTTGTGCATAATTTGCCTGTGCATCACAGTGAAATTTACCCGTAGGGGTTACTGAGCCAGTGAAAATTCTACCGGGTGCCAGAGGACTGACGAAACCATCAGATTATCTTAATGACAGATTTACACTCTCCTCGTGTTCTGTACTCTTCAGATTTTGTGACTCTGATTTATGAAACTTTGCAAACCCAAGTCCTTACGGCTGTACATTGACTTTGTGGTACTTCTCATAAGAGTCAGGCTTTATTGTGGTGAGAATATGTGGTCAAAATATCTCATATACTGAAAATCATAAGGTAGTTTATGTATTAATAGACTGCTAACCTCAATGGTCAGAGGTGACTACATTTCAACATCATAGTGCTTATATTATTAATAAATAGTGAAGCCTAGAAAATTAAAAACCTTTAATGAAATGTGGAAAATAGTTCCTGTATCAGAAAGAGACAATAAGGGTGTTGCAAGAAGTAGGTGAGTCCCTAATGTAAGATCTCCAATCAGTATACTTTTGTTTCTCAATACTTGAAACAATACATTAGGATCTAATAAGTTAAATATTGTTACTTTTGCTGTTCAAAAGGCAAGTGATCATCAGATAAACTCAGTCTTGGGGTGAATGACAATTAGTAGAAAAATTTGACACTTAGCAGTACATAATTTTCCTGTTTAGAATTCGGCAGAAATCTCAGTTATAGCCTGGCGCTATTCTGTGCTTTTTTAAAAAAAAAAGCTGTTAGTGTGTTTAGAGTAATTTTTCCATAATGAAAAAAGCCAATATCTGTGACAGATTACATTACTCCACACACCTGCATTTGCTCTGAACCTGCTAGCCTGATAAATTGATAAGTTGGTCACATGTTGTTTTAAAAAGGCAAAGAACATAGTTCCTAATAAAGGAATGCTGCATATTTCTTCTGAAAGGTTAAAAAGCATTTCTCAGGGCTCTTAAATTACCATATTCTGATACCAGGGGAAAATAAAACCTGGGCTTAGAGTCGTGTTTGTACTTAGAGGGCTTTCCGGACAGGAAGGCGATCTTGATGCAATTCAGTAAGCCACAATACCAGTGGGGCATTACAGGTGAAAAAATTGCAGCTGTACCACGCACCACAATGTATTACAACTGTACAGTGGAATATTTCCTGTACAGAAATAGGGCTTGGTTAACTTTGTTTCCCAAGAGTAGATCACATTAAAATGTTATAAAATCATGATTTCCTGCATTTGAATACTTGTGGTTTCTCAACTGGTTCCAATATTACAAAAGGTTTTTTATAGCTTCTATTAGTTGAAGATGTATAGAAGCTTTTTTCCAAAGTCAGCTAAAAACGAAGTTATGTATTTTTAAAGAACAGCTTTTCTCAGAAGACAACTTTTCTCATCTCTTTATTACAACTCTGTCTGATGTTTATTTTATAAACTGTGGGACAGATGTAAATTTAAATAAAATGAAATAAATATACTAATAGGACTATTAGTATATATGTTAAATAGAGTTGAAAGAGCCATGGTATCTGTTATTACTCAGATAGCCAAATAGTAGTTATTTTCATTAATCAGCCAAAGACCTCACTATAGATAAAGGAAAAAAATAAATTAAGCAGATATTGCATATTAAATTTTAGAGTGAGTATTTGTAATTTAAATGTCCTAGCTTTAGGACCAAATTTATTTTAAAAAAATTCAAAGAGAAGTAAAAGAATTCTGGTAAGAAATTATGTGATATAATTTTGAAAAACATCTCCGTTTAGGGTGTCTGATTATTCCAGAGTTGAAAATTGAGACTGTACCATAGTGGAATATATTTTACTGCCTGAAATATACAGGTATATAACACTTCAAACTGCTGTCAAAGTACAGAAAACTAATGAAAATACAAAGGAGACTGAGGTGGGTGGGACAGCAAATACTTTGTACAACTAAATTATTTTAATCCTAGTACTACTGCTAATCCTAAAACCACTTATACAAGGCTATATTTTTACTTCACTGTAAACCATCACTTTTTTTTTGGTGGTTTGGTTGTTTTGTTTCTTCCTTCATGAAATGGGGATGTTGGTGGTCTATGGCTGTGCCAGGAGAGTCTGTTTTCTACACAGATATGATAATACCTTAGCTCTGAGGAAGGTTAAAAAATATTATCTATCAAACAAGTGGTTTGTTGCATGATTTCACACTGTCAATCACACAAGATACACAGGAATGTGAATGTTGAAGTATCCTACATTTGCCCAAACTCTAGGTGTTCCACTGGTCAGATTGATTTGTGTATGTTGTGTGAACAGTATATTACAAACTTCTATTCTATTTAGTATTTTTCATTTGGGCATATTTTCTACATATTGTATTTTTCTACAGAGTTCTTTTGCTAGTTTTATATAAATAATACTTCAAAATGAAATTTAAAAGTAACGTTCCTGGTAGTTACTGCCAAGACTTTTTTCCTTATAAAAATACGGACAAAACTTTTTATTTCCTGCTACTGCAACTTCTGTTCACCTAATGGGAGAATTGTGTTTTTAAGACAGTTGGCCCTAAACCAGTAAAATACATTAATAAAAGAATAGTTTTATTACAGAGCAATGAGTTTATTCCTGCTCAGGAAGCTGAAGTCAAAGTCGCAGTATGGGTTGGTGTCTGACTCAGTGCTAGTTTGTGTTGTGTTCTGCCTCATTCACTGAGGTGGCCCTGCCTGGAGAAGATAAAACACACACACACACTTCCTGTCTTCTGTGTGCTTTTCTTTTGTCTAGTGGTTGTTTCTGGACCAAGAATAGCTTAATTTCCAAGTGGAAGCGCCCACGATCTGAGGGACTGACATTCAAGAAATGAATATATCTTCTGTAAAAGCTTCTTTTCTTGCAAATACATCAATCAAAAGGAAGCATCACTGTAAGAAACATTAGGCACATCCTGTAATCTGGCTGTTAATATCTATCTTTCTTTCTCAACTGGACAAGGCATATTTTGCAGCCTAAGAAATCTGCATTTATATAGTTTTAAAGTTGATTTTTTTTTATACTGAATTTTAAAATCATGTGCTTCAGTATTTAAGTAATAAGACATAATACTTTTATACAGTCTTAATTCAGCAACTTCAATGAAGTAGGCTGATGGCTGTAGCTTTTTCCCACAGACAAAAAAGATGGGATTAGTTAAGAAATGGAGATATTTCAATTATTTTTCTCCTAGTTGGAAGTTATGTCCATGTCTGAGACCTGTTACCATTCTGACAAAATATATAGTGAATAGTAGGTATGATCATTGATGGTAATGTGGCAGGTTGTGGCAGTCCACTGATGTTGGTTCTCTGCTCAGCTGTAGAAAAGTGCCTGTAGACAGATAAGTGGTGTGCACCCAGCACTTTTCATGTCCAAATTAGCCTAGTCTAAAGCTGGGAGGATAGCATCAGCTCACAGGAAAATATAGAAGCATGTTGTGACCTTGAAATTCTTTAAAAAGCACTCACAGGTCAACACTCATCTCTCTATCAAGTCCTAGTATTACACATAACCACACGTGGGAATAAGGAGTATCTGTAAAACACAACATTAATAACACAGCATTAACAGACTGTGTAGCATTTCTTGACCCCTTAGTTTCCAAGTTGGAATTGAATTATTCTGGTACTGATAATGTGTGACACAATATATGATGAAGAAGAAAAAAACACTGTCACATTGTAATTCTTCAGTGGGAATACTTCATGTTGCTTACTAACATTATACTGTATTGTTGTTAGGTTGACAAGGAAATTACTTGAAGGATGCAGGATTTTAAGAGGATTTTCAGGTTTCTTACTGTTTGGATTTTTTTCAGGGATGTTTTTCATAAGAGTGTAATATACATTAATTTTTTCATCTTAAAATAGAGTGAAATGAGATTCAGAGAAAACAGGACTCTGCTCTCTTCTAATTAAAAAGATTTTTGCTCCAAGGCAGCTGTTTCTGAGCAGTTGTTTGTGTCATGTACTTTGCCAATACACCATTTTCCTTCTTTTTCCAAACACTGCCATGCCATTTTCAGATCTCCAGTGTCTATAGTTCACAGCAGTAAGGAGAAAAAGGAGCAGCCTTCATTTTCTCTGCTTAGAGTTTAGGCTCTTTCTTACAGCTTTTCATTTCTGCTCCTAATCTCTGTTATTAAACAGAGATGCTGCTGAAAAGTAATGTATTTGACTGTGGTTTTGCTCCCTATTGCCATAATCATCCTTCTAAATAAGTATGTTTGCTACAGTGAGTGGTTTTCTAGCAAAACAGAGCTTGGAGATCCTTGGTTAAATCTGAGCTCATGGTTAAATAATACTTTTATGCACACTTAAGTGACAGGTGAATACAATCACTGGAATTAAAACTGTCTTTGAGAGCTATGGAAGAAGAGAAAAAGCTGCAGGGAAGTGTCTGCTGGAGAACCAAGCTAGTTGTTAAGCAAAAAAAATTAAATATTTTTTCGTGTTTGCTGTTATACAGGCAGCCATAGTGGTCACATTTTCTAAGAGGTAACAATTATATGAATTATAGTTTAGGTTTTATTCAAACATTTTAAGTTAAAAGCACCATACTTACTCGACATGAGGGGATTTTTTTTGTTGCAGCTAGTTCACTTATTCCCACTGCTAATGACTCAGTTCTGGCATTATAACCTCTTTCCAGGCTTTCACAACTATTATTTTTGGCAGCTGATATTGCCCAGAGCTACCATCTTTCCTTAAACTTATCCAGATCAGGCATTAGTAATAAAGCCCCTAGAAAAAATAAAGCTAGATATGTAGAAATCAAAGATTCTAAGTCAACTAAGTCTTTTGCAAGCTTCCAACTAGAAAGTTTGCAGTTCGTGTAGTTCCAAAGCATGAGCTGTATTTTGTATAGGCAATCACATAATGTGTGTCCTTGATTTCTTATTTCTCATGTGCAGATGACACTTTGAAACATACCGTCTCTTGCTGTGGTAGATTTCTTGACGTTTTACAACATAGTCCGAAAAAACTGTAAACAAAATAAAGAGGAATAATCTTTTCTACTTGTTGACCAGTCTGCATTAACTGTTTGTTCAATGATGTTTTTTCTGGCTACTCAGACTGCAGAGTTCAGCAATCATTCCTGTGCCTTTCCAAATTTTTCATAATGCACTTTAGAAGTTGTCATGCAGTAAACAGAATCACAGAATGGGTAAGGCTGGAAGGATCCGCAGTGGATCCTCTGGTCCAGCCTCCCTAGTCAAGAAGGGTCATCCCAGAGCACGTGGCACAGGATTGCATTCAGGGGGTTCTTGAATATCTCCAGGGGGCTCTACAATCTCTCTGAGTCACCCACACAATAAAGGAGTTCTTCCTCATACTCAGATGAAACTTCCACTGCATTAGTTTATACCACAGACCACAGCCTGAAGGCGAGTTATGAAGTTATTACTCCTTTGTGGCATAAATATTTTCATCATTTTACTTTGCCATCTTCTCCTCAAGAGTAGTTTCAATAGATCTAATACCTTGTGAGTAGGTGGAAATACTGAAGTACCTTGTTGGTTTTTTGGGTTTTTTTAAACAGGATGTGTGAAATCCAGTTTAGGTTTTTTCAAGTTTTGCTCTGCCCTTATTTTGAATCTTTATTTTTGATCTCTCTTTATTATTTTCCTCTATCCTTATCGATAGTTTTATGGGTTTTGTATTGTAGTACCACTTAGAAAATGACCTTACTGTACTCTTGAACTTGTTCTTACAGCTCATTAAACTTAGTGGGAACAGAATTCATCACCTTGTTTAGCCTCCTTTAAAACACCCATTTCTTCCTATTCTAATCCAATTCTGTGAGATTCTCATTAAAGAAAGAGTTTTGTTTCTAGAGGTAATCTAAGAGAACTAAACACGCTACATATGATAGCTTTGTGAGACTTTCATTGCACACATGTTAGTCAATAACATTGATGAAAATAGGTAATTCAGATTTTGATAGACATTAGGAAGCACAAGACCAAACAAGTATTCAAATATATTTAATTATTAATTATATTTCATATTAATCAACTTCCTAAAAGATTGTCAAGGTATTTTAGGGACTGAGATATGCAGAAATAAATACTGCTGTATGTAAAGTATCTTTGCAACCATGAAAGGCTGCAGCCTTTTGTCAGAAATGAAATGGATCCTTTTATAATTATGTAATTCCAAGACTTCATGCTATAGGAAATAGGCCACATATTGCAATATTTAACTAAACTCAAATGTTTTATCACTGGAGATAAAGCAGTAGAGATTGTGAAGGTTTAAAAAAAAGAAGTATGTGAGCATGACAACAGATGATAGAAGATGCTCTTTATGTGTTCCTAGTTAACATAGGGGAGTTCTTTGGAGGTATCCAATGTATCCATAATTGCAGGGTAGGAACATTGCTGTGGTAGTGTAGCAGTCTTGAGTGTTTTCCCACAGGCCTTAAACATTCAAATAATTTAGCACTGAGAAGTTCTGAAAAAAATCTAAAAGTCTAGTGGCGCTGAGAGCAAAAAGAATCACTTTAGTGTGGATTTGAAATATGGCCACAAATTTAACATGGTATTTCTTATTGCTGCTGTTGTGCACTGCACTATTGTACAGTTAGCAGCAGAGAACCAAGAAAGATGTTTTCTTGTTTATCAAGCCCATCCTTCTCCTACTGGGCAATGCTTGTTATTTCCTCCATCTAATGAACAAATCAAGCTTTTAAAAGCAGCCCTCATGAGCACCAAGGTTGTCCTTGCATGTCCCCCAGTTTCTAGCCTTACACTTTATTAATAAGGAAATTCAATTTTGACTCAAAATTTCTATAAACTTTTCTTCTAATAAATGTTTCTCTCCTGAGGTGTCTGGATGGAACAATTATCTTCCTGGTTTTTAATTTCATTTAGTCTTCAACTCTCCACAGCAAGAGTTAATACAGTTTTAAGATGAAGCTTTGGAAACGTGACATACTCCAGATGAGTCCCCACTGATGTCTTATACAAATCAATTAATATTTGTCCCTCACTTTTGGAAATATTTCACCTGATGTCTATCAAGATGGTATTTACTTTTTCCAGGCTTCATCATGCTGCCTCACACTTTTCCAGCTGACATTTACAGATTTTCACCCTTTCCAACTGGATATGCAGCTTATAAACAAATGTGTTTTTATCTTTACACGACATGTGGGTTTTGATGTTAAATCAATCCCTTTTTCTCCCACTTTAATCTTCAAAATTAAATCAGCTCTCCTGATTGACACTGCTGTGGTACTCTGTGTTACACACATTACTGGCATCAGAGGTTCACTGACAGTTATCAGATTTATTTTTTTTTTTTTTATCCTATGTCTTGAACTAAAAAAAAAAATAGTGAATGTGGTTGCTTTTTTTGGTCTTAACATATCATTGTGTCTTGACATCTGTAGTTAAAATCCACCTTTCAGGCTCTTTGGTTCCACATGTTAATTCCTCCAGAATTCTTTGGTGATTATTTATGTTCCTTTGCCCTCCCCAGCTTGAACCATTGAGCTCCCTGAATTTTCCTTCTTAACCTTCATTCCTGTTAATTAATCAGCTTACTGTCATCTCCATCTGCATCATAATCTTTACCGAATAACAAGAAAGAATGCTTACAAAACTTGTTCTAAATTTACTTGCATCTCTGCCACATTCTTACTTTTTTCTTGGTTATTTATGTATGTATGTCTATACACAGGGGTAAAACAGGTAATAACACATACATATGCAGTTTTTTTCTTACTATTTGCTTTATGCCAGCTTGACTTTTAGTAATTCTTGAGCATGTACAACTGCCAAACCTGTGGATTTCTGTATCTTAATTCTAAAATCTTCATAGGTGGCTGAGTTTCCATTTGCTTTCATATTCTCATTCTCACTTTCTTTCTGTTACCAAAAAAAGAAAAAAAGCACATAGGAACCTAGGATACAACCCTTTACAACCCTTAAAGGTCTATACTTTTATTAAAATTGATTTTCTATTGTCTATAGAAATGCCTATAATAACTTTCTCTCCAGTTCAGTGATACATCCTGAAATAACCCAAGTGGATTATTTGCGGACTTAATTTTAGGGATGTAGTTAAACAGAAGCCCCTATGTATTTATTTGGTTTCATTTGCCTGTATTTGTCTAAATAGTCCTTGAAAGAAGAGATCATCTGCTTACAAGTGCTTCATTTCACCCAGGATTTATAGCAACGTCTTGGCCCCCCACAAAACGTTGTCTATTACAATTTTTTCTCTCCATCATTGGTTATTTTAATAAACTTTTATTGTTATGTAATAAAACTAAAACAATGTGTTTTAAAAAATTAATGACGACTAGAATTTCTCTGATATCATGATGTGTAGACAACTGATGGATTTTTTGGCTGCATAATACAAATAATATTTATATTATATAATTGGAAGTGTTAATCTGCAATGATGCTCTAAAATCATTTTCATTTACGTCAAGACAGCACAAGATCTGAGTAATGGTTACAGTTAAGATTTTCTAGATGACCATTTACTTTTATTTCATTTAATTAGTTTTACACTTCTGACATATAGATTAAAATGCATTATATTTGCAATCAAGCATAAAGTAATTATGCCTTCTCCCTTTTATCACAGATTCCTTGCAGCTTGGAGTACTGGGATGAGCTTCAGAAGTCATTTGTTGCATTCCGGGAGTTCAGTCTATCAGAAAGCAAAGTCTGCGAGCTGCAGCTGCCCAGTATCAGCCTTGTGAGTGATCAGAAGGAGCTCATAGCCTCTGACCTCTGGAGGATTGTCCTCAACAGCAGCCAGAACGTGGCCGATGACCAAAGGTAATTTGGAAGGAGGACGGAAAAAGACATCTAGTGCTGGGCTCCTGAGAAATCTGTTTCAAGAGACTTAGAAATTAGGATCCTTTTTTTGTGTGCCATAAGAGTAGTCCATCCTGTGCGAGTGGCAGACTGTAGCTCACTTCACACAAAGGCATGGAGTGTGCACACCAAGAACTTTCCTTTAGGTTCAGAAGCAGCCTGGCAGTATCATAACCATCCATTTTCTGAATGCCAGGTTTACTGAAAAGTGCAGACAAGCGGGTCCTGAGACCTCTTAGCCTGCATGAGGCAGTAAAATCAGCTAGTTAACAAAAGAAGACTTAGGTGCAATCCGTTCTATAATGTAATAGTAAACATTCTTCTTCCATACAATACCTCCACATCACCTTGATTCTCTCCTCAGTACAAGTCAATGACTATTTTAAAGATATTGAACAAAATGTTACTATTTCTATGGTATTGCATTATTATTTGCACAGATTGCTTACTATGTTAACAGGAAAAAAAATCAATCAGTGTTTTTAAACACTGGGGATCCATTTTTCATTATGTTTACAGCTAGAAACACTGTGCAATGACAGATATTTGCTCTGTTTACATTCATTCTATTTTGGTTAATATGTAGAGTGAAAGGAATGAGTACAAGTTCTGTCCGGGAACAGAAGTGGAATTGCTTTCAAAGACCTGTTTAACATTTTATATTTAGTGCAGAAAACACAAAATTACTCTCTTGGATCATTGGTATTTCTTGCTGCTTGTTTACAAACCCAGGCTTCAGTGGCTATGTAGCATCATCCATGTATGTGTTGAATGAAGCTACAGAATTCAGAGAAATCAGGGAATATGAGCATGGCTAACAAAATCAATGAAGAAAATTAAACATCTGGTTTCCATTAATAGTATCAGGTTGGAAATGATTTCTTGATGTTAATTGTGAAAGAATGCATTTTTATCATTGAGAAGTTAAGTGTTTTAGACAAGGTTAATTCCTCTGAATGTGGGACCCTGGCAGAATTGCCTTCCTGGTCAGCTTAACACCACAGAAATGTGAACTCGGTGGGAACTGGAAATGATGTAGTGAAATTTAGTAGATTTTTTCATCAAGGCATTTAGTACTGTAGTCATGTTTATTGTTTTCTGCTTGAATAGGGTTTATCACTGTATGCAATGTTTCATTCAGGGAGCTCTGATAAGCTAATGAGCTCTAATTGTTCAGAAACAACAGGAATTAAACTGAAGCATTTGCAGTTCACTGCACAAGGATAGCAGGAGAGGAATGAAGGCAGCAAAAAACATTTACCTCACTACTGGAGCATTTGAAGGTAAATAAACAGAAGAGAAAGAGGAAGTCAAAGGAGAGTTCCTTGAACTGACACCTACCTATCCAGAGGCTGCAGAGTCACTCGTCCTGATACTCTGTTGGCCTGGGGAATTCATAATAGCTTTAAGAAGTGTAGTTTATACCTATGTGAACTAACAGTAGACTGGATATTTAAAGATTTGTATAGGTCAGGGTGAACTCCAGAAGCCAGAAACCTGTGGGATATACAAGGCAACCCTCTGATTTCAATCAGAGGAGAGAAAAAGTTATACTCCCTGCCTCAGAAGTGTTTTTAATTTGGAGGTATGGGTTTGCTCTCATGAGGTCACACCTGGAGTACTGTGTCCAGTTCTTGGGGCCCCAAACTTAAGAAGGATGTGGACCTGCTGGAGTGATTCCAGAGAAGAGCCACAAAGATGATCAGAGGGCTGCAACATCTCTCCTGTCTGAAGACAGATTGAGAAGCTTTGAATTTTTCAGTCTGAGGAAAAGGGAGCTCCGAGGAGACCTTAGAGCAGCCTCTCAGGGACTAAAGAAAGCTGGAGAGACACTTTTTACAAGGACATGTAGTGATAAGGGGGGATGGATTTAAGCTGAAAGAGGGCAGGTTTAGATTGGATATTAGGAAGAAATTCTTCACTGTGAGGGTGGTGAGGCACTGGAATAGGTTGACCAGAGAAGCTATGGATGCCTCATCCCTGGAAGTGTTCAAGGCCAGGCTGGGTGGGACTTTGACCATCCTGTTCTAGTGTAAGTTGTCACTGCCCTTGGCAGGGGTGTTGGAACTATGATTTTTAAGGTTCCTTTCAACCCAACCCAATCTCTGGTCCTATGATAAAAATTCAAACTGATCTCTCCAGCTTCAAGCAAAGATGCACTGAAAGCTTTCTTAAGGATGGCTGCAGGAAGAACTGGTGTAGAAGTAGTCCTGACCCATCTGGAGTGATCCTTCTCAGAAAAACTTAATGGGTCAAAATAAGAGCTACTGTTCCTCACATATTAGGCTTTGATCTACAGCATTTGAGTCACAGTGGCTTTTTCTTGGAGACAGTGCAAACATCCCAGTGACATGTCACTGACCTGGAGGTTTGAGACAGCACCCAAGAACTGAATGTGTATGGTTACAGCCACAGAACAAAGTGAAGGTAATGGTTAAGCCCTAAGGGATCATGTTCTGTTGAAGGGAAGCAGGTGGTGACAGAAACTGTGGACCTGCAGAGAAGTTGAACCTTTCTAGATGTCTAGTGGCTTATAGGAAGTCCACGTTGGCAGTAACTTTGCTGAACTGTGGCTTCATCAAAAACACTGCTGCTGGTATGGATAATTTCTTCTCACCAAGCACTCTGAAATATGTTCTATATTCTACTTAACCAAAAAATGCCAAACTTTCTTCAGAAAGAAACAGTGCCCATGTTGTGGTAAATGTCAAAGTCTTGTTCCTAAAGCGATCATTTAACATGGGATTTTGCAGACTTGTGGGAAGAGCCTCAAGGCTTAATGCCAGTGCTGAGTGTTAAACCAGGGAATTCTAATGCTGAAGGATCTGTGAGGGTAAGAAACAAAGTCTGTATAAAAGTTTTCCTTTACACTCATGAAGATTTGACATTAATTACATGCTGGAACTGTGTGATTGATTAGCAATTATAATACGCTATTAATTGTAAAGTATAAAACTGCTTAGTCTTGTTGAAGTTTATCTTCTTAGTTTGACGTTGCATTTTGGGTCAGACTCTAACCACTGCCATATGCATGCAGCTGCTGCTCAATGATAATATTTTTTCCTTAAAATTCTGCAGGGTTGGGGTTTTTTTGTGGTAACCTCTGTGATATGCTAATTATTAATAGCAGAGAGCTGATCCGTTGCGGTTTAGTACTTTATTACTGATTCCTAACATTGGTTATAAGGTATGAAATTTAGGTGTCTCATATGACAGGAAAACAACAAGGTTTGTGAAAAGATGTAGATTCAGCTGGTATGATGAGCAGTAGCTGGCAGAGTGAAATAGAGAAACCAGTAGTGAATATGGGAATATGCAAAGATGTCATAATTCAAATCCTGTGGTATGCAAACTCTTCTGAGATTGATCAGGAACTAACTGGAAGTATAAAAATCAAGGAGCTGTCGGTGAAGGGCATAATAGATTCATTTGTATTGTTTATTCTTGAGAAATTTTTATCCCATTCATTATTTCTATGTATGTATAAGGTTTCCATGAGCATTTATGAAAGTTTATTCAATGAATGAACAAATTTGAATTACTAAGTGAAATAATTTAGCATCTCTTTGGGGCTGTAGTACACTGTTTATGAAGGAAATCATATATGGCATAAATGACTCTTTATGGAAGACCTTAAAATGGGATTACAAGGAAATTATCACAGAATAAATTATTTTTATGGGTTGCATTTGCCTGTTGCAGGACTAACAAATCATAATTGAAATCACTTTTTAAGCTCTGTTTGGTTGGTGAGACACTAAAGCCCCTTCCTGGTTTGGTTGGGAATGATTTATAATTTTTTTCTTTAAATGGGTTACATTACAAGATGTTTTATATACTTGTGCATCTTCTGTGTAATTTAAACAGTATTTTTATAATTAATGACACACAAATGTAGAATAGTAATTGAAAGTGCCTTAAGATACAAACCATGAAACAAGTACAAAAACTTTTAAATAAGCCTTAAATTGCTACTTTTTAAAAATTCAAGTGAGGAATCATGATCATGTTTCTTGCTAATTGTTTCAGCTTTTATTCAAAGTAAATGATGTGCTGTATTTTGACCTCTAACAATTTGGGTTCAGACCAGCATTTGAGTCATAAATTAAATGAGTTAAGTGGTCTCTTTCTTCTTCCCAGTGGATATTTTCCCATGTTGTAGTTTCATCACAAATGGCAGTTTTGGTTTAAATATTCCTCTCTTAAAATAACAAGAATAATGCAGGTCACTGCTAAGTCATTGTTCTCAGTTGCCATATGTTTAACTTGAGCTACTTTGCGTGATGTGAAATATCATAATTTATATGACTTCAAATGTAGGTATTTTCCATTTTAAATAGTCTGATATTTCCCAGCAGTTTAAAAAAAAAAAAAAATCTGGTAATAAAATCCGGTCAGTTTTATTTTTAATTTCCTCTGATTTTGCCACATTCCTCCTTTAGCATGATGTGCCAAACCCATAGGAGTAGAATCTGGTTCTTCCTCTTCTTTCACAGCTGAAAAATTGTGGACAGTCCACACTTCATTTTCTAGCTCCACGGCAGCCCAAAAATGTGGGGGTGTTTTTATATTGTATTCACTTTATGAACAAATTTTGATTTCACAGTCACATCTTCTGATATTAATGCTCTTACTGTTGTTCACCAAGACTTAATAGAACTTTTCCTGTATTTTCAGTTAACACTGCTTTATTTGCTGTTTGTGCACAGCATGTGATAAAGGGCTGTGGTTTTTTTAATTTTTGTGCTCTCTGCAAAGTCAAAGGAAAAAGTGGCAGTGCTACAGGTCTGATGGAAGTCTGCCTAGGCAAAAAGTTTAAATAGGGTTCAATTTAAAATCAAAGGGTCATGGCAGTGGCTACAGTTCCTCTTTAAAAACTGTTAATTTATATTATGACTTTTTATCACAGTTGGCCTTTTTAAAGAAAATACTACAATAATTTGACTGCTGCTTTTAGTATATTTTGTACTGTAGCTGGTTTATACTGTTACTGTCTTCTTACTTTCGTAATGACAAGGCGTCTATAATTCTGAATATGCTTTCTGGTTGAGTAAAAATCAAATGGACCCCTCACAGATAAAACAATTACACTTCAGAAAAAGTCTGGGAAGATGGGAAAACAGTGATGAAAGATCCTTGTTGCGTATCTTTTCAGATGGCTCCTAGAAGGCTATTTTCTCTCTGTAGAGACTTTACCTTCTAAGCTGTGGTTTAGGAAGCACTGTCCTGCTCCTCTCAGTCCTTCACTGCCAGCACTTGTCCCTCCCTAGCCAGGGAGAGGATGCAAGGCCAGTTCTGTCCCATGGGGCAACACTGAACCACCCTCATTTGCTGTTTCTCTCTGGTTAAGTTTCTAAGCATCTGGTTGGACTCTGAATTTTGCAGGGTTTCGGTGCTGGGCCTTTTTTGGTTTCTAAAGTGACTCCGTCAGGAAACAAAAGGCAGCTTTGAATCTTTTTGTTCCCAACATTTCAAATTGCCGAGTATTTCCTCTGTATGATGTGTTGCTTGTGGGGCAATAAAAATGGAGAAAAATATGGCTAAATGCTTTACATTACCTCCCCGGTGTGAAGCTCCTGCCACATTTCCTTCTGCATCAAGCATGTCCTGTTGCTCTGTCATCATGGTGTTTATGAGTGAGAAATTACAGAAGTTCCACCACAGTAAAATGCTCAAAGAATAAAAAGTAGATATATAAAATTTGACTAAATAAGAAATTGGAAGGTTTTGTTTGGTTTTTATTCTATGAAAATAAGCATCTTCAAAATATATCAAAAGATAAAAATGCTTAGTCACAGGTAGACGAGTCAAGAAATCAGTTTCTGAGGAAAAGAAATATATATTTTCATATATATAACCTCAAATATTTATATAACCTCAAATATCAGAAATAAATATCAGAAATATATGGTCTTCCTCTTTACTGCAATCAGTGTTACAGCTGTTCATGAAATTAAGTCATAATTTAGAATATCAAGGTGCAATTAATTTTTTAAGAATTCTTCCTAGTTTGGTTAACATTTGTTTGCATTCATCTACCCCAACAGAAGACTGTTTTCATTTCATATGTTCCTGAATTTCTGTTTCTAATCAAAATGCAATGAGCAAAAAAAATCTTAAAATATTAGTAGTTATTTTGAGAGAACTAACCAGTTTTGCAGATTTAAAAGTACTTAGTTGTCTAAATCAGCACATGAATTTTTGTCCTTTTGGATTTGCTTCCTTCCTTTGTTGCAGCAATCTAAGAAAAATCTGTGGCAGAGCAAAGTAAAGCATCCTATTTCTCTGTTGTCCAGTCCCACACATATGTTATCACGTGAGCACAAAGAATAATTTTATTTCCAAAGGTGCCAGTTCTCAAAAGGCCTACAACACTGGTTTTGGAATGTAATCAAACAATTTAAACAGGTAAAGAAGCACAGGAAAGCAGCTAAAATTCTGGTTAAGTCATTTATCTTTCATACTTTACTGATCTATTCTTAATATCCTGTTATGATTCTTTGATAATTAGCTAATCTAGTTGGGTTTTACTGCTGCATAAGTATTTTATGTCCACAAGCCTTAAATTGGATTTAAGCTCTATAAATAAATACTGTACTAGATAGTTACTGCAACACTAAAAAATACTGATAATTTTACCTATCCATGGGATTCCATCCATTTGCAGCTGAGCATTTTGAGTACCTACTATATTTGTGCATAATTTTGAAGTAAAACACATTGCATGATGAAAAATCTGGTCCTAAAATATTAAGATAGGTTGCTTGGAAAGCCATTGTTCAAATCTGGACTTGTGTTTGAATTTAAAATATCTTTAAAGTGTTAATGGAACTGTATTTATGGTGCTTTATAAAAACTCATGACTCTCTGACAAAAATGTAAAGTTGACCTTAGTCCATCTTTCATTTTTATTTTAAAAATAAAAATAATATTTGACTGAGGATGTGATTGTAATTCTCTTGAATCAAGTCTAAACTTTTAAATTAAAACTTGTGAGAGCCAAACTTCAAAGGGAGTGAGAATAAGGAACATTAAGGATAATTCTGGCTAAATAGGAAAGTTTATTTGTACTTCTGTGGTGTCTTAGCAGCTTATAGAATTGTGATGTAGTGTTAGTTTCTCTCAAGAGACTGAAAGATAATGCTTGGAAATTCATAGTGTTAGGAGCACAGCTATGAAAAAAAATCAGGGGGTTGGCAATTTAAATGTAGAGTTAATATATTGTAATAGATGCTAGTAAAGGGCTCCAGACTGAGTTTGTAATACTTGGAGATTATTTTTGAATTGTGATTTTAGAGTGAGAAGGGCAAAGGAAATAAAGTTTACAAAGACTAGGGGTTCATATATAGAAATAGTTTGATGGTTGCAAGTCGATTTCCCTAAAATTTGGTGGAAAAAACCAAATCATTCTCTTGACCAGATGGACAGAGTCCAATAGGATGAGGTTTAATAAGTCCAAGTGCCGAGTCCTGCACTTTGGCCGCAATAACCCCCTGCAGCATTATAGGCTGGGGACAGTGTGGCGGGACAGTGCCCAGGAGGAAAGGGACCTGGGGGCACTGGTGACAGCAGCTGAACGTGAGCCAGCAGTGTGCCCAGGTGGCCAAGAGGGCCAGTGGCATTCTGGCCTGTATCAGGAATGGTGTGGCCAGCAGGAGCAGGGAGGTCATTCTTCCCCTGTACCCGGCACTGGTGAGGCCACACCCTGAGTGCTGTGTCCAGTTCTGGCCCCTCAGTTTAGGAAGGACGTTGAGATGCTTGAGTGTGTCCAGAGGAGGCAGCGAGGCTGGTGAGGGGCTTGGAACACAAACCCTGTGAGGAACGGCTGAGGGAGCTGGGGTTGTTTAGCCTGGAGAAAATGAGACTCAGAAGTGACCTTATCACTCTCTACAACTTCCTGAAGGGTGGCTGTGGTCGGCTGGGGGTTGGTCTCTTTCTCCAGGCAACAGCAGACAGAACAAGAGGACACAGTCTCAAGCTGCGACAAGGGAGATATAGGCTGGGTATTAGGAAAAAGTTTTTCACTGAAAGAGTGATAAAGTACTGGAATGGCTTGCCTGGGGAGGTGGTGGAGTCACCATCCCTGGATGTGTTTAAAAAAAGACTGGATGTGGCACTTGGTGTCATGGTCTACTTGAGGTATTAGAGATGGGTTGGACTCAATGATCTTGAAGGTCTCTTCCAACCTAAATTCTGTGATTCTGTGATTCTGTCATTCTGTGAACTTTCATCTCTTTCTTACAGCTTTAATAACGATAATGTGCTCTATTTAGCTATTTCAACAATTAAAGATACCTGGCATATTTTGGTTTTATTTTCTGCAAATAGGCTTTGGATTTGCGGTTCAAATATTTGTAAATTGAAAGTGTAGTTTGGTAAAAGCGTGGATGGATTACAATTTTGTCTGTTACGGTCTGCTTTGGAAAAAGTACAGACACTGGGATTAGCAGTTAAAATAAAACCGTGATGTTGTCTGTATCAGAAAATGAGTGTGGAACGTCATCAATTCCTACTGTAAAGATGCAAAATCCTGGAGGTGCTGAAGTACAACTTTGTTATCCTCCTTCTGCAGCTCAGAAAGTGAATCTGGCTCCCAAAGTGCATGCGATCAGCTTGTGACCCCCACGGCATTAGCAGCTTGTACCAGGGTTGACTCCTGTTTCACTCCGTGGTTTGTGCCATCACTAAGTGTGTTGATCCAATTTACCTGTTTGGAAGTCCACCTATGCCATCATCTTGATCAGCTCGGCACCGGTATGTACTGCTTTATGTGGAATAATAAAAACATAGAGTTCACAGATGCTGCTTATCCACTCTCCTGCTCTGTGTAGTCCCCATTTCCTCATTTAAACAGTCTTTCTTGAAATAAGCCATCACAAGCAGCCGCCAGTGGCACAGGCTTTGGGGTGAGACTGATGGCTTGTGTGCACTGAGCCTGTCCACGGGGCCGGCAGTGAGGCTGGGAGAGCAGCCCCTTCCTGCCCCCGGAACGGGTAACTGTAGAAGCTGCCTGTTTGCCATAGTCTGATTAGGGACAGCAGGTGCCACTTCACTTCTGAGCCATCTTAGTGAATGAATTTGATCTTTTACATTTTCCAGTGTATTAAGAGTACTGTTAAAATACTTGAAGATTTTGCAACCCGCTTAGTAAAAATTCCTTGGAAGAGCTCTGAGAAGTGCAGATTTAAGTTATTTCAGTTATGATCACTTTTGAAGCTACATCTGGTTTTGTTCAATGCTCTCTGTCATTGCATTAATGGCAAATACATTCCAAGAGATCTTTAGATTATTGTCTGATTTTCAAATGCCAGGAATGCTTTATATGGAAGATGGGTAAACTTCTTGGATAATTTTGACAGGGACAGCTTTCTTTGTGTGTAGATTTTGTGTTTCTGCAAGTATGATAATATATTCATTATTAAATCATACCAAGATTGACGTTCAATGACTAGCAAATAATTTCTTCTCTATCAGCTACCTCTATCAGTACATAATCTTCCTCACTATTACAGTCCAATTCCAGATGCTCAGCCTTTAAAATTACATATACCGGGAAAGACAAAAATCAGATTAAAATCAAACACAGCTGTTCTATTTCCCAACAATGACTGAGTTTATGCTGTTGTTACTGTTGTTATAGCATCTAAAGGCCTTAAGTTTTGGGGCTCCTTTGTGCTGTGGTATACACAAAGGGAGCACAAACGTTGTTGTATCCATTACAGTTTACTGTAGAATAACAGGGCTTGATCCTGGATAGGGTTGAGTGTTTTGGTTCCAAATCTGTAGAGCACTAGATCATATGCTAATTTTGAGCCTGTGAGTAGTTCCAGCAACATAAATAATAACATCAATGGAAATATTCGCATGCCTAATGTTACACAAGGGGTGTACGTGCCTTGCAGTGTCTGCTGCCTCAGTGCTCAGCACTTTGCACGACTGAGACTTCAGCGAACAAGATAAAATCTTTTTGTGCTACATTTCTCATGCTTTAGTCTTGGGATGCTGCTTTGTTTCATTTCTAGTATTATGGGGTAGTATGTTGCATTTCAGTGAGTTTGTGGTCTTGAACTATCCATAATTGCAGCAAAGACAACTTCCAGTGTGGAGCCTGTTGGCCTGCACAGTCACATGTCAGCAAACACTGCATTGTTAATTTTTGTTGTTTGTAATGTGCTATGTGTGGAATATCATATACACCTACTGTAGCAAAAATTCACGCGGAAATATGGTCCCTGTTCCAAATAGGTGGCAATCTGAAGCATTGACCAGTGTGTGGATAAAGCAGTTTCACTGACTGGTTTATCTATCATGAAAAGATTTTGGTTTGCAGATACTTTATGTTTGCAGCTGCTATTAATTATGATACTGTTTTGCATCTAACAGACAGTGTGAACAGGATTCATTTCAGATTTCAGAAATGTCAACTCTTTGATAAATTTACTTGTTTTCATCTTATGTACAAGCAGTAAAAACACAGTTTACAAAAACATAAAGAATGCAGCAATGGTGATGTTCTAGTCTTGTTTGTTCTTTTACTTTTCAGCACCACCAAAGTTTCTTCAGCCGTTTTTATCTGATAAGAACATGCCATCTGAACTAGAATACATGATAGTTTCCTTTGATGAGCCTCATGTATATCTTCGTCAGTGGAACGATGAGTCAGTGTTCCAGGAGATCCAGTTTTCGACTCAGGCTGACTGTAAACTTCTGGAGTGTCGAAATGTGACCATGCAGAGGGTTGTGAAACCTTTCAAAATCTGGGGACAGTTTGCTGTTTCCAGCAGCACAGCAGGAAGGCTGTTCGACTGCACGATAATGGTTGACCCTATTTTCATCAGCTTTGGCCAGTATGCACTTCATTCTCTAAATACAGCAATTCAAGCTTGGCAACAGGTATGCAAACACAATAATGAGAAAAAATGTAGCTATTGTGATTAATTTAATAGCAAATTAGAATATCAACTGCTTTCATTAAAAATATTTCAAGATGTAAAAAAAGCCCTAACTTATACTGAAATTGTTTTTTCCTAATAAACATTAATTCTGCAATAGCAATGAAAATTAGGAAGAAGTTATGTAAAGGTAAATGTAACCAGAACAGCCTGAGTTTCAGTGAAACTACATGGATTTATATCAGAATAATCAAAGCCCTGGTCTTGAAATGCAAAATATTCCATTAATTTACAAAAAGGTGAGTGCCGCATGATACATCAGCTCAGCTCAGTCTCAGCAACTGCACATATTGTTTCCAGCTACTGCTTCCATCCTTATTGAAGTTTAACACTAGTTTCACATTACGCTCTGTGCAAGCAGCATTAATGGCTGAAGCCAGCCCCAGTATAAGAAACTTGCTTCTGCAATGACCCCTCAAAGGCCTGTAATTCCCTTACTCCACTATAGCCTTGAAATCAAATCATTCTCTTCATCTGCCTGAAGACCTATGTGGAGCCTGGGAATTAATTACCTATCATGGCACTACAATAACAAAGCCCCCAAAAAAGGATAAAACATCTGTTTTATATCAAAAAATTCTTTTTTAAGGGCATTCCATGGTTTTCTTGTTGCAAAAGGACATTCATAAAACAAGATCTAGTGTGATTTAAATCTTCACAGCTGGCTCAAATATCAATGTGAACAAAAATCTTTGTAGCTCCAATTTCTGTTTTTTGTCATATTTTGAACAATGCTTTTAATAAAAAACAAACATAGAAAGTATAAGAGAGTCCTTGGTTGGCTGTTTAAACCCAAAATATTTCTGACTTAGTACTAGTCCCTCATCTAAGACATGTGTGGCAACTACTGCAAAATGGCCTTCAGAAAGGCCAGCTTCCTCTTAGGACTGGGGAAAAAAGATCTCTCAGACATAGCTATACATATAAATAAAATATGGTGCATAAATATTTAAATGTTTTAAACCACATCACAGTGTGAATGACTGACTGACTACTCTGTGCCTTGAAGGAACATTCTGAGTTGAAAAAATGGAATTGTATATTTGATTAAGTGGAGCCATATGTCGCATGGTATATTGCTGACAGGTACATTCTATGAATAGTTGGTACTGATTTATACATGGATTTGGCAATGTTAACATGAGCCACAGGAGGATATACTTCTGTAATTGTTGCTGTAATTTTCTCGTTTCCTCCCATGTCAGGGGTACTTGCCACCATGTTCTGATGTGGTGGGTATCTAGCCCAGAGTATTTGAGATTAAAAACTTGAATTGCTTTGAAGTTAGGGAACAGTTAACACACAAGTGGGTTCAAAATGGCTTATTAAATTAATTGTTGCCAAGGTGTTTTTTATGTGAATTTACTTCCAGTCTGAGGTGGTTTGCATGCCCTGAACAGGGAGGGAATAAATTTCCCAGTAATAAGCATTGTTTGATGTTTGCTGTTCACACAAAATGCAGCATAAATGCTACAACTTAGAAGCATGAATTTAATAACTGGGAAGAGTTATTTGAATTCTCCACATATGTTTTACTGGATTAAAATCTTCAGCAAGTGATGTTGGAGTCAGCGCACAGATAGATGAAGCATGAAACAATTCAGCCACGCACCTTTAGGTGAGGAGTTCAGAATTTACAGAAGCCTCTGTCAGTGTCTTTGTTTCCTAGATATGGACTGATTGTTGTTAAATGGATTTTTATTGTTGTTGTTATTTTTTGGTTGGGTTTTTTGTTTTGTTTTTTTGTGTTTTTTTAATTAAGTAATGGTGAACATTTTGGAAGTACATTAAGGCTAAAAAATACCAGGCTTTATACTTCTAAGTCACATGCTGAAAATCTGAGGGGATTAGCACTTTCTAAAAACAGTTTCCCCTTTTGACATATTTTACTGTCTGATCTGAAATCCCTGTTTAACTACAAGCAGTAACTGGCTGATGCACATCTAAATACAAAGCTAGAGTGATGGGTTTAATAGTTAAAGACCTGGGCAAGGAATTTCAATATTGTTATTTAGTTTTATTATTTGATAATAACACAGAGACTATCAAGTTAGATAGAAAATGTATGTCTCCTGTGAATATACATTGGTGGAGTGTTTGGTATTTTTTTCCCTTTATTTGGGCATGTAAGCCTTCATGAATTGTTTTACAGCCTTAGTGCTTTGAGATATCTAGAGACAGAGGGTCAGCTGAGAAAACAGCTCCCCAGGTATGGTAGAAAGTTTTATTTCTGGGAAAAACGTTTTCCTTTCTGGTCTTGCAACTGTTCTTCCAAACTTCTCAGAAGTTAGAAAAGGTCCTGTTTTAAACCTGTTTTAGACCACTAGACCTTCTTTTCCTCAAGGTTTTATGGTGCTTACCCTTTCTGTTGACAGTTGCCTAAGTTTTCTTAATGAACTGAGATCAGTCAAAATTACATCTGTGATCACAGTAGTTTCCCCATCTTTCTACAATAAGCACAAAGAACAAAGGGAAAAGGATACAGAAGGTTTCTAGCTGATAATGCCAGGACATTACTATGAGAGTGAAGTTTAAAGAATCCTAAGAAAAATGTTCTTTTCTCATAGAGGGGCTCCAAGGGAGATAAATTGCTAAAGACTTTCTGTGAAAAAAGTATTACTAGGTGATAGAGTGTGTGTGTGTGTGTCTGTGTGTACATGAGAGGGAGAGAAACAGCTTGCACAAGTCTTCAGTAGCTTGTGAAGCACAAAGAAAATAACTCTGTGCATATAAAGTGGCCTAGGCTTTTATGGTGTGGGTTTTTTCCAGATCCAGAAATGCTTTGAAATAGCTGTGAGCTAAGACACAAACATAAAGTCCTGAGACAGGGAAGGCCTGGTGACTAGTATTATGTGGGATGTTTTTCTCCCTCTCTGAATAGAATTCACAAAATATTTGAAAGACCAATAAAGGAGAGACACTTTCCAGGCCTCTCTGAGAGAAAAGAACAGCTGAAAAATGATCTAAAGGGGGGCAGGAAATCATCCTCCAGGAACTGACCCTAATCTGTATCTGATTCAGGCTGTTAATCTTTTGCTGATTCTTTTGATTGGCTATTTTAGTTCAGAGAGGGGTTTTTTCTCTAATCCACACTTAGGTGTTTTTAGCTCCTGGAGTCATCGTTCAGCCCTTCAGCATCTTTACCACACAAATGGCCTGGTTCTATTTGGTTTTACTGTACCTGGTTTCTCCAGACATTCTTTTATCAATTAAGATTTCTTCATCCTTTTTTTTCCCTCCTGTTCTGCTTATGCTAGAAGCTTCTACTGTCAGGCTTCAGCGGCAATGTGGAATCCAGTTCCCTGTGATGGGTACAGGGTGCTGCTGCAGATCCCTGAGGACAAAGAAGCATGTGTGTCCAGTGCATGGTTGCCACACTGAGCTAAAGCATCCTCAAGCTTTCTTGATGATCATTTAGTCATCTCTTGTTATCAAGACTGAAGGCATCAGTTAAGCTTTCTCTTAAGCCTGGCAGCACAGAGCAATGTCCTGTTATGCAAATCTTGGTGTATCCTTGGTTAAAACTTTGGAACTATTATAGAATGGAGCCTAAAATACCTCTTTCACTTAACTTTGAGAACTGTTGTTGTTAAAAGCTTTGGATTCTAGTAGCAAATCTAGCTTTCAAGACTAATGATTAATGGCAGTCATTCATCAGCGCCAAAATGTGTGCAAGTGCATTAATAATTCCTGAGAGGATAACGCTCCCCAAGCAGAATTTAGAAGTTCTATGTATGCCAAAAACTCGCTGCATTCTCTTTTTCCTCTGGGAAATGCAAAACCCTACAGTTTGTGTTTACTTACTTGAAACTAAGTTAGCTAGTAAGGTAAAAATAAGGAAGTTCATCATCTTGTGGCATTGTTCTTTCAATCTGTGTAATCAGCAAGGAAATGTATTGGAGTAAAAAAAAAAGCTTTTCTTAAATTCCTCTGGGGTTGTGTATAGTTTTGACTCTAAGAACATGCTGAGCTCTGTGTATAGTAAATCCTCCCTTTTAAAAAGAACATTTTGCAAAGCTGTAACAGGAAAATATATATATATTTGCGGTAGACTTATGGGTATGTGGGTATGGCAGCTTGACAGCAAAAAGTCATAGATCCTCCACTAGAAAATGCCAAAATAAACTCTGCAGTCTGAAGGGGCACTGTAAATGTCAGCCTTTAGCACTCTCAGATCTGCTACTGAATGTGATACAGAGATACTGCTCTGTAAAGAGTTTTGCTGCTTGGAAGAAGTGCAGTTTTGGTTATGCTCACCTGACCCCTGTTTCACAAAAGTTACCTGATCTTATGCAGAGGAAGTAATGAGATTTGGGAAGAAGCTTAAATCTAAATATTCTCATGCTAAAATATTCGTACTATGAATAGTATTTGCACAAACACTCCCAGGCAATCATTCTGACATTCAGTTACAAAAGGAATTACAACTTGCCTTGATTAAGGACAAAGAGGCAACAGACACAAACTGAAAAAGAGAAAGTTCCATCTGAGCATCATGTAAAACATCCCTGCTGTGAGGGCAACCAGTCACTGGAACAGATTGCCCAGAGAGGTTTTGGAGTCCCCCTCTTTGGAGATATTTAAAAACTGCCTCTATGGGATCCTGTGCAGCTTGCTCCAGGTGAACCTGCTTCAGCAGGAGCATTGGACTAGGTGGCCTCCAGAGGTCCTGTCTAGCCCCAGATGTCCTGTGATCCTGCCTGTAGATTCACCCTAGGTTCTTCTGGAGTAACCAGTAGTGAACATGCATTCAAGGATGTTGAACTGGACATACTTTGCACACTTCACTTCTCAGAAAAACCTCCATGTGCATCACCCAGTGATGTGCTCCAAGCAATGTACCAAACTGGTTTTCAAGGATAAGTAAGGCTGCATAGCGATCAATGAGGAAATATTTCTCTCCCTCTTGTTTGATCTCTGAATTTCTGCAGGCTTCCAGGCTCGTTGTTATCAAAGAGCTAAGGGATCCATATGATTAGAGGCAGGGAAGGTGCTGGCTTTGTAGTGTGCTTTTAAAAGGTCCACTGAGAGAGCAAGGAGAGGAAGCAGAATCAGCTCTCAAAAACAATGGAGGTTCCATAAGTTAGAGAAACTGTTGTGGGAAGAAAGGGTGTGAAACAAGTAGCTGAGCTAGGTTGTGAAGAGGGAAACCAGTTAACAGAAAAATATTGTCGTAACAATGTGCTAGGAAAGATGAGTCAAAAAGAGGTAACAAAATCCACAAGAAGATTAATATTTTGCATTAGAACCATAAATTGCATGAAGACTATCCAAATGTTGGTTTCTTTTGAGTAATTGTTGCAGTTGCTAGATAGTTGCTTGTAAGTGAAAGGTGCCAGCCCACTTGTGACTAGGGCGGAAATATATGAGCGATGATCTCCAAATCAAATTGTCAGTCACACTTTGACCTCTCCCATACAGGGGATTATAGTTCATGCCTTCTGGGGTATGAAGAGTGACAAGCAGCCAGACGAAAAGCAAAAAGAGAGGGATGGAAGGATGCTAGAGACAAAATATTGTAAAATCTAAAATACTTTTAAAACCCAATTTTTTTTTTTTCCTATTAAATGGCATGATGCATTTTCAAGCTAGCCTCATGGAGCTGTGAAAATACTCTCCTCATGTCTCCTTTTTTTTCTTCAAGTGCTGTGGTATCAGGAAAGAGGGAGTCTTCTGCTGGTCCACAGCAAAATAAGTAGAAGCAGAAGCTGGGGAGGAGGAACTGTGAACCTGTTGGCCTGAGAGCTCAGTTGTCAAGCACTGAGAAACCTCTTCATGCCTCTCTGCTCAGCCTGTTGTATCTTATGTCTGCCTTATGTAACGTCATTTCCCACAGAATTTAATGTTGTTGCAGTTTTTTACCCAAATTAGAAAATACGGTTTTATTATAGTTTTAAATCTTTAAAAGATTTGCATTACAGAAACATAAAGTAAAATATTTTAAGTCTTGGGATATATTTTGTCAACCCAGAAACTAGATTTTGCAGAGATTACTATGAGGCCATAGCTAAGGGAAGAGATCTTGCATTTCTGTGTTGTAACAGTCACCACTGGGCAGGCAGCTGCCAAATGTCCTGCAGCTGACATTGATTCTTACTGGTTTTCATATCCCTTTCCTTTCAGAACCGATGCCCTGAGGCAGAGGAGTTTGTCTTCAGCCATTTCGTGATCTGTAATGACACCCAAGAGACGCTGAGGTTTGGCCAGGTGGATACTGATGAGAATATTTTGCTGGCTACTCTCCACAGTCACCAGTACAGCTGGCGCTCACACAAGTCCCCCCAGGTATGTCAGAAGCAGCCTGTGCAGGGCAGCATTTGCTAAAGCTCATGTTGGCTTTATGCACTGACTCTTCAGTTTGCTCTGTGGTCTCACCTATCTCTAAAGCTCCATTTCCTTCAGGAGTCACACACACTGGAGCTGCAAAACAGAGAAAAGGTAAACAAAGTGTGAAGAAAGCCAGAGGTCTTTAAAAGTTACTCAGGGGTAGAGCTGGATGTGCACTTTTTGTAAAATGAAGCAGTTGTGTGAAGCTTCTGAAAAAAGGAAAGACAGCTTGCCAGGTTTCTGTAATTAAGTGATCAGTGTTTTCTGAGATGTACATTAGAGATTTGGGGAATTTTTTTAACCTTTTTTTTTTTTACCAGAAGCATATGTTCACTGAAATTGTTTGCAGAACAGGGTCAAACTGGACAAAGCTCTCAACTTAGTGCTTGTCTTAGAAAAGATTTGAAATTGTCAGAAACACACCACTTATATAGTTTAAATAATACCATTTCTGGGTTGATGGATTTTTTGTTGTAAGGATAAACACTGAAACCGATATAAAATACTTTTAAACTATCAACAGGAAGTATTTCAATGAAACTATACAATCATTTAAGTTGGAAAGACCTTTAAAATCATTGAGTCCAACCCAGTACTGCCAAGTCTACCACCAAACCATGTCCTTAAGTGCCACATCCACACATCTTTTATGGACTTCCAGGGGTGGTGACTCAGCCATTCCCTGGGCAGCCTGTTCCAATGTTTGACAACCCTTACCATGAAGCAACTTTTCCTAATATCCAATCTAAACCTTCCTGGCACAACCTGAGGCCATTTCCTCTTGTCCTATTACTTGTTACTGGGGAGGGGAGACCAGCACTTGCGTGGTGGTGAAAAATAGACTTCTCATCTTAATTCAAGACAGGACAAGAACTTAAATCTAATTTAAAAAGTGTTTATGAAACTGCAAACCCATTTCTTCTCTTAGTATATATCCAGCTCCTGCTGAGTAGGAAACTACAGACCTGTGCCACTCCATTTTCTGGGCAGTAGTCCTGCCCTGAAAAATTACTAAAATTTTAACAGATCCTGGGAGGAATGCAGTGAATGGGAGTTCCTAACTCCTCTAGAGCCCTAGGAAATACCAGTCTTAGCATGTGAGAAAGAAGGCAAATTTTGAATGGTAATTCTAAACAGGAGTTGTGCCCACTTTCCCTGCTGACAAGTTTCAAGTGACACTGGGAGGCAGAGATGGCAGATGTACTGTGGTTTTCATTCACATGTCAGCTGATGGATATACAAAACTACTGAATTTTACATTAATGTGGTAATCTGTGCAGAGCAAAATCTGCCAGAGTAAACAATTTCAGTTGACACTGAAGTCAGGGCCTAAGTTAAGAGGAAACCAATCTAATAAAGGACCATCTTAGCCCAGCAACAGAGGAGCTGTTATAAAAAGTATGTGCTGGTGTAATAGTGACAGAGAGAGGCATTTGGAGACTTTGAGACTCTGGAGTACAGTATGTCCCTTTCCATGTTTTAAAAAACGACATATTTTCTCATACACACAAAATGCGTGTGATGCCCCATCCCACAGGTGAGCAAACCAAATGGTGACTGTGCTCTGTGCAACTGGGCACATGTCAGAGTGTGAGACAGGATCCCTGTGATCGGGATATGCAAAGCAATCACACAGAGACGAGAGATTTTGCAGGGCAGAGAGTTCCTCCGAGAGAGCCCAAGGCTGAGCCAAGGCCGAGAGCCCCTCTGCCTGTTTATTTCTTACTTTTTATACATTTGTGGGTCTGGCTGTGGATTGGCTTTTGGAGTTTTCACCTCCCAGCCGAATGGCCAGACCAACTGTCAGTTACAATTGTTTTCAGGTTAGAAATATGCAAACAAAGGACAGAGAATGAAAAACAAAGGATTTGTTTATGTTACATGAGTGAGAAAGGTAGAAACTGCTCCTAATATTGTACAGTAGCTAAAAAGTCTGACTCCATCTTATGAACAATCAAAAGGCTTTAAAAACTCAGAAAAACCAGGGTGACAGGTCCCCACTCATCAGGTGACATAGGATTACAGTTGTAATTCCCTTTGGTTGCGTGAGGGAGAAAGAAAGCTAACTACGTGTAGCCTACATTTCTTAACCAATTATCACTTGCATTGGTAGCAACCACCCAAAATTACATTTAAACCTCTTCATAAATATATGGAGGAAGAAGGAAATATTTAAAGCAATGTAAATAAACCCAGAATTAAGTAAGGCTTTCCTCTTAAAAAATTGTTACATCCATTTTCTGGTTACTCACATAAAATTATTCAGTTGTGACAATCCTCATTTTAGATAAATATGCATCTAAAGGTGTAGTTCTGAGTACGGTGTATATTCAGTAATGGTGCAAACTGGAAAGAGTTTTAAAGCTTATCTTAAGCAAGTGAAAAGCTGAAGAGTTAAAATGACAGCTTATTCTGATACTTTATCTTATTTGCAACTGAACTGCTAAAAACCACCATCAGAATATAAGGCATCTGACACTTGGAAAACTGAAACTGTGCTTTTAGTCACAGGCTTGAGCAATGCAAAGCATTCCATTTTCATGGCTGCTATATAAGTTTCTTATTAAATGAAAAACAAAAGTGCAGGATGAAAGGATGAAACATCCATCAGAAGACCAAATCACACATAAGGGAGTGGGTGAGGTGACAGTAGGAGCTTCAGATTAATTTTTCAGCTATTTGTTCTTCAGCTAACAGTTGGTGATGTCAAAGGGTTTCCCCATTCTGTTTTGCTCTGATCGGATTTAGATTTACCGAAGAAGTGGGCTGGTAAAAAGTCAGGAGTGTCATGGTAGATTCCCATGTCCCAGGAGATGGCAAAGCTAACAGCTGACTCCTGACTCAGCCACACTGCTGGCCAGCAGGCTCTTCTAGTAGGGAGGTTATACTTTCCTTGTCCCAACCTTTGGAAGAATTTCAAGACGATTTTTGCGCTCTTAACGTTTTTAAACAGCCATGTCTTGCTTGGAAATTTAGAGACTAAAAAAAAGCGCTGAGGTAATTTCACTGAAACTGTATAGAAGCACAGTTGAGATAGAAACAAATTTTCTTTACAAAGGTCTTGTAAAGAGATAACCTTGGCCTTCCCCTATAAGCCTATTCATTTGGTTATTGCCAGTTCGAGTCGTTGTAAATACGGCATTCAGATTGGCAGTTCAGCTAACCAGAACGATCTTCTGTCATTTTTAAATAATACAAAACAACTTAGTTTAAATGTTATTACAAATGTTGTCATGTACATATTTTTAATGTTTAATACAAATTCTAGAAATGAGAACAACAATCAAGACATCAGGTTGTCCCTGTTATACTATGGCACTTTTCTGATTGTTTCCATGCAAAACTATCTAGCAGCTTGTTATCCAAAGGTCAGAATAATGCCCAAGCAAGGACAAACCCTCTGAGTGTCATATTCATGGAATGCTAGATGACTTCATAGTTATGAAATTATTTCATTTCTCATGATAATTCCTGACTTGCCAAGTTAGTGAATTTTAAGAACTCTGAGAGCAGATTGTAAGATAAATGTGAAATAATCCATACTTCTGGAGTCAGGGACTTCCCTCCAGGCATTAGTTCATACTTGACTTACTTGACTTACTCTTGGGGATAAAATGAGTTAGGACAAGGTCTTAGATACCACATTCTCTTACTGGGAAAGAAAACCAACTTGCACAACTTTGGCTGGCTCATGTTTCTTGTTACACATGCACTAAGAAGCAGCGGTTGCCATGAAATACTTTATTTAACCTCTGCAAAATGTTTTTTTAGTATGGCAAGGCAGTTCAGTTAAATGAAAATAAATAGTTTTAAAAGGATTGTATTTCTTTTACATTCACATCAATAAAATTCTCCATTTTTCTTCTGCTAATTAAGCATAGAGATGCGGTAATTGCCCTTTTAAATTATTTAACACAATTAAATATATATACACCTAAAATTTTTTTTTAGTGAGTAGTTTTATAATGCTTTATTTACATTTTGAATTAATTTTATTATTAATGCAACTATAGGCTAAAATTTTTTAAATTCTACTTTTTTATGTTGCAAAAACAGCTATAGCACACCACAGACTTGGATTTATCAGCTCTTGACGGTGTCCCTCCAACTGTCTGGCTTAACTTAAAGCTCCTTGCTTCCTTCATTTTTTCCCTGCCCGGATCCTTTACATTTCAGGGAACCTAACCTTTCCCTTTTAACTTTGACTCTGATTCCTGCAAGTCTCACTAGATTGGCTAGTATTTCAGTAATAAGTCTGAAGTCCAATGCTCACTTTTCTACACCGCTCCTTCCCCCACATTTTCCTCAGATTTCATGAGGTTTTGGCCCCCCTTAGGGATAAGACCCCCCCAACTATATAGTCCCTTTCCGAGTTGGGGTAGGTCCAAAACTGATGGTATTTGAGGCTTTAAGCAATTCTATCTAAAGCTGCCAGATTTTTTGAGTTCCTTTTGCAGTTTTTAATGTAAGTTAGAGGTCTGTTAGACATCATTAAAAGGGACGAGAAGATACATAATTCCAGCTCTCTACAGACAACACTGGCTCCTACGTTATTATTGGATCCAGTCTGCACTCCTTATCTTGATCTTCACATTGTTTTGTGGGATGGGCCCCAGTTACATCAAAAGTCATGTTTGTCTCCAAGACAGCTGTGTTTTTTAGATGGACTGGAGCATATGATACATAGGGTGAAACTCTGAAGTTAGAAGAGATCAGATCTTCCCTAGTAATTTACTCAGAGTTAAGGAATTCTGTCTTGCAAGACAGTAGGCAATTGGAGGGTCCCACTAGGGATCATAGCAAATGTAAAAACCAGATATCCATGTGAGAGTCCCCTGAATGTATTCTGCAGAGATTGCTTGCTTACGAACAGACAGCAGAAATTGTCTACAGCGTGCTAGTTACTGCTAGCTCTTTTCCCCACACTCAAATTTAAGCAGAGTCCTCTGAGGAAGCACGGACTGAGGGATTTAAGTTCATTTGTGTGCTTTCTATGCAAAACATAATGTTGCATAGTAGAAGTTTTTAGAATTAGCAGCTCTGAAACCTTTCTACAGTCTCCATCCAGGGTTCCAGTAAAAGTTACCCGTTTCCACTTTTCATCAGCTTTAACTTGGAACGGCAGATATAATGGATAAAAATCAGTTCCTATGTTGAACTGGGCTATGATTTCAATGAGAATGTGGTTATAAATAAAATATATCTATTTCTTATCAAAGTAAATATGCCTAAAACTCTGTAATTTTATTGCTACTTAAATAGAATTTGAGGGAAAATATATCTATCACTTTTCTGATCATACACTTGCAAAGTCTTGAGTATATATTATTAGTACTGCTTAGTACCTTATTAATACTTTCACTGGAACACATTTAAAATTTTTCCTATTTCAAATAGTGTGTCTGTGAACACAAATTCTAAATTTTACAAACTAATTCTAAATTTTACAGGCTACTGGAGTTTTACAAATAGAAAATTTGCTCTTTAAGAACCTCCTCCTCCTACCAAAAAAAAGACTGGAGCCAAATTTAGATTCATGTTGCAGCATGGTCCCAATTCATTGTTATTTACTTCCAGGTTGCAGTTCTTTCAGATACTGGGTTATATAATGTGTAAAATTATATGCAGTACTCTGTGGGTTCCAGCTTAGAAAATGTAACTTATATATTAGTTGTTATTAGGATATTTTTCCATTTTACTATTTAGGAATGTTACAGGTTCTCTGAACAGTCTCTTGAACTTTACATAGTCCTCCCCAGGTCATTAGAGAACAACATCAGGCAAAAAAAGTTGTATGTTATTTTATGCTGTTCAAGTAGTAAGAAAAGTATTATTGCTTTTTTTGGGGGGTCTGCAATCTAAATCAATGCTTATACTATATTACATGTATTTGAATTTCTAGATAATATCTGGGGCAAAAAAGGATTAATATTATCCATGAACGCTCATAATTTGGTTACTGTTCTTAACCAAAAGACTCTTCTGCAGTGTGCAGGGTGAGTTTGTACCTGTGAGGGTCAGGTCTCCTTTGCAGGTAATGCTGAGGTTCACAACGTCTCCAGGAGCCCCCAGGGTCAGAGTTTATCTGCCAAGTGTGACCTTTTTTGTACTAGCCAGCGTGGGGGTGATCGAAATTGCCTTTTTCCATGCTCTGTACTGACTTTCAGTCCTGCAAGGGCTGATGGTATAGAACTGGCCAGATCTCCCAGGTCACATGAGAAAATGATGCCAAAGTGAAGTTCAAGCTGTTTTGGTGGCATTGCAGCTGCCAGTGTGCAAAATAAATATTTCATTCACTAGTTTTCCAAACGCTGGTTGGTTTTATCGTTGTCAATCCTAATCCTAGTCAAGAGCCACCTTGTATTGTGAAAATGGTAAAAAATACAAATCAAGCTTCTCCTGTAATTTTTCAGTTAAAAATTTCTTTAGCTTCAAGTCTTAGACTTCAGCTCCCATCTCCAGAGCTACATTTCCTCCATGCTGCTGCATTATCACAGCTTTTATTTTACTATCTTCTATCTTTTAAAGTAACAACTGCTCCCACACCAGCACCTAAGTCCTCACTTGATTCTTCCCAAACTCTCAGTGTTCATAGCAATTACCCTTGTTCTCTCCAAAAATACATTTTCTAATTTCACTTAGAAGACAAATCTAAAGAACCTTGGTGAAACTAAGTTAAATCTGGTGAATCTGCAAGCAAAGTAGAAATCAAATTTACATCACTAAGTATTTTGAGGGCTCAAGCTTTAAATTACTTATACAGCTGGAAATTGATGCCCTTTCTGGACAGGCTAAATTCTTAGTCTCACTTTTAATCCCCCATTTTTGTCCTCATGCTTTGTCATATGACACACAGCTTTATTTACTCAGATCACATCCTTCACTCACACATCTAGCTGAAAACCTAAGTAAAGTTTGAGGAGCACGTAGAAACATTCTGTGTTTCTGCCTCTGAAGAGGCATGATAAAGATATTCTTTATTTTAAAGATAAAGCTTTTTTAGCCATTTGCTCCAGTAAGAGCAGCTTCATCTTAATCTGCCTCCCTTGAAGTAATTTCTATTCCTCTCAAAACAGAAATCCATAATGGCTAAGAATTACAAATCCAAACCCCAGCCAAGTCTAGTCAAAACAAAACTCTCTGGGTTATCTGCTGGTATATTTCCCTGACAGAAAATGCAGAAATCAAGTATTTGCATGAATGAGTGCCTATCTTCATGTATACAATAGATAGTCTGTTTAAATTCTCTCTAAGCTACAAATTTTTGCTTATCACTGGATTGTATTTCTTAGAATGCTTTGAAGTCCGTTTTTTTGTACCATAATGCAATGACTTCTCTTTTTTCCTTATATATGTCCCATTCCTAGCTATATTTGTTGAACTTTTTTGAACAGAGTGTCTAATAAATTCTTAGAATTAGCATAAAGCTTGATAAATGAAAGACAAGAGCAATTATTGCAAGTCTTTAGTATCACGTCACTTTGATACCTGTTTGGTCAGAACGAGGTGCAAATAACACCGAGGTTCTGGGAGCAATCCCTGTATGAGCCATTCACTTAAGAGCTGGACTTGATGATCCTTGTGAGTCCCTTCCAATTTAGAAAACTCTGTGAATCTGTAAATTTGTTTTCTGCTAAAATAATGCTAATGTCTGATGACTTAGTTCTCTAAAATCAATGCAGTTTTTATTTCCTGCCACATATCTCTGTGTCACTTAGTGTCATTTGCTGATTATTTCTAGCCATCTTTTCCAGAAATCTCACATTTAAATAACTTAATCGTCCAGAGATCCTTTTTTGTTTTCATGGAATGCAGTTTCTTGGCTCAAAAGTTAACTTAAACAGCATCCAGTTCTTACACCGTTAGGTCATTAATACAAATATATTAGATATCTTTAAAGTAAATTATGAAGGCTGTATCCTTCATGTTTACCAGTATACAAATTGTATGTTTGTAAAATAAGAAAATGCCAGTATATGATAATAGCTCTTCTTTATTTTTCTTTCTGAACCTTGCAATGAAATGCAGACTAATCACTACAAAGAAAATTAGTAAGGCAGCATTTGGAAGCTAATGACTGCTCAGGGAAAGCTGACAGCATGTTCCTTGGGAACATTCAACTCATGAGCAAAGCTGTTTATACAGGGTGGGAGACATCCTAATGTTGTAGCTACATGTAATTACTAATCGCCAATTATGGCATTTACATGACATCTCTCTTTGGAGCATACAGTATTTTGGGGGCCCGCTAGCTGAGACTGACCACTTAAGCACCTTTTCTCATTCTTTGGCTGTCATTTCCAGCTACCATTCTCTCCAAAGTAAACAGCTTTCTTGTTTCTCCTAATTTTCATATGTGATGAGATTTATTCCCAGCTGCCTCTGTAAGGAGCTGAACAGATTCCAGCCACTGCAATTGGATTTTTTTTGTTGTTTTCTTTTTCCTTTTCTTTAACTAATACTTCAGAATCAAAGTGACATGTTTGTTTATGAGTTTGACTATCCTAGTGTACAGCCTCCCTCAACATAACCTTGAATATAAATCCAGATGCCTGTCCTTGCACGAATGGGCACGTATCAGCCTTTGTGCTTCCAGCATAAAACTCATTTGAATCTGAATGCAACAGTCATCACTCTTGCAAATTCAAAAGCCACCCACTGAATGGATGTTATTGTTCTGTGTGTAACTTGTGCTGAGGATACCACAAATTGCAAACAGGCTACTGAGTTGTAATATCTTTGAAAGTTATTGCTGTGGTTGTTTCTTAGAACAATGAAGGAAACCCCAACATCCAGACCTTCACTAAGTCCAGCTGACCAGACCCATGGTGAATGCTATCTCTTTCTGGAAACAAATCATAGAAGAACACAATATTTACAAGTTTCAGTTTTTGCTAGTGTAAATAATCAATCTTTGGGCCTGATCCTGTTCTCAATTACTTAAATTAATTAATGACAGATGTCCAAAATCAGAGTGAAATTCAACCCTCAAGAGAGAATTCCCACAAGGCCTTCATATGACTGTTTTAAAGAACTTAAGCGATGCTTAGGCTCTCTGCTGGCCCTCTGCAAAGAATAAATTTTACCCAGAATGCTTATTGCTTTGATCCCTTATATATAACTCACATCCTTAAGTTTGCACAGCCACAAAAGATCTATACAGAGCTAAATAGCCAGATCTTCAGCTGGTGTAAATTTATGTAACTTCATTGACCTACATGGAACAGTACCAATTTTCACTACTCTGGCTTAAAGAATCTCCATGGGACAGAGGTAAGTGCGTATGGTGGGTAAATGGATGAAAGGCTCTTCAAATGATGAAAGACTATATTGCTCTGGAAGTGATTTAAGTTAAACTGGAAAAAAGCCACTCCTTTTCCGGAATAAATCACATAGGGAGTATAATTACGCAGTTAAATTTCTTCTCATGCAGTCAAGCTTGAACTTACCACCACATTTGTGTAAGAAATGAAATGTTTCCCATCTCTCGGCAATATACCACAATCTGCCTTTAACAGACACATATATGCAAACTATACAAGTCCTTCTTTATTTTCGAAGGGAAGGGTATTTGTTATTTTCTGTCTCATTCTGAAGGCAAACAATATGGCATGCACCTGCGTTGCATATCACCTTGCTGGTAATAGGGTGGGCCTCTAGAACAACTTCAAAGGCAGTGAAGAAAATCTCTTATTTTCTGGTTTATGCTCTCTAGTCTACTTGCCTTTTTTCTGTGAACAGTTGTGTGCCTGGATGTTAAATATACTGTTAAAGCAGGTAATTTATGGAAATGCACAATTCAAAGCCATTTTATGGTATTGTTGCTTCTTCTGATTGTGTCTGAAATCACAGAATTGCAGACGGAATGGATCATTCAGACAACTGGTGTGCTCAGCATTGCTGAGATTTCAAACCAAGGATCTTTCTCTGTCATGGGAATTTATATCCTACTGCAAGGCACTTTTTTTCCCCCGGTTATGTATTGAACTAGTGATTTCTTTCTTTCCAGCTGTTACACATCTGCATCGAAGGCTGGGGAAACTGGCGGTGGTCTGAGCCATTCAGTGTGGACAATACAGGGACCTTTATTCGCACCATTCAGTACAAGGGCCGGACAGCATCGCTTGTTATCAAGGTTCAGCAGCTCAGTGGAGTGCAGAAGCAAGTAAGGATTTGATCCAGTTAGGAAAAAATAACATGAGTAATTTAAACTGTTGCCTATTCATGAATTAGTCACTTTTATTTATTCTCTCGTACTGGGATCTGCAAAAAACAAGTATAGCAGTCTTTTGGGGCTATTTGGGGGAATTTTTACAACTTTTGTCTTCACTTTGGTGTTGATCTTAGCATTTAAAAGCTCAGTTACCAACATGTATTTTATATGCTCCAGTAATCATCCCTTTGTGTGGTTCATAAGTTCTGACAGTGCTGAGTTACACAATCTTTTACATGTTTTAAGCTCTTGAGAAACAGATTTCTCTCTCATTTTTTTTAAGAAACTGTTCATAATATATTCTGGGTTGTAATTCAGTCCTCCATATTTTTTAAAGTGAAAGAATTACCAAATTAGCATTTGAAAATGAGCTGCTGTGCAGTAACTTTTCCCTTTACTATTTTTGTAAAGAGATGTGTAAATAACACTGCAGTCGTTCTGCCTGCACTGGCAGAAGCCAGAGCATGTGGTGGACAGATCATGCTCAGCTCATGGATGTGGCAGAGCTGTACTGCACAACAGTGCGGCTGACCAGACAGGAGCAGTGCCTGGTGTCACAGAAAGCCCTGCTGAGTGTTCACATGGTGGGCTGTGTTCCCTCCTTCATGAAAAAAGAAATGATTATGGTTGGACAGGGATACATGTGGAATGGTGTTCCCTGCTATAGCTTGGAAAAAGCCAGATACGTCTCTACAGTAAACAGTTTATGCATGATGGACAGCAACAATTCAGAGTCTAATTTGGTCATTTTCTAGGTGTGAGTACTTAAATACAGAAACACATTACAGTCATTTAATGAAATTATAAGCTTTAAAATGGCAGACATACTGTGAAAGGTCTGGGTCATTGGCTTGGGATTGGAATGTGAAGTATCAGTGGAGACCTTTCTGAAGTACATCCCTGTGACTGCTCAGAAATGTCTCAGCATTCAGAGACCATCGCAGACCAAACCAGAACTGTCAGCTGTGGGCAGTACTGCTGAGCTCAGTGGGAAGGAAGGAAGGAAAGTGGATATGTTATGTGTTTCTTTCAAGCGTGGATACTGCCTTAGCAATATTTCAAGCATTTTAATGGCTAGATTTCTATGAAACTGGACATACATTTGGCCAATAAAAATAGTGTTTCACCAGTCACTGCCTTCAGCAGTGCTCGGGAAAACCCGAAGCAGGGAGATTATTCTTCTACAGGTTTTCACTCTCTAATTCAATTTTGACCTTTTTTTTATTTCCCCCCACAACTGTTTACATAAGAGCTCTATTTTTTGTGTGTTTTAGATCCTAATCTGTGGAAGACAGACAGTCTGTAGTTACCTTTCTGAAAGTATTGAACTGAAAGTGGTTCAGCATTACATTAGTCAAGATGGACAGGCTGTTGTTAAAGAACACATCAACTGCCTTGCAGCCAAGCAGAAATTGCCTTCATATATCCTAGAAAACAATGAGCTCACTGAATTGAGCGTGAAATCTACAGGAGATGAAGACTGGTCCCAAGATGTATGTCTAAGTTCTAAACACACAGAGCACAGCACTGTCATTCAGGTATGACTAGAAATGGGTGTATGGAATAGAGCATTAAAAGCGTCTGAGAGAACTGAGCACTTGGTATTTAGACTTCTATTTGATATAATGAAACAGTGAATGTTATCATCCTGAAATAATGTTAGTGTCATGCTGGTCTTTCTACAAACAGGTACCGTCTTCAAAGAGTTCAATTACATATGTGTGGTGCACAGTTTTGACTTTAGAGCCCAATTCGCATGTGCAACAGCGATTAGTAAGTACATTTAATGTCTCTGAAACATAAATGCTTATGCCTTATATGTCATATAATAAATTCAGGTCAGAATGACCCACTGTAAAGATTTATCAATAGCTTGTTTCAATAGTTGTAATACCAAAATAAAATTGGCTTGAAATTGGTGTATTTTTTTCTTTCTGTAGATTGTTTTCAGCCCTCTTTTCATTGTAAGGAGCCATCTTCCAGACCCTATTATCATACATATAGAGAAAAGAAGCCTGGGACTGAATGAAACACAAGTGATTCCAGGGAAAGGGCAAGAGAAAGCACTGCAAAATATAGAACCTGATCTTACACACCACCTGACTTTTCAAGCCAGGTAATAAAATACTCATTTTCCTTGAAAATGATTCATTTGTATGGAAAAGAAAAAATAATTTACAGTTCGACTTCTGCATTTTTTCCAAAAGTACGCCATGCCCAGAGGGGATATGACAGAACAAGTATATGTAGCTGAAATGATACCGGAGGAAATATTAAATTTGGTATAACTAGCCTAAGCACACTGCCATTTGTTTGATTAAGCAGTCCATATTCTTGTGTTTTAAAAAATAAGTTCCTGAATTATCTTGAAATATTTTTTTGAGAATACTGAAGAGTTTTTAGGGTCATTACGGTGTCATAACAAATCCATGCATGTCAGTAAATTCTCAGGAAATTGTTGGACATCGTAACTTGATTCATCCACGATTAGCGTGAGAGTGTTCTTGCTGCAGAGTACACTTGTGAAGCCTCATTAGAGAAAATGTTAATTCTAATGCTTGATCTCATTGTGTAAGTGACTGAGTCTGTTTTCAATGACAGGGAAGAAGATGATCCATCAGAATGTGCAGTCCCTATCTCAACCACTCTGATTAAACAGATAGCAACTAAATCCCATCCGGGTGGCAACGCCAGCCAAGTGCTCTCCGAGTTCTATGGCACTGCTAGTCCTCCCCAGCCTGCATGGCCTTATAACAGGAAGGATTCAGACAGGTAAGCATTGGTAAACCTTCTTCATGACTGTTGCATTGCCTTTCCAAATAAACTAAAATCACATTCTGGAAGGCTATATGTGATGAACATTGAATGTATTTTCAGCAATTACATAATTCTTGCATGTAAACTGCAGAATCTGTGGCAGGTGGGGAAAAAAGTTAGGTCAGCCTCAGGGCTGCCTTTGTTTATACTGAGAAGATTGCATCAGTATGGATTTTTAAAAAATGGAACCACTTTTTTGTGAATGCACTTTCTTTACTGCAGCTCTAGAGGCTGTTGTTTATTCAGCTGCTGTTTGTTTCAGTAGAGAGACAGGGAGTTGATGCAGAAGTAGTTGGGGAAACAAAAAGGAAATGTAATTTGATGACTACAAAAGTCACAGGTTTAGGTCCGAGGGACAGTGGTAACTGTTAAGGCTTTTATTAATTGACTAAATTGAGGTTGATCTTGTGGAGTTAAAAATATGCCTTTATAACCTACACCTATCTAGATCTTTCTGACAACGCCTCAGTGTGTTCCAGAATGATAAGGTAAGAAGGGAAGTTTTTCTATTTCACAACCAGAAAAGCCTTGCAAATTTCTGAAAATGACACCTTAGCATTTTTAATCTTGAATCCATTAGTCCTTTATGTTTTTGCTTATTTGTTTCTGCCAGCAGTGAACAGCTCTCCCAGTGGGATAGTCCAATGCGGGTAAAGCTGTCAGTGTGGAAACCATGTGTTAAAACTGTGCTGATTGAACTCCTGCCCTGGGCATTGCTTATCAATCAATCCAAGTGGGACCTCTGGCTGTTTGAAGGAGAGAAGATTCTTCTTCAAGTACCTAGTGGGAAAGTAATTATACCCCCCAACTTTGAGGTAACTTTGCTGTTCACATTAGCGGGCACAGTTCTGCTAAACACACTGATACTGAAGAGTGGTTGCTACTCCAGATGATTCCCATTTTCCAGTCCCTGTGTCTGTCTGTTAGTCATATGATGAGGACTAGCAATAACAATAGGAATTCACCACACTGACTGAGTCACCGAGTGGGTAACACAGCATACTTGGTAGTGATGTTTGAAAAACAACATCCTAAAAATGCATAGTTAAAAATTGTCTGCAAGACAAATCTTCTAGGAAGGCCTTCATTCCATCAGCAGCCTTCTCCCTTTCCTCTCAGTTCAGCCAGAATCTGCAACACGGGTGTAAGGTAGCAGCCCAGAAAAATTGCTATCAAGTCCAAGTAAAGACTTTGGCTCCTGCTGTGCCAACGTGTCACTTGGGAAATTGCTGACCACAGTAGCAAAATTGACAGCCTGAAAGGAATGTATGGTTTGAGAGCACTTTATGTTGTGTTATTCCATAGCTTTTAATGTTACTAAGGAAAGCTGATAATGACACTGAATGAATTACAATAGAGGAAGATTTTTTCAGAATGCCTGCCTTCCTTAGTTCCGTGTAATGGATCTTCCCACATATCTTGGCAGTGCACATTCTTTTTTATTACAACTCTGATATTCTTTAGTTTTGAAATAATTAAGGTGATTTGACACAGCAGCTTGCTAATTCCAATTGAGCAATTTGATACTTCCTGTTTATTCTGTTATCTTTTTTCCCCCCCATGTATGTCAGTTAATAAACAAAAGGTCTGCCTGGTAACACATCTCAGTGTAGACCACGCCTTTGATCCCCTGTGAGGATAAGTTCCTTATCCACCTCGTGGTTTTATCCATCCTTGTACCACATAGAAAGAATCAGAGGCAGAAAGGCAGGAAATTGTATTCACTGCCAACTGGAAACGATCTTTAGAACTGTAGTAGAAATGTATCAAATTGTGAACAACTGATAATCAGTCTGTTTTTTTCACTTGCAGGAAGCTTTTCAGGTTGGAATATACTGGGCAAACACTAATACTGTACACAAATCAGTGGCAATTAAACTGGTTCATAATGTGACCTCCCCAAAATGGAAGGATGCTGATAATGGGGAAGTAGTAACGTTGGATGAAGAAGGTTTTGTTGAAGCTGAAATTAAACTTGGTGCTTTTCCAGGTCATCAGAAGGTTAGAAAAAAAATTATAATGATTTGTAACTTTATCATGTAAAAACAAAGTCAAATAGCAGATAAAACAATCAAATGTATGCAGTGTGAAAGCTTCTCCCTAATTATGTTAATATATGTCAAACATAAAGAGAGTATAAACAATGTGTGAAATATAATTTAAATAATTAGATTGCCAAAAACATACTGTGCAACCCATAAAGATAATACAATTTATCCTGGAAAAAGAATTAATGAATTCTCAGTCTTGTTTGGATAACACTGACAGATGCAACTTCAAAAGTATGTGATGCAGCTCCAGTTACAAAGTGCGAGAATATGGAGAGGATTTCTTTGATGAGAAAGAAAACAGCAATTCTGTTGTTTCTATTTGTGGTTTTGTGTGACTTCATCACAATTTTTATTGTCTTCCAGTTGTGTGAATTCTGCATTTCTTCCATGGTTCGACAAGGTATACAAATTCTACAGATAGAAGATAAGACAACAATAATCAATGATACATCATATCAAATCTATTACAGGCCACAGCTTTTTATTTCCAAACCCGACTCAGAAGAAGAGGTAAAGCACTGTAGATACTGGTTTTGTTCGTCATCTGTGGAAAATGGTTGTTTACATCTGTATCTGTATTTAGATGAGCTACATATAGCAGAGCTTGGAACAGAAACCTTTAGACATAATAATCATAAAGTAATTTATATCATTTAGAATACTGCATCCTGGGTAAATTCAGCTCCAGTAATTAACTGTGTTCAGAAATCTGTGCAAACAGCAAATTCTTGCACATTGCAAAATTAGTTCTGCCTGTTCTCCATCTGTTCAGGCCCTAATGGCCATTTCTGTAAAATAGGCAGCGTAATCCGTAGTAGCTGTTGAAAATGTTCTCAGAATTTTTACTGAGTTTGCGTGTAAAAGAGGTATATTGGCTTGGCAGGCTGAAAATGTTTTGTTATCCTTTTGGGAAGATTCCAGTTATCTGAGCAGAGCTGCAGAACTAGAGACATGCCCAAAGTTTATGTATTTCATAAACTCCATCAAATTGTGAATATCAGTTTTCTAATAATCTCACAGAATATTTAAGGGCTAGCTTGCAGGAACCAAAATGTATGCACGGTCAATATATTTTAATCAACCATTTATACATATTTATTGAAGATTATATTTATAATAAAATATGTGGAAGGAATTCTCAGGGTCAAACTTACTAGAAGAGCTGGCAGATCAACAAATTTTTAGAGGTCCTATTTCTGTATTATTTTCCTTTTGCTTTTGTTTTCTTCTCATCAGTATCTACAGTTGCGCATCACACATTTTGTGGCAGTCTTATGGGAATTGGGAGAATGAGGCTAAAATCTATTCTTAATTTTGTAACTCTAAATGGATTTTGTTCACACAGTTTTGTTACAGGAATGTCATTTGATTTTGGTAGAGCTGTTGTGGTACTGAGAGACGACTGTAGATCACAGAATTACCAGAATCACAGAAGGGGTTGGGTTGAAAGGGACCTTAAAGATCATCTGGACCCAAACCCCTCAGCATGGGTAAAGACGTCTTCCACTAGACCCGGTTGCTCAGGACCCCCAGATAGCTGTGCTACAAACCTCCTGAAGACAGAATCTGGCCAAATAGCCTTTAATGCAGTGCACTGAGTGCAACCTTTAGTTAGTCATGGCTGTTTGGGAACGTTCCGTCCAAAATCCACACGAGTAAACCTCCTTTTAGGAGCCAGCACGCCGCGCTACCACCACCTTTTCTGTTTCCAGGACTTCCGCTCACCCGACAGCACGGTGTTCAGCGTCGGCCCGGCCGGGGCAGGCTGCAGCGGGGCGCTGAGCGCCGTGCCCTGCTGGGCCCTGCTGTCGGAGCCGGCTCCCTCGGCGGCCGGGGCGACTCTCGGGGACAGGCGCGTGGTGCTGAGCTTCAGCGCCGGGAGCCGCGAGCTCTGGAGCCTGCCGGCCGTCGTCGGCGCCCAGGTGGCGAGGCAGAGCGTGGCGGTGCCCACGGGCGCGCCTGCCGAAGGTGGATTCTGTACCAGGTACTGTGCGCTCAGCAGCAGCCGGCTTGGCTTGCAGCTGTAAAGCCTCAGCTAGTCAGAAACCATAAGAGATTAATGCAAAAGTCAAAGTCACTCGTGCCCTCCATATGTAAAGGCAAGTCTTACTTTAATTTAAAAATCCTTACCTTCTGATGGTTTGGACGCTTTTCTTGTAAATGGTTTAGCGATGTGACCGTGTACAAGTCGTACACTTTTTAGAATGTATGTCCTGCTGGGGTTTTTCTGTGCATGCAGTTAAGAGCATGAAAAGCTTATATTGGGGAATTAAGAATTTTTTTTAAATTTGTGAACGGCAGTTTAAGAGTTCAAGGGCAGTGTGTAATTATACAATACAAAAATTTAGGTTTTGTTTATAAAAGATAGACATATTTTTGTAAGCATTCTAAGAGGATAAAGAAGAAAAGACAAAAGGGATGAAACTATTTTGATATTACAGCAAGGAAAGATGTCAAGTTTTAAAGCTTGAACTGTGCAATTGTGCATTCTCCATACGAACTTATGGAACCAACTAGTTAAAAATAGCAGTCTGGTGACCTGTCAGATGAGCAGCTTCAGTTCTTGAACCTGATATCTGAATCTATTCTTGCTTATACTGGTACGAACAAGAAACAATCTGCTGAAATTAGAGAAGCTACATCAGTATATATTACCAGAGATGTGATCTTTCTCTTGCCTGAAGTGCTTGATATTATTCAAGCTGTCACACAGTTCCTCTGCAGAGTCCAAGAGGTGTCAGTTATGATGCTAAAGATTCTCACACAAACTTCAGACTTAAAAAAAAAATTAATGGAAACAATAAGGGAAGGTTTCCTTATCATTCTGCCGCAGACACAGAGAATTTCATGTTCCTAATCAGATTTTCAGACTTTGGATTGTTTTAAAATTACCATGAGTTTAAGGGTTTTTAGCAATAGGCAATAAATTTGCACGAGAGAAAAAAGAAAGAATTCATGTTTATGCATGAAAATATGTTATGTAGCTAATAAGTAGCACTAAATTAATTTAATCTCATTTTGGAAACTGATGGAGTGATGATCCATAACATTAACATTTAAAAAAGCAATAGCATTGTGGATCATTCCAGGGGAGCAGTCAGTTAGATTTACATATTTGTTCAAATATTTTTCATGTGTACCGGAGAAGTATCCATGCAAATTCTTCTGGAAAATTTTAAAAGATTTATGTTGAAAATTTGGGCCTACAATCTCATGTTTTTAATTTAATGTAAATCTCTGCTGGCTAGGACTCTTATCTTGTAGACACACATGTTCAATTTTACTCATGAGTACTCTCCATGAGGCAATTTCTTCTGTCATGTTTTTTAGGCTATTTCCACATAATCTTCTGTTGAAGTGGAGATGTGTACTTGCCTAAATGTAGATAAATATCTATGGACTTGGAACTTGATCATAAAGAATCTTACAGATGCTAGTTTTGAATGTTTTTAATTGTTCAGGATAATAATATGTAAAGATTTCATCCAAAACAGGCATAATCCAATATATCTGCCTCTGTTTTAGAGCTATAGCACTGACTTATCAAGAGCATCTTGGCGTGACGTACCTAACACTTACAGAAGATCCTAGTCCTCGTATAATTATCCACAATAGGTGCTCCATTCCATTGCTTGTAAAAGAGAATTTCAAAGGTAGGTACTATGCAATAGGTAGAAACGGTGCACAGTAGTAGTATAACTTATTTTACTGTATCTCCAGTCCAAAACTGAGTTCAATGTGTGTTGTGGTTGTAGCGAGAACTTGATGCTCTCATGAAGGTCTGTCCCAAAGTGAGTGATTCTGGAAGCTATTGGAGCTAACTGTGAGAGCAGGAGTATGAACTTAAGTATTTTGTCTCTGGACTTTTGGGTCTCCCTGGTTCCAGCTGTCAAGGTGACTCAGCTGTAGGAAATCCATAGGCAGTGCAGTTTTGTTGACATCAAATTTTTCGATTCCCTGCAACATTTATATTTCCTCAGATTTGCAAATGTAACACAAAACATGTTGTCAAAAGTCTGGTTACAGTAAGTTAACATCATGATCTGCAGAACATTATTTCTCTAAAACTTTATGAAATAGAAATAGAAAAGGAAAAACCCCAAACATAATTTTCTAACCAATAGAAAAGCAATGTTTTTTATTTATTAGGAATATTTCAGACAGAACGTTCCTCATTTGTGCAAGCATAGATGATTTTTGATGTCATACAGGTTTCAGAAAGCTCTGATCTTGTATATTTTATAAAATTTCAGATACACCAAAGTTTGAAGTTTACTGTAGAAAGATTCCAGCTGAATGTTCGGTTCATCATGAACTTTACCATCAAATCTCCAGCTATCCAGATTGCAAAACAAGAGATTTATTGCCCAGTATTCTCCTGAAAGCGGTGTCGTCAGATGAATTAGTAAATGAATGGAGTGATTTTGTGGACATCAACAACCAAGGAACACAAGTAAATCATTATTAACTACCTCCTAGTTAACACCATAAATGGTTGTCTTTCTGACCTGCACAGTGCATTGTTCTTCTGCAATAAGTGTATCCTTTCTGTTGGTTTAAGGCGTTCTGTTTAATTCCTGGGAACTCTCCTGCCTAACTAAGCCCCTTCCTGTGGAAGTTCTAGAACACAGGCTCTCTTCTTTACTGTCTCTTTTTTAAAATAGCTAGATTGAAAGTAGAGGCTTCCTAACATTGATTTTTTTTCCCCCCTTTTTAATCACCTGGTGCTGGCTGGAATAATCAGTCTTGAAAATTTCTGGGCTCTGTAAGCAAAGAATGCCACAAGACCCAGGAAAAATTGGTGACTTAATTATCACAGAAATTTTATCTTTTTATCTTGCAAGAATCATCATGGTCATTCTCCTCTCCATCTTTACAGAAGCTGATTGTGTCTTTCTAAAACAAAACAACCCCTCCCTTTTCTTTCCTTCTGTTATTTTTCTCTGGGACTTGAGGTAAATGAAAGCTTCCTTGACTGGAGTAATTCTTTTTGATGGGAATTTTTTCCATCTTTGAAGTCATTAGTTTACATGGAATCAACATAAACTACTTGGCTCTTTGAAAGAAATACTAGTTTCAGATGTTTTCCCTGGGCACCAATCACAAAATGCTCTTGATTATTGAGTGTTATGTTATATAGCAAGTAGTTCAGTTCCATTCAGCAAGCCAGTCAAGCAATGCAAGGTTTCAAATTTCAGTCATTAATGTTATGCCAGAGCAGGGTTCTTTATAAGTATCTGGCTCCTAGGAGGAATTAGATGCTAAGACAACATTTGGGGATCATTGTCTACTTGAACAGCTCTCCAAAAAAAGTATAGCCTTCTGTTACTGAAGTTTTAGGGTGTACATGTTGAAAATTTTCCCAGGATTTCTAAGTCTGTCTTTCTCTTAGGAAACTGTGAATATAAGTGAATAAGGAATGTACGAATAATGTCTCATACAATTCAGTTCAGGTTGTGAAATAATGGATTTGAAGGATCTTAGGTAATTTGTGTTTCTTCTATGTAGTCACAGATAGGTACTCCTTTTTCTATTAGAAAGTAAATTTAAAACTGCTTAAGACTAATACCTTAATAAATATTGAAGTATTTATCATCAGAATCATCTGAAACTGGAATTAAAAATTACCGATCTTCAAGATCAGTGGAGGTTTATTTAGAATAATTGGAGTTTTGAAAATTCTGTGTCCTTTTTTTCTCCAATTTCATGTAGGATTGTGAATCTCTTCCAGACAAGCAAAGGATTAAAACTGCCTTGTCAAAATTAGAAATTCTCTTATATGTAATTGTCAGAAGAATAATATTAATGACATTTAATAATCTACACAAGATTATTATAATCTAACAGATATAGCCTAACAAGAATCAGTTTAAGTTGGCTAAACTTCCAATTGTTTTTGCTTCTGTTGACTTCTTAACAGCAGTAAAGATCCTTCAAGACAACTAGCTGTTTATTTTACCTGTGCTAGCCCAATATCTTTGTGCTTTTTCTCGAGTTTACATTCCTTTATATTATAGCTTCTGTCATTGCAATCTAGTAAAGAGTTGTGTTGGTAGTAACCTTACAGGAAACGAGAAGCTAGCTTGCTCTAACAAGGAGTACTGTGAATTTTCCAAACCTTTAAAAGATCTTAATCATTTATATTCTGGAGAAACACAAAACTTGTATGGAAATATTACAGAATTAAGCTACAAAAGCAGTTAATCACTTCTTTAAGTAGGATATTCCTAAAGACAGCTTGTCTGGAATGAAAGTTTGTACACCTGTAAGCAAGACAGAAACCTGTTGTCAAAATCCCATTTTTCCTGCCTTTTTAGATGCTTTCTAAAGCCTCTAAAGCATCCTGCCTTTTTATACTTTCCAATAGATTTTTACCATTTCCTTATGGCGGCACCTTGCCTGTAAAGGTGTTCTTACAAAGCAATTTACCTTAAAAATGTGTACAGTCTTGAGTTGTTAATGCAAGTTTTCATGGATCCAAAATGTTACTTACTTTTCAGTCTTCATGTGTTTTACATCATGCTATCAGCCATTCATCTACCCAGCTCTGACCTAGGGCATAACAACATAATGTTAGTCTAGCGTTTGTTTTCTAGAGGAGAAAGTGAGATATTTTAGAGCTCCAGGAAAATGCCTTCCGTCTTAATCCAAAATCACAAATTATAGTTTCCTGTTTATTCTTCTCATATAAACTCCACCCTCCCCAGAACATCTTGCTTTTTTCTGGAGAAGTTTCTTATTAAAATGTATTCAATTATGCATTTGACTGATGAGATACAAACTTAATCTCCCTGTATAACTGAAATACTTAAAGTATCAGAGCAGTTGTTTCCTGAATTACTGAAATCTGACTTTTTTCCTGAACAGTATCCTGATTTGAGTAAAAGATCTCAACCAGAAGGCATTGATTGCATTAATTTAATTTATGACATTAAAAATAGTGATTTTGGTTACATTCCATGTGTTTTTATCCCTCTCCTCTAGATTGTGTTCTTAACTGGCTTTGGTTGTGTTTATGTGGACATCACCCATCACTGTGGGACATTAGTCATAACCTTGGCCCCAGAAGGAAGAGCAGGACCCGTTGGTATCAACCTCAACAGGTACATAAAGCACATAAAAGATGATTAAAAGCATTGCTGAGAGCTCAGTCGGCTTTCTAAGTGTTAACTGACTTAGAAATTTTGGCTGAACTATTTGTTTTGTTTAATACTGCTGCATGCTCTGTAGCATGTGTTTAGACCATATGGCTTTGTATATCACAGTTAAATGGACAGTCTAACATCAAAAGTCATGTCACTTTAGGGTAAACATTAGATGACCGCTACCAAAGAGGACCTGAGTTGTTCATTAAAAAAATATATATATACATTTTCCATAATAATTAATTTTGAGTGTGTTCATCAATTTAAAATGTATTTAGCCTGGTCCTGCCATTTGTAATCTTACAAGCTCCCAAAAATTTAATATGCAAGAGCTGTAAAATTAGCCTTACAGTTAGTAATTAATCATGCTTGATTATAACACCCTTCTTTAGAAGATTTCCCCACTTCCAAAATACACCACAATCTGGTCCTCAGCTTCATTCAAGTGCAATTATAACACTACTTATTTCTAAGCTGCAGAATGCTTGGCCTCCAGCAATCCTGTTGCAATTAGGGTGGAATTTGTTGTACTGTTTATATTTGCATTGTAATTAAGTATTAATCCCCAAGCAACTGGTAGTCAGCAGTATCTAATAGTCCATTTAAACCTAGTCAAACTTGGCAATGAGCAGTTTATGTTGCAAGGGGGAGACCCTCAATGCCATCAGTATAAAAATACTGCCGTGGCTTCATTGGAGGGCACTCACTGCATCCGATGTGAAATGATTATCTCTAATAGTCACCTTCAGTGAAACAGCTGAGGCTGTACATAAACTGTCAGAAAAGTGTATTTGTGGTGTGTTTTAATATCTGAGTCTGAAGCAAATGCAATAGGGAATTACTATATAGATAGAGATGTTCCTGTCCAATCAATCCTGCTGACTGATAAAAAAGACACAGACAGCCCTGGTATAGATGTATACTGTCTCATTTCTTAGAAGACCTCCTGGGTGGTACTCACTGTGGTGATTTTAAGGTTGCCAAATCCCAGTAACATTAGCAGGACTTACACAGTGAGTTTCCCACGTATTATATAGAGAATGTCTCTCTTGAGAGCTCTTCGAGCAAGCAAGATACCAGGTGAACTCAAAAGACAGGAAGCAATAAAACTTCTTTTCCCTTCTGTCTAGAACTCAAGAGCAGACCCTGTCACTGAAAATGTTCATCAGTCAGTTAAGTCTTGCTGCATTTGATGATATTACAAACCACAAAGTGTCGTCGGAACTCCTGCGTCTCACAGCAGACAATGTTTTCCTCCACATGACCCCAGGCACCGGCTCCCTGTCACAGGAATTCCAGCAGGACTCTGTGGAAGGCCTCCCACAGTTTCATAGTCTCCAAGTGTATTGTGAAGACTTGCAACTGGACAATCAGTTGTACAGCAAATCCAATTTCCATTTTGCAGTCCTGCTGTGCCAAGAAGAGAAAAACGAAACCGCGCAGTGGTCAAGAATGAACAATCTCCTTGTTTGTAACAAAGATTTGGAAAGCTATAAGGAGAACTGCTTTATAAAACTCTGTATTGCTTTTTCTGAGGAAGAGAATTTCACGTTTCATGTGAATGACCTCAGCTTTGAGCTCAAACCAGCTAGGCTGTACGTGGAAGACACTTTTGTTTACTACATTAAGACTTTGTTCGATACATATCTTCCAGAAAACAAAACTGCTTGTAAATCCATGAATGCTTCAGATACTACCCTGATAGTGCCTGAACAAGTGAGAGAGCATGCAAGAGCTTTAGTCAAGCCAGTGAAGCTAAGAAAATTAAAAATACAACCTGTTAATCTCCTTGTCAGTATTCATGCTTCCTTGAAACTGTATATAGCCTCGGATCACACGCCTCTCTCCTTCTCTGTGTTTGAGCGAGGACCCATCTTCACCACAGCCAGGCAACTTGTCCATGCCTTGGCCATGCATTACGCTGCTGGAGCACTTTTCAGAGCAGGTCAGTACTTTCCCTTAACAAGCAACATTTTTGTTGGGCACCAGGATTCTGTGACTGTTGCTTGAGTACCCTAGATTTTACCATAAAATTTTTGTTCTCCTTAGACACTGTTTGATAACAATACTTTCAGACACGTTTCAGGTCCTGTCATAGAACAGAAGGGAAATAAAATAGCTGAGCAGGCACCAGTGAAGATTTGCAACGTTGTGCTAAACATTAGCCAGCTACCTGAAGGCTTTAGCCACCAGAAACCCTGAACACAGCATAAAAATGTGTTCTAGCTGGCTTAGATTTTGTCATTTTATAGTATAACACTAGTCAAAATCAACCCACATTCCTTACATAAACTCCCCAAAACAGTGTTTAATCAAATTATTCAGCATGTTGCTCTGCGTTCAGAACTAAATTATAGACCTGAATGTTGTTTTGTTGTTAAAGCTCCTTTTGGCTGCAGTTTATGATTAGAAGTCTGTCTTTCTTCATACTGCTTTCGATCTGAACTGGCACACAGATGTTTGTTGTCCTTTGATCCAAGAACCATGAAGTTTGCTGTTAGTAACTTTTTCTCATATAGGATCAATAGCAAACAATTTTTTTAAGTTATCAGGTACATTTTGTTTTCCATAAACACTAATGTAGAAATACTGAAATCTGGTCTTCGATGTGTCTCTGTGCAGCACAGAATTTGTGCCCGAGACAGAAGGAAGCTCCTCCATGATCATACACAAGTAACATACTCCACACTGCACCATGGGATTTATTTTCCTGCAATACTAATAGTCAGATTTTCAGAGATCCTAATGCTTCCATTTGAGCTGGAAGCATAGCTGCAACCTGACTTCTGTGCACGCTTTCCAAAACTGTACATGTGTATTTCATCTATTTGTAGGTGCTGACCTTGTCTTTGACTGTGTGCGTACCTTGTTGTGACAACAGTATGCATAGTTGTGCACCAGAAGAGTGTATCAGTTCACTGTTTTCTTGCAATATTATGCTTGAAAAATTTGCAGGTTTTTCTTTTTTGCTACTTGTTTGGATTTGTTTTGTAGTTACATCTCATAGTACAGAAGGGCAGATCTAGTCACTTGGTAATTAAGAATGAAACTGTAGCCAAATATGGTCCGCAGTGTAAATGCTTCTCCCCCATCACTTGCTCTGGGATCAGTGATGTATCTGAAATCAAGCAGATTTAAGTATTAAGAATTGAGGTTTGCTTTGGTGGAACTTCAGGAAAATACATATACATATATACTTAACTCCCTGAAAGCACTAAAATTAAAATGTATTGTTTCAAAGGTGTCACCATGATTAAAGTGGTGAATTGTACTGATCAGTGTTTGCTTTAGCAAAGAAAATGGTTTATGTTGAAGACTTCGTGACACTTGTCAAAAAAGCTGACTGTTTCAACAAAGTAAAAAAGGAAGGAAAAAATCAAGCAAAAAGCTTTATATGATCTGCAAACCCCAAGTATTTTTCACACCATTAGCACAGTTGGTCTCTTATGGAAAAGGACCTTGTGCTCCTGCATTTTCACTACATTGATCTGCGATGTGGGTTGTTTGACCCCCTTTTGCTCACCACTGTCTCATGCATAAATCATTGGTAGCATCTGCACAGCCAGCCTTCCCACACAGCCGTACTTAAACTCAGGGATAGATGCTCTTTTGCCCTTAGCTGTGTGCAGAACCACTGCTGACCTGTGGGAGGGAGCAGGATTTGCCCCAAAGCTTGCTGAAGGGGGTGCATCAGGCTGCCCCATGTGTTGCAAAGGAGTGGTCAGAGTCCATTAAAGCCATGAATGGGGCTGGAGAGCTCTGTTCAAATATGCTGACTAGCATTGCTTATCTCAAATCAGCCAAACTTGCAATGGAATTCTCCTTTTCTAATTAAGTTGTCCCCTATAGAAAAGTTAATAAAATTCTGTTCAAAAATATCACTGGTACTGCATCTGACCCCATACTTGCCTATAAAGAAAATCATCTCTCTGCTAATACAGTCATATTTATTTCATGTCAGTGGATATAATTACTATGCATAAGTGGGAAATGGTAACCTGACGTGATACTGTATTTCTGCAAAGTAAAATGCCACAGAGAGCTCGTGAATTGAGGGATTATTTCTGGTTCCTCATTCTCCTATTCCTGCCTTACTCCCACACCTTCCTCTTTGGGTTGGGTGGTCCAGGCTGGCAGTGAAGTTTGCTCTGAGTATTGGCCAAGGAGTGTCACCCGTGCTGCAGGCTGCACATTATTCCCATACATTCTCCAAGAGTGAGCATGATCCATCAAGAGCTTCCCAAACCTGACAGGCCGGGAAAGATTACAACAGACCATCCCTGGCATACCAGGCAACCCCTCAATTTTGTGTTTAACTGTTTTCATTCCTGTTTTTTATCTATTTTACATTCCTGAAATGCTGGCTGGCCCAGCAGGTGAATGGAGTTGGAGTCCCCCATGTCCCAGGCTGGTGGTGCCTGCTGGGGATGTTGCAGGGCACCAAGGCACTAAGCTGCAGTATCCTGTAGCCACTTTCCATCACACCACCATGTAGGACAAGGAATGTCAACTATATTTAGGGGGGAAAAAGGGATCTAAGGAATTACTGCAATAATGTAGATCAGAAAAAGCAAAAAGAACACCTCTCTGGTCTGCACACACCTCCCCCACGCCTCCAGCTTTTCAGCATTTCACACAGTGGAAAAGATAATCTATTAAAAATCCTAGAGTGAGGGAATTGCAGGCCCAGCCTGGATCTCTGGCTTCCCCTGGCAGGAAAGGACTGCCAGGGGATGCTCCTTTCCAGGACAGCAGGACCACAATGTGTGTTGCTGCTCTCTGTTCATTGCGTTGCCAGTAGCACTTGGGTTTTGTTCTTGTAGTCCATCCTACCCTCTCTCTTATGTCCACTCTGGTTCCTGCTTTTTTATATTACAAGTACTGGAGTTCTCAACCTGCCAGAACAGAAATGTGGGACAGATTCAACAAGAATAATAGATTTTCCGGGAGCTTAGAATGATAATATGAGATTAATTCACTTCATATGAGTAACATTTTCTCTTCTGTTCAGTTTCATGATTCAGCCTTCCACAGGAATGACTGGGAGGGGTTAAAAGAAAACAAGAAAAGCATCTGGATAGCAGGAGTTTTCAATGATGAGACGGGAACGAGGAGGGCAGAGCGCAGATCAAGGGCCCTCATGGGAGACGAGGCCAGTCTGTCCATCCTTCAGTCTCCTGGCCCTGTCACACCTTCTGCCACTCTGCAGTGCCAGCTGAAATTCGTGGTACCAGGGCTCAAAGACCAAACAGTTCCTGTTTCACATTTATTGCCATTTCTGAATTGCTCTCTCTGGGCTGCCAAAAAAAGAGCTATGCAGCAGTGTTTCCCTAATAAATCTGCTGCCTACCAGCCTGAGAAAGACAAGACCTGCAAATAGCTTTCCAGCAACAGATTGCTGCGTGCTCAGCCATCCAGAAAGCTGCTGGCAACCCTGCGTTTATATAGGAAACCAGATCTGCAGATACTTCTCCTGGGATATGCATAAGGAATACTCCCCTATGAGTAACCTAATCAGCATGTAGATGTCATTGCTGTTTACACAACTGTACTGAGCAGAAGACATTTGTCTGGCTTTCGCTGCACTCTGAAAGAAAATGATCAGCTTAGAAGGGTTGGGGTGGATTTAAAATAACTTCTTAAGCACTTGTCAAAAATCTGCATCCCTTTTCCTAACACTCCATCAAGCAATTGACCTGCACACTCCTGTAAAGCAGTACATTGTATCAGTGTAAACTCCCTGTCACAATTCTATCACATAAGGATGTGAAATCACGACGCTGCCTTATAGCGTCTAAACCCGACCATCTGAGCTTGCAGCCCCATTCCTCTGTAGCTGAGGCTCTTGCATCCGCCTCCCTCACACACTTTTAGCAGAAATACGGGAAGCTCCTGGAAGGAAGTAATTCTAAAGCTATTTGTGAGTTTGCCAAAAGGATTTCTTTGATTTACAAAGTATGAAAGATTGCCATTTCTGAATTCATAGTGGATGAGTTATTTCCTGTGTTTTGCTCAAAGGAAGTTCATAATGCAATGAATTCTAGTGTGAAAAAGATAATTAAGGAATAACCTTTTCACAACTGCTGCTTCTGCAGTTTTTGCAGCTGTAACATGTGTCTGGTTTCTCCACACAGGCTGGGTTGTTGGATCGTTGGAAATTCTTGGAAGCCCGGCTAGTCTGGTGAGAAGCATAGGGAACGGCATCGCTGATTTCTTTAGGCTCCCCTATGAAGGGCTGACCAGAGGCCCAGGAGCATTTGTCAGTGGAGTTTCCAGAGGAACGACATCATTTGTAAAACACATTTCCAAAGGTAGAGCTTTCACTTTATTACTCCAACTACTGCTTTGTTGTCATGCATTGTTAAAGTTTTAAGCAATAAAATCTGCCCACCCTTCAGTCTCCTGGCCCTGCCATGTCTTGTGCTGCTCTGACGGTGCCAGTTGGAATTCCTGGTACCAGGGCTCAAAAACAGTTCCTGTTTAACTAAGCTAAGAGGGTAACAAGCTCACATGCGATGTCTCATGTATTAAACAGATCACCACTTTACTACAGTGCATGAGAATGTTTCAGAAACTTCAGAATTTTAAACCTCCCAGTGGGAAATAGATATTCACTCAGCAAGTATTTCATGTGATAACTGCAGAAGTATTAAAGGTGTTCTGCACTTCTGCTAGCCATGAGAAATTCTACACTCGGTCACCTCATCGTATTTATTATTTAAAAAAAAAAAAAAAAAAAAAAAAAAGTAGATACAGTTGTCATAGCTGTGTGAGTACGTGGATAGGATTTGACAGCGGGGCTGGCCTGCCATGGAACAGGAGGAGCTTTTCCTTTGCGAAGGCTGTACGAACAGTGCCATCGCGTGGCTCCAGCCGCCGCACGGGCGCACCGGCTGCCCCGGCGCTGGCTGCCGCTCCGAGCCTCCGCTCCGGCCTCCCGCAGGACGCGGCCTCGCGGCTCCTTCTGTAAATATTTGTTTACCTTTCCATCAACCCCCTCTCCATTTAGATTAGCCTTACACGAGTCAGGGAGCTGGAGAAGGATGTTCAGAGGAGCTTCTGTTCCCACCGCCCAGGCGAACCTGGAGCAGGCTGATGTAAAAGGCGTGACGCGGACCATAGCAGCAGCGTGGTGATGCTTAACAAGTAGTAAAGCGTGTTACACATGGGTGGCTGTTCACTTGACTTGCTGTTCTGCTCATAAGCTCAGTGTTGCAGCGAGGCAACGTCTCCGTGGTTTAAATTAAATCATTTTGATCCAGACCCAAATGTATATCTCCATGCGTTTAGGTACACTGACGTCAATTACCAATCTGGCAACAAGTCTTGCTCGGAATATGGATAGGCTGTCACTGGATGAGGAGCATTACAACAGACAAGAAGAATGGAGAAGGCAGCTTCCAGAGAGCCTGGGAGAAGGACTGAGACAAGGGCTCTCTCGTTTAGGCATTAGCCTTCTAGGTAATGTACTATTAAATATCAAGTTAAGTGATAATACTATTTTCTAATCTGCTCACTAGCCTTTTCTGACTGTGAGTTATAATTTCATATTCTAGGAGGGTTGATGTCTTCTTGTGAAAAAGCCTCGCAGTATGCATATTAGATACTGTTTATCAAGATTTAGTGATTTTTGTGTATGATTTTTGCTGATAAAATATTTGCAGATATAGAATGGGTTTGCACTTCCTTTGAAATAATATTTTTACTCATACATAATGTAGATCTGAGTGGGAAAAAAAGAATAATTCTGCATCGGGCAGCGTGACTTGTAACTAATTCAATATGAAGACGTCATCATGCTGATGTTTGCTTTCCAATGAATTATAGGAATGCCTTCTGAACCTGCTTGTTTTTGAAGCACTGTAGATATCAGAGATTCTTGGGTTTGTTTGAAAACCACTTCAACTTAGTGCAGATGTTAAGTAAGCTTTGATGAGGAATTCTGCTTTTACAAAGAGACCCAGATCATCCTGATTCAGTGTAATTTTATTCATCAAGCAGTCAAGTGGTTTGGTTAGAAGTAAAGATTACTCTATCCATTTCAAAATAGGACCTAAAAATTTGAAAACTAATCCACAGTGGAAAAAGTCTCTGCAAGAAGTTTTTCAGTAAGGGGCTGGATTTTCTAGGTTACTTTGACTTGTCACACAGCAAAGGAATGCAGAACTGTATTGTTTGGCAGAGTTTCTCAGTATGGATTAAACAGTATGAATCTCTTAGAGATCAAAGTGACCAAAAGCAGTCCAGTGCAAAAGGTTAGAAGAGCTGAAGCTTGAAAGGATTTGTCCTGTTTCCTAATCTTCAGTAGTGTACACAACTCCTAAATTTGCAACCGCAACCCTGAAAGCCCCAAAGAGGAAGTGGTAAAAATGTTACAAGTTTGGGTTAAGTTGCTGGGAATTATTTTAAGCAATAACATTAGATGATGTGAAGCACTGTCATTTGATAATGCCTGTAAACCGGCAAGCGAGTGTCCTGGGAGAAATGCGCATAAAGGAGAAATTCCATATATTAGTAGCCACTGTCCTAATAGTAAGCTGTTACTGGTGTTGCAAATCAAAGGCAGTTTGGAGGAGGTTTTACTTTTCCCTCTTGTTTTATTGGGCTAAGGGCAGTCAGGTTGAGACGCTGGATGAAAGGTTATACTTTTAGAAGCTCTGTGTCAGCCTGGTGTGTGTGTGCTGGTGAGATGGTTTGGTGATCTTGGCTCAGTTATTAATAAAACATCGAGGTAACATGGTGTCGATATCCCCTTCACTGACACACCAGAGCCCTTTGCAGCTAAAAACATCAGCTGTGCAGCCTGAAGTAAAGAGCAGAACTTTGCTGCTTTGGCTGTAACAAGACAAAGTTTCTGCTGTTCAGGAAAGCTGGGAACTCCTCACACACACGCACAAATACGCCGTTCCTGCACCTCCCTGCGCACTAGGATTCCGTGGTTCGCGGCAGCACACCCGACTTAAAAGCAAAACAAAAACATAGAGCTAGAATTCCAGTGTCCCTGATTCCCTAAGAAATCAAACTTCATGTTAGAAACTTAGATCTTCATATTAGCATTTAAACAGTGCTCCTCCACAAGCTAGGGTCTTGTTTTTATTCTCACTGTTATTGTTTAGGGATTGCTCCCTGCTAAATGCCTTTTTTCTTAGCAGTGGAGTCAGTGAAGCACTCCAATAGCTAGCAACAGTTACTGTATAGCTGGATGTGACAAGTATGGAACTCTCGCTAAGGGAGAAATCAGAAATATTCCACTTACTTTGTATGAGTTTTTTAATTAAACATGATTTTTAAAAAGCATGTTTCCTCTGTATAGGCAGCAGCATTCATATAAATTCTGTCAAAACCTGACTTATGAATAGACCTATGTTTCAATTTACAAACATGTCAGAAAACTGCTGCCATCCTGACCATTTAGTTTAAAGAATATTGTGGCTTCCCAAAAACAAAAAACCCAGTTGTAATTGAAGGGGTGTTATCACGGTGCAGCTTTTTTTCCCCGGCGTGTTCAGAATAAACATGACCATGCTTACTCTAAAAACACTTAAGGTTCTTCGTACATAAGAAAGTGAAGTGAAGCTGCATTTATTTTCCTCCACAAGGATGAAAAGTTTGATGAGCACAGAAATACAGAGAGCATGATTATTTGAAGCCGTATTCCTATGACTTTCTAATTGTAAAACCGAAAAGTGTGAAGGAGATCTCTACGATGGTCACAGTACTCTCGTGCTCGTAACAGCCATCTGATGCGTGCAGGCCGCTAAGACAATGGCAGATGTAGTTTTTGTGCCTAGGTGAAGTCATGTAAGAGCTGTCAATTCACCGATATGTTGTGGTATCTACCCAGAAAGTAGAGTTGCCTTTTTGATTTTTCTGAAAATCTGGCTCACAGTGGCCCTGATTCAGCAGAGCACTTAAGCATGTGCTTAAGAGCTTTGCTGAATCAGGGCCAAAATCATGTACTCTCGTCTCCTCCTCAGTGCAAGTTGTTCCCTGTGGTACATTCTTAAGTGCTTTGTCCTGTCTCATTTTAAATGACTCAAGCACTGTCAGGGTGTTGTTTGATTTGATTGTTATCTTTGGCCAGCTGTTGTCTTGTTTCTAGTTTGGGGGAGATTTCTGGGTCATTTTAGTAACACTTGTGCGTGAAAAGAAGTAACAGCTTATGATAGGTGTGTTTTTTTAATTTATGTTTAGGCAAAAATGCAGTGAAATTGTTTGTAAAATATTTAGGTGATTGACTCCCCACCGAGGGACTATCTTTTGCATTTTGCGTGACAGAGTCAAACTTAAAATAATAACTTAAAAGCATGTAAAAGAGACTATTTAAACTATAGGCTATATTTTTAACTGCTGGTCCAGGTGAAAAATATTATATTGAAGTGGCTGCCTTTAGGAAGTTGAGCGTATCTGAATAAGCAAAAAGCTGACAACTATTCAAAAAAGTTATTTTTTACAGTGGCAGAAGGGCTCAACATTTCAGTTGCTCCTTCCTGCTTTTGGGGAAGTGAATTGAGTCATATTGCCTGACAGTGTAACTGTCCTGGTAGAGAAGGCAAAGCCTGGGTTTCAGAAGCACAGATTTTTGTTATTACAGGTGGTGGCTGCTCTTGCTGTACACTATCGCTGAATCGCGGCCACTCTATGTTTGCCTATCTACAACATAAGACACCACAAGCCAGAGCTAATCCTGAAATTGTGTGCTATTCCACACACTAATTGTGCAACTCCATTAATGCATGGTAACAGGTGCTCTTTTCTTCGAGCTGCATTTTTATGTGATGTTTGCTGTGATGAGATTATGCTTCAGCCCTGGTTTTGGTGTGAAACATTTGCAGCAGTCCTGAAAGACAGCAGAGAAGAAGAAGCAAAATGGCTTCAGCCTGGCCAGCTTCCAGCCTCATGGCAAAGCATGGCCAGTTTCTCCTGGTGGGGGATGTTTTCCAGTTATGTCTTGCTCTGAAAATTTTGTCACGAGCAATCCGAGCTTTGCCAAGGTCTGTGAGCTGTGCTGTGCTCACCAAACTTTGTCCGTCTGCGCACAAACCAGTTGCTGTCCGTAATCAAATTCTTCTTGAAGTAATCCCGTGATGTAGTCTGAACTATCTGAATTTTGTAGCTATCAAAGTAACTTTTTTATTGTTACTGAGCAACATGTATTAACCAGAGTGCACCCCATCTGATGTTTAGCAGATGTTATGTTGTTGCTGGAACTTCTTTGGTCCAGTAATGGAAGAATATGTTTTTGTTTTGTTGCTTTGGTGTTTAATTTTATTGAGGTTTTCTTTATACATGCATAATCTGTGTGTACATATGTGGACATGCATATAAAATCAAATGCCTAGGGTAAGGAAAAAAAAAAGAAAAATGGAGAACAGTTTCATTTAATTTAAAAAAAAAATACTGGTCAAGGGACATTACAGGGAAAGGACAGGGACAGCAATAGGTCACCATGTGAGAGAGAATGAGAGTGGGAAGGGAGAACCCATTACATGTGGTTCCATGCTCTGTTTTCCTGATACCCTACTTAAATCTGCTGGGGAGAGACTTTCTGTGGAAAGTCCATCCTTCGTGGTGCTCCTGCCAAGAACCCTGTTAGAACACAAGAAGCCACAGGGGCACGGGGAAGATGTGCTTTGCAGAGTTTCTGGTGTGAGGAGTGCCCTGAACCTCACCTGCGTGTCGCCACTCTCTCGCTGTTGCTGGGTTTTGAGGCTGCTCAGGCTTTGCCCTGTGTTTTATTCCTTTGCTCACACGTGCTGCACACAGGAAAGGAGCTGCACAGATCTGGATTCCCGGTGCAAGGGTGGTAGGACCAGCCACTCCTCAATGAAAGAAGTAAGGTTTTAGTTTATTTTGTGATTTGTGGGCATGGCCATGGCACATAAATGAGTTAAGGCAATGAGTTGCGATTCAAGGTAAGGAATTACAGAGGAAAAGAAGATCATTGGTTGTATTTTTTGCAGGTAGAACAACAAGACTTGCAAAAGGATTTGTGGTACAAAAGGGCAATGTCTTCACAGAGCATGCATAAAATGCCAAAGTAACAGAAAGTGTGGAATTACTAGAAACTGGATAATTAAGCTATAGATTATTTTGGGCATTATATAAATATTCTTATATAACACAGTCAAAGCAGTTTTCATTCTGTTTCCTTGTCCTCGGAGCCTAATTCCAGCTGAGCAGTGCCTAGAGCATACCACAGGTCCTTTGGAGTAGGCTCTTATTTATTATTACCTTATAACTTTGCTCAAGTGTATTGCAGTAAATAATTTACTAGCGCTAGGACTTAGGTGGATTACATTTTATAAGGCAATAACTTCTGTTCTGAAAGTGCAGTTGTTGTGGATGACCTCAATAGATAGGGTGAAGGGGGTCACAGGATAGTATAATATCATAACTTAGCAGAACACCAAGTATTGTTTTATGCCTTCAAATGCATCCCAATTGCACAAAAGAAAAGACTGGACAAACAATCCCAATTGTGTAATGTGGTGTTGGGATACTATTTTAGTCAAGCAGCAGGAGCAGCTGGTAAGTACTAATGAATTGAAAATTGAATTGTTTCAATGGCATAGCATTAAGTAAAAAATTTCATGGCCTTTATGTTACAAAAGGTGAATGTTAGCTGCACACGCAGCTTCAGTGAGTGACCTCAACTAAAAACAGGCATCACTTCAAAGATAGACCAGCATTTTCTGTGGAAATACTATCCATTTGTCAAAAGGACAGAATTTGGAAGAATTCTCGCTAAGAGGAAAGGAAGGCATTTATGGGGGACGCAAGTTTCCTGAATTCCTGATAGACAGTATCTCAGGGACAAGGATCTGGGGAAATGCGTGCTGCTTCTCATTCTCGTCTTTTCTTTGGACAGTGACTGTGCACAAATACAATATTAGTTCTTGTTGTTGAAAGTCAGCAATTTCTTCATTTATCCAGTGACAATAACTAAAACCATCTGAAAACCAGTTAGCAGCTCACTGCCTAGTGCACGTCATGCTGGTAAACACATGGAACCAAATACCTCGGTTGCAATTGTCCAAATCTGTGGAATTATGCCTGGATTTCCTTCCACACACAAAGCAGTACTTTCAAAGATGTCTAGGTTGCACTGAAAATGCCTAGTAACCAGGGTGACACTCAGTCCTACTCCCTAAATAATTGTTTTATCTTGATATTTGCAGCTGCAGGTGCAAACTGAGACCTGAACAAGAAGCCAGCAGGCTTGCTTTTCACTGAGCAAAGCACCTCGGATTGGGCATGGTGTTGCTGTGTCCAATCCTTGTACCCTTAGTGATCTCCAAATAGCTTATCTATCAAAATTACAACAACTACAGACATGTCTGTGGTTAAGTGGCTAGCATAAACTCAAGATCAAAGAAATGTACCACCTCACATACCTGTTTACATTTAGGAAGATTTAAGTTGAAGTTCTCTGTTGATACTAAAAGCTGGGAAGGTCACTGTGTCACTTGTAAAAGTTTGACCCATGCGCATTAAAGTAAAATACGATGGTTTTCACAAAAAAAGTAACAAAAAGTCTCAAAGACTAATTCTGCTAATCTGAGTAATATATCAAAAGTTACATTAGCTTATGAACATTTCTGGCAGTGGAAGAGGTTATAAAAATGATCTATTGAATACAAACAGTTTTTATTCTCATGAAGTCAATCTCGCACTTACGTGAAAATCTCATTTCCATAGCAGCTCAAGTCATCTAAAACTGGAGGATTTTATTCCTAACATGACATTTTCAGAATTGTGACACAGAATGAACCAAATTAAATTAACTCAGCAAAAGCATTTAGCATAAGTAGTTGAAAGAGGAAAACATACTGTAAAGTTAGGTGATCTAAATGCTTGAAAAAAGAAAGTTAAGATTTAACTTAACTGAAGCTAAGACAGTGTTTGGCTAATTTGTCACATGCTAAATAACTATAAGAATGGGGTACAGTCTCTAATCCAAACAATATTCAGGTCCAGTCGTAAGATTTCCTCTTATTCTGGAATATTTATCTTCACTACTTACTGGAGACTCTTGTTTTTTCAGGTGCAATTGCTGGGATTGTGGATCAGCCGATGCAGAATTTTCAGCGAGTATCTGAGGCCCAAGCTTCTGCTGGGCATAAAGCCAGAGGGGTCATCTCGGGTGTGGGGAAGGGGATCATGGGCGTCTTCACGAAGCCCATTGGAGGGGCAGCTGAGCTCGTCTCCCAGACAGGTTACGGTGAGTTTCACATTTTCAACACCTCCATTTAAATTTTAAAATGCTATTCAGATACAACCTGCTATGTCTTACTTATCCAGCTCAGTATTGTGTGACTTAGAGAAAGGTTTGAAAATGCCACTGCTAAAAACTTACAAATGCTCTGCTGCTTCTCTGAAATGCCATCGTGTTGTGCTTCTCTCTTGTGTGATCTTCTCTGATCAGTGATGTACAGCCACAGAAACACAGAATGCAGAAAGCATGAAGTAATTCTTGGAATACAGTAGAATTAGTTACAGAAACATATGCGCTTGCAAAATAGTTTTTGACATAAAAGGATTAGAGCAACACTATGTCCAATTAGAGTGTTATTTTGAGATCGCTTTGTTATGGCAGGGAAAGAGTTGGGCTATCTCTACACAAAGAGTGAGTTAGATTCCTGGGAGAAAGAAGTGAGTCGTGTAGTAGGAGCTTCCCCTTTGAACTGGAGCTTCACGAGAAGACAGTCCTGTTTTCAGTTACATGGGTAACCTTAGAGCAACCAGAGGTGGAGTTTCCAGCTAGACCTGGCACTTAATGGTGCTAAATCCTTTCAAATTGATGGGAACAATTCTGGACAAACAAAAAGTGTAAAAGATAAAAATAAAATATCAAAATACACTAATTTATTTGTTTCCAGTATCAATAAGTTAGGTTCAGTTTGAATATTTAAGAAGAAATGGTGGTTGGAGGCAGTCAGGGAAGAGAAGCAGGAAATTGATAGAAAAACAACGTGTCAATAATTCCACCTCATTAATTATACCAGGCAAATCTTGAATATTTAAACCTTTAATCACTAACAATGTTTATGCTTGTGCTGTGTTGATTAGAACATGATTAATTCTCATAGAGCTTAAGTTTAGGATGCTTCCCACAACATTCACAGCTCATTCCATCTTGTAAAAGAAATAATGAACTAATTATTACAATTCTTTTAAATCAACTTTATCTTGTTTGTATGAGCATAAATAGTAACTGTATCCTGAATAATACACCCCATAGGTGTAAAACCCATTCAGCAAAATCAGAAGTTTTTTTCTGTTGTCGGCTGTCTCTGTGTTGGCCTTGCTGCCAAGGACATTATTATTTCTAGATTAATTCTGCCGCTGTCTTTATCAAGAAACTCATAGTAGTAGAGGCACACTTTTCATCGCAGATATGGTATATAGGACATCATGTTTTCCATGACCATGCGACAAAAAGAGTTAGCCAGGAAAAAACATAAAACTATATCAATAATAGCTGACAGTGTGTGAGAGGAAAATACACAAGAGTTCAAGTAACTCCTGCCCACAACTGGATTGGAAGTGGGACTGTGCCTCTTGGGGGGGACCAAGGGGTGGAGGACCACACAGAAATAAACACATGTTCTTTCTGTCTCCATCTGTAAATAACATTTTCACTCACATAATGCTGAGAACCTCGGTAAGCCAACTGTTACAACTGGGATGCTGGTTTTAAGTATTACCATCAACATGTGTGCTAAAAATTAAAGGGTTTTTTTCATTGCTGATGTTTTGTTTAAATTATTATCCATTGTGTAAGAGGAAATCTAAATTATTGACACCCTTATGCAAAAATGCCTTTGGATGCTTAGACAAAAGAAAATCTCTTCATTTATTTGTAAGGAAGTATATTTGTAAGAGAGTAACTTTGCACCAAACCATATAACACTAGTGCTTGCTGCATAACCTCCTCCATGTCTGTCATGTAAAAATTTTTAAAACTACTTAATCTGTGAATTTTTTTTGCAACCCACTCATTCTTTCTGGTGACCATATCTCATCCTTGAATGTTTACAGGCCATCTGAAATCATACATACTGTATCATCTTCAGCTTTGGAGAGTCTCTTTAGAAACCTGCTTAACTGCTGTTTGTAGTCTCCATTCTGTGCTGGCACTAAGAATAATTCACAATAAACCAGATGCCCCAGGAGATCTCATAAATGTACATGGATCTGTGTTTAACAGCTGGATTAAGTAACTGAATGTTTAAATGAAGTATCTAGGCAAGCTTGCTTTCTAATTTGTACCAATTGTGACACGTATATGAAAGTATTTTAATATTAAGCAAGAACGTTAACAATGGTCTTGATTTTTTCTACATAAATCCTGAGTGATGTGTCCGATCCTGCTCTGAAGTGGTGGCTCTCAGAAGTGTTATGTTTCTCTTGATTCCAAGTGTAGAGCTGATTCATAGAACACACAGTGTGGGTTTTTTTGTTTCTTGCTAAAGCAAGATCATGGGGGTTAAGTGCACAACCCTTTCATTGTAATATTTAATGAATTATCTTGACTACAGCTTCCAGACATGTGACATCATTTTGGATCTGCACTATTTTATGAACTGCTTTAAACAGATGACATCACTGCAACACGTAACTGCATTGTAGAAAACAACTACTAAAAACCTGAATTCTCTTACCACAGGTATTTTGCACGGAGCTGGACTTTCTCAGCTTCCCAAGCAGCGCTCTCATCCAAATGATCAACATGTTGAGCAGGCTCCAAACAGCCACGTCAAATACGTCTGGTAACATTATTTAGACAATTGCTCATTTTTACATCCACATTGTTTATTAATAGGTTCTGGCCTCTGGTCAAGTTAACAGGAAAGGCTTCCCTAGGAAAGGCTGAGTTATGGCAGTTTGTTTAGGAGCATTAAACACAAAGGTAGTGCATAGAAACCCAATCTGCAAATGATGGGCCGCTGATCTGCATCCAGCTTTTAAACTACAGAGCTGATCTTTATTTAATGGTATTCAGTGAGTTCTTACTTATTTATCATTGCACTGAGCCCAAGAAAAATACTGCACATCTCCAGAAACAGCTGTTAGTGAAGATAGCTTTATTTTCTGCACTGCATTTCTAAGCCACTTCTCAGGGTAATTTTTCTATTATCAAAGAAATAGGATGGGAAATAGGCTAACCTAGCACAGATATTAGGCCAGTTTTGCAGTGAGTGATTAAGGGGTTTTGATAAGTAACAATTTCCCGTTCATTCTTTAAATCTGAAATCTTACATCTTTCTGTAATTGAAGTTTTGGAGTACACTCCCTGGCTTATTTTATATCTGTAGGTGATAGCTACAGGCTTAAGTAAAAACACAGTGATCAAAATAAGCCCTGGAGGATCCAATGCACTACATTGACTAGTTCTTTTTTGTCTTTTTTTTTCTTTTTTTAACCTGATAATGCAGGAAAATGCTGCAGTCTCTGGGAAGGCCAGAGGTTCATATGGCCTTAGATGTCATGATTGTGAGTGGATCAGGCCAGCAGCATGAAGGCTGCCTGCTGCTCACCTCAGAGGTGCTCTTTGTCGTGAGCATCAGTGAAGACACACAGCAGCAGGCGTTCCCTGTGACTGAAATCGATTGTCTGGAAGATGATCAGCAAAAAGATCTGCTGAAGGTGCAGCTAAAACAACAGAGAGTGCCTTCTGACTTGGAGGTAAAGACTTGAGTATGTTTTCCATTGAAAGACAAAGTTACACTGATGCTGGTGCTTTTGGCAGGGGGAATACTCACCTTTGGGCTGGGAGGCCAGAGGCTGAAGTGCCAAACTAGGAGATCTCAGCTCAGCTCAGTGCCTCATAGTTGGCTCTGTTGCCCTTTGGATGAAAGGAATGTGTCTCCTCCCTTCTATCCTCTTCTTGATTGTGATATACCATATCTATGACAGAAATTTTCTGAGGGAAAAAGTGGAGGAAGTCTGAGTCTCTTTTCTGAGAAGGTTCTCATGGCTACGTATGCACGAGATGTTCGTTGTTTGGCAAGTCAGCGTTGCGCCCTGTGCCTACAAAGTCCCAGCAAAAGCAGTTCCTTTTATTCTGGGAATTCCATTAACAGTTCAGCAGTGCTGATGCTCCTTTCAGCGTGCTTCTCTCTTTTCTGTTCTAGCACAGTGGTCTTGTTTGGTTATATTTACTTCCTTAGATCTTCCTTCTTCTGCAAATGCTAGCTTTAAACTGGATTAGTCCTCCTCTGAGATTGGATGCACCAAGTGTTTGCCAGTAAGAGCATAAGCCCTTCATATTCATGTTTAAAGATGTCTAAGCCATTTGAATACTGAGGGGTTTTGGATTAATTATTTTAATGGCAGAAGAATGTTACATTTTTACTCTTTTGGGAAACAATGTTTATTGTATTAAATTCTCAAGTAGAATCATATGAGAGAGCATTTCAAAAATGAACATGCGTGTCCCAGTTTTTATATAAGTGTGCCAGGTAGTTTATAGACTGCTAAACCAGAATTTTCTGTTTTAAATATAAGAAAAGAACATATAAAAACCCTGAAGTATGAGCTGTGACAAAAAGTAGGAGCACCTTCAGTCAAATCCTAACTTTGCTGAAGTCACTGAAGAGTTTTGCTGTGGATTTCAGCAAGGATTTCATCTGTGTCGTGACAGCACTTGAATATTTTTGTGAAAGCCTTCTTTCGTGCTGAATTCTCTGTTTATGTTTATTGTCTTTCCACTAACCTCAGTCTCACAGAGAACTGTTGACTGAAGTTGCCTTCTCTCACCACAAAGCTACATGAGGGATTACTTAAATTGTGAAGCAAGTGGGCAAAGCTCAGCTTTTTTTGTCCCTGAATGCTGAGTGGTTGGTGGAGGCACACATCAGACTATCAGAGTCCAGACTGTCCTGCTCAGTCCAGAGCTACTGTCCTGGAGGGGAGAAGAAGAAAAGTTGTTCTCTGCTCATCCATCTCACTGGATGCACTCAACCTATCCTATCCCTAACTTTAGCACCAGCCCAGATCTTTTTTTAATTGGATTGGAGTGTTGTCTTTGCACCTGGTTTTCCGAGGGGTGAGGAGCAGGCTGCTGCTGTCGGGGAAGGGCAGCTTGCCCAAAGGTTGCTGCAAGCGGCTGATGAAGGGTGCAGAGAGTCTGCCTGTCTGGGAGAAGGGAAGGCGAGGGACAGGGAGCCTAATTCTAGTCCCCACAGCTGCTACAGCTGGGAATGTGTAGGATTTATGGGCAAGTGGGGCCCCTGAATGCACAGAGCAGCCTGGATGGCGTGTGCAGAGTCCAGCGTTCCCACACACGCGCGCTCGTAACGCTCTCCTTTGGAGGTACTGGACCAAATACATCATTTTTTCTGGAAGTTCTGGATAGAAATATGGGAGTCCTACTCAAGTGGTGCAGCAATGCAGCTCTAGGAGCTGTAAGCCTTGAGCCCCTAGCCTGAATACAGCATCTCTTTTGCTGATACAGGCTCTTGAGAATGCAGTGAAAATGTAGGGCATGGAAAAAGCTGGGAAAAGTGCCTGTGTCCCAGGTGGAGCCAAGTCAGTGATGGCAAGACAGCAAAAGTTGAGTGATGCTGTACAAAAACAGACCTGGCAAAATATTCCTTCAGAATGAAGACACTGACACTGAAATTCTTGTGAAAATTTAAAGAAATGTGCTGTGAGGAGGAGCAGTTGAAAGAAACAGAGACCAAAAAAATTTGAATTTTTTTATGTTAAGGCAGCTACACAATAAAAGATTCCAAAAAGTTTCATATACAGTTTTAGTAATTACTTAGAGTGTTTTGTAGTTAATATTTACTGGTTTTTTAGTGGACTGGGAGATCTCATACTTGGTGATTTTCTTTCTGTAGCTGAGTCTGTGGTCTGGGTGTCACATGCAGCACTGGTGCTGATGGGAGCCAGAGTTTCCCTTCAGCTTCCTGACAAGAGCTTCTACGGAGTCTTCAGATGTGATCAGGAAAAGGAACCTTAGGAGGAGCAAGTTGTCACTTGCAGATGAGCAGCTTCTAAGCTGCAGAGAGATGCCTAAATAGGCACAACTCCTCAGTGTTAATAATGGACCATTGTGTTACACTGAAAGCGTCCTCAGCTGAAGTGCAGGCATGTCTGTGCACGATGACACTTGCAGAGATGGCCCCAATTTTTAGCTGGAAAATGCCCAGTCAGGTCAACCAAAATGTTATTTTGAGTTTAGCAAAACAGAGCTAATGTTATCAAATGTAAGTTATCTCTATTTTTCTGATTAATTTAGTCAAAGATGCTAGAAATAATACAACAAATTGAAACATTTCATTTCACGGCTATAAAAGTCCACTTTTTTGCGTTACTGTTCACAAAAACAATTGCCAAAAGTTTTGTTTCAGCTCTGCCCAAAACAGTTTCTCTCATTCCCTCTCCTCAACTTCTTGGAACAGTTAAGAAACAAAACATGAGTTATTCTACAGCTGTAATCACCAGAGATGTTATAGAGCATATTTTGACTCCTTCAGCAATAGGTTTGCCTGATGCCTTGTTTGCCTTCACGATATATAACTTAATCCATCTGGGTAGGAATAGCCTGGATGGATTCTTAAAAACTCTGGCACTGACAAGTTTGTTATTGAAAGGGAAGCATTAATTGTATTTGGATTATCTTCCAAAGTAATTGAGACACTGCTTGTTTCCAGACAGATGTCAAACTCAAAATGCCTGCTCTTCCAGCTGCTCTTGGTATAGCTCATAACATCAAGAAGACAACAAAAAATTGAAGGGAGGGCCCTGGAATTTCAGATATTCCAAAAATTTTTTTTTTTTTTTCTTTTTGGATGTGTGTGTGTGTGCATGTGCGTGTGATAGTCCTATGTGTTATCATCTTTGGAGCTGAAAGCCAATCTTTGGATTTCTCAAAGCAATGGAAAAAAAATCCTAAAGAGCTGGATCTCCTTAGTCGGTATGCACAGAGTAGATCAGTGCTACACCCACCTGGACTGCACAGCATGGGTGTCGTAGCTGCTGTGGAGTTAGAATTGCTGAAGGCTTATGCATTATAAACCATAATGGGAGGAATCTTAGAAAAATACTGGAGTTCTTGACCCAAAAGTATGGCCTTGTAGTATGAAGGGACATGATATCTGTAATATCCCTCTAGGAGATGCATTAAGCAAGCCTTGATCAAGTTTTGAATCCTTGAGTGATCTGGATATTACCATGATAAATGTTCAAAGCAGCAAGCGAGGGCACTTAGTGACAATCTTAGGTCCCATTTAGGAAAAAATGTAGAATAACATCAATTCCAAAATTTTCTTGTCTTGAAAATATAAGCCAAACTGAAACTGGCTGCAGAAGCAGACACTTAGTTACAGATGAAGTCATCTAAAAGCAAGCAGGGTCTCAGTTACTTTGGAAAACCCTCCAACCATACTTAATATTTCCTCCTGAATAATTATGCTGTATCTGTGGAAAATAGCCTGGGGCTGAATGAAGAATGGGTTCACAAAAGTAGGTGAGTGGGATACCAGCACCATTCCCATCTCCTTTGGTAAGTAGGATCTTGTGGTCACTGTGGAGGCAGAACCGAGCTGTCCCTGGGCTTACCTCCCTAGGAGAAATCAGGAAAAAGTGTGAAGCCACCTACATGCAAGATTTACCCCATAACTTAAAATCCAGTTTACATAGGTGGTACTTCAGCATACTTCTCTCCTTTCAACCGCTGAAACAGTCTGACTGCTGAGATGCTTTTACTGAGCCACCAGCCCGAAGACGTGGTTCAGACACCGTTCTCCCCTGTTAGCTGTGAGTCTGCTGCAGCAGACTGCCTTCCGATTTTCCCCTCCCTTAAGGTCGTTCATGGAAACAACCCTTTCCTCTGCCCATTTCATCATTTCCGCTGTTTCTAGGCATAGGCTTCAACCTTAAACTTCTGAGCTTGTTCATGAGCCTGCTTCCTTTAGCAATTTTGTGATGATGATTGAAAACAGGAGTGTTTCTACTCACTGAGCAGCAAATACATCTCCAAAGGCATAGTAAAAAAAATCAGAGGGGACTTTTTTCATGCGAATGTGACACCTGTCACTATCTATCAGTCATATTAATTCTTTCTTCAAATAAGCAACAGAGTATTTAAATGAGTCTTGCAGTCCAGAGACATGACAATATAATGATTGTGGATGTTAAATTGAATCTAATGGCACTGCTTGAAAATATTCTATCAAGCAAGACCTGTAAAACTCCCTGGAAGACAGGTAGAAGATAGCAGTCTTTAAATGCTCAGCATGAGGTCCAAATGTTAAATCCTACAAAGATTAAACTGATCAGCAGTTCTCCAAGTGTAAAATAAGGAAGCATCAAACCCGAGCCCTATTATGGCTTTTGCCTTTTTCTTCATTGTCGTATTTTGGAATTAACCTCTATTCTGAATTACTTAGCTTGTCTTACTACTGTAGTATCCATGATGGGACTTCTGAAATAGTTTTATTGAAACCATGCCAACCAGATTGATGCCTGCTTGTTTGCCTTCCCTCCTCGAGCTAGTCATAGTCACCTTCAACTTCTTCAAAAATAAGGGCACAGCAGATTGATCTTCCAAAGCCAGGTTTGCCCATAGCTTTTCTGGGTCATAGTTCTGGATAACAGTCTGGTTTGAACCATATGATAGATGACACTGTTTGATTTACTGTATTTTTTTCCTACAAGGATAGGTTGCTTGCATTACTCTTGCTAGGACCTTAAGCAAACTCTACCTATTTCAGCCTGCAAAACACAGAGCCATTAATGTCTTCTCCAGTCACAAAATGCCCAAACCATCTTTAGTAAAATCCTTTTGTTTAGAAAAACGTCCTTGTGTGAATGGGGGTTTTGTTGCCAGAAGCAGATGCATATATCCTGGCATAGAACATTCACCTGGAAGATAGCCCCTAGTCTTCATTTTAAATTAAGTAAGTTAAAGACTAAAATATTTTAGTTAAATAGAATTTCTGTATGATAAGCCTTGCTAAGAGCTACTGACATTTTTCTAAAAGGGGTTTCAATGCCTTTGCTGTATACGAGGAGTTATCTGTTGTAAAGTTTCACTCTTGACCAATTCTCAAAAGATACTGCTTAAATTTTCTCTGTCAGTTAGAGCTTCTCAGAAGTCCAAAACAGCAGAGGAGAGGATTAATTCATGAAGGACTCAACTATGGGAGAACATTCATGATTTAAAAAATCCTTTGAACTATTGTAAGATTTCAGGCAGGAAGATTTTTATCAGAGAAATGTGGAAGTTATTGTCTTTGCTACTCAGTTCAGTTACTGTCAATACTCAATAACTATTGTATCTTATCTGATTTCAGGCCGAGGGAGCCAGAGAGAGACTGTCAGAACAGCAGTACAACCGCCTCGTGGAGTACATCACAAAGACATCTTATCACCTGGCTCCCAGCACCGCCACCGCGTCAGCCCCGCAAACCGTGGCTACTGAACAACCCCTGACTATAACAAAAACATATCACTATGTAGTTGATCCAAATTTCGCCCAAGTATTCATTAGCAAATTCACCATGGTGAAAAATAAAGCCTTGAGGAAAGGATTTAATTAATAGTTATTTCTGGTTTGTGTAGTAACACCATACCAGCTTGAAAGTGATGCCTTCTCTGCAGTAACCTACATCAAGTAGAGATGCATATCATTTTTGAGGAGGTAGAAATTGATAACAAAGCCCAGTAGCTTTTCTAATCTCGGCAGCATTCCTGCTCCCTCGCCAAAATACTAGTGCTGGAAGGAAAGAGTTCTGGCAAACGAATAAAGTGAGAAGGAACAGCCTTGGACTACAGCTTAATCAAAATCCTTTTTCTTTTCGATAACCAAAAATTAGAGAATAAGGAAAATTATGTGCATATGGAGGTTTTTACCACCCACAGAAATGTGTATCAATACCTCTATATCATATTTTAGGGTCTGCCAGTTTCTGTTATAAAGCAGGTTTATAACTCAGCTGTAAAAACTTGCTCAAGGCCGAGCATTTCCCCCCACCCCCACACTCTCCCAACATGTGCGTCCTGAGGCAAAACATTTTCCCCCACTAAATCTGAAAAACCCAGTGTGGCTGTTTTAAGTTACTAGTGACAGCTGGGTTTTAGCACCACTTTAACCTTAAAATAGCTTCCTTTATTTGACTGAAGTTTTGCAGGACATTAGTCCATAATGTAAACTAGTGCCTTTGTGTGGTTTGGAGAACAAAACATGAACTACAACATGACTTTATTTTTAAAACTGTCTGTATACAGAAACTTTATTTTATCCACCATCAAATTTTCAGAAGTACTTTCAATGTATGTATGACTGTGCATTGTCTGTTCATTAGCTGGAAGCCAGTAACATGCAGTTCAAAAATTTAAGAAACAGAGCCGTCTCCTTAAAGTCTTCAAGCTCAGTGTAACCCAGATGTGCAGGTGCTAAGTACAGCTTGTGGGGTCTTGCTTACATCTGATCTGCCACCACTACATTGTGTGTGCTCCCTTCAGCCCTAATTTATTTTATGCTTATCATCTTCGAACTGATAAAAACAGGGATATTTAGGAACATGACCTTTCGAATATGTACTAAGCAAAGTGAGACTTTTTAAGACTGAAAACTATAGACCCACAGCCACCAATTACATTATTAGTTAATGATGCCATCACAATGCACTTACAAATATATGTTAAACACCTGTATTTATTCTAGTAGACAAGAAATCAGTCTCTGGGCAGAGTTAGATGACTTTATAAACCAAATCTGGCTACAGCAGTTTCATTTTAAAACCAAAAGCTTACTTGGTTTCCAACTATGCATGTTAATTTTTCTGTCCTTTTCTATATGCTTACCAAAATGAATTTTGTCTGGAGATTCCTGAACATGGCTGGAATTTGAGTCAAAAACTGGAATAAAATCTGATCACCATTTGGAGCATATGCTTTATAGATAATAACGTCTATGCATACTTGATATGACCAAATGCACAGTAAATAAGAATGTAGTAACTGCAATGTTTTTCTCTTGAGTTCTGTTTTGTTAAAAGGTATTTCTAAAAGCTGTGTCTCTCATCTACTGAGAATAAAGGAGGCTGGGGTCTGCATTGTCCTTTTCTGACTGTGAAATAAGCCCATCCATTATCAACATTTCATACAATGATTTAATAACTTAGTCATTGTTTAAATAACACTGTTTAAAAATGTATATGTATGTAAACATGTGCTTCATTCCTGAATATTTTATGGAAGTCGTTTAATATTTCTAATTTTGCATATTGATGGATAAATTGTAATATAATTAAATTGTTTAAAGATAATAAAGCTATTCCTGTAATATTTGTTCTTGTGAGCTGTTTATTCATTCCATTTCAAGGTGCAGGACAATGACGAGACTGATGTACAAGCTTCATGAGGGCCCCATTAGATCCCAGCTGGTCACTGAACTTTGTAGTGTACCAGAAAATGCAATAGATCATGACAATACTTTGGAAGTAAAAACTGGTGACTAGCTTGCCAAAAACGTGTGCTGAAAAGTTTTATGCTTTTGTGACTAACTGAATCAAAACAGCATTGTAGTCACCATTTCAATTAGACTAATCTGATCCTTATTTATGGAGTACACAGACAAGCCAAGGGGATGCAAACACACCTGTAAAAAATGAGGAACAGCAGTTTCACTTCTAAGTTTGTAGATTTCAGCCATTGTTATAAAATACATTTGTGTTTTTCCTGAATTACATTCTCCTGGAATAAACACTTGCTTAAATTACACTTTTCTTCAGTGAATTGAGCTGCATCTTTACTGCATTATGCAGGTTCTTTCTTCCCCTTCTGACCACATGTATGGAAACGAGTGGGGACGGCACATAAATCAACCTCTCCTGCATATGAGCTGTGTGAACTATGAAAACAAAGTTGTCCAAAGAGCAGCTGCCTGTACTTAGCTGCTAAAGCAGTGCAATGTGTACTCTTAAAACATGCCTACTCTCATAATGCTCTTTAGACCTGGAGAGCTCACAACTTCAAATCTGTCTTTTTAGTTTGCTTCCAGAACAATCAATCACTCCTCAAACACTTGAGAATAAAGTAAGCTAGCCAAAAAATTTGGAGGCACAGAAAGGCAAGACCCTTCCCAAAGCAGTTCAGGTCAAATAATTCCTTTTTATATATCATTTCATACATAAATATAGCAAAAACCTTCAGACACTTGGGATAGTCTCCAAGAGCAGCCAAGCATGTTTTTCAGCTCTGCATCTCCTAGAAACAGAATGTCAGACCCTGTAACTAGCAACTGATTAGGGTCTAACTCACAGGTTTTGTACTATGTTATGTCCTACTCCAGTTCTTTGTATGATAGAATTAGCTGAACTCTTGCTGGGAAAGGAAAAAAATTAGAAAAGAAAGAAAAAAAAAAAAATAAAGAAGGAAAACCAGTGGGTTGCTGCTGATTTCAGAAAAAAACAGGTTAGGTGCACTCCGTTTCTTCTCCAGAGGAAAGCAAGCTGTGGGTTGGTTGCCATTGCCTGCTTAAGGGAAATACTTGCCGTGCATCCAGTGTGAAAGCAGACTGCATCCAGAAAGCAACAGTTACAGCCTGCAGACTCTCAAAGCACAGCCACAGAAGTTAGAACACATTCAGCCAGACACATCCCTGAGCTTGCTGTGTCTGTCAAAAATTGCCTTCAGTCACAAAACTCTCATTTCTTTAAGCCACATGAGCTGGTAGCTGAAGGAATGCAAACTGCTGCCTGCTACAACAATTTAGAAGAAACTAAGAATTTAACAGTAAATTAGTTCACAGCAACTGTGAAGAATACAGGGCCTAGACCAACAAGGGAAGTCATGTCTATTAGCCTGCACACCTGGCAGTAGCAAGTTTCTTTGCCTCTGAAGCTGTCAGTAAGACTGAAGACCCCTGGTTATTTAAACCTGCAGACAAGCCTGAAAAAATGTTAGTCAGTACTTAATGGCATACACTGTTTATACTGTACATTGGGAAGATAAATGGGTATCATTTGCTATTGTTAAGCTCTGGTTTACATTTATAGGAGCTGGGGTATTTTGATTACTAGATGGTTTCCTCTGCATCACTAATGTCAAATTCTTTCTTTGCTTAAAGGAAGCACTGTCTGCATGGGAAGTTTAAAGAAAATCCCATGTTGCTCTATAAAATGATCTGGATCACAGACATTGTTTATGTGCTTTCATTAGTCCAAATGTTGTTCAAGGATACCTATTAAGTGTTAAGTAGTTAATGATCCATGTAAAATAATAAGAGTTACTCCAAACAGGATTTGAACCAAAGACCTTCAAATACAACACAGATGGCCTAATTTGTCATGCGGCTTCATACAAAGACTTCCCTCCTTTTGTGCAGTCAGCTTTTGCCTGCTCTCCTAAGTACCCATATTCAGCAAACAAAAGCTGCAGTCCTTGTACCTTCTTCTTCCTGGGCAACAGGAAATGACAAAACCTGTTCTCACTGACAGGTTTTCATGGCCCAAGACAGAGCACCACGTCTCGGACTGCACAGAATGCAGGAGAGATCCAAACTATGCTCAGCTGACTACTTCTAGGTAGTAAAAAGATGATACATGTCTAAAAGCAGCATGCCAAGATTTTTATTACCATAATATATACTTTGTCTGCCTGTACCCCCTTTCCTCTTGTACATCACTTATATGGGAACATGTCTGCAGTTTGGAGTCATTTTCCAATTAGAGTAACTAATATGCCACGTGTAAGAATGGGCATTTGCAGAGTCTCTAAGTCTTGCTGTAACAGTTTGCTGATCTAAGGAAGGCAATACAGTGATGACAGAAAAAGACAAAAAGGTTGGCTGGTGTATTTCCAGAATTTCTAGCCAAATTCTTTCTGCTCAAGGTCAGCTCACCTTGTGAAGCCAGAGGTAACACAGAGCCCTGCAGAAATCCATCCTCTCCCTTCCTGCAATATCTGTCCTCTGGCACATTCCCATAAGCAGCTGGGACAAACTAGCTGTCACTGCTTAGGGATAAACTGTGCTATCAAACGTGGAATTTGGCCAAAACAGAGATGCAAATAATTCCTGGAGGAAAGATAGATTTAGTCATCTCAGGCAAGTTCTGAAGACTTTGCACCACTCTTTCCATCCAGCACCTGAGCCTTTAAGTATTTCTACATTAATGAAGACAACTAAATGTCACTGACATATGTATTTTATTTATTGAGTTGCATTAGAGCGTGCCATACACTGAAGTGCATTGCACTTCACACTTCAGTGAACAAATAAGGTTCAGTCATCAAGTCTCCTTGAACGAAAGGGAATCTGCAAGACAAAAAAAAAGCCCATTAAGTTATGATGGACAAACTTCATGCTCTAAATAAATATATTAGTATGTATGAATGCAAAGCAGCAGAGAGAAATGTTTATGTGGTAGTTTAGTCTAGAGGAATTCCCCGTTATTTCCCTTATGCTTGAAGCTTCACACACCCTTCATGTGGCAAACAGAAGTGAAACATGGAACAAATCAAGAGCTGGAACAACACTGCACAGCACATCAGATTCTCTATATGCTGCACTGGTAACTGAATCAGTCTTGCTGAGGGCCTGCAGGAGAAAGGAATGCAGCTTTCAGATAGGAGCCAGAGAGGAAACAAGTGATGCAGGCAGCCTACCAAGGAAGGAAGAAAATCAAATTCAAATTGCTTCTCCCCATTATACTGAACACAATCCAAGACCAGCTGTGCTCCATGACAAGAGTCATGAAAGCGGTTAGCACCAAACTCTGAGCTTCCCCCTTTATTCCACTGCTGAGCACAGAGCAGATGCCAGATACTCCTCACGTTTATACCTGCACTTACTTTCCATTGTCAGTGTCACCAGCAGAGTCCACACCAGGCAGTGTGAACGCACCGCGAGGCGCCTCGGTGCCCAGCAGAACAGACCGGGCGCAGAGCGCCGTGCCACCACCACGACTAAGGAACTCCCACCCGACCCGCCCTCGCTACCGGGGCTAAGCACTGCTTCCACTGAGTGCTCACTCAGGTTAAGCCTCTGGACTTACTGCCACATCCAGCACACACTCCAGTGAACTCGGAGATGTAGAGTGTGCATGATTAATGTATCTTTTAGGTAACTATGCAAAAAAAAAAAGGCTTAAAATTCAAAATTGCTAAGATTTAAACTTCTGAGGCAAGCGAAAATGTCTTCCATCTGTTCTGAGTACTTGTCATTTTTTAACAGCCTTTACAGATCATTTGAAACACTTGCATTGTTTTCCCCTTCTTCTACTTTCATATTCGTGTGCAGGCACAACAAAAAACAACCTCTTTTTACTCTACTATGAAGGAGTGAAAAAGTATCTGTTCTTATATAAACAGTCTAAGGAATAAGAAGCATCAGCAATTCAAACAAAATCACAAAAGATGATTTGTCTTCCACATTTTCTTTTCAGCCAGTACAATTAAGAAATGGAAAAAGTGTTTAGGAAACATTTAATTTTAACAGGTGCACACAATGTGCAATTTTTTTTTTAAGCTGCCAACGGGAACACAGGCTGAGAGTGGAATTCTATTTGTACTGAAATAAATCCTGCTCATGATTTGAATTAAATATTCAACATGCATCCTTGTTGACAGTGTTTGTTTCAAATGATTTTACCACCAGATGGCCCTTCAGAATACACTGATGAAGGCCACCTGACTAAAGAATGCAATTCCAGTGTCTGAAGAAGTTTAAAAGTGACTGTATATTAGCCAAAGGACCGAACCAGAGACAGGATTACAAAGATTTAAACCAGGTAAATTTGTAATTTCATTATTTATCTTTATCGCAGTCACAGCTAAAGAACAGCAGAATCCCACTCTCACAAAATTAAAAAAAACCCAAAACATTACCAAAATCTGGGATTGGCACAAGGTTTTTTTACCTTTTTTTTCTAAATTTTTAGAAGAGATGGAGCTCTGAGGTTTTTTACATAATTGTGTTAAGCAGAAACCAGATAGTTGCAGATTGTCATAGAACAGAATTTGGTATTCATAGTGTTAAGTATAAATCTTTTATTCAATCTTGCTTCTTCATGCAAACAAGCTGAGAAAATCCAGCTGGCCATGATAATTAAAGCCACAGATTATCACGTAATGATCACAATATGAAAACATTCCAAAAGAATGAAAAACTATCATTCTAGATTAGTCTGAAGTCATTTTAGGAGAAGCAGAGAACTCAATGTAAAAAATTTGCACCCAGAAAGGGAGAGGAGCTCTTTATTGAGTTGTCACATCAGCTTGTGCAGCTTAGTGAGTGTAGTTATTAATAACTACAACACAGTTGAAATCAAGAATTTTTTCCTGGTGTTACTAGCAAGGGAGAACAAAACTGGGTTGTTTTCCTAGAAAAGGCAGTGTCAAGTGCTAAAAAAAGAGTATTGTGAACAAAGTTCTATTCCAGCTTCATACAATACGGCAAAAATGTGATTATTACTACACAGAGCTGTATGCCACTGTGACTTTTTAATATATATGTGTGTATATATAGATATATTTCCCCTCATGACCAGTCATCTCCCCTCTCTCTCACCAACTTCAAAACACAAAATGATCTGCAGAAGCTGTCTGTTCCTTACATTAAGATGCAAGCTATGAGAGAGAATCAGCCTCTCCATTTTCTCGCTCACTGTATCACCACAAGTATGTAAGCAGAAGACACAGGCAGCCCCAAGTTAAGCTGTTCAAGATGTGACAGCATCAACATAACTGTGGAATCAGGCAAGTCTTGGCATTTAACATTAGAGCTTTGTCTCCTCTCCTTGGTTATGTGAGGAGGGCAAAGGCCTGGCATCACCACTCTGTCTCCTGTACCACACCAGTTAAACAAATTACCCAAAAGGTATTCAGGAGCTCCTATCTTGCCTTTACTTCCCTGTTCTCATGATTCTTCATATTTTTATTACCAGAGGTCTCTTGAGTGCAATTTGTATCCTTTCTCTCTGGAAAACCCTTTCAATTTGAAAAAAAAGATCCCCCTGCCCTCCAAGCAGAAGCACATCTCACTGAAATCATCTTACTCCTGTTCCAATGCAGTGCAGTTCACCACCTGCAGATGCAGCTTACCATCACTTGGGTGGTGCAGACTCAAGCACACCAGCTGCCTTCATGGCTTCAAAGTCCTTCACAGGATCATACTTTTTATAGAACTCTGCATAAGCTCGTTTCCTGGGCTCAGCAACTCCAAACTGGAAAGTAACACGCAGATAATTAAAGTTTGCAAAGCTTTATGAACAGGTGTTTTCTTCTGTTAGTTCCATAATTTCTACCAGTGGATATTCATATAAAAGGCCTTTAGCTCAAATTATTAAACATTCCTTTGCTCCTGTTAAAACCCACAGGACAGGCTACCTGATCATTGGTCAGGAGAACAAATGTCTGCAGTAAAACCTTAAAAATAAAGTCTGTTACAAGGTTACATCACACTTTCAAGATCCAAAACCACTCCATCTGTATTAATATTCGAGTGTCCAACACTCTCTCTGCTAATAGTTTTATAGATAAAACATGTCATTATGGCAAGTTTTGGACCTGTGGGCAGCTGCAAAACTCTTAACTGGATAAAATGGCATTGTACACTAAGGACTACATTTGAGCTACACTCTAAGTCTATTACATCTGGTAAAATTCTACAAGACTGCTGAGCCACCCTTACAGCTCACCAACACAAAGACACAATCCTCATTCCTTGGACACCCATTCACCTGAAGCACAGGGATATACCCAAAAAGCTTCCAAAAATGTGAAAAAAATTCTGAGGTGAGTTTGTACAACAGCATCTTACATGGAACAAAGGAAATTGCTGCTGAGATCCATGTTACCTGTTCTAAATCTGGTCAGCCACCTTACCAGGGTATTAACGTGGAGATGACAAGGTACTAACCCAGAGACTATTAAAAAATTATATTCTAAGTCTGACCACAAATTAGTTTGTCTACCTCTCAACAGATGTGCTAAGTATGTGTGAGCTTATTGTTTCTGATAGACATTTGTGAGAAGTTGTGAAAAACCTGAAATTAACCTCATTTCTCAACTTCCTGATGCACTCATGCTGCCAACAGTATACACACAAGTTCAATGGGAAAACCAAGATCCAGTTCTTCCACAAGAATTCCCACTGTGTTGTTTGCTTTGTGTAGGAGAGCCAAAAATTATTTAATAAGAGCACTCAAAAACATCTTTATCAGAAGCCAAATCTGTAAGGGTGTTTTTCTGGAAACATAATGCTCCATTTCCACATGATACCTCCAAAGCAAGGACAGAAAGATCACATTAGGTTTTCCCACACTGATCTCTTCAGTGTCAAGGATGAGTTTTCCAAATTGCCTAAGAGCAAGTTTCCTGAAATCAGTCAAGAGATAAATTAAGACTTGGACAACTGTCCCATGTCTCAGAAACCGTGGGAGACCAAAATACAAACTATCTAGAGTTAATGTGAATCAACTGTGAATGGTCAAGAGCATTTTGGGACTAGGAGACTCAAGGTCAAGTTGTCACAAATTGCGTAATCTTGAACACACAAAATGAAACATCAGATTATTCATACCCTTTCTTCAAATGAAGATTAGGAAGATTTATTTGTGCTTTGGAAACATGCTCAACAAAAATACATTACTAAACCTTTCTGATGAACAGCTCAACCCAATCTCAACAGAAAAATATTATGAATTCTTTAAATATCTCAATGAACCCGGTTAATAACTGAATGACTACAGAGCCCACCTTGTACATAGATGCGGATCCCATAGACACCAAAAACGCCCCGAGGAGGTGAAACTTCATCCGCCTGGCCAACAGGCCACGCATCTGTGGCTTTGGCAACAGTGCAGCCGGCATGGTGACTGATTTCCTGAAAGAAAAAAGAAATAAGAGAATTGTGAGATCAGGTCTACTTAAAATCATTTTCTGTACTATAGAAAGATCATTCTTTTTGTACTGTGCAATAATCGTCTTCACGATATAAGCAGCAGTGGTCCTGTGTGTTTGACCTGCCATTGAGAATATTTAAGGGACAAAATTCAAGGACAACGTAGTTATGACACGATTCCAGTTTAAATTCCTGCACTTCTTACACCCAGGATTTGTGGAATCAAGGCTAGCCTTCGTTCTTCACACTAAATCCTGCGCTCCTCGCAGGGTCTTCCCTCCCAGGCCTGTTGTCCTGGAGTTTACGTCAGGAGACATTCTACGCAGCACCGCGGATAGGCTGGGACCAGCCCCGCGCCGTTCCCCGCACCCAGGGCGCCCCAGCCCCGCGCTGCAGCCGTCGTCGCCGGGCCCGGCTCCGCCACCCTCAGGGACGCGCAGAGGTCACGGAGCTGTCGCGGGGCCGCGGCCGAGCAGGGAGCGACGGCCGGCGTCCCTAGGGATGGGGATGACAATGGAAGTTAGAGGGAAGGAGGGGAGAAAGAGGGAACGGCGGGAGCCGCGGCGGGAGAGGAGAGTGGCCTCACCTCAGCTCCCACCAAGGTCCTTCCGCGCCGCCTGCCGCGCTCCCGCTGCGGCCCCGCTACTCCGCATGCGCGGGGGCAGGCGGCGTACGGCGGGCGGCGCGGGTCAAACCCGGCCGAGCGCGGCGCCCCGCGCGTGTGGGACCGAACCACAGAATCGGTTAGGCTGGAAAAGGACCCTGAGATCATCGAATCCAGCCTGGGACCGAAGAGCACCGCGTCAAACAGACCCTGGCACTGAGTGCCAAGTGCAGTCTTTCCTTAAACAGCCCCAGGGACGACGACAACACCACCTCCCTAGGCAGCGCATTCCAATGTTTGTTTAATCATCTGTGCTGTGAAGAAACTCCTCCTAATGTCCAACCCTAGCTATCCCCGGCACAGCTTGAGGTGATATCTTCTTGTCCTGTCACTTGTTTCCTAAGAGAAGAGCCCGACCCCCAGCTGGCTACAGCCTCCTTCAGGGAGTTGTAGAGAGCGATAAGGTCGCACCGAGCCTCCATCGCTCCGGGCTAAACACCGCCAGCTCCGTCAGCTGCTCCTCGCAGCACCTGTGCTCCGGACCCTTCACAGCTCCCGAATGTCCTTCCCGAACTGAGGGGCTCAGAGCTGGACACAGCACTCCACGTGTGGCCTCACCAATGCCAAGTACAGAGGGACCATCACTGCGCTGGTCCTGCTGGCCACACCATTTCTGATGCAGGCCAGCATGCCACTTGTCTTCTCGGCCACCTGGGCACATGCTGGCTCATGGTAAGGTCCCTTCTTCTGTCTTTAAGGTCTCTTCCAACCCAAACCATTTTGTGATTCTGTTAAGAGCCATGGAGTTACCCACTTGAAGGATGCCTGGGTGACACTGCTGGGCCAAGGGACTCAGGCCTTTATATGGAGAGTTTACCAGGAATTATTGGCCAAGCCTAGAAGGAAATGGAAGCCATTTGTAATCCTTTCTAGATGTCCCTTATACAGTTTTTGTACCTTTCTTGGAAATGAGGAACATGTGTTTTGACCCTGATTTCCACATAATCACCACCTGCATGTAGAATTGTTGTTTGTATTCCTGGGGAGTCTCTGTGGGATTTGCACTGAGTGCTATAAATTCCTGGCTTGAAAAAACAAGTCCCTCCTGTGCAGTGAGGTATTCATTCAAGCCTTTTGCTCCCCTGCCTAAGCCAGCGGATCAAATGAGAGAGATGGATGTTTAAAACTGAAGAGGGGTTGCTTTTCCTATGATGGAATTAAGAAGAAATAAGTGTCACTAGAAAATTTCAGAGAGAAATCATACAGCTGTGGCTACAAGCTGGAAGAATGTTCTTTGCAACAGCAGTTTGAATAGATGCAATTTGGACAATATTCTCTCAAACTGAAGAAAAGTTCGTTACAATAGTTGAGACCAAAATGAAGAATGTGTGTCTAAGAATTTTTTCCCATGTGGATTAACACAAAAACCCCAAATGTTATTGATGTCATGCAGAAAGAATGGCAAGATATATCACCAAGGGCAAATCGTGCCTGACAAATTTGGTGGCCTCCTATAACAGGGTCACAGCATTGGTGGATGAGGGATGAGCAACTGATGTAATCTACTTGGACTTGTGCAAAGCATTTGACACAGTCCTGCATGACATCCATGTCTCTAAACTAGAGAGGTATGGATTTGATGGATGAACCACTTGGCGAATCAGGAACTAAGGAATTGGCTGGATGATTGTGCTCAAAGAGTTGTGGTCAAGAGCTCAACGTTCCAGTATAGACCACTGATGAGTGGTGTTCCTCAGGAGTGGGTCTTGGGACCAGCATTGTTTAATGTCTTTGTTGGTGGCATGGATGGTGGGATCAAGTGCACCCTCAGCACAGTCCATTCCAAGCTGTGTGGAGTTGTCAGCACACTGGAGGAAGGGGATGACATCCAGAGGGACCTGGATAGGCCTGAGAGGTGAGGCTGTGAAAACCTCTTGAAGTTCAGCAAGGCCAAGTGCCAGATCCTGCTCCTGGGCTGAGGCAATCCCAAACACAAATACAGACACGTGCAGGTGTTGATGGACAAGAAGCTCCCCATGAGGCAGCAACGTGTGCTGACAGCCTAGAAAACCAACCACATCCTGGGCTGCATCAAAAGCAGAATGGCCAGCGGGTGGAGGGAGATGATTTTGCCCTTCTATTCTGCTCTGGTGAGACCCCACCTGCAGTGCTGTGTCCAGCTCTGGAGCACTGCATCCAGCTCTGGAGCCTCAGCACAAGAAAGACATGGACCTGTTGGAGTGAGCCCAGAGGGGGCCCACAAAGATGATTAGAGGGCTGGAACACCTCCTTGTCTCCTTAGGAGAGAAGTTGGGGTTGTTCAGCCTAGAGAAGAGAAGAGTCCAAGAAGACCTCAGAGCAACCTTAGAGTGCCTAAAGGGGGTTAAGTTTACAAGAAATCTGGAGAGGGAGTTTTTACATGAGACATATAGTGACAGGATGGGGTAACGGCTTTAAACTGAAAGATGGCAGTTTAGATTAGATATAATAAAGAAATTCTTTACTGAGCTTGCCCTCTTGAAAAAGACAATACAAATGTAATTGGAATAAAAGTATGGCAGGTTTCAGGGCTACTGTTATCATAGATAAGATATGAGTAATTTTCCTGTAAACATCAGTCTTGTGCAGACAGAATATGTCTGGAACTAGGATGGAATATGATGGAACTAAGTCTGTAAATAAAAAAAATCTTGATTGCTGTTTTCAATAGCTTCCTTCATGGCTGGCCAGGTCATTAAATTCTTTTCTTGTGGCCAGTTTCCCCATGTGCCTGAGATACTTCTGGCTAGGCATCTTTGTGTTATAGTTAAGATGCTAAATGAAGTGCTAATTGTTATCATCCTTTGATGTCATTACTGTGGCATATTCAGCCAACTCCTTATTGTTCTGTGTGAAGGGCAGTTCTGGACTACGCAAATAAGAGGTAGAAAAAGGATGGAGAATACATTACAGCAAGAGCCACTGAAGGAGAGCAGAGACAAACAGCTCCCTTAGGTCAGTGCACAGAGTGGCTTCCTGTCACACCAGTCTCTGAATGGATTATAGAGCTAAGTGTGGTTTGGACCTAAGTGGACCCTGTGCATCCAAATGCAGGAAAGTAAATAAACCTTCTGAAAACAAGAAGGCGTATACAGAGACAACAACAGTTGTTTCCTTCCCAGTCCACCCTCTCCCTGGGGATTCTGACACCTACTCCAGCTGTCTTTGGGACACAAATGTTAGGATTGTTTACTAAAAGGTGTCACAGCTATCAAAGTAGAATCTTCAGTCTTTTTTTTTTTTTTTTTTCCTCTCCAAAATACTGTAGAGCCAGCAAGAGTTTACACTTCTCCATTGTGTCCTTGAAAGGGATCATCTTTTGAAGAGCGAAGGAAGGCATTAATGCTAAATAATTTCTTGCTTGTGCTCCACTGGAATTGAAAGTAAAATTTACTTGTGACTTTAGTGAGAGAAAATTTGTCAGTGAATCCTTGTCTTTTCCATGAAGATTACCAGCTGTGATACTCAGGACTGTACTTTCTGTGGTGTGGACTGACGCCAAATAGGAACAGGACTCTGACAATCAAGTGATTTTGCATATGCCACGAAAAGTCCTTAGATAATCATAATTTGGATCAAATTAGAACCAAAAATCTACTGGAAAAAGACCACATGGGACATCAGTAATCCCCTGAGCCAGATGCAGTCTCAAAGAGTTTAATGTAAAATCAACCTATCACAAAAGAAACAGAAGGTAAACAATGCTATGGGTCACATATGAAAATGGATACATTTGGGCTCGTCCTCCCCTTTTTGTGCCAGAAATTAACTGATCAAATACCTTCTTGCCACAGCTGCGTCTGCATCAACTGTGGAACAAAGATATGGTGGCACAAGTTTTTTTAACAGAATTGGAATGGCAGCTGTACAAAAAAATGAGGATGAATCAATGATTCCTAAACGGAAAAAGTAAAAATTAGTAGGGGGAAGAAAAATATCTTTGTACTTCCAAAAGAGCCGCATAAACAAAGGAGAAAAAAAGAAAACTTCCAATCACAATAAATGGAGCAGACAGGGATTTCACAAGCCTTTGTTGATTTTATGCAAGTTTCTGAAATAGAAGAATTTTTTTAAAAAGTGATTTCTTAAGTTCTATTCCACTTGTAAAGAGATAGATTTTGGTATATTGAATACACATGAAATAGTGAATTATGCAAATGATCCTGTGTTTGGTACCATCATGAGTTACAGTGTTAAAAAAAGAGGAATTTCCCAAGTTCCCAACTTGCAGTCAAGACGTGGCTAATATGTGTATTCAGGCCCAAGAACCAGAAAACACACCAGGCTTCTGAGCTGTGACTTTAACATTTGTGTGATACCTTGTTTTCTGAATTTTGGTTCTGCATTAATTGTTCCCCCTCTGAAGTCCTCAGGTTTGGGGGATCTGTCTGAAACAAATGCACTGTTTATTTTAGCACCAGGAGACCCTTGGTTAGTTTGATCGGGCTTTTAAACAAGTAGAACTTTGTATGTGTCATTCTTACCTAAAAGTTTAACTTAGGCAAGTGTAATTTTGTTATTCATTGCCACTATGTTCTACATTATCATCTGATTTCTTAGGAAAAAACCCAAAGCCACACCCACAAGAAACACCTCCTTCCAGTCCCTGTTCCTTCCTCAAAGCCTTTTAAACTATGCCAAGATTCTTCTGTCTTTTGTGGTTTTAAATGTTATGTAGCTTGTCTGCAATGGAAATAAAGTCATCAAAGAAACATTTTTATGCTGTTCCCTTACTCCTCTGTATTTGAGTAGAGGTGCCTTACCCTGAGAAAGTTTTCTCATTCCTCATCCTTGTTTTTCCAGGAACATACTGAACCACCTTTACAGACAAGTACTCCAATCTAAAATTTAACCACTCAACACATAAAATTGTTATGTGTAATTCAGTCTCTACAGGCCCATCTCAGCAAGTGACAACCCCCCCCCCCCGACGTAGGCCACAAGCATTCCTAGTCTGTGTTCAGCTCCAGAAAGTGTCCATGGTGAGAACAGCACAGGAGAGGAGTTACTCCCTTAAAAAATGAAAGCAGGGACCACAACATGAGAACAAAAGACCAAGTTTTCACACTCCTGTTCAAAGCACACTTTGGTTCATGTGCTGTGGCATGGTTTAGTTTCGTACAAGGCAAAATTTTCTAGCTGCAAACATTATCTATCATAGAGAAATTATTATATGGCTTGCATGATGTGCCCAGCAATCCTGGTGAGTCCCTACATGCCCCTGGTACATTTGCCAGTGCTCCCCTCCTCGATTATGGATGTGTTACTCTAAGTCTGAGCAGAAGATTCACGTGGGAACCCTTCAGTAGTCCAAAGCCATTGAAACAAGGAGTGTTCTTCATACATTACCAGAGGTTAGGCCAGACCCTTTGTTAGCTTCTATTTTTCCCAGATGTGACCAGTGAACATCAGACCTCCAGGAAAGCAGGAGGTGGCCAACCGCTGCTGTTGACACAGCTATAATTTTGCTCAAGGAATTAATTCTCATAGAAAATGGCAGACCAACTTCCCTGTGGGTATAAAACAGTGGCTGTGAAGTGGAAAAGTCTCCTTCAAATAGAAGATGAGCCTCACTCTCCACAAGGCATTACATTTGCACCTCCCTTAGTTAGGGTCAAGGAACTTGCTTGGGCAGCTCTTGGCTCAGCATGCTCCTCTTGGAGGAGCGAGCTGCACAGAGAGGAAAAGGGGCCTTGCTCAGGTTGGGGCCAGCACCTTGCAAGGGCGACATCTAAAAATTTGCAGCAGTAGGATTTAACCTAGGGATATTTTGCTGTTTATTCAATTTGCCTCGTACAATACAGAGCTCATTCTGACAGAAAAAGATTGTCCCAGGTTATAAAAATCACTTTGCAGTTGGTTCCTGTGGCAATTTTTAGACTTTTTACTCAGATTTCTGAACACCTCATTTTAGTCTGTTTTAATTTACACTGAGGTGATGACGTGGTAAGTGTTATGAGATGTTGGCAAATTTTCATTTCTTTGCCTGAAATTAGAGTCTAGAAGGAGTGAAGGGTGTCTCACATTTGTTCTGACTTGTATCATCATAGTGCAGTCACATCAATCAAATCATGTCTATTTATGAAAACAGAGTTCATGAACACAATTAAAATCCAAAAGTAAAATAAAAAGTACCCCAGAGATTATGTATTTCTTGACCTCTTTATGATCTGGTGAATTAATTGTGAGATTGAAAATTTATTCATTGTTTCCAATTACATTACCTGGTCTAGTCAAATATTATTCCTAAAGAAATGCCATTGCTTTCATTTATTTTGTTATTGGAAGAATCTACCAATTTAGGATTACTATGTTTTGCAAAAGCTTCATAATTTCTATTTGATATTTGATGGTATTGCAAATATAATAGATGTTCTTTATAATCATAACCTTGGGAACATTTAAAGTCCCCAGAGTCAGGGAGTTTCTGACTACAAAATCCCCATAGAAGCTAAAATCTCTCTCAGATTATCATCACAGGTTTGAAAGGTGAGGCACAGCCAGACGTGTGAGGCTTCTAGAAAGTAGTCAAATCATCTGTTCATGTTTTTTTAACTTGTTATTGGCATAAACTTTTAAAAATCTGTACTTAAACCAGTCTGTTTTAACTTTACTGTTTTGTTTGAAATAATCTAATTAGGAAATTATGGGTCTCAGTTTTCTACTGCATTGGAACTTCTGAGCTTAATGATTAACAAAACTGGCAATAGATAACAGTATAAGCAACCTTATATATATTTTGGTTAAATGAGTTCAGGATACATTTTCCTGAAACAAATTTGGCCATGTTCAATACAGCATTACATGTAAACGTCTGGAAAAACTGCAGTGTTTTTCCAAGCAGGAGGCATGAGATTACTATAATCCATAGCCCCCACCACTGTATTAATTAGCATGGCTCACTAACCAGGGACATAATATTTGTAAATGAAACTCTAGAAGGGCATCAGTAAGGAACAGGATGTTGAAGCCAAATGGAAAACATGAACCAATAAAAAGGCTCAACTAGCTAGAAGTGCAAGCTCAGCCTTTGAAGTTAGTTCAAGTACTGCATGCTTTAATTTTGGTGTAATCTTATGATGGAGGTACAAACAAGAACTCAGAAACAGATTTTGTAACATTTGGCCCAATCGTAGATGAATCAGTTTGTTGATGGTTACCAACAATTGCACAGCCAGAGAAGCTGTGGTCTTTGTTAAATTAGATTGAATAATTGGCTTCAGTGGGAGTTTCGGGTGCAGAGCAAATGAAGTGTCACGGCCCTTGACTCTCGTAAGATTCCATAGCAGAGGCTAAGCTTTTGCCTTCAGAACAACCTGAATATGGATTCAGAGAACAACTGCCTCAAGGGTTCATCTACTCATTCCCCTGGCCCAGTATGGGTCTGAACATTCTGAGTCATTCCTGCCAGATATGCATACCTTATCTGTTTTTAGAGCCCCTCTGATGACAATAAGGATACCAAAAGCTCTCTGGGCAGTTTGTTTCCAATGCTTAACTGTTGTCTTGGAATACAGTCTTTGATTAGTACTACGTTACTTTGGCAAACCCAACTAAGCCTATGTATTTCTGTGTTTTGATTTTGTTTTGGTTTATTTTTTTAATATACTTTCATGTGGAACTCCAGTGACAAAGCTGTGCTTTTCTGGTGTTTCACTCAAAAATCTAAAAACAAAACAAAACAAAACAAACAAACAAACAAAAAAATCACTGTTTTTGTTGTTTGGACAGCTTTCTGAAGGCCTACTATTGCCAGGTGCTGAGCATCTCTGGAGACATGAATTAAGAGAACGAGTTTCAATACATTCAGCAAATTACAGGATCAGGCAGCCAGGAGTTAAGATGATCTTCAACTGGAAAGTCATAACTGGAAAATGAACATAATCATACACACTCCTTTTTTAGATCAAGCATTCCCTTCATTAGCTTGAAAATAGTAAATAATTTATTGTAGTCTTTAGTGAATAGCCCAACACATGCTGTTAATTACTTCCTCATTTGGGAGAAAAAACACAGCAAAAGTTAATTTCTTTCTTGCATATGCTTTCTAGAAGAAAAAGAACTCCCAAAAAATGCATTTGTTCCTCTTTTCAGCAGCCATGCAGACCTCTGGAAGGAGTCATATTCCTCAAAGCAAGTGTAATGTCTCTGTTTCTCAAATACAAGTGAGTACGGATGCAACATTGTAATGAAACAGACTTTCCTTTCAAAAAAATAACACAGAGGAAAATGGTTGAAATATTGTATTAGAAAAAAAAAGATTATATATGCCAAACTTAAGCCCTATGTGATTATGACAGTAAAACAGTTTCCAAATAAGGTTATTTTATGCATTTGTCAGATTGTGTTCATATATATGCCCATATAGATGCCTGTAAATGCATATGCACATACAAAACTGTAAGGGTGTAAATTATACTAGAGATGTGATAGATTCAATTCCCAAAGTACAATTTTCAGGAATGAGTGGTATCAAAGCCCATCGAAGTCTGGGGTTTGCAAACCCCATGCTGTGTTTGGTCTTGCAGCTGGCATGAAATCCATTGAGTTGCCTATGGATGAAAACTACTAGAGATTGCTATACACTTGTTGACTGCATTTACTGAGCTATAGTCACCACGGCCTATTGTAGTGAATAATTCCAAGGAAATCTCTGTTTTTACTGACTTAGTCAGATGGGGAACATTGCATAAGCTATTGTGTGCCTGTGAATTCCTTGAGTGTGATGCTGTGGTCTTTCTCTTGCTTGCCGTGTCATTTGTTTCCTTTAACTGTCTCATTAATGGCAGAATTGCTTTGCTTTGTTCAAAAATCCTATTCTGAGAAGCAAGTATTACTTTCTTCTTTAACTTCTTGCCAACAAAAAATTTTCAAATGCATGCAGTACAGAGGAATAGTACAAGATTGCTTGAGAGGAAAAAGAAATACCAAAAATTAACCACATAAATCCACTTACTACATTCCCATTTTTCCTTTGACATGGAATGAAATCTTAACGTGAGAAATGCACACAGTTCATCAGCATACTCTGGGCAAATACATAATTAACATGTGGAATAAGCAAAGCTGTTGTCAGCGCTTTCGCATATGTTACCACAAAACAAAAATATTTTAATTAGTAAATAGAGGAAAATCCAAGTAAAAACAGCCTGTACTTGACATAAAAATTAGCTTGACTCTATAAGTATTAAAAGTAAGAGAATCTCATCTCCACCTTAACTACCCTTACCATACTAGGACAGCTTAGTGGGTCTTGCACAATTCAAATCCACTCCAGTGTTCTGATAAATAATTACTTGGCAGAAGAGTCTCCACTGTGGCCATTGTGCAAATGCTTTACTAAATCATTGGTAGAAATAAAAATGTGTGAGTTCAGTAGCAGGTAGAAAGTGTAGACTTCTGTGTTTTGTAATAATTCAATTTACTTGACTTTTTTGAAGGCTACATTATAAGAGGAGAAAAGAAAATTATATAGCAGTACCATGTGGCTTCTGATTTGGGAACTACAATTTAGCCTATTAGACATGGACCTGTTCCAAAAGTGCACATTCAGACAATCATGCATGAAGGAGTTAGAAACAGAGATGTGAATTATAACTCTCTGAAATCCTAGGAATGCTCAAATTTAGGTGGATTTTATCTGTAAGTACAGACCCAGATCTAAAATTTTTGTTCAAACCTGTCTTCCTCTAAAATTTTAAAGCAACTACTAAAGTATTAAAACCAGCAATGTTACATGAGCTTAAAAAAAAAATCAGTTAAGCCCATCTTAGATTTATTCAGACATGATTCACAATGGCCACTAAAAACATTTCTATAAAAAAGTAGTAATGAAAATCACCAGTTGAATGTAATGGGCAGTTCTAAATAGGTCAAATTTAAGCCAGATTATTGCAGCTCCACTGGCCACATACAGCTTCACAGTGATCAGTTTGACCCAGCATTTAACATTAGAAACATAAATAATTTAAGGATTTTCTTATCCAAGTTTGGGACAGAACTTTGAAACATCTGTTCTCTCTTCAGTCGTTTTTACACACAGATGCTAAAGTCAACATTTTTGACTAGAGCAATGTGTTGGTTGGGACTGGGGCTGGCCATTTCACAAGCATACAAGAGGTAGAGGATGGAAAATGTACCTACAGTCCTGTATTGGGCTAAAGGCACAGAAGGAGCAATGAAGGAGCACTTGCCATTTTTCAGTGCTCTCAACAGCAGGAAACTGAGGGTCCCAAATTGATGTGAATATCCAATTCATTGATGCTTTTATCTGTAGATTTCATTACTGCAGGTTTCTCCTTTTTTAAGTCAAACATATTTGCAAAGTGAATCCAATAATTCTTCTCATTTAAATATGTAGAAGGTGTGGCACAAATCAGTCTGGCCTTGGGCACCCTGTACTGTATAGTAAGAGAAACTGGGTCTGCTCCACCAGGTCTACTACTGTATCTGCAAAATGCCTCTCCCCATTGCTGATCTCAACATCTGATGACTAAAAACTAGATTTTCACACCTTGAAGGAGTCAAATGAACCCACAGTTCGTGGTCTAAGACAGTTCCCCATTAACAGGACTTTAAGAAGCAGCCATTAAAATGGGATGGTGAGGAGTACAGAGGCAATGGAAGAGCAGCATTGCACAGACTCAAAGGAAAAAGTATTTTGCCCTTTTTAAATGGCCTAGTCATGGCTACTGCCACTCTTGTAAAATGACAGAAATGTGCACCTTAGTAGCATAATGCAGCACTATGTAGTTTTGGGAATTCATCTCATGATCTGACTTTTTGTGTCATGTAGCAGCAGAAGAGAAGTCAAAGCAAAATGTATAAAGCCCTTTCTGAAGCATCTAATCAGAGCTTGTGTTGATATCAAAAGTATTTGAATGAGAAATTTCACGACTGCACTCTGAAAAATTATAAATTGCTTTAATAAACATGTCGGGTCTGATGAGAAAAAAGTGAAATATACAGTAATAGCATTTTAATGTAAATATTTATCAATCTAAATTACATCTTTAAAAAATCCAAAATAATCCTTCTACTTAATTGAGAGGCTGTTAATTGAGAGTAAACAACAAAAGTAAGCCAGTATGAATGAGTATGATTGCATTTTGTATTTTAACACCACTGGAGCATAAATCTATCCAGAAGTTTTCTAGGTTTGCAAGTTTCTGAAAAAGAGAATTTGTTTTATTGTGTGTAACAGCAAACTTCCCAGAGAACTGTTGTTCTGCTGTAGAGACTTCTGAATGTCACTAAGTACTTAAACAAGGAACAGATTTTAATTGTCTGAAGGGAGAGGTGCTAGGGTTGTTGAGAAAAACTTTTCTAGCTCTTTAAAGCTGCTGAGCTCACATAGATGGTACCTGAGAGAGAACAGATCTCAAGAGCAAGACAAAAAGACAACAGAAGTACAAATATTCTGAAGTTATATAGAGTCACCATTCAGAGTAATAATATTTAGTCAGTTCTCAGACTCTCTGCTGGAACTGGTCCCTTGGGATGAGACTTAAACCACTATTCCATTTCTGGTGTATCACCAAATAGCAATTCTAGGGTATCTGCCATTGCATTAGATTAGATCCAGTAACCCAAAAATTTAAGGGTCCCTGTCTCTTAATGTATTCTCTGTTCAATTGCCCAATATTTCTTTAAAACTGACACATAAAATGAAAATAATGATATGACATTAGTTCTAGCATTGCTAATATGCGTGATCCTTCTCAGTTGCATACTGAAGACATGGCCTTGGCACTAAAACAGTGCACGTGTGTGTACATACACCCATATGTTTCTGCTACCACAGAGACAGAACAGCAAACTAGATTGAGAGTGAACCTCAGTTGGCAGCACTATGAGTGAATAGGGTCAGTTTGAAAAATTCTATTCACTAATTAAGTACATGAAGTATTTATTTTTAAGTTTCATAAACATGTATGGTATTAATGATCATTACTGTCTGGGACAGTAGTTTTATGCATGCGATAAATTTGCTGGTAAATTTTTGTTAACTATTTGGCAAGGCTGGAAAATTCACAAGGAGATTTATCATTTGTAACAAATATCCGGTTAATATTTTTAATTTTTTTAGGTTATCCAAGGGTTAATCATGTCAAAACTACAAGCATAAGATAAGCAATATCTACATGTTTTTTAACTGCCTCAAAATTCCATGAAGGCGAGAATACAGCAACACATAAACAGCCTGCCATGCTCCAGCACTTGGTTGCGTGCACTGTACTGACCAGAGTAGTAGAAGGTGGCCTTCCATGTGCGTTTTAGGGTGACATACATCACTGCATTTATGGCACTTCATGATTCTTCTCTGCCTTTCACATTAATGAGCGGTAGGCCACACAGTACCACATGTGCTCTGCTCACTACAAGATGCTGCATTCCAACTTCCTCAGATGTTTTGAATATTAAAGTTTACTGCATTTGGGAAATTTGGGAAAACATAAAAACCAGGGAAAGTATTTTGTGTTTTAGTCCCTTGTAGCTTCCAACAAAAACATATTTTTCAGGTAACTCAAGCACGGAACAAGTGCAGAGAAGCATGAAGCAAACTCTGAGCCATGGGCAAAGCAGGAACTCAACCAATGATCTCCCTTGCTCTTTGTGTGAGAATGTATGAGCAGGGCAACTACATCCATAAAAGAAAGTGTATTTCTTCTCTGCCAGCCTGTCTGAAGCAACACCCAATGGAAATCCCTTACAATTCTTGGTCACTCTTGTGCCAAGAGTGAAGAAGACTATTATTTGTCCTCAGCTGCCACTCGACACTGAGGGGGAAACAACCCTTGGATGGTCTTTAGCAGCATCATCTGGGAGCTCCAGCTGAAGAACCAGTACTTCTGACAAAGGAGGCAGGGCTACATGGCTCATGCTCCTTGTCCAAGGGATCAGGACAAGTAGCAGGAGACAGTCCCATCCCTGACTCAGGGCTAATCCTCGGGAACTGAGCTCACTGGAGCTTGCGGATCAGCCTTTCTTTTACATGCGTTACACACATGTGGGGAAGAATGGAGCTAACAGCTTTGTGGCTGGGGACTGGTTTTTAAAGTGGTCTGAAGAATGTGGAGAGGTCTAGTATCATCCTGTCTCTTGCCTAGTTTTAATTCTTCCCCTGCCCCCTCTTAATTTCTCAATTAATCCTTAGTCCTCACATCAACTGTGCCCCAAGTATTTTTAAAACTTTTTAGAAGTAGGGAAAGCTACACAAGAGCTATAAGCTCCTGCAACCTTCTGTTGAGTTATTAATGATAGTGTATAGAAGGTCCCAATTCCATCTGTGTCCTGATAGATTTTAAGCCTTTCTTATAGATCAAAACTCAGAAACGAGACAGAAGGTGAACTTTGGAACAGGAATCAGACTGAACTGGGAGGAAACAACAAGAGCATTTGGCTTTATAATAACTCAGAGACCTCATGGGTTATCCTCGACGAATAAAAGTTGTGTGAAATGCATAGTGAGAGTACAGTGTGCCAAAACACCCTGCTTCAGAGCTGTCAGTTCAAGGCGGGATATTACTTATTCATTGGATCAGGTACTGAAGAACTGGGTTTGATTATGTTTAAGATAGTAAACCTAGTAGTTTGTGCCATGCATATTTCAGTGGAATCTTACTGTGATTTGAGCCTCAAGGTATATTATTAATTTATTAACACAAGAGCCAGTGTCACAATCAGGTTGATAAGGAACACACTGGAAGATGTTTATTTTCTACCCTTGATCCCATGGTTCTTAATAAAATTCCGAGTCGTCATCTTTGCTCTAGAATTGTAAGAACAAACCTTGCATGCGTATTACATTTGTGTCTCCTGGCCACCTCCAGTGAATGTCTCTGCATTCCCTTCTTCAGAGAGATTTTAATGTGCCTGAAAAGGTAACAAAATGTCATTGCTGTGTTCAGCAATGTGTGCCAGTCGAAATAATCATAACAGTTCTTCAAAAAATGCATCAACTCAAATTGGGGAAATCAATTTATTGCAAATTAGAATAAATAATTAATGATTCAGGTAGTTGGGGAGAGAGGGAAAGAAAATAACAACATTTACACACTTAGAGAAAACACTTTTCCTCCATGTTTCCCAGGTTCAAGTCCACTCCAAGTACCCCTCCTCCCCTCCTTGTTACCACCACTTGTTGCACTCTGTCCCTTTAGTAAGACACTGGGAAGCTCCTTCTTCCTTCTCACTATTTTCCTCTGCTGCAGCATCAATCCTCCACAGGCCACAGGGAGTATCTGCTCCACCCACCATAGAGCACCTCCTGCTCCTCTTCAACTTCCCCCTTAACCTCTTCCTCTTACACGTCCTCCCCTGCCCTTGGTGTTCCCTCTGTTGCTTATCACTCCATTTATTTCTTCCTCCACTTTCTGGCTTTCCTTGCTCTTTCTGAAATGTGTTTCCCCAAGGTGCCACTGTCTTGGCTGAGGGATCAGCCATGTCCTGTGATGAGTCCATTGGAGGCAACTGGGACTGGCTGTGCCTAGCACATGGCAGCCCTGGCCTCTCTCACAGGCCTCCTGCTGCCAGCCATGCCATTTATCCCCAACAGACAAGGTGTGACCTGTTCTGTTACGAAGTGGAGGGAAGATGCCCCATCAAGAGCATTCATGGTCTTGTGTAGCTATCTCACCCTACCAGTGGTCAGACCACTATAGGACAGTGGCAGGCAAATTTCCAGGGGCATTAGAGAGTGGGCTGCAACTGAAGCTGGTGGGAGAGATCTCTCCAGTCACACGGGACCTCAACTTTCTCATCACGTTAGCCTGTGCCACAGCCCAGTGCCTGGCAGGAATGCAGGAATGCAGTTCTCCAGTCTGGAATAGCCAGGGTGGGCCAGAGATGGCTGGGCTGGGCTGCAGCAAGGGGTGCAGGTGCCTTGTGGGCCCTGTGGTCACTGGGGCCAGCTGGAGGTTCCTGACCCACAGAGCAGGAGCAGAGGCCCTGCGCCAGAACTCCTCACAGTGATCCAGCTCCATGGGGAGCAGAACAGTAGTGCAGAAGGCAAAGGTTAAGAAATCCAGTCACACCTGCGAGGCCCCAGGTGGCTGGATTACTCTACCTGCAACTGTAGAACATGGTAAGAGGGCAGAAGGAGAGTGAGAGGGAGGGCCAAGGAATGCCAAAGTTTTCTCTGAAGTCATTTTCAGAAAACGCTGCCACAGCATTATGTTCAGACACTTGGAATTTTAGGAGGACTAGAGAGGGCAGGACACCAAGTTGCCTAAAATAGTAGTGCTAAGTACAGAATTAGAAGAGGAAGGAGGAGCACAGAAGGGAGGCAGTAATAGTCCAAGTTCTAATAATTTTTTTAAATCCACCTAATTTCAACAAAGGCTTAACGCCTCCCCCCCCCACAAAAAAAACAAAACAAAACAAAACAAAACAAACAAAAAAAAAAAAAAAAAAAACACCTCTAGAGGATTCTTCCTTCTAGGAATTCAAACTATGAAGCAAAATCTGGTTTTCTGTCTTTATCAGATTTGGGGGTTTTTTTGGGTTTTTTTTTTGTTTGGTTGGTTTTTTGTTTGTTTGTGGGTTTTGTTATTGTTGTTGTGGGGGGGTTGTTTTTTTGTTTTGTTTTGGGGGTTTTTTGGGGTTTTTTGGGGTTTTTTTGTGTTCCCGTTTCTTTCTCTCAGTCTAATATTTAAGTGGCTTTGGCAGAGGTGATCTATTGCTCGCTCTGTGTCAAGTTCTTGACAGTAACTTTGTAGAGTCTGAGATTTCTCCAGTCATCTCATGTTCCTATTTAAAATATCTTAACTGGAAAGCTTAGATGACCTAATTTCAGAGACTGCCATTTTGCAACAAAATTCCATCTGGCCAACGTTAGATGCGCTAACCATTGCTGGCATGAAAAATAAGCTTATTTTCGTATGGACGCTGTACAGCTTCAGTTAAACATGATTTGGAGTGGGATAACTTGCTACTAATGAGCATCAGCACTGGCAGCAAGAAAACTAGCTTTTGAGAATTCACATTTGAGAGTACACTTGTTGGCAGTCTGGTACTCACTTCCTGCTTCTTGGGAAGATTCAGAATTTATGCTTCGTAGGGATGGTGGCTTTCACAGAACTTTCAGGCTTCAGGGAGGACAAAGACAAGGAACCTGCATATGGGGAAAAAAAAAAAAAAGTGAAACTGAAGGAACTGAAAATTACATAGTGCTATTGCTAGCCCTACTGTTAAATGGATATTTTTCATAAGAAACAGGTCATGATATTCTTGGCAAAGGCTTACAAGGATATTCACAGCTGAAACAAGGATGAAGCAATGCCTCTCACATCCTCCAAAAACATACTGACAGACTGTGAGAAAGAGGTTTCAGTATCTGCTTGAATGTAAGCTGATGAAGCACGAGAAACCGGGGAGGTGAAATGTGTATGATTGCCATGTCACTGCAGAGTGAAGAAATGGCTTTATTCCTCTCTGCAGCAGAACCTGTGCAGTAAAGGCAGTGCAAAGATACCCTGCATCTTTTACTTTTCCTTTCTTATAAAATATACCACTCATGAGTACAGTGCAGAGACCAATTCCCCTACAGACGGTAAGAGAGGCAGAGGTTTCTGTACACAACTCAGAAGAAGAGCAAACAAAGTCCTTGCACAGTGAAAAATTCACCTAAGCTATAAGCTTATCCTGCTAAACTACAGAGCTTGGTTAATAACCTGCAGGGAATAATGATGAGGTTTTCTCCAGATCTTCTTCCCTTTTAATGTATATTCTTTCCTGCTCCAAGGCTTCTATGTACTTGGAATAGGACGAGGAAGCCTGCAAGAACCACCAAAACCCATCAGCCTTCAGGTCATATCACTGTAGTTTCTGATCCATTTCAACAGTAAGATAAAAAACTTATGTTATATTCTTATTGCTGGTTACTGACAAATATTAAGATTTTTTTTTTTTCATTACAATATTGGAATAATGGGGAAAAGAGTATTGCTGTAAATAAGTAAATCTCAAAACACTTTAAGCAACTTTGACAGATACAATGTTTAATTTATTCTTCATCCTTGGTCTGAGTGTTATTCTCTCCTTTCTTGTTCAAAAACAAAGCAGAAGATCTTTACCCTCCCAAAATATCATTTGTGCTATCAAGGACTTAATTTCATCTCTGTGCTACACCCTTAGTCCTCCCCTAGGACTATGATTGCTCTGTTTGACATAAACCCAAAATAGCGACTGATTTGTGAGGTGAGAGGAAATATATATAAGGAAAGCTGTTTCTAGACTATGTCCTTTCACTGAACATCTCATCAGCCTCACAGCTCCTTCTGCCTACCCTCTCCAGCAGAATGCTGCTACCACTAGAGGCGGATCAACTGGAGACATCATCCTTTCCTTTTCTAAGGATAAAATACTGCTTTTAAAGAAAACAACCACAGTTCAGATTGAATGTAAATAATAGATTGCTCTTCCAAAACAGGATGAGAACTGCACTTTTATTTGGCCTGGTTTTTATCTTATGGCATGAGAAGTTTGGAGCTAATTTGTCATATCATGATTCAGTGAGAACTTCTAGCACCTTCCTATAGTAGAAAGTGGCTTGCAGAGGGAGAAGAAACTGCCCTTTAAAAGATTATTGATTATTCTACCTCTTCTTGAGGGCTTAAGTGTATGCCAGGGATATACTGGCTTGCTCAACTCACTTTTTTTTAAAATAGGTATGAGCAAAAGTGAAAAGGTCCACTTAAGGGTAAGAGTGTAAGCTTATCGATGCAATTCACACTGTGGTTTCAGATTTTGGGGGTATTTCATGGTACCTTTTTCTATATACTGCTCTTCACTACCATAATGCCATGGGAAGAGCTCTATGGAATACAAACAATGGCCAAAGTGTGATTTTCTCCTGATTCACATGACATATTTGGGCTTATATGGTTGCACAGGCTCCCCATTACGTTCTGGCAGTGCCAACTCAGCCCATCCCTTGATATGCCCAATGTAGCATGTCCGGTTTTCCCATTTCCCAGTAAAATAACTGTTACCTTTTCACTACAGATTTGATGCATAGTCAGAGTTGCTATGGAAGAAGTCTTGAAGTGATATTTGCTGTCAGATTTTCAAATACCTAGATTTCCTAAAGAAGTTCAGCTTCAGTTTTTTACATATGACCAGTACAGTACTCTAGCCTAAACCAAATTCTTTCAGGATATGAATTTCACAAATAATGAAAATATTCTTATTCCAGAACTGAACTACCTTTTATTCAATTTATCTTTAAATACAGATTCTTTTTAATCCATAAGACCTTAATATTCTATTAGCTGTTAATACTACTCAGAACCTACATTTTAAAAAAACCCAATAATGAACAAAAAATTTCACCTGCAAGGTAGGTAAGCATACAACAGCAAAGCTAATTGTAGAAGAATGAACAGTTATTGAAGAACCATCTGACAGCAGAATTCAAAACCAGACTCCCCCTTCCCCTTTTCCGAAGATCATTTTATCTCTCTTGAATGACATCTGTAGAAACATGTATTATTTACCTTCCCTCCATATCCACCTATAGGTGCTAAAGATGTTGATGATCTCCTCTTCGTATCAAGTTCATTTGCCAAAACTCTTCTTGGCAGTTGAGTCAAGGGCTTAAGCTGAGTCAAGGGCTCAGGCTGAGTCAAGGACTTAGGTTGAGTCAAGGACTTAAGTTGAGCCAGGTTCATGAGATTTCTCCCCACTTCTTTACCCTGCAAATTCTAAAAACTCATAATTAGATGTGAAAAATAGTTACAGAGCTAAAGTAGAAAGCAAAGTCTGAGGAACCAAAAATCATCATTGGAAATGAGATAGTGTCATTTGCAGTAATGTTTTGTAATGTTTAGTTTCATAATGCATCTTGTTGGGCATATTTTAAAATAGTAGCTGCTTTTTTAAAGCATTTCTTTGTTCTAGTTCATGTTTCCTGTCCTCTACACTCTTGCAGACCACCTTTTTTCAGATTCAATACCTGCTCCAAAATATAGCTAGGTGACAGGGCAGATCTGCCACAGAACATATTTTAAGGACAGAGAAGACATTGTGAACCCCTAATTTCACCTCAGGTATAAATGTAGAATGTAGGATTTGTCATGATTAATTCCAGCTTGGTCCAGTAGCTGTGTATGAACTGTATACAAATTAGGAAAATAGGCAATGTACAATTTACAGTTAAGAACAAGGCATTGTAACCTTTGGCAAACTGCCCTGGTGATTAACTGTTTGTCATTTTCATGTTGGTTTGTTTCACCTTTGCACATTCTGTCTGATGATCCCAAAACTCTTTATAAATGTTAATCGATGTCCATATTTGACCTCACAAAGAGCTCTCTCCAAGAGATGAGTAATATAACCCTCCCATGTTCCAAGTGAGAAAGTGGGGGGAAAAAAGAGGATCAAATGGTTCCCAAAGTTACTTAAAAATCCCTGAAAAATCTGGGAAAAAAACCCACACTATCTTGTTTCCTTGCTCCCAAAGTGCTTTTTCCTTCCTCATCATTCCCTCTATCCTATGAACCCATCAACTATAAGAGTGAAATTTGGGTACAGAATTGCCCAGGCAATGTGATGCTGATCTTCTCTCCAGAAACAGGCTCAGTAACTTGTGTGGCACACTCAGTTGGTGGAATAGGGATGCCAATGCAAACACAGAGGCAGCATGAATACTACTGCACTGCAGCTTATGTTTGCTGCCTCTCTCAATGAGAGTGGTGAATTAAGAAAGATCTTTAAAAATGACTTATAATAAATTAAGCAATGTTATAATGAATTTAGATCCCATGCCATTACACCACTTACTATCAAATAAGCTTATTGCTTAGAGACATGACAGAAACACGGAAAAGGAGAATAAGGTTGATGGCTTTCTTTGCTAAGGACATGGAAAGAGTAAGTACAAATCTACAATCTAAGTTAAAGCTAAAAATTTAAAGCTATTTCGTGCACTTGAAAGCAAAAAAATTCCAAACTCTACTTTGGAGATAAAATGCAATGATGCATACAACAAATTGCTAGTACTGACATCAAGGCAATCTGCAAAAAGTGACTTATATATTTGTAAGTATGTGGCATATGCATCTAGCAGCTAACAAAGGAACAAGTCCATTGCCAGGGTGCATTTGAAAGAATTTTCCCCTTAAATAACAAATAGGCACACAAAAAAATATTGAGATAGTCAAACAATACCAAGTTATGCATCATTGCTCAGTGAAAATCTCCTTGTCTGCCCATTTTTTCCACTATACTACATGAAAGTCCAACTTTTATCTGTTCAGTTCTAAAAGCACAGGTAGATTCAGTGCCCTGGGGACACGTGTAAAGGGAGTAGAAAGCAAATTCCTTTCCTAGGACTATGATTGCTCTGTTTGACATAAACCCAAAATAGCAACTGATTTGTGGAGTGGAGAGGAGATATATATAAGAAAAGCTGCTTCTAACCCTTGCCAGAGCTTTGCTCTCATTCAATGAGCGTGGTGGGGCAGAGGAACAAAGTCCTTATATTCATTGCCAAGAAATCATCACCTTCCACAAGCCAACAAGTGAACCTGCTATTGCTCATATTAGATGAACCTTATCAGTGTCCTTCAGGGATACTGAATCATTTGAATTACGTTGCCACCGAGAGGACAGTAATCTCAGGCAAGAGAACAGGAAATGGCAAATTCTTTACAATAACAGAAAGGGGAAAGGATTTAAAAAATATTGGAAAAAATTATCTGTTTCACCCATTCTTTAAAGAGATTTTAAAAGATAACTAGTTCACTGATTTTTTCGTGATAAGAATACTCTACAAATTGTTTACTGAGCTGCATTCTCTGTGTGTCACTTTCTAAAATTTCTTACTCTTTTTCCCTGCTTAGAAGCGTAATTCACCGTTCCCATTGTACTCCCTAAAAGCTAGGCTTTTTCTCTCCTGCCTAATATTTGCTCTTTATTCCTTGATCATGATCAGAAATCTCATAGACAGGCAACAAACCAATGGAAAATAAGTCCGTGAAAACGCAAAAGTGAATTACTTTGAAACCTTGCATTCTTGCACTGTAAGTATTGCCAATGGCCTTGGCAGATGCATGTACATGGAGACAATGTGCTTTGGACAAAGGAAGATGAGTTCTTGCTTTGGACAAAGGAAGATGAGTTCTTGGATTTTAAACTTCCTTTGACCTTGGTGTGTGGCCTTGTGTGACCTTCACTGGTCCTCAGTTTTCCTGTGCCTAAAAGAGGATAACAATGTATACATGTTCTTATGGGCCTATGTCTGTATCTGTCCAGATAGCTGTGTCGTCTGTATCACATGTAACATCTCAACACATGTACATGGTATTTAGAATATGTAAAGGTCTCCGTAATGCTACTTATTATAGTTTGCAAGTCCAGTAATTTCTCTGCCCTTAAAAGAATGTTCTCTTCTCAAAGCTTGCCAAACAATTGTATTTAATAAAAAGTAAACTTTTTCAAAGCCTATAATCAATAGAAGAAGAAGTCCATTTTCTTTTAATTTTAAAAATCCAAGAAAAACAATTTTACAAACAAGCATTCCATTGTAGAGATCACAGTTCTGTTAATGCGCTGGAACTGTCTGGAAACTCACTGTGAACAGTCTAACAATTTCACTTTAAAGGCTGAGAAATATTCAAGAAAAGGCAAAGGTTATGCAAAGCAATTACCACTTTTTTTTTTTTTTTTTTTTTTTTTTTTTTTTTTTTTTTTTTTTTTTTTAAGTAATCTGCAGGATTTTCAAGTGGTCCTTCTGGAAAATAGATATGAAATCAATTTTGGTTTTGGTTTGGTTTGATTTCAGTTGTGATCCAGAACATAAATTCTAAGACAATTATAGATCATGAAAGTGCAAACAGGTCTGCAGTAGCCCACAGTATACATGGACTGCACACAGATTTATTGTTCTTAATTCAGCCTTCTTTTTTACTCTTCTCTTGGCACAAAAGGTCACTAAAATACATTATTTCCTCTGGTTAATGAAAGGAGTACTCAAATGACTCATCTGCTTCAATTTAAACATATGTATATGTATTGGCAGAATTGGGAGCTAATCACCTTAGGACTGGGTTGTGTGTAAAGCTTGAAATCTAACAAGATTTGGTAGATTTAGATCAGGCTGAGAAAGGGATATTTTATTTTATGCATCTTTGTTCATGTTATTCAGTTGATCAGCGGTCACCTGAGACTTTACGAGCCTTACCTTTGCTGTTATCCCTTCCTTCTTTCGCATCTCTTTTTCCTTTTGTTTCTCCAAGCCAACAAGAATTTTGTCACTATCCATATTGCTTTGGAACTTACAAAATTCTGGCCAAAATTTAAACAGAAGAGCAAAAATACTCATCTGCACAGGAAGAAAATAAAGTCAATCTTGACCGTATTAAGGAAACAGTTGACTGTAAAATAAAATGCAGAATGAGATAACTATTTTTTTTGAACACACAGCCTTGTTCCTCCCACGTACTCTGTCCTGACATTTCAGCCCAGCTTTGCTAGGCACATGCTTTTCATCAGTGTGTTTATTACTGGTGAGAAATCTTCCTAAAACACAGTTAAAAGGCACTTTCTTTTTTTATATTTCCCTAAACAATTGTTTGCATTAATGAAAACATCCATCACTTTTTACAAGTATTCTTGATAAAATATACACCAGTAGAATTGCTTTTGCACCGCTGTTCTGCTCAAGTATTTCAAATATTCAGTTCATTAGGGAGAGGGCTTTTTTCCCCTCCTTAAGAGAAAGGAAATACTTTTTTGCCTCTGGAAAGGCTCTTAAACCACATTACAGATCTATGAGCAAATCTTGGATAATTTTTAAATGATATAATCTCTCACAGGGTCGTTTTTGAACTAGAATAAGAAAAACAATTTTAGAAAAGCAAACAGAGGGGCTTAGTGAATTCTGTTGCTGCACGTACTAAGGCTCACATTTTTCAATTTATTTAGATGTTTAATTTGCATTGAGAAACTTGGCTTCAAAGGAGCCAGGCATGCTCACTGCTTCTGGCTCAAGAGGCTTGAAAGTGACTGTGAGCCACTGTCGGGTTCCAGTCACAGATTTTTGGCCTAGTTCTTCCTTTGGTTTTGTGCCACATTTCTAGGGGTCACTGGGTTTTACACAGGCTGAACCCTTTTCTCTGACAAATCATTCATCTATTGTCATCCACTTTATGGACTCAGAGTTGATGTCTAAAGGTGTTGGTGGCAATTTTATAGGAAAAGAAGAACTACTTTTCTTGGACATAGAAGATAAGACAAAGCAGTATCAAGGGGTAAGAAAATAGTAAGACTACAGTAAAGGTTCCAAAATTGTTATTCCACCTGATTAATAGAAAGAGCAGAGAGAAAATTGTCTACAGCCATTTAATACAGACTTTCTGCAATAAAGAAGGGAAAGACATTCAGCAAGTTAAGTTTTGTGCTTTATTCACATCTGCATTTTTCACAAAACATGAAAACCACAAACTTTCTAACTACGAATTACTTATGTGACATTAACCAAGTGGTAAAGAACAAGTAATTAAGAACACAGACAGAATTCATTTCTACTGCCAGAATAACCTGGATAACAGCCTTCCAGGATCAGCTAGCTGTCAGAGATTTTCTTTATTGAGTAGTATATATCCGAAGACTCTCTTACATCTGCATCTTACAGTCATTGAAATATATGAGTATAGTTTTCTCCTTCAAGCCCATGCTTATGTGTGGAGTCTTGACTGTCACATAAGCAACAAAGACTGTTCTTAAAATCAGGCACTCAGTCTCTAGCCAGACCAATTACAGATTCACCCAGCTTCTTACCTGTGCCTCTCTAAAAATGTAAGGTCCTAGTTCTTTCCTGCGCTCCACAATCTTCTTTGCTTGTTCAGGTGGGATGTCAATCTGCAAAGCTGGGGGTATGGCAGAATTAATAAAGCAGTCAATAATAGCTGTGATCTTTTTCTGAACTATGGCATCAGCACAATGAGAATGGCACAAGTCCTGAAAGATGAAAAATAGCATTTTCAGTCAATGGAGAGAGAAGCACACAAGAACCTTTACAGGGCACCAGTGATCAAAGAGCAATAGTCATACAAAAAAAATTATACAATAAATTCCTTCAGTATGCAGGGCAAAATTCTTTTGGTAAGTGTGCATGGTCAAAAACATACTTAAAACACGCACAGGGCTTCTGGTTTGCAAATGCAGATACACAGCAATCATTGCTTTTAGGTGATATTCTCTGCCTGCATATTCAAATGGAACAGCATAGATTTTAAGTGCATTACTGGCAAATAGGAGCCATTTCTGAAAAGAGAAACACATCTACAAGTGTGAAATGCACTATTTTCACAATGAGCCTGCTATGACTTGCATAGCCATGGTAACTAAAAGATAAATGCTTTAAGTGCTCCAGCAAAAGAGGGGAAATATTTAGAGGGTACAAGATATTCTAACTGGGAATGTTGTCACAAGAGGGGATAATGTCAGATACCAGTACAATCTTCCATTTATTGGAATCTTCTTTTTTCACCATTCATTGAGATTTTCTAGTTCAAATCTTAATGAAGATTTTGGTTTGAAATAACTCTGTACACTACAGAATACAAAACAAACCTGAACTTACAGGAGTGAGATGTCAAATGAACACTGAGGTTTTCTACTTTTTTAGTGTGATCCTATTGTTCTTGTAAAACCTGTTATTGCATTTTACCATGCTGACAATGCCACCATTGGACTTTGATATGAAGGAAAATTAATTCAAAGAGTGTCCTTTCAACACTTTGAAACATGAACTTTCCCTCTATCCATATATTTCAAGAAATTTATATGACACTAGAACTATAACTATAATAAGTAGCATTACAGAGAAGATTATCATGAATATGATGAATATGAATATCTGAGACACAAAGAGCACTCCAGAGTTTTCAAGAAGAGAGCCCTTTATATGAAGTATCTGAATTTAGTTTTGGTATAGAAGGCTATATATTTACTTTGTAAAGAAATTAAAGCCATGGCTTTTAACCAGAAATGTGATCTAGGAAAGAGTTGTCTTGCTTTGTTATGAATATTTTTAGTATTGGGAAGGAAAAAAAAAAAAGAATGATAACAACTATAATAAAGAAAGACAATGCAAAAACATATTCAATATATCCTAAGAATATATATTATGGCTTTCTTTGCTCATCTAGCATAGAAGGCAGAGAGCTGTAGCAAGAGGGAAGACAAATAAGCCATATGATATGATGAGAGATGAGACTGAGCATAGATGAACAGATGGAAATGATCCACAGAGTTATGTTTCTTCATATTTGTTTTAAAAGAAATTTTGGGTTTGGATTGTCCCAAGACGTGCCGCCAGCAAGATGGGTTAAGGGGAGCAATGCAGTCACTGACTCCTAAAGGGAGTTCTGTCTAAACTGATGGCATGATAGGGCTCAGACAATACAAGTATGCACTGTGCCAAGTGCTGCCTACGCCTTTGGCAATATTCCTGCAGTTCAGCCTGACCCACAACACTCCTACCACTCCAGCCCTTTGCTTCCACAAAGAGCGTCAACTGCCAGCCATGACAAATTGCATGCATGGAGAAATATGGTCAGACTGTACTTTTTCTTGATAACAAGACAAATAAAATTAACATAAATGCAGGAAAGGGGGTGGGACAAAAAACAATGAAGGCTTTTTTCAGAGAGCTGTTGTACAAAGAAAGGAGTTAAGACTGCACTCCATATTAATTTGCAGAAAGTTTCCATGTCATCCATGATGTAGCAATGAAGAGTCACAAGTCTCAAAAAAACTTCAAATATCTAGAAAAGGATTTATGTCATGGAACACCAGGTGCCTCCATACCAGAGTTTTTGTCTAGGCTAGTCACTCTCTCACCACAAGAGAGACAGCAGCACCCCTAGAGAGCATTTCAGCCAGTGATTCCTTGACTGGGGATCAGAGCCTTTGTGGAGAAGAGAGACTGTCCCCTGGAAACAAAGGAGCTTCACCTTCTAAAGCAGACACCAAATTCAAATTCACAAAAGTAAACAGTGAAAATACACCCACATGCTTGCAGAGGATCTCCAAGTGCTACTGCAACACCAACTGTGTTTACCGCCCAATTTCTGAGCATGTTGACTGATCCCATGCTCCCTGCCTGCCATGTGCACATAGGCTGTGTTCATGAGCCCAGGAGAGATTCTGCACTCTGGTAACACTTTTGCATCAGGAATATCCCAGAAGCAAAAAGAATGTGGAATACATGAAAGATCTGTGGTGTCCCTGCATTCAGTCCAGGGCATTCCTAGGAGGCTTGCAGTGTGATCTAAAGTTTCACTCCAGAGGTTTTCCATTGTGTTCCAACCTACAGAGAAGCAATTCACAAAACTATATATATTTGGGAGAGATATAATCCCTGCTGACCTTTCCCATCACATTTCACTTTGGTCCTAAGCTCAGCTCAAGTCAAATTTGATTCTACAAAGTGCAAGGGAGCTGCAGTCAGCATTGTACATACAGGTTTTTTTGGTAGATACCATCTTTTCATCTGTAGATTTGATTGAATTTTAAAGTTATCTCTCAATTTTGAGAAATTACCAAATTCAGATAGCAGCTTTAATGACAAAATGAATATTTTAATGCTTGCATATTTCTACTGCTCAACAGATATATATCAAACTCTGGGCATTAGTGAGATAGCAGTGTTCTTTTAGAGACTCAGAAGAATGCTACAGTTTGAAGAAGCATAAAGAAATACAGGGATAATGTATTTGAGTCAAGAATAGCTACCTTAAGAAGTGAGGATTTTCACTGAAGAAAAGAACAGTTTAAACAGTGAAAGAGGCTTTACTATGAACAACAGAATGCTCATAGATATTTTTGTTAAAATTCTAATATGCAAGAATGGATGCATTTGCTTACAAATTGAATGCTATTCCCTTTGCTCCATTTTACCACCATACCTTATACTTTTGCACCTCTTGCCAAAAGAGCACTCCATTCCCCAGTAGGTCTCCCTTCAGTGCTACAAAGCGTTGAAATAGATTTGCTGTCACTGGATCCAACAGCGCTTTGCGAAAAGCAATTATTTCACTAGATGAAGAAACACTCTTATTGTCCATGTGCTGTCAAAAGAAGAAATAAATGCACCAAAAAAACTTTGTTTCAAAAAGCAATAACAAAGGCATTAGTTAGTGTAAACTGTCTGATTCTTATCTTTGCACTGACCCTAACTTTCAGTAGTTTATGAGTTTATGACATGGATACAATAAAATGTGGCAAGGTTTCATTTCTTCCTTTTCTTTTGGTTGTGTTTTTTTGTTGTTGTGGGGTTTTTTTTTGTTGTTTTTTTTTGTTTGGTTGGTTGGTTTTGGGTTTTTTTGTTTCCAGTTTGGTTTGGGGAACATTTTTTGGAAGATGTGATGGGAGAGGAAATGACTGACAATGATTTAGACCATATGACTTCATACTACAAAATATAGAAACAGCTATTGTTATTGATTATGGCAACAGGCTACTTTTCTAGAGAACAGTTTGAGTTTTATGCAAACAAACAACAAAGAAAAATGAACACACACCCCACATAGCTTAAATTTGTAAAATACTTCTGACAGGGATCCCACCAACAAAATGAGGTTTGAAATGTGTTGCTATGATCACCAACAGAAGCCAGAGAGTTTGCTCTCTGTGAAATAAAGCTACCAATACTAAAATAGAATTTAAAGTCATTGAAACATTTTGGAAATCCTCATGCTGCCAAGCACAGAACAGTAGGCAGCCAGGAAAGGGTGGAGAAAGAAAAATGGCTTATGCAGGAACAGTTTGTTTGAACTGAAGTTCATGCTGGCCTGCCTTCCTGAACAAACAGTTCTCGTGCTGTTGCTGAGGAGCAAGCCAAACAACCCCCTTTTGTTATCAGATGGATGAATGAAAACCATCTTCTAAAAGTGGTTTAAAACTCTTGAAGTCCTGGAGGGGTTGAGTTCTGCTCAATGGTGATCATAGGTCAGAAACGTCGTTAGTTGTTGTACAGTCCTGGAAATCTAACCTGATCCAAAGCTGAAAGAGTTTATGCAGCTTATCTTAAAAACAGGGGTTATGCTCAGTGTTCTGTCACAGAGCCTGCCGGGGGTGACAGTCTACCCTGGCAAGGAGAAGAGTGGTGGCTGTCCAGAGGGTCCTTTGGTTAAAATCAAGTCAGCTCAATTTAGGCAGTAGGGTTGGATCTTCTCAGCCTTTCTCCAATACTGCAAACACATTCTATTCCCTATGAGCAGGATTTAGGGAACTTTTGAGAAAAATTCTTTCTAGGGCATGTTTATGAAGGGAAGAACAAAACATTGCTTCCATCCCTATACCAGTATATAAAGACTGCTTATTTTATGGGTCAACAACCTTGAAGAAGAACATGGAGAATAACCATCTTCCTGACAAACAGACAAAGGCAAAACTCAGTTAACAGAACCCACATGCACTTTGGATCCTTTTTGTGATGATGGTTTGCATGGATAATTGGTGACCGGGTCTCTAGTTTGATTTCAACAGACAATAAAAGTTCATCTGAACAAATGTACACAACTTGTATGTTGGCAATCACAAAAAGTTCACTGCTCTTCAAGAGGAAAAAACTGGCAAACAACTGATGAAATGTATTATTACAAAGGTCTAAAAAGCTTAAATTTGATATTATCTCAGTGCTGTGAGATTAAAATACAATTCTAAATGAAACAGATACTGTGAGATATGATTAAACCTGCCCACTCTGCTGCATACTTCACATTCCCTTTTGTGTCTGCACGTAATCCACTTGCAATAATAAATAAACTACCAGATGCTGGAATGAACAGCTTGTCCAAATAAGTCCACTGCATGCAAAATACAGATAAATGTGAATTAAAGGTACAATATTAGTTTGAGGAGTGTTAATAGTGCTCCAAAGCCCAGGACAGGAGACCTTTCTTTTCAAGGTTGACCTCTCCAGATGGAAAGGGAGAGAAATTAACCAGGAACATCCAGCAGGGAGCTAAATTTAGGAGTAATGTGAGTAATCGGTCCACTATAACCAGTACAGTCATGATTGCTTTTAACAGCATTATATTTGGGCCTCACTGTCAGCAGGGAAATTGTGAAGAATGTGCAAGGTCCAAATGAAAAATACTGTGAAACTGCAGACACAAGAAAGACAGTAAATTTCACTTGCCTTCCACATCCTGGTTGTCTTTTGCTGGTCTTTGTGTGAAAGATCTTCAGTTATCTCCCTTATGTATAGTTGAACAAAAGCTTATAATTTCATTTTTCAAATACTGTATTTTGGTCAGCCTTTTAATGATTAAGACTCCAGTGACAGAATACTTCATATGTCTTTTTATGGATTTTATGTCTGAAACTTGTTGTAGACCCACACAGAATGCTGTCCCTTCTTCAGCTATAAATGAGCACCTGCTCATTAAGACTAGGGAATTAGAGAAGACAAGAGGCAACAGCAGTCAAACTGTGCCCCCACTGATGGTGGAGTTTATTTTACCCATAATGTTTTAAGGGACCACTTATGTGAGGAATAAATTTGGGGTTTGGGCATTTTTTTACTGTGAAATTGTTTTAGTTCCTTTGTACAGCTGTATCAGAAATACAGACTTGATCCTGAAACGTCTGTGTAGCTAAATTACACCTAAAGCAAAGGGCAGGTTTCCTGAATACGGACTACATAGTATGCCCACACTGTTTTGTCACTCTGAAATATGAAGCCAGTGGAGAATGTCATCTGGTTTCACTTCTTCTGAAATACTTTCTTCAAAGAATCTTTTCATCCTCTGAATTTTCATGTAGTGAAAAGAGCAATTTGACATAAATGGAGTTAGGAAAAGACTAAAAGCTCATTAGAAGTATGTATTTCCTGTAAACTGTTTATTTGAGTTGAAAACAGCATTTTCTAAACTACTTGGGCTAATCTCCCTGCCAACACAGTGCAGCAGGTGCAAAAAGAGGTATGAGTTAGCTTCCAGACCTGGAAGCAGCTTAGCCTTATTGCTTGGTCTTCTGCCAGGGCTTGTAAAGGAGGCAGAGTTCAGCTAAAAAGGGCAGAGGGTTAGGATTTAATTTAACTAACATAATCATTATTAAAATTACAGTTTCTCTTATTAAAATCTATACTTTTCAATATGCTTAGTGCTCTGAATCAATGGAAAAGATTCAGTTTATATGCACTTCTGACAATACTTCTGACAGCCTTCATGATGTTATAAAGGTGATAGAAAACAAGTTTTATGAACCATTGCAGCTACATATGTGTCTGCTTGGTGGTACTGTGAAGTTTCCTTCTGCTATGACATTCACATGTCAGAGCTGTTGTGGAAGTGCAAAACACCAAGTCTTTGCATCTGTCACCAGCAGGATGATCCCCTTACATGGATCACAGCCACAGAGGCATTCATAAAAGGCAGATGTTAGCTCTGCCCATTCCTCAGTCTTTCTAATGAATCAGCAGGAGTCAAAGGCTCCTCACTCCCAGCTTTTTGGCAACTCTCTTAAGTAACCAATTGGAGCAAGGCTTGTGGCAGTTAACCTCCCCACTCAGAAGAATTTCACAAGTCCTGAAGTCGATTCTACAGGCACTGCAGCTCCAGATGGGAGAATGTGGACAGCAAGAGAGAAAGAATTACAGCTTGGGAAGCTCTCTCATTTGCTTGTGTTCTGGTCCACTTGGGCAAATCCTTTACACAAAGCAGTGCAACTAAGTATGGCTAAGGCAAAATGGCATAGGGAGAGTGTAGCACTGCAGCAAAAATTAGGTCACTCTCCTGGCAGCCTGGATGGCAGCAGAGCTAACATCAGCTCCTCCAGATTTAGGATCTAACAATAACACTGTCAGCTAAACTAAGCCTTCAGATGAACTGCCTTCACACTTATCAAGATAAATGTTTCAACCTGTACATTCTACAACATCTCTTTCAATGTAAACTGAAAGTAACTTGTGGGCTGCTTTTCCTCTGGAACTTTTTATCCCAATGGTAAATTATGAGCCAAACAAAACACAATGCCTGTATGTGTTGCCGTTGTTAAAAAATTACCTTTGCTTGTCCCTCCACCGCATGGTGTTCATCTGCCAGGAACAATGGCAGCCAGTGTTTTTCTAATCTCTTCTGGACGCATTGCTGAACTTCTAGCAGAACCGCTGCCGAAAGTTGATCATGGAGGCTTTGTCTCCTTCCTCCACCTGAATGCATTAGCTAAGCAATCCAAATACAATAACACATGACATAAACTTTTGTGTATACCAAAAGTCCTTTATCTCTCCACATCCTTGATTTAGCAAAGCATGAGCTTAACTGTAAGCAAAGCACTTAATGCATGCTTACCCAAGGCTCACATGTACTTTTCATAAAAGGGAACAGATTACATTTGTCCCTACCTATAATAGAATACAGACTCTGGCAAATAATACCCCAGCTTGACCAAGTAAATTGCCTAAGTATCAAGATATATCAGAGTACCAGAGCTTAGACTTGCTGTCTGTGGCTTTAGTGACATACTAAAATAGAAAGCTGGAAAAAGTCACTGTGCCTGAAAGTCATTTTTACACTTTTTCTGAGCTGTCTTGTGTGTGCTCTGGCTGTGGCCTCAGATCACAGTTTAAGAGAGATGTTCTGTAAGAGATAGGAAGGAAAAGCCTGAGCAGGAAGGAAGGGACCTATACAACCAGAATAGAACTCGATTTCTGGACAAAAATATAGGTAAGATTTGAGGAGATAACTTGGGGAAAAGATGGATCTAACCCACTTGTGGATTTTTATTTCAGTCACAGTCAGAGTGATTTTTCTTTATGAATGGCTCTGTAACTGCTACCTTTTCTTGCTGTTTTCTGGTAGCTGGGCTGTTGGATCCAAAGAAGTACTTGTTGTTTAAGTACTTGGTTTTAATGTCCTTAGATTTTTCATCACTTTTTTCTTTATCCTTGTGGAGTGTCTTTCTGAACTCTTCAATATCTAGCCAGCACATGAGATCCATGCTACAAATTTAAACAGAATGTTATTTCAATATTGAGTTAATTTCATCAACATTCTAGGGAGTTATTAGTTTAACTACAACCCACCGAAGTATTCAAGACCTAAATACCAGGTCAGATTGGGCTGAAATTCTATGTCATTTTTCCTCTGCTAGTACATCTGCTGAGACCATGGCACTTGATGAACAGGCAGAGCAAACTTTTATCTTAGAGATCTCACTTAAGCTGCCATCTGGGGGTACCCTGAAAGGAGTAACCTCTTCAATATGCCATTGCTAAATCCAGCAGGGCCTGTGCAGAGCTCACAGAGAGAATGAATAATGAAACAGATGAGAATTTGAATCAGTTCTGAGGCTGTGAGCCACTGAGAGACCAGTTGATGCCTCCTGGTCTGCCTCGTTGTTATACTGCCTGAGAAAGGAGCAGGGATGACAGCTGGGAACATCAGCACAAGAAATCCCCCGCTTCTTGCCCTGTGTGAAGTGCTAGAGTTTAAGTCAGTATGCAGTTAAGCAGATAAAAAACAATGGAAAAATTTGTTTCTAGGGCTTTTTGTGGGCTGTTTTCTCATAAATTACCAATCTACTACTTATTTCATTAGTCATAGTTGGTGACAAATCATTTCAATGATTCAATTTTCAATATATACATTGTTCATAATATTTGAGTTTACACTATAAGTCTGTTTTCTATAGAATCGTAGAATGGTTTTGTTCTTCAAATCAGACAACAGAATAAATGACATAGCTACAATTTCAGTTTCATTTATTTTACTGTTTTCTGACAGTATCTTAATAGCTGAAGTTCTATGAGCATTTTAGTGAGTACATTCACTGTATTTGCAGCAGGAAATATGAAACATTGAATTCAGACAAATCTGTTTCCGTTTTCCATTTGGTTAACAACTGGCTTTTTCAAAACATTAATCTATGATTAAAACATTCAAAAGCATCTGACTGATTTAAGAACAGATGTTCTCCTTTCAAAAGTCTTTTGAGACCCTTACAGAACCCTAAGTTCTGTTGAGACTGAAATTCTTTCATTTGCGAGTTCATCACAATGTGACTAAGTTCACCCAAACGTAAGTGATCCAAATTACTGTGGTTTATGGAGTAACTCCTTGGCATCTACCTATGACAACTGACCAAATATGTGCATCTTTTTAAAAAGGTAAAATATATAATCTTCAAGTGTGCTAGATGAACCGTTTAGTGGTGGCTTATCCTGGCATACTGGATCAGGAGCACATCCATATTCAATTAGCCTGTTGAGACTAACAAGTGGTAACTCACTAACCTGAAGTAACATAAATTGTCCTGCCATTGTGTGAATATAGCCTATATGTTTAACAAAGTATTAAATAACGGAGCTTTGTTTAGTTTCTTACCAGAATTTTTGTGCAGGTACTCAGCAGCCTGTCCTTCCTGAAACTTGGATCACTTACAACTGGATATTATCAGAACCATAAGTTTTGATGAAAAGGCAAATGACGTATTCATTGGTTTTTTTCTGAATTTTTCCAGACTGCATTAGTTCTAGGATCCCTTCAGCTTATAGTACCTTTAAGCACCTTTATTGTAGCGTGCCAGCTGGACTCCAGAGTAACTAGTCCGGACCCACCTCTAAAACACTTTCATGAGACTTTTTCAAATGGTTTTTCTTTATTATGAAGGTTTATTAAAATAGACAAAAAAAAAAAAAAAAAAAAGCTCCATAAATTAAACATTTCTCCACCTGGCTCTACCACTTAAGATGGGACTTGTCTGTGATAAACAAAGAAGCAGGAAATACCAGAAGCAATTCAGCATACGGGTCCATGACCTGTTATCTGCTGATTCCTACCACTTCCCCAGTTAAAGAGGAACTCAAGACTAGTGGTCTCTGAACTGCAATGTGTGAAGGGGGTGTGCAAGGCCATTTGTTGAGGGGCAGGTAGAAAATACTGAAACTTTAGTAGCACATGTATATAATGTATTTAAAAAATATTTGTATTTATGTGTGTGCATATATATATATATACACACACTAGGGTTCCATTTTCAGAAAGTTTCTACTGATGAGATGCATGAGCAAAAAGTTTGGAGGCCACTGCTCCAGACAACTAACTCAGAAGTCACCTGACTATAGGCAGCTACACCATAAGAATTTCTGTCTGAACTTATTATCTGTAGTCCTTTTGTAGTCAGTAATCGTAGGAATGATCCATCCAATGGATGGATGTTACCTTCAGAATTAGGAATATTGTGTCCACAAGTGTATATTTCTCTCTCTGACTACAAAGGGAACCTATGTGATGATAAGCAGAAGTAATGACATTGAGTCTTGGCCAGAGGAATTTTGTGCCAGATGCCTCTTTCTGGGCACTTTTGAAAAAGATGACCAATATTCAATGTAGAGCTATAGCAGTGCTTGACTAGAAGTAACAGCCAATATGCAAAGCATCAACTCATGGGAAGCCCAGTTAAAGGAAGGAAGTGGCAATTTAAAGACAAAAGAAAAAGTGTCATTTTCTGTTTAGATCTTATTATTAAAACAAAGGCTCACTTTTTCAAAGACCCTGCCTAAGATTGTATCTGCTGCAAGCTATTAATTAATTCTGTTCAGCAAACACAAAACTGTGGTTGCTGTCCCACTGTGAGAATAACATGACTGTTTTCTATTTGCACATTTTTATAATAGCCAGCTTTAATTTTTAAAATGTACTAAATTGAATCTGTACTAAAAAAGAGAAAATTTTACTCATTATAGGCTACTTGTTCTACTCAGGGGTTTGCCACTAATCACAGCAGAAACTGAAAGCAGAACTGTAATATAAGTATGTTCTGACAGGAGAATTTTTACCCCAAACTTGTTAAGACAATTCAGTTGTCTGAACAATGTGTCTGTATGTTTCATAAATATGCAAAAAAATTTTTTTTAATTACTAAAATCTGTCAACATTTAGATAGAATCATTAGCAAATATTTCTTCTGAACTTAGAAACAGGTGAAATAATAATAATGAAGAAACGTACCTAGCAGAATGCTTATTAAGAAAAGCCTGGAACTGTTCTAACTTCTCTTTGTCATGGATCAGGTCAGATAGATTAGGACCTGCCAATCCTCTGGGAGCTTGATTCAAGTGCTGATCTTCTTGGAGAGGCCCCGTGTCAGCAACAGTACTCTGAGGGGAGAAATTATTTTGCTTGCATAACTGTTTTTTCACCTCTGTAGTTTGCTCAGTCTAATAATCCTTGCATTAGATAACCTATCTCTGTCAAATAGCTTTCTAAGCACTGAGAAAATAAATTGAGTTAAGGCTCCAGCTCCTAGTAAGCTTTACTTTGATGTTTGCTTTAAACATATCAGTGTCTGCAGGTTCCATAATCAAATAATCCAATAAATACCTGTAATTCACTTGAAATGGAAGCATTTACTCAAGAGTAGGGGCCCAACATACATTCCACAGACTTTAGGTTTGATGTTGATGGAACTGACAGAAGACCTGTGTATCTGATTAACACAATGTCATTCAGTCCCCAAAATAAATGGTAGAAATCAGACTATTTGCTTCTCCAAACTAGCATCTGGTTAGCCTTTCATTGCTGATACTCAAAGTGTGAACCCTCTCTGACAGCGAAAGGGTTTGTTTTTGTTAGTAGGTACTTGTCTTACCTCATCCTTCTTGGAACTACTCACTTGATGCAAAGCCTGGAGCTCTCTAAAGTACACGGAGTCCAGCTGTTGAGTTTCTTCCACCAACTCCACCTAATAAAAATAATATTTTGTATCACTCCTACAGTACACATTATAGAAAGATGGAGAACTACATGGGCACTTTGCCAGTGACGGTGGATAGAAAAGAATACATTTGCCAGTAATGAAACTGATGTTTAGAAGAGACAAGAAGCCACATTCTTGTGACAAACAATTCTATCAACAGCTCTGGTAGAACAAGCTTTTTCCATCTGTGTAGGATCAGATGCAGATTTCTACAGAATACTACTAAATAACCTAACCATAACATTAAGCAAATAACTTTGATTCAAAAAGTTGCTGGATTCTAATGTGTACATAATATATTGCGTGCATTGTGCATATATTATATTGTGTATATTGGGTCAGACGTACCTGATTGCCTGTACCAGCAAATTGTATGTCAAACTGCCACAGAGAAACAGAAAAACAGTTCTTAAAACTAGGACTCTCAGTGGGAAATGTCAAGAAGACAGAGTGCTGCAGATTTGAAGAAACAGGAATTTAGGATGAGAAAGATGTTAAAATATCTAAACAATAAAGATGAAAGTTTTCTGACTTTCAGACTTGTCCCCTTTCTTAAATTATTAACTGCGTGTGATTTGAATTCATGAAGTTGGCGTTTTTTAACTTAATTAGAAACTGTATGTAACTAGAGCAGTCCTTCATGTTATGTACAATCAATCAGTAACTGTGAAAGAGATATTGGTGAATCTCCTGGCAGACTAAACCATTTGAATGCAGATTTTAGGATATTTAGTAAAATTAAGCCAATGCCTTGCACTGATCTGCATGCCCACTGCAAAGATTAGAAAGCTGTGATTATCTTATACAAGTGTTTATGTGCCAGAGAGAGAAGAGAATGTTTAGATTAATATTCATGATACTTCCATCTAAATGTGAATACCACACTAATCACTCTGTTATCTGAATGTCTTCAAGCCCAATGTAATTTTATTCCATTGTTATAAAGTGCTTTGGGCTATTCTTTCCCTTAAAAGAAAATATAGTTTAAAATTCATTAGTAAAATAATTCAGAACATTTTTCATAAAGTTTAAAGATAAGGCAAATAGAGGCAGAATGAGAGTCAACAGTAAAAAGAAACTCTCCTGATTTCACGTTCCATTTAAAGAAAAAACATATATATATATAAAAATATATATAACGTGTCCCAAATAAACAATTTTGGACTCACCTAATTCTTGATAAAATATCTTGTTTCATTATGGGCCAAATATGTCCTGCTACAGAGTAGAACAAAGGGGAAGAGTAGAGCCAGGGACTGAACAAATTACAAAGCAGACGTTGTCTTTGTGCTTGGGAAGGAGTGTGCCTATCAGTCTGCACCTAGTACTAAGAGACTCTGGTGCCTCCTAGAACAGGTCGTTTTATGTCTATGTATTATAACTCTTCACAAACACTTGTATTGTGCAGTTAAAAGGATTTAGTTGGGGGGGGGGGGGGGGGGAGGTTTGTGCTCAGATTAAGATCTCTGTGTTATTAGAGCACTGAGAAGTCAGCACGTAACTTTACTTGCAAAGTAACGCATCCCCCGAACTGAAAGGGCAATAGATTATCCTGTGGTTAATTCAAGGAGATATAAACTGACATAAATATTAACTGAAAGGAAAAGTTTATCTTCAATTCTTACTTTTCACTAGAAGCAGTGACAACAGAGAGCTCAAAAGCAGACTCCTTTTTATGCAAAAATGATGCACAAGAACTCTCGGCTGCACTTATGACTTGACTCAGTGAGGACCAGCAATAGACACTAGACAACACTTATAGATAGTACACACAGAAAATACACAGTTGCAAAAGACTAAAACTAGTCTGATAAAAAGTACATAAAATTTCAGATTCATGAAAAGTATCAATCAATTCCAAGGTGCACTGCAGGTCATAAAGAATTATAGCTGAAATAGTTTAGAAAAAATAATTTATCTGAAAGGTTAGAAAAGACATTGAAAAGCAAAGAAAATATTTTACAGATGTCTTTGGATTACTATATTTCATTTCACTAAGTTTCTCAAAGTTTCAAAGTTTCTAAAGGATATTATGTTATCACAGGATGAGAGGAAAAGTCCCCTCGTGAATTAATTGCAAGGTAGAAAATCAAAACCAAAGAAATAAATAACTTTCATTATGGGGTGGGGTTCCTATTGGAGTCTCACAGGGACCTGCACTGAGGTTGTTTTTTAAACATTCAGAAATTATCTGGAAAAGGAGGTGAGTGAGGAGACAACAAAGTTTGCAAAATGATTCCACAGAGCAAAAAATTAAATTGACTGTGAAAAGCTGCAGGATAGCGGGACACTTTAGCATCTGCGTGATAAAAGGCCAGCTGAATTCAACGATAATAAACATTAAGTCATTCCAGTGAGCTCCAAATTAAGGCCTTCCATTAGTAATTATTATTTGGGAAGAAAATCTTGGAATCATTGCAGATGGCTATTAGCTCACATTTTGCACATCCACTCAAAGTTCACCAGGAGTCGAAAGGAAATTAGAATGATAGGAACTATTAGGAATGGACAAAGAGCACGACAGAAAACATGGTTCTACCACTGGATAATCTTTAGTGCATCCAGACCTTAAGTATTGCTTGCATCTCGTTAAAATAATATAAAATAACACATACAGATGAGGCAATAAGTGCAACAAAGGTATGGAACAACTTCTATAGGAGGAGAGGTCAAAGTGTCTAGGATTCTTGAGTTTCAAGGAGATCTAATTGAAGTGGGATATAATAGAAACTCGTAAAAGCATAACAACATTGAGAATACGACAAGATAACAATTGTTCACTTGTTCCTCATGACATAGACAACTAGGGCAGCAGGTGAAATTACCAGGGAGGAGTTTGCAAACATAAATCAAGATATACGTTTTCTTCTCCTATTGCTTGACTAAACCATGAAACCCACTTCTGCATCGAGGCTGAAGATATATCACTCAAGATACATTTTACAGAAACTCTTGGGGGGGAAAACCTCATCAAAGACTATTAAAATCAAAAATGTGGATAGGATCTCTGTTCCATGAACTTCTTTGGTTGCAAAGTGCTGAATATGGTTGTGTTTCTTTTCCGTCCTTATATACTCCATTCTTAAATGTTTAATACTGGCTACCACCTAACTGGCTTAGAAGACCATTCTCAACTTTGGTTCTAGGTATCTATTCATCTAGTTGTTCTTACATGCATGCATGATATAGAACCAAAAATACACTGTACTAAAAAATTTCTGCAAAAAGGCTTCAAAATATCTTGCAGGGGTCAACGTGAGCACGTTCTTACAAGCTGACAGAAGTATCAGCAGTAAGCGATGATATTTCCTGTAAATTGGACATGCTTCATCTAAGGACATAGTGAAGAAAAACAGGAAATAGAACTAACTTCCTGCCCTCTAACTCATTATTCCCCTCTGTAAGTTTCTTCTTCCATATCCAAGAGACAGATGCTAAAGACAAATTAGAATCATAGATTAACAGAGTGTCCTGAGTTAGAAGGGACCTACTGTCGGGGGCTTTCCCTGACATTCAGGTGGTTTCAGGGTCCTTTGCTCCCCTGCACAGCTTTGAGCCAAGCCGAAGGAAGAGACAGAGTTCTCAGGTTTAGATTTTTCAAGGTTGCATACTTCATTTATTGTTTCTTATCTTACAATTTTCTCGGAGTCTGACAAGGTGTTCGCAGATGCATGGTTTCCTCACGTCTCCCCCTGAGCTAGGTCATCCTTATCTTTTATACTAATTACTACGTATTTCTTGTTTACTATTTCTTACCAATGTCTATCACTATTACTAAAAATTACTATTACTTTGACCCAATCCTCACTAACTACTTTGTGCCACGTCAATGCAGCAATGGAGTGAGGGAAGGAGAAGGAGAAGAAGAAGGAGACAACGCCCCAGATTCTCCATCTTGTCCCCATTCACTTCAATGCTAGGAACCTAGAACTACTATTTTCTCACCCTGTGATAAGCTAAACTACTATTTTTCACATTCTTGTGACTTGTAAACCTTCTCTCAGTGTAGGAAGTTTTTCCCATGGACTGAGATCAAAGCCAGCGTCTCTCTGAGCTCTGGGCTGGGGTCCCAGACCCCCCTGCCTAGGTCCCTGACCTTCCAGGGCAACCAAAGGAATGCCCTGGACTCCAACAACCTACAAGGGTCATTGAGTCCAACTCCTGATCCTGCACAGTACCATCCCCAAGAGTCACACCACGTGCCCGAGAGCATTGTCCAAGTACTTCTTGAACTCTGTCAGGCTTGGTGCTTGGCCTGGGGAGCCTGTTCCAGTGCCCAGCCACCCTTGGGGTGAAGGAACTTTTCCTAATATCCAACCTAAACCTCCTCTGACACACCTTCAGGCCATTCCTTTGGGTCCTGTCACTGGGCACCACAGAGAAGAGATTGGTGCCTGGAGACCACCTCAGTCTCTTCCTCTCCAGGCTGAACACATGACCTCAGGCCTCGTAGGCTTCCCATCAAGGGCCTTCACATCCTCATAGCCCTCCTTTGGACACTTTCCAATAGCTTTGTATCTTTCTTGTATTGTGGCACCCTGAAGGAGCTTGACCTACAGCTAGCAAGTTGTAGGTAAGTTTACAAAGAACAGAGCCACAGCATCCACCACCGTCATCAGCATTTCTTCTTGTTATTTGTCAAAGGCACAGTCAGGATTCCAGCCATCTCCTCTGACCTCTATGGCAATGTTCAATTCAAGCTTTTAGAACATTTTGGGATTAGAACTGAGTACACCTCTGAGCCACTTTTTTAGAGCAGCAATCTAAAAAGTGTTTGGGGCAAATACAGCTGAATCACCATATTACATTTCCTCTATGCTAAGCAGGAGCTGTACTAAACACCAGAAATACCTATTGTCACTGCACTGACACTCTAAAAAAATGCCTTACTATGTGCTTATCACTGAAAATATAGAGGGCTTGTGGGCAATCCATCATAAAAAAATTACTTCTGATCAATGGTACGATTGCAGAAACATGAAACTTCCTGAGTGCAAAGAGAAATTTTACCATAGCAAGATGTTTTCCTCCCCAGTTCACAGGCCAAGGAGCCTATGAAGCCCACACCCTCCTTTCAGATGAGAAGTCTGCTCTCCACAAGAAGCTCAAGCTATTTCCACATATCAGGATAGAAAGGATTAAGTAAAACCTCTTGTAATACTTCTCCCTTCCTGAGTATAAATACAACAGGGTTGCATATGAATGCTCATGTGACTTTTTTTTTTTTTGCCTGAAACAAGAATTTTTCATGGTGTCATCCAGATATTACCTTTCTATAAGTGTATTTGTCTGCTTCCACCATCTTCATCCATGGTTCCAGCAGAATAGTGAGGATATGTTCTTCTGCTGGGTCAAAAAGATCCTCAAAAGCTGGGTCAATTTTGTGATAAATCGTATTTTTCTTATTCTGATGAAGTCCAATGTCCATATTGGCAGATGGAGCAATGTAAGTTGCATAAAGGAACTACAATAAAACAAGAAAACTGCATGTTAGCCACCATCCATTTCAATGGTTACAGACCCTTGAAGGAGAGAACTAATGCATGTTTGTCCCCCACTTCCCTACTGTATTTTTGGGACTAGTGATTAGTCCAAAATTCAGTTATTGAAATAATGGGTCCCCTTGCCATTTTTACTCTTACTTGTTAAAATGGGTAATTCAATTTTTACTTGGATATATTTGGCTGATACTTAGATTCAGATAACCACAATTACAGTACTCTTCCTGAAGTCACACTTGTTTTGCAGAATATATGCCAATTAGTGAAGACATCTAACTTCTTCTAAGAGATGTAATTTGTCAATTTGAGGTTAAAATTAATGAAAAATTATACTATTTCATTCTGTGTGGAGATTCTATTACATAGTTTTTTGAAAATGGTGATACTTATTATAGTACAGGATCCATGCAGGAGATAGCACTGCACAGGTGAGGTCTAAGCCCTTACAAAAACAAGGAACACAACATGCTTCTTATTTGAAGCACAGAGTTTGCTTTCAACATGTGCAAGGAGCAGAAAACTGAACCTAGAGAACCTAGAGAATATTTCCTTCTTCCTAAGTTCATCCTTGAAGCACAGAGTAATGTTACTTATTTCAAATTTTTTTAAATACAGTCCCCTATGTAAATCTATTGTTTTCTAAATGTTTTGTAAATTATGCTATGAAAATGAACATTGAAAACTCAAACACCTTTTTTCCAGGAATATCTTGAAAGAGGGTATTCCAGAATAGCTTGCTAAAACTTCACTATTCTGACTTCAGCTAGGAACTCAAGTAAAAAAAGATGCTGCCAAAATATATTTCATATCCTTTTAAATATTTTCTTTTCTTCATATTGTGAAAGTGTAACTATATTTCAAACAAAGAGTCAGGGACCAGATTAATAGCACAAATCAGAATCTTTAGGATAGCATTGACAAGTCCATTTTCACTATTTATTACCACACAGGTTTGACAATGAAGAATTCAGGATTCTGATTATTCTCTTTTCCCTATGTTGCTAAAATCCAGCTGTAACTAGCAGATGTACAAAGCAATAGAAGAGAATAATATGTTTACTCTGCGTTCAAGCAGTAATAAAACACTGGTGTGCTTAGATTTCAAGCACAAGGGGAGAATGTTTGAGTACATTAAATAACTATGTTTCTGTTTGGTTTAAATAAAATGTTGATTTATTAGACTCTCTCTTTCAAACAGCACAATGATAGAGTATATCCCCATTATTTTGGACCTTTACAGTTTGAACCAAACCCTTTAGATTCTCCTGGTATTAGGTCACTGAAGAATATAGGGCTATGATGGCTGACATTCATACCCCAGTTAGCTCTTGTTGTGATTGCTGTATTTATTGTGTAGGCAGGATTCTACACTCTTTCCGCATTTCTAAATTTTCTTTGCAAACAAAGATGGTCTATGCCTGCTGTGCCTATTGTATCATATTGTGCATATTATCATGCAATTATGATGCACAAGTGCAAGGTGTAAGACATCCATAGGGAGAGACTTACCTGAAAATAAGACCACATTTATCCTAAATTAAACCCTTCTCAGTAAATCCCTAAGTACATTTAAATTTAACAGCTTTAATTAAATTCACAGTGGTTTCAAAAGTTGAAAGTTATTTTGAAGAGCCCTAACACGAGGAAAGTTTCAGTTAAATCATGTTAAGTCTGATCCAAAACATTTAATGTATAAAATTAGCCAAATTAGAAGAAACAAGTCCAATGTTATCAAGATGTGGTATCTTTAAAAATAGCATTTTTAAAAAGGGGTTAATCATTTCAGTTGTCATTAGGACTATGTTGTTCCCCCTGTTATGACTTACCACACAAGGGATCTGTAAATTAACAAAAAGCCTCAAAAAGAGGTCCTCAATATTTCAGCACATATTAACCTGGTTCCTTGAATGAGTGAACATTTGAGCATAATTTTAAGAACAAAATAAAAACAAACACACCACTAGTTTCTTGGCTGAAATTCCCTTCCCCTATGATTTTGAATGAAATAGGTTAACTTGAGTATATTTGCTATTCTTGTTTAGAGCTGGCAAAAAATATCAGCCTACCAAGTCAAAAATTTCCCAGACTAAGAAACGTTGACCAAAAGCCATTGACTCACATGAACACTGTTGCATTCATATTGCTACAACAGGGATTGCCTTTGTAGCCTACTCTACCGACAGAGCTGTCCCCAGTCCTTTATAAATTTCACATGCAAAAACAGAACATAGCAAAGACAGATATTTTTCTCCAGAACCAATAGTTAGGGCTGGCAATACACATGAAGCAAAAATTTAGAGGTAGTTAAGCTAGCTAGAGGAATGCAATTATCCAAACTCAAAGAACTGGACCCTCAGTGGTGTAATCATTATGGCCTCTTCATTTGAAGGATGCACATTTACAGTGTCAGAGGATTTGGCATCTTTTTACTTGAATTCTCATAAGAATCCATTGCAATGGGATTTGACCAAGTGAATACATGCACTTGCAGATGGGAGAGAAATGAGAAGTAGTTTTCATCCCTGTAACCCCTTTCACAGAGTTGAGGTGCATCTGTAGATCTGCACAGATTCGATTACAAGGACTGCAGGAAAAACAACGGAGAAAAGTTCTAGATATGTCAAAAAAGAGGAAAAGTGTCTGTTCACAGTGTCAAGCACTGGACAATGCAGCTTGCAAGACACATTTTATAAAAAGTAACAATCATAACCTCTTTTTATTCCTATGTCATGGAATTATTGAGGTTTTTCTCATCCTCAGTGGACTATTGAAACTGTTACATTAGTTAATCTCCTAAGGGATCAACAGGAAAAATTACATTAAATGAACTTATAGGTTAACAAATTCATACAAAAATCTGAAGCATATGACATCACGTGCATATCAAACTTTGTTGATTCGTTGTTCTGTTCCTATTGAAAAATGCAAGAATTTTTCTACCTGTCAGCTATAAATTCTTCCATAAATGTAAATACGTGATGGATTGAACCCAAAACCTTATCTGGAAACTTTGTCAGTTTGCATATTGGAATTACTTAAAATTGCACAAACCTGATTATATAAAATGCTTACAAAATTAAGACTAAAACTTTGGCCTCATTTATGACTTTCCAGATCAGGGATTGTACAGGCCTTGGCTTCGGGTGTGAATTCATCCCCAGATAAGAAGGCTTTGATAAGCAATTTCAGAATGGTTGGAGTGAAGCAAGAAATGCAAGAAAGATTTAAGTCCAAGTGCTTTGTACTGCTGCCCAAAGGAATGGATATTGCTCTGATCTGAATGAGGGGCTTGCACAGCTGCTTGGCAGAATCATATGATGGAAGAATGCAATGCACTGGCTGGTGTTAAACAGATAGGCTGAACTGCCTTAACCTCCATCATCACTTCCCACTAACATAAGTCTTGCATTTGACCCTAAAAGTCCACAGTAATGAGGATTCCCTTTATCTAAATTGATTCTAGCATTAAAATATTGTATTTCCCACAACTGTATTAAATTTTCTAATTCTAAATAACTTTTTCTAAAATTAAAACCCAACATTATATGTTTCTTCATTGGTTTTATTTTCAAAATTTTTTCCCTCCTGTGCATTTGTTTACAGTGAATAACTGTAAACAGTTACAGGTGTGTTCCTGGGTGGTTACCGGTACTTGTCATTATTCTTATCCATCAGATTTCATTCCCACTGTAGTTTCTTTCCCCAGGTGAATGCATTTATACCTTGGAAAGCATTTTATTGCTCTATGATAAAGCTGAGATAGCAATGCCTAACAAATGAAACAATGAGTAGCAGATACACAGCAATCAAGGTTTGTTCTTGTTTCTAATGGGAAGCAGGCAACACACATATGGATCACTCTTTGTCTCTGCATGTCTCTTTCTGTAATAAACAGTAAAATATATATGACAATGCGTCATGTGAATCTGATTCACATTCTCTTAGGAGTATTTGGAGTGACTGTCTTCTTGTGCCAAAGGTGAGTGCAGAATTTGGGAAGGCAACCCTTCCGTAAGCGGACTCTGTAGATTGGTTGCAGCTTGACTCTTTACGGTGTTCCAATGAAAACAAGTAAAATTTTTCTGCAACCTTAAAAGGCAAGCTTGAGAATGATACCAAATGTTGCAGCACATGTGTTGATTTGTTATGTTACATTTCAGCTGTTAGTTATGCTAATGGAACAGTTTCACATATTTCGTTTTGATGTATTTACTTTCATGGCTATGTGTATGTACTGTCTGCAACTGCCTGGTAACTGATTGCACGATGTTCTGCTGTCACCACCAGGCCAGCACTGGAAATAAGATTAGTAAAAAAGACCTGGGCCTTAAATTTTCAGCCATGCAACCACTGCAAAAAGAATGTAAACTGGTGTGAAATGAAACCAAAATGAAAACCATCAGGGACCATAAGCTAAGCTTTGGCCTGCAATAAAACACATAGTGACACAAAATGGCGGCACAGAATAGATAAGGTCAACTTGCATGTCTGCTGTGAGAAGGTCCCCAGCCACACACAGGTCTGGACAGACACAGCAGACAGTCAGACTTAAGGGGACATTCAGTCGCCCACAGCCTTAGGCCATAACAAGGGCTGGAGGGGAAAACAACTAAATAGGGTAGAAGTTTCAGAGACAGAAGAGAGGGAAGAATCCATGCCTTGGCCTCTGCTTGGAATTCCTGTACAAATAACACAGATTCAGATGAGAATTCTGGACAAATATGCAAAATTCTGTCATTTTCCCAGTAAAACCTCCAAGAAGAAAAAGAAGACAAATTCAAGGATGTCCAGATGCTCAGGAACATGCCATATAAAGAGATTACTCTCACCTTCTCTCTACAGATATTTGTTCCAATGATATGTGAAGTAGCTTTGCTCTAGTACAGTACAAACTGGAATATGTGGAAAGGTTTATAGAGGAAAATCAGACCAAAGTTTCACAAAGTGATTTTAAAAGTTCCTTGTAGTTCTAATGATATTACCCTGTGGCAGTTTCTACTCTGCATTCAGCCACCACTGTGGGCTAAATGCATGCTCGATTAAAATACTCTTTTATAGGAAATATCAGTTCCACTTAACATTAAATGAGGGTCTAAAGATCTGTTTAGGGGACGACAACCATGGTAAAGATAATAATGATGCCCTGACAATCATAACAATTAAACAGGGCTGACAAAGATTATTATTAGGTCATTAGCTGAAGTTTGTACTATGAGATCTGCAATTCTAACCCACACAGGAGATGGAAGGAAAGGTACAGCACAATTAGATGGTTTAGAAAAAATACTATCTCTGATGTTAACACTGAGCAGACAGTTCCCAAATATGACACAGTGTAGCAAAGGGGAGTTTAGGTAAACTGAATATAATAGATAAAACTGGGAACAGGCTGCAGAGCCTGGAAATCAAACTATGCATGTTTAACATTTGAATCAAGAAATTCCATGGAAACAATCCAAAGAGCTTCTTTTATTGTCCACAACACATATTTACTTGGTGTGGGTTGTCAAGATTTGGAAACTTTTCTATTTTCTATCTTCTTTTCAGTCTTTACACTGAACAAATGCATTTGTGAAAGGAATGAATAAATGTATTTTTGAAAGAAAAACATATTATTTACAACTTACTTGAGCTTGATTGCATATTTGAAAATGTTGAAGGGTTTCCTGGTAAAAAAGCTGATGATAAGCCTGTAGGTCAAACCAAAAGTACACGCAGTTCTTCCACAACTAGAGATGAAAAATATTGTAAGTTATTGCTACCCAGATATCACAGTTTTATAAAAAAATTACTTTCCAATGCAAGTAATTATTTAGCTCCTTGGTGTCATTATAAATCAAGCTCAATTTAAGATGGATTTAATCATCTGTTGCATACTGGCCAAAGGACAACATATACAATAGCATTGTCACAGTGATACTCTTTTATTGTATCTTTTATGCATAATTGGCCATTAAAATCATTAACATTGTAGTTAACATTTGAAGAGTAACCACATTTCAGTGGCATAAAGCCAGTGCTAGAGAAGAGATGCTGATTATGGACATGCAGAGTTTGTGCCATTGTAAAACAATTTTGCAGCAATAACCAAAACAACTAAATACTGTGTACTTGACATATTGTCCTGGGATTATCATTACATGTTTATTACATTAATTTCTGAGAGCCAGAGTCTTGGCCTCATTTCATAAATTCAAACAAACAGCAAAAGATCTTTCAGAAGAAGTCTAGGTCTTTCCCCAAGTCCTCTGTTTTAATCATGTGTTTATGGGGTTTAGACCTTAAAAATACCCTGAAACCTCCATCACCAACCAATAAAGAATGCATTCTAAAAAGGTATGGGTAGGGAATTTTGTTCCTTCCAGACCTGGAACATGAGTGAAGTAGGCTTCACAGGTGAAGAGAAAACTTTAAGCAAATAATTTTGAAAGGAGTCTGGCACCTGGAAAGGCTAGAGCCACATGGGTGGTTGCCTGTCTCCAATGAAAGAATAAGTTTATTTAGATTTCTACCTATACACATTTAATATATATAGCTGAAGGTATTCAGCTTTGGAAACATTGGATCTTGCCTTGTAGAAGCCAGAGGCATTTCTAGCTATTGCTACTGGATTCTGGGTTGTGCTAGTGGTGAAACAGATGTCCATCTTGATTGCATTCAAACCTCCCCTAAAGACTCAATTTTTCTGCAAAACCACTAAACACTAACTCAATATTCATAACTTGTTTCAATTCAATCCTCAATTTACACCCTGCAATGAATGATAGATCTGCTGACTACATAGAACAAATAGTGGTATGTGTCTCAGAAATCCGAGGAGATTCATGGAAGCATAAGAATGTTTTAAAAATATTTGAGATATTGGACATCACTGACCAAAAAAGTAAGAAGAAATCAGATTATCGTGAGTAATAGCGCAGGAGATTTCCCATATTTTTAAAAAAATTGGGGGTTTTGTGAGTTAAGACCTCATTTTTTTCTGCCAAGTTAAAGGTTAATTTTTAAAAATTATTAGTCTTTTTTCTTTATTCCTGATGGTACAATAAGAATTCCAATAGGTTTGAGATGGTAAGAATCTGACAGCTTGGCTAAGACCTGTCATTAGTTTGCATATATACATGAACAGTTTATTGTTGTTGAGGGATTGAAGTCTCAAAAGTAATAATTCATCCAGTCATAAATCTTTCTTTCTCCATTTCTTTTTTTTTTTTTTTTTTTTAAGTCTGGCTGCCCTCTATAACTTGGCATTCAGTCAATTGTGGACTAAATTAACACAGAGCAGGAAAATATTCGTACCTTATTCCCCGACTTCTCACAGAATTGTGTGAAGTAGTAGCCTGCTCTGTTCTCCAAATAAAGAGACTGCAACATGCTTTCAATTCCTGATCCCCTGAAGACAACACTGCCAGCAGCACCTTTCCCCTGGACAAATAAAACATAGTTATACAGCAAGGAATAACAGGCTTTCATTATTTTCAAATAATATGTCTCTGCATTTGAAATGGAGGGCCAAAAAGTGTGTTCAATTAGTATCTTCATACCAAGGAAGTAGACTCCATTTTCTACTACATATATTGATCATTGCCCTCCAAACCACTTTCTTACTAAATATTCACATCCTGTGGAATATATCTGATGACAAGACATGCAGAGCAGCTAAGTGATCATAGCATTCCTTAGGTGGTTCCTCAATACTTAAAACAGAAAAACAAACGTAGCCTTAATTCTGTCATTAAGTCTTTAGCTCTGGGGAATTCCAGTGATGCTCAACAACATCAGTTAGCTGTCAAGGGTTGTCTCAGCTCAGGCTACTGGGTTTTGAATTAAGAGAAGTTAAGAGGCGGTTATTTGGTCACGATTCAAAACATTTAACTATGATGGAACAAAAGATACATCTTCTGGAGTTAGACCACTGACATGAGCAACAAAATCGTAAGCAATTTAGGGAGCCAGAAATCCATGCTCGTTACCATGGCTAGCTCCTAGAGCATTTGAGGAAGAATACATCCATTCTGTCAGTGTTCACAGAGAAGCCAGAAGAGGCTTCTGTAAGTAAATTAGCTTCTGATGATCACAAGAGAGAAACTATGGCTGATTTGCTGTCTCTGATAGCAGAAGTGGAAGACTGTGGTGGCTGGCAAGCAGCTTCTTTCCAAATAGTAGCTAGGAAGAAGGGCAGGAGGAAACCAGACTTCTGAAGTAGAGTAGGAAGAGCTTCCTCCTCCCCCGTATGAAGTTTAACTATGAATTCCGTCATTCCCCTTTGCATCTTATTTGTGATGGCAAAATGTGAGGTCTTGACTGTAGGTTCCAGTCTAACCACTGTAAAATATTTTCTTCTGTCAGTAAGAGGAAAACTGCATATGATGTATAAAAACGAATAGTTCATGGTGTGAACTTTTGCTGAATATACATTCCTTACTGCAAATTTCCCCTAATTGCAAAGACCAAACTTTTTTTTCTGTCAAAAACAACAAAGTAAAATGATTGCAGTGAAGTAATAAATAAAGTGTGATTTTTGAAGTGCAAAACAAACAAGCATGTGCTCAAGTGCTCAGCAAATTCCATGCACATGTGAGTGGGCCCAGATTTCATAACTTTTTTTTTTCTTTTAGCTGTAAGGCTATGAATATCAATACCTCCATGAAAGGTATTTCTTTCAAAGAATTTCTTATTTCAAAGGCTGTTTGAGACCATTCCACAAACAAGAAAGGTTTTGGATATATCTTAGATTGCCAGATGTTGACATATTAAATGTTGAATTTGTCAGCATTTTAACAGTTATTGAGAAAAGGTTCATCGGCACAGTGTGTCTCTCCTGAGGTCTGCTCGACTGAAGATCTGCTTAGCAGGCAATAATTCAATACAGAAAAGAATGAAGTACATAAGCAATAACGAGAGATTGTACAAATGAACCATTTTCCTCTTATGAATGTTATAATTTTAATGACTTTCTAAGGCAGATTCAGTTTTCACTGTAAGTCTGATACATTTTCGTAGGAAATGTTTCCACTGAAGCATTTATCCAGGTAGTTTTCCATAACAGCCTACTGAACACATGGTCACTATGGAGAAGATCAACACTTTCTAGTGAAAAAACCCCCGCTGTGTGCACGCCATGATTTTCTATAAAATAGGTGACAGATACAGCAGAGAAAATGCAGACATTCTAATGTTATCTCTGCGTAAAGCATTGACATTGATAAAATTAAACCAATTTCTCCCCATTACTGACTACTTCATACTGCAGAATAAAGTGTTTTAACCCATGATTCAAGACAACTAATATTTTCAAGATGTACTTACATGGAGCAGCTCAGCATAGGTGTACTTTCTATAACCCTGGTATTTTGAGTCTTTGGTCCCATCCAGAACTAAGCTATGAATCATGTCTGTGCTCACTGACATTGGCCTGGATCACAAGCAACAAAAAAAATTCAATACATATTTAAGAAAAATTGGGGCTGCTTATAGAATAAATAAATAAGAAGGTGCAGAAAAGTGGTGTAATAACTTAGTGAATGGTAGAGGAAAAATATATGGAGTTCAAATTTATAATGAAAAAAATGTAGAAGGATGCCTTTTTCATATTGCCCTGTGGAAATCACTGGCATAGCACGACTCTGAGGGTTAGCATTTGAGACAGGTTAAAAGAATATGATTGTAGATAATATTGACTATTATATAACAGAAAACACTTGTATTTGGGGAAATAAACCCTTTTGTGTTATGGCATAAACAAGCAAGAAACTAATCAGCCAGGGAGGAATTATCAATGCAAACTATCTGTTCCATAACTGTGCTTCACTAAGCAGATAACTTTATTAAAGAAAACTATAATTGAAAACAGTAGAATCTAAAATAGTTCATAAGTGTCTGAGGTATATTGCTGTGCAGAAAGATGCACAAGGACTTTGGTACTTACCACATTCTACTGCTAGAAATATCCCTTTGGAGAATCTGACTTCCTGTGAGAGCAGGTGGTAATCCTGATGATCTCTTCAAACAGAAATTTGGTTTATTTAGTTTTAATAAAGTTGTTGGTGACTTTGTTCTACTTTTGTAAAAGACATTACAGAAAAATAAGGCAATTCTGATTATTTTTATACCTTTATGTTTTCTCAAAGTGTTCTCATTAACTGGTCAAAAACAGTCAAGGGTTTTCAGAAGTATTCTTCCTTGTCAATCACAATGTGTAAAATGGCAAGTTGCAAAAATTTTTGAATATTTTTCAAGATTTTTCAGCATATCTTAATAACCACTACAGCTTAGAAAATGCATTTTTAACAGGTGGAAATGTGCTACAAGCACATGTACAGAGGATGTCAGGTGGAGAGCATGTGAACATGTTTTGTGAAACATTAGGAAGATTATCTTAAGTCAACTTCTGTAAGTAAAAGAGATAAAATCACTGACTGGGAGAGTAAGGGGTCATCCTGCCACACCATCGCTTATTATTTTGAACAAAATCACACTCTGACTTTTTGGAGATGCCAATTGCATTCAGAGTGCCCTCAGAAATTCACCCAGAGCTGCTGCTCCTTCTAAGCTCTTGCAAGCACAGTGTAGCTAGAAGATTCAATAGTCCAAATTTGTCTTGGGAAAAAAAAAAATTAAGAGCAAGAAATGGGCTATCAGCTGACTCTGTGATGTTCATGTGGTACCAGGTCCTAACTTTTGCCAAATTCAAGAGGGACTGGAAAACCTTCAGGTTCCTGTCTGCCTGACCTACAGCTAGTTCTGGCTTGTTAGCACACCTTGTGAACTGGTCACTGTAAGAAACAGGTGCTTCTTGCTCCCATTTCTGCCATGGTCAACAGGAACCTGGCTTCTGAACCCAGTTTCTTCTAAATAGGAAATTTGTCCCACTGTTTTCCTCTATTATCTCCATGAATCTGATTTCAAAGGAAGTAATTGTAGCCCCAAACTATCCAACCCAAAGTAACAGAGGTGTCTGCTGACAATCTATGCCATAGCCTATACAGTTCTTGATACTGGAACCACAGTTTCAATCCACATTCTCCAAGTACCACATTTCCTGAGGTTTAACACTGTATTGCTGAAAACCTAGTTTTTATTGCAGTTACCCCTCACATTCAGGCTTTCAAAGAAGAAAAAGAGACAAAACTGAACTGGCCACCTGAAAGCTATGAACTGTGAAAAGGTCTGTTGAGTGGCTCATGGCCATCTATAGAAAGCAAAAACCATGTGTAGCTGATTGAAGGGCTGTAGTGACAGAAAATGAGCAGAATTCTACCTTTTTTACAGACATGAGTGATAGATCCAGGTTAACTGCAGTGAAGTTTTAAGAATTACTCTGGATTAAGACAAGGCAGAGTGGCAAACCTGCATTGCTAGAGAATTAATTTTGCAGTTCTGAGAACTTCCATTTAAAGTCTCTATCCAAAGGACTTAGGAAATGGCCAGGGTGTAGGTGAGAAGAAAATTTGACTCAATTAATAGCAACTAGTTGCATGAAGTATAATGAAATTTTATTGCATTTTTATATGTAACCGTCCTCAATATACCAGCTTGCTAAATCTTTTCTAAAAAACCAAGTACCCTGTTCTTGTTCCCTTGAATTCAAGGAGTTTTGTCATTAGTTTTGATGGGACAAAGCTTTGTTTTCCAATGTTATGATCCTACTTACCTGAAGAAAGGAAGGTGGTATGTCAGACTTTTGGGTCAATGGTAACAATGATGCTATTTGTGGGAAAGGATCAATGTCCACTCTTGGTCTCTCTTGACATGTGTGCCAGAACTTCAGTTTTGCACTGGCAGCATCTATCGCTGTTGAATGAGTGACACAAAATCTGGGGCCCCTAGGGAGAAAAAGCTAATAAGTAGAGCTTTCCAAAATAATGAAACACTGGACTATTTGGCTTTTTTTTCTTTTTTTTTTTCTTTTTTTTTTTCTTTTTTTTTTTTCTCCGCCCCCCCCCCCCAGTGATGTTGTTTACTGTACCAAAATATGGTGCTGCTATATGCACTAGGATTAAAAATCAGTTAATGTCAAAGGTATGTTTAGATATTGCATGCTTCCAAATCTAAAACCAAACTACACATAAGTAAACTTAAGTTGCATATTCTGCACCATTGCACACAGCTGCCTTTCTATCATTCTGCAGGAAGGTATGCCCCACCCATCCTACAGCAAAGCATAGGATAGGATTGTAGGCCAGGACAGAGACCACAAGTCACGTGAGGATCCACAACTGCAGGTATTTGTTTATGTCTGGAATTTGTTGAACCCCCTTGAGGAGGAGAGAACACCTTCAAAAATTTAGCCCATATTTTGGAAATAGGTTAGATTTTATATCCTCACAGCTGTTAATATGTAAAAGGCATTTTGTATGACAGGCATTGAACAGTAAAATCTCAGGGTCAAATCCCATGAAGACGTATACGCAGAGCATCCTCAAAACTTGGGAAGGGTAGTATGAGGAACAGGTTAGGAGAGAATTAACCTCCTGTGCCTGGAGGGGTTTCCCTGTCCTGCAGACTAAACTTTAATTGAACATTACCGAAGGCATAGATCCACAAATCAGCTCAGATGATCTGGTAGAAAAATGACAAGGGCTCATTAAGGCAGATCTGCTTGGCTTCTCAGCAGATTGCAGTGTAGTTTAGGCTCAGCCAAAAATTCATGTGCTAGTACTTACAATGATATTGCTTCTAATAATTGCAGTGGGAAAAGTGACATGAAATAACAGGCTTATCAAAGAAAATGGATACTTATTAAACAATAGAGTTTTATTTCATGTGCATTTTTTCATACCAGTAAAGAAGCAGTGGTTTCACTACTTCAGGCTGAATTTGTCTTAAATGCATTATATTCCACTGATCTCCATGCAGTAGTTCAAGTCTGAGCAACACTTCTGAACTGAGGAAATAGTCTCCACTGCTCAGCAGGTACAGTTTTTTCATCTTACTGAGTTGCCTGCAGTTAACAAAAATAGTCACATAAGCATGTATCAAATGCTGTACAGAACAGACTACAGTTTCTCCTACTGCTTAAACTGCTGCCATGCAACATGTTTTTAACTGCAAGTGGCAAAAGCCAAAATATTTTTTCCATAAATTAGAGACAGGTTATGTATAAGACAAAACATATAGCACTGTAGAATAGACTATCTGAATCCAGCAGGATCTTTCATAAAAGCAGTTTGTCATACTGATGTCCTACTTTGAATTTAATTTCTTTTATTCTTTAGTTTCTTTCTGTTGCCATCTTTTTTCCAAATCTCTTTCTAACACAGCCTTAATAATATGATTATTCTGACTTCAGGTAAGCTTTGCAAATGTGACTCTGAAAAAAGAGTTTTCACTAGAGTCATTCCAAACCTTGTCAGGGCACACATTTAATTGTGTCTGTTTATTCAGACATTAAAATTTACTCTGAAATCTCAAAACCTGCATTGATCTATCCAGGTTACAAGTATTAAAGCAATAGAAGTAACTGTTAAGTAACAGAAAGTACCTTTGTTGCCTTGTTGCATTCTTAAGAGCCTTTAGTCTTTCAATATCGATCCAGAACCACCAATACCGCTCCCCAAGTGTTCCTTTAATGAACTTCTTGAATCTTTCAAACTCATGTCTGTTGCCAGTGTCGTAAGTCCTGTGACTAATACACCAGGAAGCCCTGCTGTCTGGCCCAACACTTTCAGGACTTGAACTTAAGCTTACTTGTTCAGGATCTTGTTTTCTTACATCTTCCTTGGAGCCCAAGGCTGTAAGTGGAGAAGAGCTTTGGTTAAAGAGTGACTCTGCAGTACCATGAGAAAATTCATTATTTGCTAAGTTGTGTGTAAACACTTCAGGCTGTTTTGTGGAACTTCACATTACTTTCAATGTCAGCAGCTGGCTGGTGGGTCAGTTCTGAAATGGTTTCCTTCACTGCAACTTGAGAGGATGCTGGCATTAATTCTTCCACTGTGTGAAAAGTTGTGCTTCCCTGTTCATTTTCTTCTTTTGCTGCACTGTGCCATTTTGGGTGTAGATAAACTCTTGACTGCGTGTGGGAAGGAGGTTCTGCAATGGCCACAGAGCAGCCGTCCTTAGCCTCTCTGGATCTCTCACTGGTAACTTCAGCTTTTGCAGATGCTGTTCCTGAAGGGGAAAGGAAACTCTGTTTGTGGCATTCCTTAGACAGGTAACCTGCTTCTTTGTCTAACTAGACATTCCTTTCAACTTCCTCTGAAAATAAGCCACATCTAACCAGTGCTGGCCACTGCCACAGACAGACACTTGGACTAGGAACATGCCAGAGAGATTCCCTGCTCTGCAATTGCATAATTTCCTAACTATATATGGCACAATGTATTGATATTAACATAAAAATAATGGGGATTTAAAATATCTTTTCTTAATTCTAAACTATTTCACTTGTTTCACAAAGAAAAATTATAGCCTCTTGACACAGGTCTGTGAAACGAAACATGGAGAATCATTTCTCAGGACTTGAGGCAATTAGGGAGAGAGATACATCTCTGAGAATGGGGAGAGAACAAGCTCCTAACGTATGAGGTGAGGCTTCTCTTCCTCTTGCTACTGCATAAAAAGCAGAAGTAAGGCTGTGCAATGAGGTATATGTCCATATGTACATCTGTATTTTCTCTCCCAGAACCCCTGGAACTTGCCAAACAATTTCAAATAAATTTGAAGATAGACAGGATTCCAAATGATTACATCTTACAAAATTCATAAAAATTGGCAGCCAAAAGACCTTTAGGTGCCCATCATAAATACCCTAAGATGACTGAAACACATCATATGCTATCAAATACCCAAAGAATCCAGACAAGAAAATCTTTCATAACATATGAATGCCTCTCTCCCCAAAAAACTCAGAACAATTCAACTGAAACTTGCAGATTTCTATGAGACAGAAATGTGTAAGAAAAGAAAGTACTACTATCACAAAATTACTTGGCTACTAGCACAAACTTTCAGTTAATATTGTAGCTGTGGAAAGAAACAAATGCCTGTCTGAAGCCTCAGATATCATGTGATACTCGGAAGGAACAATTAGGAACAATTCCTTAGAAGGCCTTTTCTTTCCACCTAGTCTGAGCTGTGTTATAAACCACGGGGTTGAGCCTTAGTTACTTACCCAGAAGGGGACCTTTTTCAGGTAATGATTCATCTTTTTTATGCTGCCCAGGCAAATGCCGAGTATCTTGTATTTTACTAGAAGCTACAGGATGCATAGATGAATCTGTAGTTTTCACAGAATCCTTTTGTTCTGCCAGTGTAAACCAGTCCTTTACCTGAGAAACTGTAGCCTAGGAAAAGGAGTTTCACAGAACAATTAAAATATCTCTGTTTATTGCAGTATTCCTGAGAGCTACAGCCAACTGTCCATAGGAATTCTGTGCAGTCTGTTTGTGTAGATTTCTGTAAGGATAGTTCCCAATGCAGAGAGCTGTATGACAGTAGCTGAGCATCCTTGTGTAAGCTTAAACAACCTCTGTTTATTTTGTATTACAATTGATTACCTTCTTCTACAGTACAAAAACTTTGAATATAAAAGCTATTTAGCAAATCAGAGAATGGTTTAGGTTGAAAGGGACCTTGAAGATCATCTTCTTATGTCCAACCCCCTCTGCACAAGACTAGGTTATTCACGGGTCGGTTGTCCCATTAGGTTGTGACCTCAGTTACAATAATTCTACCCAATCTATTCAATCTATCTCGATGTTACACCCACTAAACATGCTTATTTTACCTCGCCAAGTGATACATAGAACTTCTTCATAGTCAATGAAGTCAATGAAGAGTCATCCTCCTCAGGAGGGGGAGAACTTGGGCTTTGCTTCCATATCCAGGGAGAGTAGTCACTATCTATAATTATATTAATGCCAGTCTTGCTCCATTCTACCTGTGATATCAATTTAGCTAGTCTGAAATTAAATGTTGAGACAAGAAAATAATTAATTTTAGCTTTTAATCAGAGAAACAGTTGATTTTCCCACAGAATTGGCAATTTTAAAAAATCGTCTATCTGAAAAAAAATGGCTACAGAGAACTTAATGATCTGCTTTTTTCATAGAGTAATGGAATTATAGAATATCCTGATTTGAAAGGGACCCAGAAGGATCATTGAGTCCAGCTCAGTGGTAGTATTTCAGCCTTCACCTGCTGTCACGTCTGTAAATGCCAGTGCTGCCACTGAACAGCTCACCAGCACATAGATAGTGCCCTGATTGCATTACCAAGCTTTACCAGTAAAAAAATACTTCTTTCAGGATGATTTTGCATGTATCCCTGCAGTCCCAAGCCCTGCCAAGAATCCCTTTAACATTTTGTTCACTAAAATTGAACTGTTCTCTGAGATCGCACAAGCCCTGTATCACTACCAGATACCACTGGTTCCTGACAGAAGCAAAGTTACAGCAGGAATGCCACAGCACTGATCACATTGATTGAACTTGCAGATGGTAACAAGACAGCTGGCACTCTCATGAGCAGCTGGCTGCTCTGTGAGGATTTCATTGTATCGAAATGCTCTCTAGTGCTACTTTGTGTTAGTGGGAACCTCGCAATGTTCAGGAAAGGCAATCTTAGTGATTTGAACATGAAAACAGTGCGGATGCTCTGGCCTCAAGAACTGGGCAGAATTGAGTTAAGCTAGAAATAAGTACAAAGCCAACCAAGTCACATGTGAAGGGCAAATGAAGCTTACTCTTGAGCCTACAACCAAGTGAATGCTCAGTTTTATTTGTGCCCACTGTTGGAGATCAAATAGGATTTAATTCTAGGGCTAGGGTGTCCTCATCTTTAAATGAGAGTTTCTCTTTTACCAGCTGAACTTGTCTTGATTCTGATTCAGGAAAGCAGCAAACTACTGATGCCAACTGAAATTAGGTATATGTTTAAAGCTGGTTTTATACAATTCTCTTAGTAACTCTGCTTGATCAAACAGTTTGCTATAGGAGAAGATCAAAGTTACTGTTTCATGAGTCCCAGATATGTGTAAAGCATTTAACAAAGGTATAATTCAGCACTCTCACAGTTTCCTTGTTCTTTGCACACTTTTCCCCCTTGAAATTAAGTGCAGTCACCAGATTATTGAAAATAAAAAACATTTTTACATTTTAACTGTAGAAGTCTATATCCCAGTAACCACTCTGCCATTACAATCAGCAAACATGAATTTTGTGAAGCATACTTCAAGGCTGCCTCTCCTTCTGGACCCCTAAAACACACCACAATCATCTGCATCTAGACACAGCCTTAAGGGATATAGAGGTAGGGCCTTCCAAAAAAGCACACTAGTTCTCCTGAACATCTGCTGAATGGTCATCTGGAGAAACCTGCAAGTTTGTAACAGTAAATCATCCAGCTATGCCATGGCATCCCACAAAGAACTTCGCTAAACTCTGACACAGAGGGCCCAAAGACACAAAACGAATAACTGAAATAAAAGACTTGCTGGTTTTTTCTAAATCCATTTAATAGATTTGTAACTTCTACTTATATGGTTTACATATGGCTTAGAAAAAGATGCATTGCTACCGTGATATCCCTGAGGAACAGAGATTTAGAAATCAGTAAATCCCATTCTTACTCTCTTTGTAATGCTGTAGTATAGGATATAATTCTTGGTCAAGGAAAACAACAGCATGATGAGTGAAAAAAGTCACTAATTTTACTTTATCCATGTCACTAAAATGTTACAATAAAGAAAACAGGACAAGAGGACTGCAAAACCACTTTAAGAATACTACCAAGATGAATTAAACAAAAGAGGAAAATATACAAATTAAAAACTGAAAGATAGCATAAAAGATTGCAATACCTGTATTCAAAGTAACAGTCACTTTCTAGAAATGCTGGAAGCCTTTCTTTCTTAATCCACTCAATTGCTTGTTCTTGATCGAGTTGCTATTAAAAAAGAAATGCCAAAGATTTGCAGTATTCTTGACTTCCTTGACTTATTTGCCACGTAACTGATTCTCTACATTCCCCTTCTACAGAAGCATTATCTCAGGAAAACAAATACAGAGTGAATATCACCTTTATGCTGGAACAATTACTTCCCTATTAAAAGCTAAAAAGATCTAAATCTGATTTCACCTATTAGAGTTCAACTTTTGTAACAAGTCATGAACGTTTTCTTCTTCAGAAATAATGTGTGTATGAATCATTTTTTTACTCTACAATTTCAAAGGCAAATTAGAGGCACAAAAATTTTCTGTAATAAGGAGCTGCTACTTTCTGACTTTAACACATTTTATAAATAATAGCTATTGTTTTTCCTCAGGAATTTGAAGTGTAAGGAACCCTTAAATTGTTATATTTTCAGAATTAGAAAGATATGGATATTAAAGCCAAAATTTAAAAAAAAATAGAAATCAAATTAGTTATCACCTCTCATGCTTTTATTTTGGATCACTGCATAACTGCACTGTACACAGTAATTCTCATAGTGGAAACCTATGTGTGTTATGACCTGGGGCCACAAGAAATTTCTGCTCAGGCAGTCTAAGCCTCAGTGCCTCATTGAAGCAGAAAGAGAAGTGCCTCCAAGGAGTGGTTTGGGGGGTAAAAGGGAAATGTTGAGCAGCAAAACTACACAGAGACAGCTAGTTCCAATGGAGTAAGATCTCTGACTACAGGCCACAATGATCCATAGTTTCTTCCCTTAGAAATTACATACAGCCCTTCCTAGTACTTTTTTTTTTAATCATGTACTTTCTCCACTCTTAGGAGATGATCTATTTTATTCATCTGAGATGTATTTTTCCTTTTAGTGAAGGTGGAACTAATTATTTTGAAGAATGCAGTAACTACCCTTGTTCATAAAAACAGGTGAAGTTTGGGCAAAGAGGGATACTACTTGTTATATCAGGTAATCAGTTTAGGTAGATCACAGCTTGAATTTTCTTTCCATGAGCTAATATTCCATTCGGGGCAAGGGTTATTTCTGCCTCATACATATCTGTAGGGGATTAAAAAAATCTGAATTACTCAGAAACAGGGTGGTTTCATTTAGAGAGAAGAAAATATTTCAAAATATGGAAAGCTTATGTTGGCAGTGGCTCATACAATGTAATTTGTGGAGATGGAGACTAATTACTCCCAACCACACACTGTATGCTTCTTCTTGGCAATTGACAAGCTTTTTTGAAATACAGAAGATAGTTTCTTTATTTTGGCATTTAATATTTATGCATTTACTGACTTACAGCCCAGGTTTTTTCTGAATGATTCATAATGTGCTCACATTTGTACATGGCTGGTACACAAAATTATATGTCATATCAGAAGGAAAAAAATTCTATTCTTTCCCCATCCCCAGAGAAAGATGCTACATTTAATCTGATGGGGTTTGTTACCTGGTTAATTTCCTTACGCAATCAGCCTTAGACCTTGCTAGGACCCAATCCAGCAAAGCTTTTAGCATGTGTTTAAGTTTAAGCATGTGTTTAACTTCCATTGATTAAAGTTAAAAACATACTTAAGTGCTTTGCTGAACTGGGGTTTCTCTGAAGTAAGATATGTGGGATGCCAGCCAGTTTCTTTCCATAGCTGTGATCGATTCTCCACAAGTCCACAGATTTTTTTTCTCAATGTATTTCACATCACTGATATTGACTATCCATGAGAAGATACTTACCTCCATATCAATGATTTTCAAATGTGCAAACACACATGAAGAGAACTTTTGCTTTTCTGTAAATTTGTAACAATCTGAGAGGGAAGTAAAATACAGAGAAAAATACTTCGGCGGGTGTTTCTTAGTCAAGATGTGCTTAAATTCAGGTCATAGCCTGAAAGGCCTACTAGGATTTTCCGGTAATAACTCCTTTTCATAAGTAACCTGCCAGTGATGACCACTCAAGGTGACTTTTTGTAAGCAATGTAACATTGAAAACAACTGTCAATCTCTTTAGTTTGTGTGGAGGCAGCCAAAGCAAAGCAGATAGCATCACCTGACAACTGAAAGCTAAAAATCCTATTTGATTTGACCAGAACTACTTGAAAGAGTTGATCTGGGGTGGTTCTCCTGGTTCAGTCACTGTAGTGCAATGAATGGAGCTGACTTCTTTCACCTCGTGTAGCTGCAGTAACCACTTGGGGCAAGCTGTTTCATAGGCCATTTTGTTCCAGCTCGGACTTAAGATGCCAAACTGAACGGGACAAGGCATCTATGTTACACATTAAGTAAAGAAGGAATGAAAAATAAGAAGAAATATCACCCTTTTGCCCCAAAAGGAGAAGAAAGGGTACTAAGGCATATTGTTCTTCAAAAGGCTATAATGATTCCCATTTATGGAAAATATCCCAGGGAAAGAAATGGAATCTTAAATAATACTGAAGCCTTCTTTCTCCAGACCACATGAAAGAAGAAAGTAATAGTGAAATGGCTTTGAATTGCTCGAGAAAGGCCATCTGCAGTGGTAATGATGGGAGGTTAGCCCATCAGAGAGCAATGTTAGCCACACTTGCACAAACACACAGCATTTCCTCAGTTTAATACCGAGAGCTAATAAAAAATCAAGACTAGCTCTTCTGCTTTTGTGCTCTCAAGCAAAGTATTCGTGAAAATTATTATTTAACGTGGTAGGGATGTCTGTGGGCCTTGTCCTTTTGTATTATTTGTCTAGTTTAAATGCAGATAATTGCAATATCACATTAGTATCATTTTGTTAAACATCCTTGCTTTTTGACCTCTCTCAACACTGTTTTCTTTTCTGAAGATCATTAATCATATACTGGGAAAAGCAGTGGTCTGTTACAACTCCCTGTTTTGGTCTCAGCTTTCCATCTATGACATAATTTTGAGCAGCAACTGCAAATATGGACCAAGACCTTAGACTGGCCTCAAATAAAATGAAGCCATGTCAGTGACATCCATGAAAAATAAGCAAGAAAGGAATAAACCAAGCATCCCAGTGAAATACTTTTTATCCTTAAAGCCTGTTGTTTAAAGGTAAAATCCCACATCAATTATACTGACTTGTATTCTCTCAGGTGCGTAAGATGCTTCAGCTCCTGATTTCAACCTGCCTAATGTGGTGCTGAAGATGGCCCTGGGAGTAGGCAGGTAAGAATACCAAAACTGATACTGCCTAAGCAAGCCTGAAACCAGATTTTTTTTTCCCCCTAAATTCCAACCCATCTTTCCATTAATTTAGCTTTCTTCTTGCCAAAGATTATTTTTTCTGGCCATTTCAATTGATGCTAACCATGTAAATCCTTTAGGAATTAATGGAAGAGAGACTTATGTGTTGCCAGACCACAGATGAGCTCATAGCCACACAAGGAAATTAATTAATAAGGAAAGACTGAGCTGCATTAGTTTCAGTCAATTTGCACATTCCAGGGATCACTAGTAAAATAACTGTTGTCATAATATTTTTTCTTTTAATATTAAAAAGTATTCAGACCACACAACTGAACCCTGCCCTACAGAATCTTCAAAATTCTCTGCTACAGGATGTGCATCTGTAATTCCACTCACTTGTCTGCTAGACACATGTGCATTACAGGGCATAATTTGGCCCATCATTATGTTTTCCTAACATAAATTAACATTTTTCCCAAGCTACCAAGCCAAACACAACAATAACTATTGCCAGTATCTCTAGAGTAAGATCTAAATATAAATTCAGAGTCTGTAAGATGCTTACCATAGTGTTGTAATTTGGATCAATACTGAGGGCTGAAGAAGCACTGTGCATTTTGGAGAGCTGCCCATCATTCTTTTCTTTGCATAGAACATCATAAATGGGGCTTGGAGGTTTCTGATCATGTAGAATTTTTTTCGGCTGGCTTTCCAGGCATCTTGGGGCATTAACTACTTCAAAAGCCCCAATGTCAGAGTTAAACTTCACTGGCTGGGCAAAAGTCTACAAAAGAAGTTAGGAAAGTTTATGGTACTGTAATAAGGCAACCGTCATTTAACAAGTTATTTTTTATCATATAAAGGCATCCTATAGAATTAAAAATTGCATTATGAGGCTTCTTTCTCTTGGGCCCTGAAATAGCAATTTTTCTGCATTCTTGTTTATGCTGTATAGCTTTCCAAAGCATTCCTACTTATTTTATCTCAGTAATGCTTAATTGTCAAGAACTGAATTCATTCTAGATCACAGACCATTATTTTTCACATGTAGATAATTGATTCAGTGCACTGATGTCTAGAATATATAATTAACTGTGACTTTAGTAACTGTCCTATAGTCTGGAGAAGTACTCACCCACAAGATCAGATCTCCAATATTAATCTCACACTTGTTATTATCAACAATCAAGGCATGAAAATATTAGCAATGAAACTGACCTTTTGAATGTGAGATGTGTTTGAGGAGGATGAATATGAAGATTTTCATATGTAGGAAAGGTTTTTCACCATGCTGTTACTTGTAGGTCAAACAACTACCAAAACCCATGTCCTGTAGTAAATTTTATTATACATCACTAGTTCAGTCAAATACTGTATAATAGATGAGACAGACTAAACTTCAATTCTGGCCATGCAACTGTGACTTTTGTCAACTCACAAAACCCCGCTGCACGTGTACACATTAAAACAGAGCCATCCTTCATCATTTACGCTCTGGTATTGGGTATTTCCTTAAAAGACTATCTTTCAAATTCTACTTGAAATGTAGAGGAAAAATATGGATGGATTTTACAGAAGTCATAGAGGATATCTGTGATAGTTATGAATAGGAGATTATATAGAACTTATGTGCATTATATACTCTATATTATACAGAGTATATAAGCATCTCTGCACTCAACTGGACAACAAGGCATGTTATATTTAAGTATTCAGGAAACTATAGCCACACCTAGACCCAGGCCAAAACTCATTTTGGCTTCATTCCAGACAGGATCCCACCTAGTGTTTGTACAGTTGTCATTCCCCAGCATTTAATAAGAACATTTTATTTGTTCAAGTACCGTATTTTTAATTTCCTTGAACTTTTTAATATATCACATATATGCACACATAGACATAACTCATATACATTCTAAATATGTTAAATATATGCTACATATAACACAGAAATATATTACAGAACAATTTGATTCTTCTTCACACCTGTATAAGCCCAAAGTAATGATGTTAGTGTCATCTATTTTGTTGATTCTGTTTGAAGCCGCCTTGTTGATCAATTTCTTGCAGAGCAATACCCAGAATTGAACCATGTGGCTGCAACGTGCTTTTTCAACATTCCCTACTTATCCCATAATGTCTCACTGCGGAGGCTGAGCCTGGCAAAGCACACAGCGTGTGAGAGCTTTAGGTGTATGATTAGTGCCTATGACATCAGACCGTCACTGCTCAGGGCCATGCCTTGAATTGCATGAGTCTGTTCAGTTACCTAATGTCAGCTGAAATCATGCATTGGTTTTTGTTCTCTGACACCTTCTGACTCTTTTGGCATTAATTTTCTCCAGGGCACTCTGCAGGTTTTACTGCTTTTTTTTCCAGATGTCCTGAACAGCATCTAAAAAACCATTTATGTGTAGTAGTTTTCCCTACATTCAGACCTCCTCCCAGTTTGCTATGTGCACATTTCATTTACTTTCAAACCTAATTTGAGCTGCTACCAGCTTTTAAGTGACTAACTGTGCAACCTTATTAGCCTTTAAATGTCTTCTTCCTTATATATACCTTCATGTTTAAATAAAGAAACAGAAAAAAGTACATTAAGGAACAAAATACTTCAGTCTCTTAGGATTTGAAGCATTCTCACTTGTGGAAAAAAAAGCAAACAAAACGCAAATTTCATAACAAAAGGCTTTGTGGCTGGCTAGACACAATGAAATTGTTTTAGTTCCAAATTTTTCAAATTGAAAACTAAGCAAATACAGTCTCAGCTTAGCACATATGTCTACTTTTATTTAATAATTTGTAACTTACTCTGTATCTAGGGTTTTCCAATATATATTCTATTTAGCTGCCATAGAAAACTATGGCAAATTTAATGTAGTGAAATAGATGCTAGTGACCATTTTTGAAATGTAAAGTGTATTGCTGTTTTGGGAGTCTGACTACTAATCATTTATAAGAGAAATATACTAATGGAGCAAAAGAACATCCACTGAAGGGACAGGAGGATTTAGACTTCATACACTACATACTTGACTGAAAAGGGGGGTTCTAGTCCAGACTTGTGGGGTTTGGATGTAGTTACTCATTCACAGGGACATCAGAAAGCACGCATGCTTCTTCTATCAGTCAGAGAGTAGCCAGCAGACTTGACACTAGAATGGATGCATCTGGAATACTGCATCCAGTTTTGGGTCCCCTGTACAAGAAGAATATTCTCATATTTGATCAAGTCCATCAGAAGACCACCAAGATGGTCAGAAGCTGGAGCGCTCACCCTTGAGGGAGAAGCTCTAGAAGGACTAGCAGCAGCCTCAGCATATTTACAAGGAGATTGCTGGACAGATAAAGCCAGGCTTTTTACAGAGATGTAACGTGGGAGGACAAGAGACCACTTGTCATACACTGAAACAATCAACTAGATTATAAGAAAAAAAGGTGATTTTGAGCTGATTAGCACTGGAATATGCTGTCCAGAGAGGAATCAGCTATTGGAGGTTTTCAAGACCAACAGCAGAAAGTGCCAAGCAACCTGGGGTCAGTACTAAAGCACTGACCCTGCTTTGAGAAGGAAGCCACGCTACAGACCTCCTTAAAATCCCTTCCAGACAGTAATCTGTGATTCTGTACAAATCCCAAGTTCCCAACAGAGCACCTCTCTATCTCTCAAATAAACATAGAAAAGCATTTTAGAATAGCTCAAACCTTTCTGGAGAAGTTTGTTTACTTAAAAAACCTAGAATGATAAATAAGAATGTTTTTATGAGTATAATAAAAGAAGAGATAATTCCTAATCTTCTTAACTCATCACCATCACAGAAATAAAAGTGATAATGTTAAGAGAAAAATCAAATGGGAACACACAAAAAACCACTCCCAGAACCTGATTTCTTGTAGGAAACATTTTCCCAATTACCATACAGGAGAGAGGATCAGTCAATCGATTTTCCTTTCAGTATCTGGAGAACTTTGGGGCAAAACACAAAATCTAGCCATTCTCACACATCACAAGCCACAAAAAAAAAAAAAAAAAAAAAAGGCACCAAGAAAATGTTTGATACCCTTTGGCAAACCTAAAACCTTTCCAGTGGAAGTCCACTAGTGTAAAATCCTGTAACACTTCACAGGACAATAATAAGAGAGGTTTATGGCACCACCAATATTCCGTCATTGCAATAATGAGGAATCTCTTCAGTGAAGATGCCTATGTTAAGGAGTGGATGATAGTCTTCACCACGGAGGAAAGAAATTATCTATGCCTATCCAATATACTAAGAAATGTCTTTCTTAGCCCACATTTGGCAAGGGCTTTTGGCTTTTCAGAGACAAGTAAAATACACTAACCAAACACTAAGTGTATCATTCTCTTTAGTTTGAGCCAATTTTTGATGCTTTGAAGATAGAAAAGGAAATCTCCAGAGAAATTATACCTCAAGATGTTAAGGAAAAAATAAATCAGGTTTGGCAGGAACCTTGAACCTTGGGGTTCATACATTGTCAATGTAGCACAATAAATAAGTTCAAGGACTTGAGAACACCAACAAATAAGAAGTCCACAGACTTTGCAAACTGTTTCACTCGCAGGCAATTCTCCCATCAAAGCCAGTATGACAAATGTAACTCAGTATAGTAATCTCAGCTTCAGAAAAAAAAATCTCTGAGCAAAGACCAAAAAGCTGGTTTCAGACTGTGGTACAGCAATACTATTAAAGAAATAAACAATTGCATGTACTTTTTTGACAGCAAAGAAATTTCTTAGCAGTCAAATGCACATTGAATATGGTTTTCAGCTGAAAAATAAACAGAATACATAATTCTGAAACCTGAAGTTATACACTTAACTGAAGGGAAGACAAATTTCTCTCAGTCCTCCCATAACAGAAACCAAAACAGCATCCATCACTATGTTGCCAGGATATCAGACATATAAATCTCACTGTTCTCTGTCTTAACAGTTTTCAGATACACTCAACTTCGGATACAATTAACGAATGTGTAAATATGCTTACATCCCAGACCCAAATAATGTAGCTTGATTCCAAGAGAAACAGAATGACCACAGCTTGGCTGCTTCTTAGGTTAAGGGCGGGAGTGAATAGAGATCTCATCCATGAGCATTGCCAAAACTTCCTTAAGAAGGGTATATGTATATCATAAATAAATGTCAGTGAGGGTCCACACCAGAAAAGAATTTGAGCAGCTCTATGAAGTGTCTGGAAAAATTAACACTACACATGGTCAGTGCAAAATCTCCCACTGACTTTAATGAGTCCAGATTTTCTCTTCTGTTGATGAGTAAGACAAAAGCCATAATCACATATCAAAATCTAATTAAGAGAGAACATTTAGAGTAAACACACTAGCAATAAGGAATGTCGTCAGGAATGCTTTGTTTGCTTCCTTCAATGTCAAAGACATGATGCAAGTTTTAGTCCTGGGTAAATCTCAATGTAACATGCATGTAGGGCCTTACTTCTGTGAAAGCTTTTTTAAGGGAGGTTATATTGGCAACTGGAGCCTCCCTCCTCACACCTGGAAAAGACAAGAGGAAACTAATGAGCATGCACTGATGCCATGAACAGATGATTTGATGCATGGAATGATTCAAAGTCATCTTCAAAGCAGTGAAGTGCCTGAACAGTGCAGCAGAATGGATTCCTTTTTTGCTTTCTGCCCTTTCTGTAATCTGCTGCTCAGATCAAGCAAGATCTTATTTGTGACAGCACTAGGTTTTCAGGACCATCCTGTCTTCAGAAAGACCGACTGGCCCAAGCTTTACTTGGACTTTAATTGTTTTCAGAATCATCACCTGCATCAAATGCTGGACCCCAGACTAGTTGGAAGAGAGTTTTACAGTGAGAACAATGTTTAAAAGATTCTTCAAATCTAAAGTTGATAAACTTATGGTCACATAGTAGATTTCTGCTGCAAGGGAAACCAAGAACCAGAGACTTGTCACCAAATTATCATCTCCTGAATGTGGCTCAATTGAGACATAAGGTAGCATTTTTGTCTCTAGTGCAACTCCTTGAGGTTGCAAAAAGGAGAAGTGTGCCTCCCTCAGAAACACTGGGAACTGGAAAATGACAGGTAAGACCCAACATGGACTTGGGACGGAATGAGTAGCAAGCAGCTTGTAGAGTGCAGGAGAAACAAGTTGACATTACTGTACTTGCCTTCAACACTGAGCTGGATGACAATTTCCGACTTCTGAATTTTCATTCCTGACCAAACATATCCTTGGATGTTTTTAATACATGGATCAGAGATTCAAATTCTAGCCTGAACTCCTAGAAATGGAAATGCATCCAGGCCAGTGTTTCTCTTAAATCTTTCATTTTACATTAGTTACTAAGGAAGGTGTAACTCGTTTGTGTGTCATGTAATTGGTTTCTGCTACTGTGAAATCACTGTACTACTGGCAACAACTGCCCCCCTGAGGTTTTTTGTATTATGTATTTCAGAAGTACTTTCTGTAAATTACACTATATTACAGTATATAGCTCTTTGGAGTACCTAGATATTTATGTCAGATTACATTGAATATCATTATAACAAGAGGATCACTTAAGGGATACACTGTAAATCAAAGGGGAAAAAAAAAAAAAACAAACACACAAAAAACCCCCACACTAAAAGCCTGCTGCTGCTATAGCAAGTCCCTAGTGATACAATTTTCCATCTGCTAATGGTGCATTATAAATCAATGCAGAGGCAGTCCCCTAAGCATCTGCTCCCCCTGATTTCTTATATCAAGTGTCACAATATTTTCAGTTAAACTTGTTGCCTAACTACTAGCACACCTGGGTAATACTGTTCCCAGGCAACAGTGTATAAGCACAACAAGAATAAAGAAATGGAAATTTCAATGTGCTGTTTTAGTCAAAGCCTTCTGAGAAGGAGAGGAAAATTGGGAATATAAGGTATTCAAACCACAGAACTCAAGGCATTAATAGAAATTAATCCTGAAGAGGGTAAATCCCTAGGAAAAGATCAAAGAGAAAATAAAACCAATTATGAGAACATTACAGATAAAAATAGCTAATAGAGCATCTGTTTTCATGAAGATATGTAAATACGTGGAAGAGAGACCATGCGTCATCTTAGAAACCTACCAAGATTACCAGCATAAAACAGTGTTTACTCAGGAATGACTGTGAACTCTTTTCTGTGGGCTTCCAGAGCAGTCAGGAGTGCCTGGACAATTGCTGCAGTTCTGGGCTGCTGAGCTGCGCCAGGACTGTGGGCTGAGGAGCCCTCTGAGGCCAAGGAGAATTTTGGCCTCTAACAGATGTCCTGAAATTTGTCTATGTCCAAGGAGATCAAGAGACTACAAAGGCTGCACTTCTTACCCACTCCATCTTCTGCAATCTGGGGAAAACTTGAAGCATAGATTCCAAATAAGCAGCAAAGGCAAGGAGGATGACATTCTTGTATTAAGAACAATCTGGCATGTGGAAAGAGGCCTGGGTTTAAAACCTAAGTAGTTAGGCTTGGATTTAGGCAGATATCCTAAGGCAGCTGTGTGGAAGGGGTAGGGATGGGTTGGAGGAGTGGAGGTGTTGGAGAAAGAAAAAAAACAGCCCTCTCATCACAGGTTTTGCTCCATCTGTGTCTCTCTAGCTTTGTGTACTCTTTGGAAACTTGCAGTGTGGTGAAAGCATATAAAGACTGAATTCCTGAAAGAAGTTAGTATTCATGCTGTGCACAAAACTCACACTCTGACATAGAGTTAATACCCCCAGATTCTATTTTAGGATTAAAAATTGGCATGGGGTGCTCCTTCTACCATCCTTAGTACTGCAGTTTCCATGCTGTGTACATCTACACAGATCTGTGATGTGGCTTAGATAGACAGCTATGTCTGGTTCAATTTAGTAAGCCAAATCATTCACTTATGAATCACAAATTAACTTACTTCATTAGTGGCTTCACCAAAGACTGAAGTCAAAGGAGCATCAAGAAATATTCTGCCCTTTCCTAATGCTGGCAGTGGTCTCTACCAAGCAAGATGTAGAATGGATATATGTTCTTGTAGTATAGCCTGTTGGACTGCAGTGCATTAGGAAGGGAACAGGCTGTGGGGCAACTCTGTGGCACATTGGCTGGGAGCCACAAGTGACAGTGGAAAGACCTGTGCCACCTGGCAAGGGAGTGTAAGGTGTCAGGACCAAGACTACTAAGATGAAGCTGGATGAGGTTGCCACAATGGGGGAGCAGTACTGTACGTGTGACTCTCAACAGAGTGTGGGGAGGCAGGCTAGTTGACAGGAAAAAGGAGCAAAATATAGGAGAATGGGTTAAATACAAGGTACTGGGTATGATGGTCTAACTGTAACTGGATCAGCACACAGAATACAGTGTAAGGCTGCATCCTTCCAGTTGCAAATGGGAAAGGAAGAGAAGGGAAGTGCCAACTTTAAACTCTACCGAGCCATGAAGAAAAAGAGTTGTTTCTTGAGCTTAAATGTTTATTAATCACTGAAAGCATTGCCGGAAAACTGCAAAAGGAAAAACATTTGTTATGGTGTCATGTTGTGACACTGTAATAGAAGTGGACACCTTTTAAGTAAGTAGTTATGTGTCCTTTTCATTTCCTATTCATATTATTTAAGTGCACTGTGATTTAAATACATAAATGATTAATTATGTAAATTTAAATCCATAAATAACCTAGGGATCTTGGTGGACAACAAGCTGTCCATGAGCCAGCAGTGTGTCTCCATGGCCAAGAAGGCCTGGTGTACATTAGGAAGAGGACTGCCATCAGGTCAAGGTCCACTCTTCAGTATACGAGAGACAGGGAGCCACTTGAGCAGTCCAGTGGAGGGATATGAAAATGATTAAGGGACTGGAACAACTCTCTTATGAGGAAAGGCTGAGGGAGCCGAGCACATTCAGCCTCAATAGAGACAAATAAGAGGGGCCCTTATCAATGTCTGTGAGTATCTGAAGGGAGGATGAAGGCTCTGCTCAGTGGTGCTGATCAATAGGACAAGAGGCAATAAGCAGGAAATGATGTGCAGGAAGTTCCACCTCAACACAAGGAAGAACTTCTTTACTGTGTGGGTGACTGAGCACTGCAACAGGCTGCCCAGAGATGTGGTGGAGTCCCCGTCTCTGATGATATTCAAGAACCATCTGGATGCAGATCTGTGCCCTCTGCTCTGGGATGACCCTGCTTGAGCAGAGAGGTTGGACCAGAAGCACACTGTGCTTCCTTTCAACCTGACCCATTCTGTGATTCTGTAAATTAGCAGGAGAACATCTGTCCCCAGAAGTCCAGATACTGGGCTATTCTTACTGATAATAACACTGAGCAGTTAGAGTTGCTACCATTAAAATACAGATACGTGGCAAAACATAAAATTTTCCAAGATGGATTAAGTTACTCTTAATCTTAGCAAGGCATTTCTTGTATTTTGCAAGGGATTTCTGAAATGTACTTACTGGAAGACTCAAAAATTCATTGAAGTAATCCACAAGCATATCATCTGTGGCTAAGCATACTTCCTGTAGAGAGATAAAACCACACAGCATGGTTGTAATAATCTGCGCTAATATTTGAATGCACTATTGCCACAAACAATATTTTTTTCCCATGAGATATGACATGGAAGCTTTTGCAAAATATTGTTTACCATTTGTGAGAATATAGTTATTGCATCACTGTTATATTCTAGACGTTGCACACTGCCAAGGTCCTTAGCAATTTAAAATGCACACATGAAAATAAATCCTTTACCAATGAATTTACAGCTGAAGCCTTCACAAACCAAACAGCTCCTAGATGATGAAAGTCTGCACATTAACTTTTGAAAAAATGTGCATAAGCTAACAGTCTGGAAATTCCTCACATTGTACCTTTCTCTCTTGCACTTGGGAAGAAGGAGAGTATAATATTTCACCAGAGCTACCTTCTGTTCTCACACTGCTGCTTGGGGATGTTTGGAGACCAAAACGGAGTACACTAACCTATAATTTGGCTCAGCAAGCAAGCAGTGTATGCCATACTTTGAATCTGACAGAACTGGGAGGCTTCCTGTTGACCTCATCAGAAGTGAAGACTGCATCTGCAGGTGTTTTTGTATCCTTTCTGACCCCTGCATTTTAAATCCTGCTAACATGACTCAAAAACTGTAGACTAAAATGTTCCTATATTCTGTTAGCCTTCTGAATTGTTTACATTTTTGTAGTGGAGTCTTCTTACAGATTGTAACATAAACAAAGTGATTGTTTTCACATTCCTCTCTGATGAGGGACAATTGATGGACTTCTAGTCTGGCCAGTGGGATGGAGAGGTGGCAACCTTATTCTCCAATCCCTGGTCATGGTCCAGAATCTATATAAGCGAGGTCAAGTAAATAAACTTCCCTTCTTTTTGCTCTGAACTTGGCTGTGTAAGTATTATTCTTTTCGTGTCCTCTAGCAACACTAAAAGTTGAATTTTTCTGCTGTTGACAAATCCAAAAGTATGGCTCCAAGTCTTACTTTTACTGTGTTCAGTATCTCCACCATCCCCATTTCAGTTCAACAGAGGGTAAAACAGGAACATTATTCCAGTGGTCTTCAGATACTGTCTTCAGTATAATGAAGACACTTAAATAATTTTTAATAGTTTCCTTTTCCTGAATATTCTGTAATTCCAGCCTTGCAAGGCAAGGAGAATGCACTTAAATTTAATGTATTGGCCAATAGCAGCAAAGGTGTTGCAACACATATCTTTTTTCTTTTTCTTAAGGTGATAGCATTGTACTGTGCTAGTGAGGAATAGCGTTAAAGACAGGTTGTGCACAGTGTACAGGCAGGGAGTATCTTGAGCCAAATCCCAGTGGCCTAACCTAAATACAGATAGCTTTTTCTCAGATAAGGAAGAAATCTGAGACAGCATGCATGACAAGTCAGGACTAGACCTGATGGTGTTTGTCTGGCCCTAGTTCTGCCAGCATTTATTCCTTAGTACTTGTGGTTGATGTGGTGACTGATACAGCACAGGCAAGGTAGCCCAAGATCATTCCTAGGAAATGCTGCCAATGCTGAAAGCAAGGCTTTCATGCCTTATTTGGATCACAGGCTCATGGCCCAACGCAATTGCAGTGCCCTCGACCTAGAGATGTTTGGGCACTGATTAAATAGGGGAATTTACCAAAGTGTCTAACCCATTTTGAAATCAACAGATAATCCTCTTACTAATGTCAATAGGCAATCAGATCCAGAAATATCGATTCTGCCAGTGTTAACACAATTAGGAAAATAAATTATTTAGAAACAAGCTATAGTCAGCCTCATGTTTGGTTTGACACTGACAAGGATCAATCTCGAGATAGGACTAGATATAATACACAATGAAAATATTTTATTGTTTCAAAGGACTTATTAAAAACAATTAATTTGTTATTGGCTGAAGTATAAACTCTTTAGGAATATGCAGGTAACATGTTTTTAATTTCCCAAGAATATAATCCTCTGTAGTCCCATATAACAGCAAGAAATGTCAACAGTGGTTGATTAATAGATCAAATGCTTATGATCTTATTAAAGTGTGTTTTATTATTTACTGCATCTGTACATTATATACTTTCCCCTGGTTTTCGGAGAGATTTTTTTAGACATCTTATTTTCATTTGAAATCAGTTGCACTTTCTTATGTGCACATTATAGGCTAGGGTGTTGCATGTACAATACTATAACTTAGATTTTTGTGTCAGAAATCATTTGGTTTCATTTCTTTCCATGCCCTTTCTCCTGCAGCACAGTCTAAATTATGACTAGAAAAATCTGCATTAGAATTGCAACTGGAGGTTAAGTGCGCTAAAAATTGGTCCAAAACTTGTATTTATGTTGGTTTTGTTTATGGTAATAAACACTAAAAATAAAACAGTATCTAGAGATTCCCAAAAGCAATATCAACACATGTATACTTTAAAACATACAGTTACAAAGGCATCCAAAACAGGGAATAGACAAACATTACCTGAGCTGCAACAATAAATGTGCCATTTCTTAGGAGGTAACAGAGAAACATATATACCTTTCAAACAAGAAGACAAACATCAGGGAAAACCTACAATGAGCTATGAGCAAAGGACAAAAAAGGCAAAGTAAGGAGATTGTTAACCTGTTATGTTGAATCTTCCAGTTGTTTCCTTCCTTCATCCTAATTCACTTTCCATCTTTATTCTCCATAGTCTCCTGTTACTTTTTTTCTAATTATTTTCAAACCAAGTATTTTGTCTGCCAAAATTTTAAGAAATTGCACAGTAATCTATACTTACAAAAATAAATGAGAAAACAGACAATGGTTTCCAAAATGGTTTTTTGCTTTTTTTTGCTCCATTGCTGCATGATGAAAATACTGACCAAGACTTATAAGCATACTTACTAACATTTCTTCTGTTATACATGGAGGTTCTGAAAAGAAGATATTAAATATATGTTATCCAAGCAGTATAGTCAATCTGGTTCCCTACAATATAACAAAAAGTAGTGAGGCATGACAACTATCCTGGGTATTCTGAAATAAAATAACTCGATCTGAAGAAGTAAAATAACCTAAGAATATGCTTTAATGTTGACCCATGCATGAAAAGATTAACTATCACAAGAATTATTTAAATATAAGTATTATTTAAAGATATTATTTCTTATACTTATCAGTTAACTTCGTGTCATCTTTCCTCTGCATAACCAAAAACTAGAAGGTTGGAGGTTTAATGAAAATACAGATTTGTATGAGACTCTCAAAGCTGTAAACAGCAAATATTACAAATCATGTGATAAAATTAAAAATATACAATCGTGTTCTCAAATAATCAGCTCTCGTTCATTTTAGGACAATATCCTGTCTTTAATGACGCCATTTGAAGGGAGTAAAGTTCTCTCTTCGGAGCGATGAGTTCTGCCGGGCAAGTTTACACCCGTCAGTTCCAAACGCTCCTTTTGTGCCAATGTCTCTGTACCTGAGGCCGCCACCGAGGGGCCCGAGCCCCGTGCGACACGGAGCCAGCCCGGCCCTGCGGGGAGAACGCGACGTACCGGTGGTGAGTCTCTTGGAGCGCATCCCGGCTGCGGCACCCGCTGCCGCCGGCCGCGTCCGCACAGGTGAGGTCCCGGGGAGCAGCAGGAGCAGGGCCCGCACAGGTGAGGTCCCGGGGAGCAGCAGGAGCAGGGCCCGCACAGGTGAGGTCCCGGGGAGCAGGGCCCGCACAGGTGAGGTCCCGGGGAGCAGCGGGAGCAGCGCCCGCACAGGTGAGGTCCCGGGGAGCAGGGCCCGCACAGGTGAGGTCCCGGGGAGCAGCAGGAGCAGGGCCCGCACAGGTGAGGTCCCGGGGAGCAGCAGGAGCAGGGCCCGCACAGGTGAGGTCCCGGGGAGCAGCAGGAGCAGGGCCCGCACAGGTGAGGTCCCGGGGAGCAGGGCCCGCACAGGTGAGGTCCCGGGGAGCAGGGCCCGCACAGGTGAGGTTCCGGGGAGCAGGGCCCGCACAGGTGAGGTCCCGGGGAGCAGGGCCCGCACAGGTGAGGTCCCGGGGAGCAGCGGGAGCAGGGCCCGCACAGGTGAGGTCCCGGGGAGCAGGGCCCGCACAGGTGAGGTCCCGAGGAACAGGGCCCGCACAGGTGAGGTCCCGGGGAGCAGGGCCCGCACAGGTGAGGTCCCGGGGAGCAGGGCCCGCACAGGTGAGGTCCCGGGGAGCAGGGCCCGCACAGGTGAGGCCCCGGGGAGCAGGGCCCGCACAGGTGAGGTCCCGGGGAGCAGGGCCCGCACAGGTGAGGCCCCGCGGAGCGGCGGAAGCAGCGCCGGGGCCGCCGGGCCCGGCCGGGGCCTGTGACCGCCGCGCCGTTGCCATGGCGCTGCAAACACGGGCCGGGCGCTCCCTCAGGGAGGACAGTCCCAGAGGAGACGCCTGAGTAGCAGAAATGCCAGGATACTTGTAGCCAGAAATTAAGCTAAACATTCCCAGAATGTTAGTTTCTGCCTTGGCTCCGGCACGTAAGAAAACGTCACGTTTCTTGCGGGATCGGCGAAAGCTGTGTGCGAAGAAGGAATTCAGACTCCTATATAAGGATTTCAGAAGGATTCAGGTGTTTCACAACTGGGATCTGAAAATCATCCTACCTAGCAAGTAATTTATCCTAGAACTGCATAAATCCTTCAGAATTTTTTGGCATGGAAGTTCACTCAAAGGTTCTCTGCCGCTGCTTTTTCCAGACCAGCGCTGCTTTTAGTAGCTTGGCAAAAATCCCACTGGGATCAGTTGTACAAGATGTCATGGATGCAAGGTACATGAAGGGCTCCTTTGAGAAGCCTAATCCATCAGCTGGACTCAGGAAGTGCCCAAAAGGTGCTAAGACCTTGCCATTCCCAGAGAACTATCGTTTGTGCCCCCTTTCACAGAGCAGAGTAGTATAATCCAGTTGTAACCCCCAGTGGTGAAGAAAAGTTTTATTTTAACTCGTACAAGACCCTGGTGGAATCCATGGTTAAGTAAAAACAGAACAAAATGCACATGCCCAGGGACTGCAGCTTGAAGTCCAGAAGCTGATGAGTGTTAATAATGAACAAGCAGCAAATCTGTTACCATAGAGGCAGGGAAAATGGCTTCATCTCCTAGAAACACATGATATTTGGCACCCTCTATTCCAGATGTGTATTCCCACTCTGCGGGATGCTTGCCCAAATACAATCACTGGTCTAGTTGCTAAATGCCAGAATAATACTTCTAATTGTCTTAATGGAATATTTTAAGCTGTGTGATTGGCTTTTAAGGGTGGTTTGGGTTGGGGTGGGAGGCTTGGTAGTATCTCTTAAGGAGACAATAGTATTTCCAAAGACATAAATGATAAGATGAATAATGTGTTATTCAAGATAACACATTTCAGGCAAATGTTTCATATATATATATATATATATATATATATATATATGAAAAGCATATTCAACAGAAGTAAAGAATAAAATACGAAGATTCAGACAAGTTAACTATGGACAATTTAAATATCAGTATTCTGATGAATGAATGTTCTTACATTCTCTATATGCAGATTCTATTCAATAAGACATGACAAACAATAAGTTAAGATTGAATATGTTCTGATACACATCCTAGTGCTGCATATCAGGACATATTCTACTGTCACTATGAAATATTTCAATAGGTATACTTAATGTATATGTAAGAGAAATATGCGTAACAGCCCATAAAATGCAAAGTTAAACCTTTCCAACAGGTAGAAATTGCACTCCATTGTATTATGAGCATGGATTGTCTCATAACTAAACTACTTCATATGATTTTAAATATTTAAGCTAACGTTCATTCCACTCATTTTCCCCCTGCCCCCCCTTTCTTTCTGATATAGGTATCAAGATAGTCTGCAGTGTATAACTTTCTCCTTAACTTCCCTAATTACTTGCAATTTCTGAAGAAAAACAACAGACACATGATGAGTGAGCCTGTTTTTAAAATTAGAAGTGGAAGCTACAAGATAGCTCAGAAACAACTGAAGAGTGGAAATGAGTCAGTTAAGAAAAATAAAATTTTAAAAGGTTCTTTTCCTATCCTTCTGTCATCAGGTATATCTTGACATAAAACTCTCAGGTCTTTGTGCTGTTTCAATGTGCTTCAAAGATTACATTTAGGATTAAGCTCATCAAAAAATACACATTGTACTCTGTCATGGAGAATCTGTTAGCAATCATCACTTTTTCATTATCTTAGTTAACAACACACATTTAGGTCAAATACCTTGTGTGTGTGCATTTCACTCCTGATTTTATATTGCCAGTTAAAAGTTCACCAGCTAGTGAAGCTGGGATATAAAGATCAAGTTCATTTTCCTCCTTTTTCACATATTTCTTTCCATGCTCTTATTTTATTTTAATTTTTATTATTATTTAGCTTAGCAGACCTGCAGGCCTACAGGATAAACAAGCTTTCTTGGAACTCAGGTACAGACAAAACATAAACTGGATTGCTTTACTAAATCCAAATGCATACTTGTGTTTGTAGGTGCTGATCTGTGCTTGATTCCTGGCAGTGATCATAGTGAAGACATGAATTTTTATATAATTAATTATGCATTCAAAAGGTAGCAAATATTCATAATGAAAATGCAGATACAGCTCTAGAGAGATACTCAGGGACAGCTACTGATTTTCCATAGAAACACCCCATCTCAGATATAAGTGGGCATTTCTTGCTGTAACACCTTTAATACCTAAATATTTTTACAGAAATCTGACTTTAGGTGAATATAACTACAGTTTCTTTTTCAGATGGCTGCCACAGAGATTTTAGTTTTGCATCTGGTAGCTGCAATCACATACACTGAAAACAGGTGCTAGGAAACCCATTTAAATATTGACTGCAGAAGTGCCAAAGTGGGAGTCAGATCACAAGAGGGAAGCACAAGTCCAGAGTCAGATAGCTGGCCCTTAAATGCCTTAAATTATTCTGTTGGCAAAACCACAGAGGCTGCCTGTGGTGATGGAACAGCCTCTGTGTTGAATCTGATAGTCCCAGTTTACAGGCACAGTTTAATGCAGTTCTGTGGCTGTCAGAAAAAATTAGTGCAAGCACCTGAGGAAACTGTTATTGGGAATATGAGCAGCCAAAAAGAATTTGAAAAGGAGAGAAATAATATTCCTGAAGATGGTCTAGGTTAAAAGCAAAAAAGCAAGTGCTTAACAATAAAATAGGAGAGGTCAATAACATCCTGGCCTATAATAGGAATAGTGTGGACAGCAGGACCAGGGCAGTGTTTGTGCCTCTGTACTGGGCAGAGGTGAGGCCACACCTCAAGTGCTGTGTCCACTTCTGAGCCCCTCACCACAAGGACATTGAAGTGTTGGAGAGTGTCCAGAGAAGGGCAATGGAGCTGGGGAATGGTTTAGAGCACAAGTCCTGTGAGGAGCAGCTGAGGGTGCTGGAGTTGTTTATCCTGGAGCAAAGGAGGCTCAGGGGAAACCTTATCACTCCCTACAACAACCTGAAAGGTGGTTGTATGTAGTGACCTGGGGGTCGGTCTCTTCTCCCAGGTATCAGTTAACAGAACAAGAGTAAATGGCCTTAAGTTGTGCCAGAGGAGTTATAGATTGGCTGTTAGGAAAAAAATCTTCACCAAAAGGATTGTCAAGCACTAGAACAAGCTACACAGAGAAGTAGTTGAGTCACTGTCCCTGAAGGTATTTAAGGGACTTGTGGATGTGGTGCTTAGGGACATGGACTCTGCAGTGCCAGGTTAATGGCTGCACTTTTTCAACAATTCTATGATTACAGAAACAGTAAAGGAAGAAATGAGACTTAGCTTTGGGCTGTCAGCATTAGAAACCTTTAACTGGAGGAGACTTTCAGAGGGAAGTCCAAAGGGCTTTACCACTACAGAGGTCTTTTTTTGGATAGTCACTGGAGAATACTTCTTGATTTGTCCATGTCGCCAGTGGCCCAAGGATTCCTACAACAATCCTATTCTATCAGGACAATGTAAAGGTTTCTTATCAAATTTAAAGGCTTTAAGTAAGGTTTGATTTCCATTTGCTTAATATGGGTCTTGAAAAACATTAGGGGAATACAGACATACCAGGAAGATGAATCGGAATTTGGTAGGACTGCTTAGCAATTTGTGATACACCTTTGTCCTCATACTACTTCCTATATGCCAAGTAATGTGCATGCCTTCTGCATGCACACCTGCTGTCATCTGAGTCCTTCATAAATTTCTGTTAGTGTCTTAAGGCATAATTCCTAGAGCTTTAGGAGAATTTCCCTAGTTTTGGAAAGAAGCATTAACACTTAATTGAAAAAAACTATTTAGCAAGACTGTGAAACAAAATTATTAGAAATAATAATAATTTGTGAAATTATTTAGAAATTATTATTAGAGATAAAGTATTAGAAATACAGTAATTCTAAAAAGACAATGAAAATCAGGAAAGAATTGCTAGAGCCACAGCTATCAAACCATGTACAAGATAAAAACATTGGCATGGTGCAAAAGTCTATAGCAAGGCAGAGAGACCTTTTTGCTAGCAGCCCTACTACAGTTAATGTAGCATATCTTTCAGCTGACACATAGATACACATCAGAAGAAACTGTGACAGTTATTTCTCACAGAGATTTCACTGTCATGGGATGTATCCAAAGTTTTGGCACTATGTACAAAAGATTGCATTGTTATTGTCTATTATGTATTTTCCGTGTAGATAAACGGAGTCATGGTTTGTAAGACATTTTGGCTGCGCTAATTTAAGCTTTTGAAGTGTACTACCGCTTCTTACTTCTAGTTGTGCAAGTAGATTTCATTACTTTTTTTGTTTTTCTGGGGTTACTCACAGCTTGGTTTTTGTCCGGTCAGTTTCTTGATCATGGCTTAACAGCTGTTCCAGTCCAGCAAAGGTCCAATGCAAAAGGCATAACAGAGAAGTTCCAGCGGATAGCAACAGAATATGCCAATAACATCAAACATCCTCCAGCAGATCACCTCCTGGCAGTAGGTGTCAAATACCAACATTTGGTATTTGGAAACGCTAAACGCATGCATGTCTTCCCTTTCTTGCTATCAAGCAGGTGTCAACAGCGGTCCCCAAACCCAGGATTCCCCAGTTGAGTTACCCAAGTGAAGTATTACTGATGCATCAAATCTGGATAGCAGCAGTGCTGTTTAAGACAAAGCATCTCACTGACCACCAGTTCCCACATTTTTGTTACACTGCTGTGGCTGCCATGGAGCTCTATAATTAAATAGACTGGGAGACTGATCAAGCCGAAAAAAAAGAATCAGGTGGTAAAAAAGAAAAACATTTTATGTTCCTCAACTTCAAGAATACAGCAGTATCTACTCAGCAGGTGCTGAGAATTTTATGAGAATCCATAACTAAAAGGTACTCCTTAAAATTTCAATAATGCTTCAGAAAAGCATCCAAAAATTACAGCCATCTTGTTCTGTAGGTATTTTACTTTCCTAACTACCTATTGATCTCCTAGACTCCAGGAGTACCTAGCTAAAAAACAAAGAATGCTTTAAGTTACCAAATTCTCACCCAATCTTCATTAGGCAGACTAAAAAAAAAATTAAAATGCCATCATTCAGACTTTGTTTCAAATATGTTGCATGGGAATACTTAGACTTTTCCAAACTGAGTTTTAAAAAGTTAATGTTTTTGCTTTCTTGTTTACTAAAGCCTTCAGAACATAAATTAAGCATGAATAAAATGCATACAACATTTTTCCTGTGGTCACTTAAAAATCATGATAGAAGAGGCACTTGTACAGTATTCTTACTTCATAAAACCATATTGGATTTTACTGTCAAATATATTTTCTATACTTGGAGAATAAAGTCTAGAGCATGCAGCTCCCGAAACTACAAATTCCCAAATTCTTCAACTGCAACACTTGCCTGAAAGAGTTATATATTGTACTCTAGACTGGCATGGAGGCTGCTGGATAATCCAGTCTGTGGCTGCGAGAGGAACTGAGCCAGGAGGCTCTGTTCAGGCCAGTCTATAATTCCACGATCTTGCTTGGTTGCTGTAGCATCTGGCTATGGGCCCACACAGCTTCACCTTGTAAAGGAGGCCCCGGAGAAGTAATGCCATCGGAATTGCTTCCCAGGATGCCCACTCCTCTTGTAGGTTTTGGTATGCAGCTCCCGGGGGCAGGAATTATGGCCACCACTGCTTTAAGCCATTCAAAATATTTTGCATTTGTAATGTTGAGTTAATGTGTATGGGTTAAAGAGGGAAGGAAAACAGGAGTTCTCTTCTGTAAGAAAAACCTTTGGTGCCCCCTTGTGATATTTTATTATCAGCATTTGAAATGAAGGGCTATTTTCAGGGAGGAAAGCAGTTCAGCATTAAGATAGTTTCACTTTTAAGTAAGTTAATTGAGCAAAGCATTTCAAGCATTAGTTTGGTTTTTTGGTACCTATTCTGTGTTGTATGACGTTCTGCCTGGACTACTTTATGTGAATTATTTAAGTCAAGGAACAAGTCCAGAACCTGAAGCTAAACAGTGTTCCAGTAAGCATTTCTGTTTGGAGCAGAAAATGGGACCTGTTGTACTTTCTCATATTATGCCTTGGGATTGGGATACAGAGTCTCAAACATTTTCTTAACAGAAACACTTCCAGCAGAAATGCTGAAAGGTAACTGCATCCCAGTAGTAGTTTTTGTACATCACAACAAAGTACACAAGGAGAAAAGGATAAAGAAAAATGAAGACTAAAATTGCAATATTAATGAGAGTGCTGCTTTTGTACAAATCTTTTCGAAAGAGGAGAGAATGTTTGCAAGACAAGCAGAACTCATTTTTAAAAGCCAAAAATGTTGCTATGGCCACCCTCCCCAGAGCATCTAATCTACCTAAATGTGCACCAGGAAAATGTGATGTATTCAAACCAGAGAAAAATTTCAGTTTGTAGCCCAGTGGTCTAAATATTGGCTGAGTACCGTGGTACTGAGTCCTGGCAGAATGAAGCACTTGAAGGAGATGTGTTCTTCAGATCCTTAATCATGTATTACGCCCAGTTCAGGACTTTAGGAACTTCAGTGTATGCTCAGTAAACATGGATAGGAGTCCTCCATTTAGGCACCAGCAGCCCTTTAGGATAATTAACATTTTTGCTAAAGTGGAAGACCACTGTACAACTACTGAGTAACTCTGCAATAATCTTGTAGCTCCAACAACTTTTACCAAGCATTACTATGTTTATCTAGGGTACTACTGCTTCCCAAGTAGCTGTCCCTCTTTTCCCAGTTACTATCATTCTGCCACTTCAGCTGGTTCTAGTCATGACATAATATCTAAATTTAAGTAGTTTATAGAAAGAGGTTTTTCATTATAAGCAGCAACTGAAATACCTGCATGGTTTCCACATGCCATTTGCCTACACAGAGATTAAAAGTGCCTACAGGATTAAGACACAAGCACTGTTGCAGAATTGCTTTCAGAATGAGTGTTAAGGCACAGCGGGGGAAAATTAGAGGGGCTTTTAACACTTGAACTCCAATCTTCAAGTCAGAAGTCTACTTTTATATGAAACTTTGAGTGTTTGACAGTGCTTAGAAGTTTATTAAAAATGTCATGCCATCAATATTTTCAGCTGAAGAGTTGGTTTCATTACTACTCATCCATTAGCACCCAGCTCAATTAGGGCTTACTAGCATTTAGGCTTCTGACAAGTTTGGGTAAGTTCTAACACTCTCCAGAAGCTTGTCACAGAGAAAAAATGTGTTAAGTCTTTTTGTAATGTAATTTTCAACTAATGAGAGCTCAGAAAGTAACAAAGTGAAAACAAGCTTTGTTTTTGTTTAATTAAAAATAAATACATCATTCCCCAAAAGCAGTCAGATTCTGCTGTGGCATTTGACAAGTGATAACAGAACCTGCTAGATATTTTGCATCAAAAAATCCCATAAGATTCAGTACAGACAAAAATTTGCACCTGTAAAAATATAATATAATCACATCAAATATTAAATCATCACAAGACTCAAGCAAAGGAAAAAAAAAAAAAAAAGCCTGAAGCTTAGAAGAACAAAGTATGAGATTACACAGTTAAAGTTCAGTAGAGATTAATGGGAAAAATTTGGATATTTTCATAATTTGTGAGAAGAATGTAAGAGTGCTACACCAAGTGACTGAACTGTGACCATGAAGAAGACCTATACAAGAAATGCTCATCTTAGTATGCATTGGTCAAAGTATTTCTTGTAGAGAAAAGAAAGCCATAATACTCTTCTAGTTCTTGAGCAGGTTTCACTTGGAATACTGGTTGAATTGAATCAAAGAATAGATTCCAGTGAAAAACAGTGAGGAGTTAGACACAACATCTGTTGTTGGATTGTCTTAAGAGATGAGAATAAATGCAGACTATTTTTGTCAGTAAAAGAACAATCATAATATTGGGAAAAAAAGATATAAAGAATAGCTATTTTAATAGCAATGCTTAGCAATGCTAAAATAAAGGCAACAGGTAAAGTGACTACTACAGCAATCTGGAGTAGGTCACCAACATGGTAATGGGACCATATTCTAATCAGTTTTAAGACAGAACTTGGTGTATTGATGTAAGATCTTGGCACTAGACTCCAGAAGTCCCTTTCTAATCTGACACTGCTGTATTTCTTCACATGCCTATGAAAGCAGAAATAAAAGAAATTACATCTTGTATTAAAATTAATCAGCATGAGCTCAATTGCCTAAGGTCTTTCAAAAGAGTAACCAATATATGGAATAGGAAAGTTATCTGACATATGGTGTTGAGTTACTTAATTTAATGACCAAATTTTTTTATCATTTTTGGCTAGTTAGTGATGAAACATACTAAACATCCCCTAGCCTATAAACAATTCCAAAGATTTATAACCATTTTTTGCCTAAGCTCTTCCATACTTGTCACCAAGGAAAGAATGATCAGAGACTGAAGTAATTTCAATTTCCTTCTCACAAACCACTTGAGGTTTATGGTTGCTAAAAAAAAAAAAAAAAGTAAAATTCTTGCAGCAACATCTGTCAGCTGCAAGAGGTTACTTCCAATAATTCTATTTTAGAATTTAAACCCACAGCTCTGGCTCAAACCATCATGGTCAGAAAACTAAATACATTCCCTGGGCATTTATAGGCAATGACTCTCTTCCCACTATAGATGATGCCTGTCTGAAGGGAAAAGAGGATTGCAAAAATAAAATTATCAGCAGCCCAATACCAATACTAACCCAAATATTATCCTGAACATTATCCTCATCTTCCAGAGGGAAAGACAATCCACTCCTCCCTTTACAACAATCTGTTGTCAGTTGCAAGGAGAAAGCTTGAGCTAGAGAATAACCATGGGCAGGGCATTCTAGAATACTCTCGATAGTTGTCATTTCAACTCCAGGAGTACTTTTGCATCCTTATCTGTGCTAGCACCTGACCTCAGGTCTCCAAGAATTGACTTGGCCCAGTAGAAAAAGAAATGCAAACCCCTACAGTCCCTGATACTTGTAAGCTCTTTCCTATTTGAGTTCTTGGTTTTGTTGGAAGACAGGTGGTGGAGGGGGGGAATCAGTTTGGGAGTTCAGGGGTGGTGTTTGTGTGCTGAGGTAGGTTGTTTAGTTTTATGTTGGGTGGTTTGGGTTTTTTTTTTAATGAAGAACTTAGGTTCTCTCTCCTTTGATGCTTCATCAAAGACCAGACTCATATAGCTTTGTGATATGTGAGACTAATTAAGAAATAGATACAGTATAGAGGAAAAAAAAGCACTCTTTTCTGCCACTCTCCAATCCCAAATACTTAATTTCTGTCAATAAAGCAATCAGATAAGGAAAATGTTTTGATTCCTTTCACCCAAATTATTAGAGACTATTACATAGCTATCATGTACTTTGTGTTCTATTAATGTGTAGGTAAAGAATAACATATCACTACTTTATTTCCCCCTTGCATCAAGGAATAAAGCTAACTTTAAAGGAAATTAAAAAACAAATCATCACTGTCACAGGGAATATTTACCCAGAGACGAGAAGTCTGGCTTCTCACTTCCCCCACCTCTGGTATAGCAGTGACAACCACAGAGAACACATTTCACTCAGCAGAGCATGGATTACTTTTGTAATCACCAGATTACATTTGTGATACACCCAACTGAGCAAGAAACTTTATTCAAGAAGACATTTTAGTGAGATGGATTTAGAAGGGAAAAAAACCCCAACAAACTTCTAAATATACCAAAAGAAGAGAAAAATGTTTACTATTGTGAAATAGGACTTAAATATTCTTTTTTTCCTTTCAAGCTTCTCCTTGTTGAATGGCTACTGTAGGCATCAACAATACCACCTTTAAAAACAAACAATGCTTGTACCCAAACCAACTTACTCTATCCTCCGTACTCTTTAGAAAAGAAAATACAGCTTTTTATCAAATTTTCTCAAATGGAAAAATACTTAATAACTGATTCTTAAACTGAGAACTGAGTTCCTATATTGTTTTCCACTCAAAGGTACCCATTCAGTAATACTTTCAGAACTATTGAACCCCATGTATTTCTGGACTGTGCTGCAACACTCCACAGCAAATGTGAGCTAGATATTCTCACTGCCAATCATAACTTTCCCATAAATTTCAAGAATTCATTAAAATAAATTTTTAAAATAGAGATATTTTAGAGATGTTGGTATTTAGCAAAGGTAACATGCAGTGATGACAACAGCAGTCTGAAGTGTTGTGACATGCAGTACTTATTCTACATTGTGTTTACTACCATCCCTTACTTTATTTGGCAATTCAACAGCAAGAAAAAAAACTAATCCAAACTTTTATAAAGATAAATGACATATATTCAGATTCATGTGCAATATAACTTCCCATCCTGAAAGCTGTTCATTTCAACCTTTAATAGAAAGTATTAAGCATTTTTTTAAAAATTCTACTTACTATATACCTAAGGAATAAAGAACAAATCCAATCTTTGAACCTAATTAACTTTTAAGTATACCTTGAACACCTAAAGCTCTAAACAATTAGAGAAATATAAATATTAAACCAAGTAATTTAACCATTGTCCCACTTGCAGTCTCTTCCTCTGTAATGAATGCCATTCCTCCTAAACCAAACCTATATGGACATACCTCTGTGTTCCCTACCTTGCCCCCAAATCCTCTGCCTCAATTGTTCCCTTAGAATAGACTGAGCAGTCCTCAGGTTGCTACCAGTCTAACCTAAGAACAAGACAAAGACTCAGCAAACACATATAAAAGTATGGAACTGAAGTGTTGATACTTATATTCATGCAATGAACATGATCTTCTGGCAGACATACTGGGTTGATTTCTTCATTAATGATAATGCTCAGTTAATAGAATTAGTGGCAGAATCACCATACTGTTTTAACAGTGTTGTCTCTCCTAATTAAATGCTATGTGAAACTACTATGGGAAAAATCAAGAATGGTAAAAGTGATAACCAAATTACAGATCACAATAGCTGGAGATGAAAAATAAGAAGTGATGTTTCTAGAACATCCTGAAGTGAATTATCCTGGTCCATTTTGCTTAAACATCCACAGATTGCATAAAAAGAAAGAAAGAATAAGAAAAAATCTTAGAGATTTGCAATTTTTAGACACTAAAAATAAAGGGATGCATGAATAAATATTAAAAGGGGCAAATATGAAGCTTATGGTATACGTGAAAGCTCTTCTCTTGGTTTGTTTTTGGGTTTTTTTTAACCAGACTTTTTAAAGTGCAGTGTCAATGCTTACCTACAAATAAACACAGTAAAAACACCATCAAAAATATAACACAAAAGACAACATCAGAGGGAGAGTCTGGAAAAAACACCAGCTAACAACAAGTGTTCTGCAAGATGCTTGTGACAAATGAACTCCTTGAAAGGACAAGTAGGACAATACCAATTGTAGAACACAATTGATGTTATATCTTCATAGAAGTACTGCGTCCATTTCTGTCACCTGCATTTCAAGCTGTTAGGATACAAACCAAAACCACACAAACTGTTTGAGGTCCAAGAGACAGACTGAATTAGTTTTCTAGAAGGGATCAGCAGATTTAGTTAAAGAAAAAAAAATATTGATTTCCTTGGTTAAATCTAGAGACAGAGAAAAAGTGATTCCCAACTGAAGATAATCCTTTAGCTCAAGTAGAAGTGTGAAGGTGACCTAGTATCTGGGAGCTGAAGTCAAGTCAGATTAAGCATAAAGGTAAATTCACAACTGCAAAGGTGATGCCACAGCATTCTTAGGTATGTGACTATATATGGTATCACCTGAAGTTTTCAAAACAAAAATTTTGTAAAACTCAGTACAACAGAACATCCACACAGCATCAGTTTAGTTTACATATTACTATTCTATTGACTTCTATTACAGAGGCTAAGAGAACAACAAATTATTCCAATAAAAAAATTCAGACAGGTAATATATTGGGTTTGACATATCACCATTCATATAAATAGAAGTATTTTTCACAAATGTACATAATGCCCCACTTTGAGACATTTTTAAAGCACTTACTGTAAGTAAATAAATAAGTCTGATTTCAAAGACTTTTTTAGAAATAATTTTCTTTAATTTGTCTTTAAGACAAGAATAACATTTTTAAACATCTATGAAGTGCTGTAAGCTAAATATTGAAAACTACATTTAAGACACTTTATTAAAAAATTAAGATGTTAGTAAATTCCTACCTACTACACAACAGGTAAAACAAGACATAAAATATTTTTAAATGTTCATTTTTTAAAAACCAAAAAGATACTATGTTAATTAATACATAAACATGAGAGGTTATCTTGGTGAGTCAGCAAGAACAAATGGGAGGATACTTTCAAAATGCATACCTTTAGGAAGAACAGGAACAAGATTAGGAATTTAAGGAAAGGGGAAAAGGAATTAAATGTAAGGAGTTACATGCCTTACAAATTTAGAGTCTCTTTAAATTTCTTTTGCTTTGGGCACTTCCTGGTGGAGCATCTTTCCTACTCTTCCGTTTTGCAGATAAACTATTACACTCTTTTGACCCATGGAATGCATGCAGACATAAAATACAGAACTCAAATGCACATGCTTCTCTGCAACACAGTCCCCGTTTCTTTACCAATTGATATTTAGCTGGGTATTGACATCTTGGACACGGTTTTAGAGCTTCATCAATGAACAGAGTTTTAGCAACCTGCAGCAAGAGCAGAGAGGAAAGAGCTGTTTAGTCTCGTGAATGAAAATGTTTGAAAAACTGAAAATGAAGCATTTCTTAGATACCTACTTTCATGTATTCTTCCTGCCTACTAGCTGAGTGAGGAACAGAACTGCATCTCCTAGGTGTAAATTCAGTGTGTGGGGTCTGTAGAATAGGAGTTCTGGCTTGGGCTTGAACAGGCCTTAGAGCAGACCTATTGAGAATATTAAGTCTTGTAGCAGCATCTTCAGCCTTCAATAAATATTCCTGTTAGTTTATAATTATTTAAGAAAAAAAAAGGGGGGGGGGGGGGAGAGAAAATGAGGATTTTATTTAATTTGGGATTTGAAGCTGGATTTTACTTGTTTGGGTTTTTCCCCTCTGCAACAATACATAAGAAAATTATATATACATATCTCAAGTATTTACCATTAAATGTTTCTATTTAGCAAGAGATCAAGAGAGAGCATCAAAAGCCATCCCAAGAGCAGGGTGAAAACCCAGCGGTCTTTTAGCGCCCTCTACTGGTGCCCATGTTCGTGAATTAGGACATCTCAACAGCAATGTGCATGCATCATGGGGAAGATCTGAAAAAATACAGTGCTATTAAGATGCTTACTTCTCTAGATGCCCCTTAAAAAAACCTTCTACACATCCTTCTGATGTTCACAAATAAACTGTGACACAAGTAGTCCTAAAAATAATCCAGAAGTAATCTAGAGTGGGTCCTACAGCACTGCAGACTAGAGTGAAATGGACAATGAGGAACAGCATGGTACAATGGTATGAGCAGTTTAAAATCTAAAGCTAGAATTAGACAAGGAAGAGATACTCCAGGATTCTCAAGAAAGGGCAGGAGGGGTAAATAAGAGTCTTACATGGTTGAAAGACCAGTACTCAAACTGCAGACAACTGAAAGGCAGTAAGAACCATTATATTCTCCTTCTGGAATACATCACCTATCCATTTTGGAACTGTCTCTATCAGTTACCTTTCTCTACTTTCACAGAATGTTTCTTCTTTCCTTCTATCTTCTTTCTTACTTGAAAAAAGATAAAAATCACCTTTGAAAACTATCTTACCTGAGCTGCTTCTTTCAGCTGTTTTATGTACAACTTTCTCCTCTTATCTGCACTTCTGTCTTGTATAATAATTTCACGCCAGCTTTTGCTTACTTTCCAAATGCTGGAACAAATTAAAAAAATTATCCACTTTCAAATTTTTTCAAGCAGAGCAGAAGTCACGATAGCAAGACTACCTGGTAAAGATTTTTGCGTAGTTTCATATATTCTTGGTCATTTTACGGACTGCCGCTATAGACTGCTCATTATTTTGTTATGAAACACAGGCCTTGTACTTTACATATCACAGTATAACAGAAGATCCTAGAGAGCAACAGCAACATAAATAGCACAGTGTATCTTTGACTTAAAAAATAAATTAATTTCTTCCTCCATATAAGCCACTTACCAAGATTGTTTCTAGTGACATTTGTGTTAAGAGCTCTGAAAACATCTATGACCTTGTACTTTCATCTATTTCACCCATTCCCTTTGTTACTAACAACAAAAGAATCAAGAGCATTGTGTGAAATGTAGCAGTTCCTGTCAATTAGAAATTAATCTAGAAGATTACTCGTGAATCAAAATGCTTTGAGCAGCTTTGTGCTTAGAAATAACTGAGGAAATAAAATACGTAAGAAAAGTTATAGAAAATGTGTTTTGAGCACTATGCGCTATTGGGAACTTGTAATGAGAATTACTTTCTAGGCTTAAAGGAATTTTTAATATATTTTAGAATTTACAGGTATTGTGATTTAGTTTTGAGTTTACTTATTTTCCATGTTTGTTTAGCTTTTTAATGCCCCTATTTATTTTTAGATCTACACAGAAAGATCCACTAAATTACTGGTGAGAAAGCTTTTCATTTTTTTCAGAAACAAACAAATTTTATTGACAACACCCAGTATTCCAGAAGTTATTCTAATTCATTCAGAGGAGCGCATCTTTTTCCCTTTTTTGGTGTGTGTGAAGCAATAGTACTTACCTGCATAGACTTTCCACTGTCAAAGCATCTAAAACTATAGCAAGAACATGTCTTAAATTTCTATCTTTCAATTCCGTTAAAATATCTAATTTTTCAAGACCCATTTTCTTGCCAATGAGCCCAGGAAGAACATGATCTAATGAAAATATTTCTGTTCCATCAATATCCTCTGAGATTTGCTTTTGGTGCGATCTTTGTCTTTGCAAGCAAATTTCATGAACTATTTTCAGAGCTGGAGTTCTTGAGAGATCTCCATGACTTACAACCAGATCTCCACTAGGCTGTTCTTTTAGAACTAACTCATGATCTTCACTGACAACGTTTCTTTCTTTTGTTAATATATGCATTGAAGTAGGACTGCCATGATTATCTTCTGTCTCTGACTGGGAGCCTAGTTCCCGAAGAGTGGATAACCTTCTAACTCGCTCAAGTTTTCTTGTCTTTCTTTTACTGTCTAAAGTTTTAGAATCTTCTTTGTGCTTTTGGAAGAGCTCTTGGAAAGATCCCTCATAATCAGACAACGAGTCTCCCGATTTGTCCAGAGGAAGTGAATTATATCCGCTATCCTCAGGCGTTGAAAGATCTGGGTAATTTGCTACCTTAACAGGGGGAGAGTTTATATCACATAGTCCAAAGTTTGAGTCCTCAACCGGACTGGTGATAGAAGTCAGGAATTTACCCTCACTGGCCCCAGGTAACACACTGCAGGTAGGAGTCCTAAGCACCCCATCTCTAACATGCAAAAGAATATTTTCATTAAATTTGTGAGTGTCACTAGCAGCGACATCCTTCCAGTGAATTGGAGATAAACTTTCTGATTCTAACAATAAGGGGTCCTTACACTGGGACTCATCTAGCGTAGAAGTCCTTTGTTGTGAAAAGGAAAGCCTCCGCTTTGGAGAATCAGAATTAGAGTACTCAGGTTCTGAAGTCCTACTTGCCAGAAGTTTATAACCTTTATCTTTTGGAGAATCTGCAGCAGTTTGTGAAAGCTTTTCTTCAGAGCTCAAAACACAAGAGAATATTTTTTTCCTGATGCTTCCTGAAGAACTAGGTTGTCTTTCACAGCATCCTACAGCTGTGCCAGCTTCAACAGTCTTGGGTAAAAGCAGCTTCCTGGGTAGTGAGGGGCCTTTTCTACTTGATTTAGGAGTTTCAAAAAAATCTGCACCTCTATTTGCTTGTCTTTCTTCTGATAAGGAGATAGAATTCAATTCTTTCTCAATAGATGGTGACCTGGGAAAGAAGGCACTTGGATGGAAGGGCTCAGAATGCTCCCGTAGCATTGATACACTTGTTACACTCGGTGCTTCTTCATGTTCTGCCTCAGGATCTTTTACTGTCTCGTTGCATCTGCTGTCCAGAAATGCTGAAGTGCAACATGTGTCTTTAAAATTTGAGTATTTAAAGTTGCTCCTGGGAGGTGTTAATCTATTTCTTTTAAGAATATTCAACCTCACTGGATGACCGTCTGACATCTTCTGTTTGACCCTTTGACTTTGTAAATGAAGATACCCCTGTTGTTTCTGGAACAAACAACAAAAGCAGTCACCAAAAGCCCCTCAGATTTGAGAAGCCTTGTGTAAGTCTATCAAGATAACAGTCATTAACAAAAGTATTGTCATTAGTCTTGGTAGAAACAGTACTTATAGACAAACACAAAAGTAGATGGTTAGAACCAGGGATTAAAATGCAGAGTATACTATGAGTGAATCGAACATGTTTGCTAATTGACCTGGCAGTCCTCACCTGTGGAAAAGCACTTCAAATAAGCAACACAGCAATTAGAGGCTCAACTCCCCATCATTCCCACAGAGCCAAAGTTTTTATTAGCACCGTTACTGGTTCATCCAGCAACTAACAGTTCAGTACCCAAGAATGAGCAGAAGGCATTTTCTCCTTAAGTAAAATAAGAGGATCAATCAGGAAATTACAAGCCTCCCTATTATTTAGATCCCTAGAGTCCCCAGAGGGAATTAATTTGCCCTCTACTTACAAAGTGAAAAGCAGCTTTTTATCTGCCTGAACATTTAAATGTTATTTTGTAAAGAAGCTCTCTGCTTTTGGTCATCTCTGCAGGTAAACTGAGCATTCTCAATGCTTACATTTTAAAGAAAATTACTGACTATACACACACTCACCAGGTACATAGAATTTAAGAGTTACTATATATTTTCCTAGAAAGGTTAGAAGTGGCTGATGCACACACTTCAATAAAAGAAGTGTGGAAACAGGCTTACTGTTGCCACTCATACACTGCAGAGTTTCTCCACCCTCACCGTAGTGGCATTAGGCTGCTGTTTTCTATGCACAATAACTGCACAAATGATGTTATGACCAATGCAGTGAGAGGGCTGTTCTCATAGACACCGAAGTAGTTCATATCAGTGTTGCAAAAATCTGGAGTTTGAATCAGCACCTTTTACTATGGTATGGTACTGGCTTCTAGAACTGATATTCTGGAACATAAAGCCTAGAATTAGCAACTGAACTTTCAAAACAGAAAGGTGACTTCAACACCAAATACTAAGCCATGGCTAATATCCTTCTACCTTAGTCTTAGTCTACATATAAGGCACCAAATACAAGCAGCGGGAACCCAAACTGCCTGAGAGAGGTAAGGCAGAACTATTCTTTGATAATCTTGGATCATTAATTAGCATTTTTGATCCATATGGAAGGCACTTTTTAAGATGGTTGCAATATTAAAAAAAAAAAAAAAAGCTTTGTTTTGTTTTCTACTGCAAGAAGACAGCAACAAGAGAAGTTCATAGCAGAATGACACCTTGGTGTAAAGACAGACAATTGTGCTGATATCAGTATGAAACCATACAGATTTCATCGACATACATAACTGAGAAAAACTCTTCAATCAAAGACAGGTATGTGAAAATAATTCCAAGACAACAACAAACTGAAGTCTGGCGTGCTTCCTTCCCTTCTCCCATTTGTTTTCTGTCTCTGCTTTTACCTTGTTCCTTGTTTTACACAAAGGAATAAGTGACTGCACAAATAGGAATCACAAGGGCACAGCTCTAAGCTAGTGTTTAGTGAATTAGGAGACTACTTCTTTGCTCCTGCAGGACCAACTGCAAACAGCATTTAATGTTTCATCTGCATCACTTCTCCAGGTTTTAGTAGATTTCTAAATACTGGCATCCCCCAACAGTTGATCCTGGGCCCACTATAGTCCAACTTATCCATCAATAACTTGGATGAAGAGGGTAGATGCCTCCTCAGCAAGTTCACTGGTGGCACAAAGCTGGGAGGAGCAGCCGATAGCCCAGAGGGCTGTGCAGCCCTTCAGAAGGACCTGGGCAGGCTGGAGAGATGGGCAGAGAAAAAACATCTGAAACTCAACGGCAAACGCAGCTCCTGCACCTGGGGAGGAACCCCGGGAACCAGTACAGGATGGGGGCTGACCTGCTGGGATGCAGCTCTGCAGAGAAGGTCCTGGTGAACAACAAGCTGTCCATGAGCCAGCAGTGTGCCCAAGAAGGCCAAGGGTACCCTGTGGTGCATTAGGAAAAGTGTTGCCAGCTGGTCAAAGGAGCTGATCTTGACCCTCTGCTCAGCCCTGCTGAGACCTTACCTGGAGTGCTGTGTCCAGTTCAGAGCTTTCCAATTCAAGAAAGACAAAGAAATACTGGAGAGAGTCCAGCAGAGCTATGGAGATGATTAGGGGACTGGAACACCTCAGTTATGAGAAAAAGTTGAGGAAACTGGGCCTGTATAGACTGGAGAAGGGACTTTATCAATGTCTATCAGCATCTGAAGGGAGAGTAGCAAAAGGATGCAGCCAGGCTCTTCCTGGTAGTGCAAAGTGACAGCAAAAGAGGCAATGGCAGAAACTGGTGGATAGAAAGTTCTTTACTGGGAGGATGACAAAACACTGGAAGAGGCTGCTCAGAAAGTTCATGGGGTCTCCTGTGGAGATATTCAAAAACCAGTTGGACACAATCCTGAGTAATGTGCTCTGAAGACCCTGCTCAAGCAGGAAAATTGGACTAGATGATCTCCAGTGGTCCCTTCCAATCTTACACATTCTGAGATCCAATGGTTTTAGGCAATCGGCTGA